>NC_081354.1:156840229-158040229 GCF_030684315.1 Stegostoma tigrinum
ATCCTGACACCCCCCAAAAAAACTGGGATCTGGCAAATTGGCACCGTGCCAAGGAGCGAACAATGAATCAGTCTGGCCTTCTTTTTGGAACGTTTACCCACAGGGATTTTCAGGGTCTCAAGCTGTTTCATTCTTCACAGAATCAAAGCTGCTTACAATCTGGTTGCGCTCGGAGGTTGCATTAGCATTGAAAAGCCGCAGGTTGTTGATTTATTGACCCCTCCACCCCCAATTTCATTACTGCATTTTCATATACAGTGTATACATAATCATGTACCAACTCCTACAAGCCATGACTGAAGTAACAGTCAACATCATAGTGTGAGCATGTGTAATCTAATCACGGCGTTAAAAAAATGAAATGTGGATTTCAGAGAGTCACGGCCATAACTCCCAGCAACATCTGTAGCTGGTTTTATTACCAGCAGTTTAAATTCATCTGCCTCAAGCCTTTTCTTTTGAATTACAAAGACAGGCTGCTGAAATTTACATTTTAATTGAGACAGCAGACAAAATACAAAGTTGGTGCAGGGCAAATGGGAAGTGTATCAGGACACAGGAGAGAGCTGACAGATTTCCAGCCATCATGCTCACAATGCTGTTCAGCATTTGTTTGAAAAGTCACACATTGTTATAAAAATTGAGTTTCATTAAGAATACAAGAGACTTGCCTTTATGTAGTGCCTTTCACAGTCTCAAGAATCTCTCCCCGCTCCATCCAAAGTACTCTATAGTCAATAAAGTGTCTTTATTTTAACTGCAAGCAATGTTGCAACATAGGCAATGGTGCATCCAAGCTGTGCACAGTAAGATCCCAGTGACAACAAGGAAAAATTATGATCAGACTTTGATTTCTGGTGTTAGCAGAGGGATAATTAATGAAAAACCAAGATAATAAAATGTGAGGCTGGGTGAACACAGCAGGCCAAGCAGCATCTCAGGAGCAGCCCAGGGACCCAGGTTCAATTCCAGCCTCAGGTGACTCTCTGTCTATGCGGAGTTTGCACATTCTCCCCGTGTCTGCATGGGTTTCCTCTGGGTGCTCCAGTTTCCTCCCACAGGCCAAAGGTGTGCAGGCTAGGTGGATTGGCCTTGCTAAATTGCCTGTAGTGTTCAGGGGTGTGTGAGTTATAGCTTTTGTGCTCCTGAGATGCTGCTTGGCCTGCTGTGTTCATCCAGCCTCACATTTTATTATCTTGGAATTCTCCAGCATCTGCAGTTCCCATTATCTCTGATGCTATTAATGAAAAACCCTCTGTTTCTCTTTGCAAGATGCTACAAGATCTTATATGTCCATCTGGGAGGGCAAACCTTGGTTGAAGGTGCCATTTGAAAGGTAACTTTTTTATTTCCAAAATATAGTTTATTCATAAAAAGTCTCTATTTTATATATACTTTGTCACAAATGCAGTCTAGTTCTTTACAGCTGCATATCAAGAAAACAAACAAAACACTGGAGATAACAAAGAGTGGAGCTGGACGAACACAGCAGGCCAAGCAGCATCTCAGGAGCACAAAAGCTGATGTTTCGGGCCTAGACCCTTCATCAAAGATGGGGATGGGGAGTGGTTTCTGAAATAAATAGGGAGAGAGGGGGAGGCGGACCGAAGATGGATAGAGGAGAAGCTAGGTGGAGAGGAGAGTGTAGGACAAGAGAGTTGCAGTGGGAAGGAGATACCCTGAGGTTGGTCTGGAGGGAGGAGGGTACTTCTTCAGGTTAGGCATCCCTGGAAGAGGCTTCGCAGTGAGGTTAAAATTGTGCTCAGAGATAATGGGAACTGCAGATGCTGGAGAATCCAAGATAATAAAATGTGAGGCTGGATGAACACAGCAGGCCAAGCAGCATCTCAGGAGCACAAAAGCTGACATTTTGGGCCTAGACCCTTCATCAGAGAGGGGGATGGGGAGGACATTCTGAAATAAATAGGGAGGTGGGGGGGGGGGGGGGGGGAGACCGAAGATGGATAGAGGAGAAGATAGGTAAAGCATTGTATTTTGATTCTATCAAAAAACCAAAGACCTCTCTTAAAAATACAATATTAATATTTTCATTTATTTGAGGCACTAGAAGGGTCCAATAAATGAACAAACCCCCATTCACCTTCAGCAGAAAGACGTCAGACAGTGGTCTGCCTTGGCAGCAGTTGTCCCAAGCTTTACTGCATCTGTCAGCACATAGTCACAATGAGAGGCATAGATAGAGTTGATAGTCAGAGACTATTTCCCAGAGCAGAAATGGCTAACATGAGGGGTCATAGTTTTAAGCTGGTTGGAGGAAAGTATAGAGGGGATGTAAGAGGTGGGTTCTTTACACAGAGAGTTGTGAGAGCATGGAATGTGTTGCCAGCAGCAGTTGTGGAAGCAAGGTCACTGGGGACATTTAAGAGACTGCTGGACATGCATATGGTCACAGAAATTTGAGGGTGCATACATGAGGATCAATGGTCGGCACAACATCGTGGGATGAAGGGCCTGTTCTGTGCTGTACTGTTCTATGTTCTATGTTTATAGTCCTGGATCTTGGAATGTGTTAGTCTGCAACACTTGGTTGAGGTCAACTCCTTAATCTGAAAGACCAACAAGTTTTGGGCTGTCCAAACAGCATCTTAGCATGACCATAGTGCCTTGGTGCTGCATAATTGTCAACTGGAATTTGTATTCAGGTATCTAGGGTGAAGCCACAACCTTATTGACTCAGAGGTATTAGTTCTATTCATGAGCTATAGCCGTCAACTAGTTTCACTGAGGAGGTGGTATTTGTGAGGTGGGTCTATTTCCAGATCAAGAATCTGCCACCATGAGGAAGCAGAGCAATCACCTGATTTCTGGAGGTGGAGGTGGGCTCAATGTTGAGTCATGGCCAATCAGTGGCCAGTGTGAACAAGGGAGGCAGGAATAGAAGTTGAGCAACTTATCCACCTGTTGGCATATTAAAATTTCCTTTCATTGTTACGAAATAGGTTTCCATCAAAAATTGTCCTGTTTCCAATGCACTAAAAAAAATTCCATGGAACAAACTCAGCTCCTGACAGGATGGAGCTGTTCGGCTCAACACAGCTCCCAACAGCCATCCAATTCTGTGAAAATGTCGATACCTTAAAAGGCGAGATCAGACAAAACTGCTTAATTACCTAAATGGGCTTAATTAATGATGTGGGTGACTTTATTTCCTGCAACCTCCTTCACTCCTCCCATCCTTAAAGGGATAGGAACCCCAGCACAGGGTCGTTAAGTGAATAACGCATCCGAGGATCGGGCTGGGGCTCAGCAAACCTGGCAATTGGGGCCATAATTGGGGATCCCACCACCCTAACTAATTTCATCCTCCTAAGGCATTCATTTCTTTCCTCTCATCTGTATGAATACCCTGCGTACAATATCACCTAAACAATCCATTGTCCAACATTATTGATGCTTTAAGAAAAAAAAACTGTGGATGCCAGAAATCTGGAACAATCACAGAGAATGCTGGTGCAACTCATCAGATGTAGCAGCATCCGTGGAAAGAGAGGCAAAGAAAACATTTTGAGTCCAGTATGATTTCTTCAGAATCAACGCATAACCCCAATTTCCTCTAATATTTCTATATGTTTACAAAGATCAAATCGTCTTGCACCTTTTTTTCAACTAATCATGTATCTACCTACATTTCAACTTTCAGGGAGTGAAGTTTTTGAATCCCAAGGTTTCTTTGTTCATCTACATTCTTCTACAATTCTTTCCTAATTGTGAAATTGCACTCATTGTTAATGATACCCCCTAAAATCTAACTTTCTGATCAGCTTTCGGCCCCCTGCCATAACATAGTATAATGTTGGGTATGCAGGGTAGTTTGATCTTAGTACGAGGGTTTGTACTGTGCTGCACTGTTCTATGTTCTATCAATGGCCTGTAATCGTGTGATTGAGACTAGTCTGCCATAACATTCTCTTTGAAATGTTGTCTATTCACACTCCTGTGCAGTTTACTACATGAACCACTTTGTGTGTGTGTGTGTGTGTGTGTGTGTGTGTGTGTGTGTGTGTGTGTGTGTGTGTGTGTAAGCATTTAAGTTCCCTTTTCTCTACACTGAGAACAAAAATAATTCAAAGATATACCACTTCCAGCATTTCTACAACCCAAGAAACAGGCATTTGCCATTTTCTCCTTGTCTATTGCTCAAACTTCGACGATATTTCTTTTGCTCCAGTACCACGCAGAAATATTCTTCTCTTGTGAGTTGTCTTTTCAACCACATCCTGAAAATCCACATATATTTCATCTGCTGTGCTCTCTTATCTACCCAAACAGTAATCCCTGAAAGGAAACTTAATAAACTTGTTAAACAAGACTTTCCTTTGGCCTAAGATAACAAGGTGTAAAGTGTGTCCTTGCTTTAAAGCTGAGAACTTTCAAATGTGCTGCAACTTTATTTGAAATTATGGAGGCAAAGTGTTTATTACAACTGATGTAAGTCTGTTTATTCTTCCCTTCCTTCAAGAACAAGGTATTAGGTTAGCTGCTCTCAATTTCATTGCACAATTTATGTATGAAAGGAAGCTTGAGAATTATTTCAGGTTGATTCATAAATGAATTAATAGCCAAGGGACTGAAATTAGACTGTGGGTATGCTATGTGTTTGTCAATACAGCTGCAGCAACTTATTTGCATTGCCAATATTGGATGAATAATTATACAATCTCTCTAATACTGTTGGAATTACATGACCTCAATAGCAATATTCATCATATGCAGTCAAATTTTGGCCCACTGGTGAGAATGTGTTTTGAATTAATTTTGCCTTTCCTTACTGTCCCCTCCATTTTCCACTCCCCTTTAGATATTTTAATTATTTTTGGGCGGAGTAACCTGAGTACTCTCAGCCATTTGGTTTTATGAATGACAGATAACAAGGTGTGGAGCTGGATGAACACAGCAGGACAAGCAGCATCTTAGAAGCAGGAAAGCTGACGTTTCACACCTAGACCCTTCATCATCCAGCTCCACACCTTGTTATCTCGGATTCTCCAGCATCTGCATTTCCTATTATCTCTGGTTTTATGAATGAACCTACATTTGGACAAGCAGGAGACCTTTGCAGGTTCAGACAAAGCGTATTATTTATTCAGATACTCACACCAAAAGAATCTACTCTTTCACCTGTCACACCTCTCACTCAGGGAAGATAGATAAAGAAGATACTGCTCTCTTACAAGCATTGGAGCCACATCTCTTTGAGAGTCCTGTGAATGAGGAAGTTTCTCCCATTCTTGACTTGTATGAATTCAGGTGCCTGAGCCAGGGTGATCAGATATCTTGATTAACCTACAGGGTTTGTTCAAAAAGAAGACTGCTCAGCAAGTCATGCAGACAGCTACTTGAGGCTGTTTCAGTAGGAGTTCCAATCTCTGTACAAGTGAACTTGGAATGTTGGAATCAGACTGGGAAAAAACTTTCAGGCTTCTTGGGACTTGAAAGGCAAAGGTGGCATAGCCTTCCTCTGCTCTCTTATTCGGCAGGCTGCTCAGGTCTCTCAGTTTAGAAATGAAAGCGTTTCAGTATCAGGGAGCCAGTTTCAATCACATGATTACGGTCCATTGCTAGAACATAGAACAGTACAGCACAGTACAGGCCGGCGATGTTGTGCCGATCTATTATCCTACAAAGATCGAACTACCCTGCATACCCTACATTATACTATCATGCATCCAAGAGTCGCTTAAAAGTCTCGAAAGTATCTGACTCCACCACCACTGCCAGGAGTGCATTCCACACACCCACCACTCAATAAAAGGGAGATGGGAGTCTTTCAGGACCCATGGTTACATCACAGACCTGGAAATATAAGAAGGAATCTTATTTGAGTGAAATGGGCAGGTTAATGGCAGATATCAATGAGAAGCCAGTGAGGCCGAGCAGAAATACCTTGCTGCATCTTTTATGCTTTTGCCAAGCAGCAAGGAAAGTTTCTCACTCGGCAGCAGTGAGTTGCCAATTAAGAGAGATAATTGCTTGTTAAATGCCTTATTAACAACACAACTTGCCTTATCAATATTCAATTTTCTATCATCCCAAATGCAGCAAACAAGTTGGACATTGAGAAATGGAAATCAAAGCAGGTATCAGGTGACAAGGTGCAACCTCTCAGGCATCAGCTGCACACACCCGTCAACCACGGCCATTGAACTCTTCACAATTATCACTGCACCTCTCTGCTCCCTTTATAGACTGTTCACAAAGTACAGGGCCATAATACAGGGTGTGCGGGCAACTAGCTTTGCCAGGCTGCTGCAAGGATTCTTTGCCCCAGGGACAAAACCCAGCTCATGGACTGGAACAGGCTGCATCTCAGGTCTGTCTCAGCACTCATTCACATTGTACCTTCCTGCATACTCACTGTATGCATACCTTGTTTGGCCTTGCCAGGCTCGTAGGCATGTAGGTGCTTCAGGCAGTGCTTGAAGGCTATCAGTGTCACTGAATTATTGTGCTCTTTAGTGCAGGCACGCAAACAGGCTGTTTGTCACATGTGATCTAGGGGAGGTCACCTTGATGAATGGCACAGTGGGACATCAGTCTGACATGTGAGGCATGTGCCTGCAGCCTGCGTGGCGAACTCACTGCACATTTATTCAGCCCAATGGCTACATCAGAAACTGGGCAGTACTTAATCCCATTAAAGAGAGACAGCTGTCGCTTAGTCACAGGCAACACCACACACAATCCAGGGGCTTGGCCATGATCATTCATCAGTTTAGACATTCACCATCAGGGGGTCAGTCCAAATGCAATCTGGGAGCGAGAAGTGGACGATACCGCCTGGCCAGGAGCGGCAGTCAGGGGAATTGTGTATCATCAGTCAGGGAGCTGGTCAGAGGTCTGGTCTGTAATGTCCAGGGGCTGCTCATCAAGTTGGTCAGAGGTTTGCAATGAATATAGCCCAGGGGATCAGTCCCACCAATCATGAAGAAGAGTGCAAGGAGGGGAACTGCAGTGTCTGCAGGCTGATCACTGCCAAAAGGGTGGGGCAATCACGGCTAGGGAGGGAAGCAGGACCATTTTTGGAGATGGGCACAAGGGATGGTGATGGAGGGAGCCCATATTGTACAGCGGTGTGTGCAGAACAATGTTAGAGGACATGGTAGGCTTCAGGAGAGGAGGTTCTGAGCAGGTGACCGTAAGTATAGCCTGTAAAGGAGGTGTGTAGAGGAGCTGGGTGGACATCCTTAAGGTATAATATCAGGCTCAGGTGGCAGAAAGGACAGTTGCAGGCAAAGTTCGATGTAGCCATGTAGGCCACTGGCACATACCATCATATCCTGAAACAACCCACTACTCGGAAAATATCCCAAAGTCACCAGGATCTCTTGTGCCCAAGCCAACTTTATAAGCAAATTGTGTACTGCTGTGGAACACTGTCAGTCCAGAGCTACATCACACAGTTACTGATATTTGCTGTGGACATGCTAGGGAGGGGGAGTTAGAGTTCCTGCTGGATGCAGAGGTGGGATTTCTTTTTCCCCCAGGGCTATCACAAGAGGCCATAACACCAGACCATGCCAGTCTGATCCATGGTTATAACCAGTGTTAAAGCAGTCTCAGCTGTCTGGAAGTACACCCAGTATTGTCAGAAAATTATCAATGTCCTTCTCCATTCTGCCAGTATTAACAGCTCCATCTCTTCTCCAATACCTTACACTCACTCTATCTCTGTGACTGCACCCAACTCCCATGGAGCTCATGCTCTACCACTTTCACTACTGACTGCCATATCTTACTACCCTTTCAAACCCACCCTAACTCTTGGCACGCCTAATCCTCTGGGTTCTCTGCCCTGCCTACTCACTTCCAAAGGATATCAGCCCACTTGACCCACAGTAATAGCTCTCCCTTCATAACTGGTTTTCTCTTAATCCAGGAGGAAATCAGCCCACAACAGAGTGAAAAGAGTCAAAATGGATTATGTACTGCCTGTCATTCAGCTCTTCATCGGCTATATGGAGAGAACCCTAACTCTAACCAGTCCGAGCTGGTATCAGAGGCTGCCCTTGACTTACTGTCCAAAATTCCTTGGGCAACAGCTATCCCCTTTTATTTGATTGAGGACTCCAGTAATATGAGCCTGGTATCTCTGGCTGCAGGGGCAAAGTGCCAAAAGGCAGGACTAAGCAATGCCAGGCAGGATTGTTGTGAGCATCCCAGGTAGACTCAGAGTGAGTGAGCACTATGATAACAAGTAAAATGCCCAGAGCTGCAGCATGGTCCTGTCCACAAACTGGGTCCACCTCCTTGAAGGCTCAGTGTAATTGCTGCAATATTACAATGTTAACAGCTTGGAGCAGCGTGAGGTGCAGCATTGAATACAAAAGTGCACTGTAAATGGATTGGTGAGGTAACACAATAGTTCATCAAGGCTGAGACATATCAAATGCCAATGTCTATTGACCTAAGGTGACCAGTTCCCAGGGAGCCTGCCCTGAGAGGTTGGTGTCCAGATTGCAAGACAAAAGCCTTCAGAGTAAGCAGTGAGTTGAATCTGCCAGGTGCTCACTCTGATTTCTGTGTCACATTTTCTCAACATCTGATTTGTTTGATGAGGTTGGTAAGATAGGAATCTGAATATTAATGAGACAAGTTGGGCCATCAACAAAGTATTTAACAAGAAATAATCATGTTTAGTTGGTAACTTACCACTGCCTACTGGCAATTTCACCGCACTGCTTGTGAAAAGCAAAAGAGTTGGCATGAGTTGCTCCCTACGTGGCTGCCCGATCCTGACACACAACTGCCCCTGGCCCACATTGTCGAGACCATTATAAGATTCAGCCCACAGTCTCTGCACTGGCAAGACAGAGTCATCAGTGTTGGGTCTGAAATTGGTCTCACCGATTCTCAGCAAAAGTCACCGGAGGCTTATCATGAACAAAACTTAACTCACGTCACTTTCCCAAACCATAGGAATGCTGAGGACAATGGCAGCATTCTTACTGTTGCCATGGTACAGTTCAGTTAATTCAATGCAAACTACTGCTTGAGTAAAGGTAAAGCCACCATAGCCCGACTGGACCACAGGGCTGCTCTCTCTTAAAGAGAGAGACAACTGATGGTTTAACCTGTAGGTCACCATGAGATATTATTGCCCACATTTTCATGGGAATAGAAAGTTTCTGCACCTTACCCAAACTGACACTGGAGCCCTGATTCTGAAAGTTCCAACTGAACATAATACCCACCATTGAAGATCATTGCTTTCAAGTGGTTACAATTTGCATTAGCAGGATGTCCAAACTCTGACTTGTGAGCTTCTTGAGCAAATGAGCTAAAGCTATCAGATTTGGTAGGAGAAGTAGGACACACTTTGTGAAAACTAAAGCATCATTTGAAGACGTTCAGGTATCCCATTGGCAGAGGTAAATTGCCCTTTGAGAGACGTCACATGGCCTTTGGAATTGTTAAAGTAGACATTAACATGCATAACAAGTTAAGAAATCTGGTTGGGCTGTCAAACTCAAAAGCTATCAAAGCGTTTAAATCATCCAGTTCTTTAAGTCTTCAAAGAAAAAAGAATGCTTTTATAAGGGATTAAATAGTTTAATGAAATGTTTATCTGCATTTGAGATTTAAATGTATTGAATGGGTTTGTCTCCCTCACTTTATTAAGGTGTGTAGCCCAAATATAATAGCCTTATTTCTTTCCCAGCTGTGATCAATTACACATGTGGAAACTGTACCTCTGACACCATAAGATATAGGGGTAGAATTAAGGCATTCCGCTCATCAAATACGCTCCATAAGTTGATTGTGTTTCTCAACCCATTGTCCTGCCTTCTCTCCATAACCATTGATCCCCATAATCCTTGATCTCCTCATCAATCAAAAGCTTATCTCTGGCTTAAATACACTCAATAACTTGGCTTCTACAGGCCTCTGAGTTCCAATGAGTCTTTCTGGGAGGTTTCTAACCTGTGTAGCTCAATGAATAAAGCCAATCAGCCATTTACCGATTGTGTAAAACTCAGTGGATGCTAAACTTTGAGTGATAATGGGAACTGCAGATGCTGGAGAATCCAAGATAATAAAAGGTGAGGCTGGATGAACACAGCAGGCCAAGCAGCATCTCAGGAGCACAAAAGCTGACGTTTCTGGCCTAGACCCTTCATCAGAGAACAGGATGGGGTGAGGGTTCTGGAATAAATAGGGAGAGAGGGGGAGGCGGACCGAAGATGGAGAGAAAAGAAGATAGGTGGAGAGGAGAGTATAGGTGGGGAGGTAGGGAGGGGATAGGTCAGTCCAGGGAAGACGGACAGGTCAAGGAGGTGGGATGAGGTTGGTAGGTAGGAGATGGAGGTGCGGCTTGGGGTGGGAGGAAGGGATGAGTGAGAGGAAGAACAGGTTAGGGAGGGAGAGACAGGTTGGACTGGTTTTGGGATGCAGTGGGTGGAGGGGAAGAGCTGGGCTGGTTGTGTGGTGCAGTGGGGGGAGGGGATGAACTGGGCCGGTTTTGGGATGCAGTGGGGGAAGGGGAGATTTTGAAACTGGTGAAGTCCACATTGATACCATTGGGCTGCAGGGTTCCCAAGCGGAATATGAGTTGCTGTTCCTGCAACCTTCGGGTGGCATCATTGTGGCACTGCAGGAGGCCCATGATGGACATGTCATCTAAAGAATGGGAGGGGGAGTGGAAATGGTTTGCGACTGGGAGGTGCAGTTGTTTATTGCGAACCGAGCGGAGGTGTTCTGCAAAGCGGTCCCCAAGCCTCCGCTTGGTTTCCCCAATGTAGAGGAAGCCACACCGGGTACAGTGGATGCAGTATACCACATTGGCAGATGTGCAGGTGAACCTCTGCTTAATGTGGAAAGTCATCTTGGGGCCTGGGATAGGGGTGAAGGAGGAGGTGTGGGGACAAGTGTAGCATTTCCTGCGGTTGCAGGGGAAGGTGTCGGGTGTGGTGGGGTTGGAGGGCAGTGTGGAGCGAACAAGGGAGTCACGGAGAGAGTGGTCTCTCCGGAAAGCAGACAGGGGTGGGGATGGAAAAATGTCTTGGGTAGTGGAGTCAGATTGTAGATGGCGGAAGTGTCGGAGGATGATGCGTTGTATCCGGAGGTTGGTGGGGTGGTGTGTGAGAACGAGGGGGATCCCCTTTGGGCGGTTGTGGCGGGGGCGGGGTGTGAGGGATGTGTTGCGGGAAATGCGGGAGACGCGGTCAAGGCCGTTCTGGACCACTGTGGGATGCTAAACTTTATTGCTTTCCTACTTCATAATATTGGGAAGCTGGAGGAAGTTCTGCAGGATTAAACACTGGAAGCATCTAATTGGCTTGAAGCCCATTTTTCAAGAGCCCAACAGCACATGGCAATGTCTTTGCCACAATCTATTATTTTGGCATTCAAAGTTGTAAGTAATTGAGTTCAAAGTAAGTATTCAAATACACCCATCATATGAAGATCGAGAGCTGCAAAAAAAATGACAGCTTTCAAAAAGGAACTTTGTTTGAGTGCTTTTCCCCTGAATTGCAGCATGAAATTATTTCATTTCTGATCAATTGGAACCAGACAAGAAACCACAAGAAATCAAAGTACACAAAGATACAATAGTCAAGCTTCTAAAATTTATTCATCCATGAAAATGTAATGCCTCATTTAAAGGATTGACTTGATTTCATCTTGAGCATAGTTGAGGCTTTTACTATTGGGACTTGGCAGGAGTAGGAAATCAATGCTTTGTGGTATTGAAAGTTGGGCCAGAGGTATGCAAGGCCACAGTTCTCTGCAGTTGAATAGCTGCTCAGAGCTGAACACCATGGAGCGAAAGTAAGTAAAAATAACATCAAGTTGAAATCAAAGATAAATTTGTCCTGCCCACAACTGCAGTCCACTGCAGTCCAGCAAATTCACACCAAAAACAGAAAATGTTGGAGAAACTCAGCAGCATATGTGGAGAGAGAACAGAGTTAATGCTTCAAGCCCTGTGACCCTTCTTCAGAAGTTCACATTAATATTAAATAATTTGGAGCACCAGCCACTCTGCCTGTGGCACATCAGCAAAAACTATGTGGCATGGGATGACTGAAGAATCATGAAAATGCAGAAGTATTATTGAAACTTATTATATCTCCTTTGGAAGTTATCTTCTAAGTGGATGATAGCATTAATCTACATCCACATTCCTCCCAGATGACACCTGCTCTTTTTTCCTGGGCTTTCTGATTGAAATTGGGTCTGACCTGTGGTATCTGGGGAATTCTGAGAATCCTATAAACAGAGGATTGTTACAGAAAAGGGGTAGCTATATGGCCAATCGAGTCATCCAGTTCAGTTTCTCTCTGAATGAGTAATTCACTTGGTGTGCCGTTCTCCTGCAATTCTGTACAATGTTATCTGAAAGGAAACAATCTTTTCAATATTTACATTGTAGCTGCTTCCACCACAGTCTCACCCAGTGCATTCCAAACCTTAATAACTTCATAAAACTATGGAATCCCTACAGTGTGGAAACAGACCCTTTGGCCGAACAAGTCCATACTGACATTTAGAGCATCCTACACAGTCCCATCCCGCTATAACCCACCTAGTCTACATATGCTTGAACACCACGGGCAATTTAGCATGGCCAATCCACCTAGTGTTCACACCTTTGGGCTGCAGGAGGAAACCTGTGCACCTGGAGGAAACTCATGCAGACACAGGGAGAATGTGCAAACTCCACACAGTCACCTAAGGGTGGAATTGAACCTGGGACCCTAGTGTTGTGAGTTAGCAGTGCTAGCCACTGTGCCCTCCATTGCTGCATGAATTGGTGGAAAATGACTACATTGTACCACTGGGTCAATAAATCAATACACTGGCAATGTTCTGCTTGGACAATTTTAAATCAGCATGTAGAGTATTATAATGTTGAAAGTTGACCAACTTATAAAATTTCTTTCTTTTGGCTTGCTGCTCCTTGTACCAAAGATATGGGGCTAAAGCTGGAGATTAGCACAAGGTAATACTGCTAGCGTAAGGAGCTGGTACAGGAACAACGACCTCCTCCTAAGCTGAGACAATTCTGTGAACCCACCTCCAACCAAGAAGTTTGAATGCATTATCCATCACAGTCTGATTAGCACGTCTCTGTGACCATTAAATAGATATGTTATTTATATCATGTTTTACATTTTAAAAATGCTTTACAGACAGATATGGATTCTCAAAGCAACAAAATCCCATGAACAGCAAAGAGATGGATGCCTATTTGGCCTGTTTTTGGTGGGGTTGACTGACAGATTACAGGAGGAGAAGATCTTCTGAATAAGATTGCTGGACATGCACCAGGGCCAACAACGTAATGTCACATTGAAGGGGCTACATCTACAACAGTGCTTGGCTGCTCAGTTCAAAATCAAGCTCTCACACTCTGCAAATTGCCATGGTCTTAGAGGAACATAGACTGTTCTCTCATTGGAGAGAGATGACTCATGGCAAGTTCAACCTGAGAGTCATGATATCTCAGGTTAGGTTGAGAATGTTGAACCTTCATTGTGACCTCAGCTGGTGTAGGAATTGACTTCATCACTCCACAGGAATTTAGCCAAATGAGTGAACCAATCCTCACTCACACTGCAGAGTAATCCTTTGAATATACATGTTTTCAACCTCAAATCAGGTGTGATCCTAGTTTTCCCTCTCTCCATTATGGAAAGCAAAACAACTACAGGTAATACTAATTGAATCAGAAGAGTTTATTTGCTGCAATGTTTCAAACAATAACTTGAGTGCCCACTTCTCTGAACACTCAACATTGTCATATTACACTTACAGCTAATTTGTTAACTTTACAGTGGTGAGTCTTGCTCTCAACTGGAGCAGTTTTCTCATGAAATTTCATTCAATTGCATTTACACAAACAAGAAAATCCTAACAGGAAATATTAATTGTCTCTGACAGCCAAGAAGGAAAACATTTCTTATGGTTTGTATTCATCCATCAGGAACTCAGAACAACTTTAGACGTTTTAGAGGAAGTTAAATGTCTACTTTAAAAAGACAGGGTAAAGAATAACTACAAAACTAAGCCTGGTTATGCTAAGAAAGAAAACGGAAAATGAAAAGTTCTGTTCAGGGGCTTAATGTATAAGCTGCTAACAAAAATACCGGTTTGTCAATAGTGCTTTCAGTCATTTGTTATAATAAGTCTTAAAATGTTAAAACATGCTTTGTGTCATTCTTTCAGCTTTCAACAGGAGTCTGATTTTTTTTCAACATTATCAGTTTCTATCAGAATTGCAATTGTTACATCAAGCAAAATGTGAAAGTTTCTTCTAAGTTTACTTGCTAAGTTTGAATCATCCTATTCATTCTCCTCTAAACCCTTCTCAAGATGTCTATTACTTCCATTAAGTAGCATGCTACATGAACATTCTTTGTTCATCCAGAGGAAGTGGGCATGACAGCATCTATTGCCTGTACCTAGCTGACCTTGAGTATGTGGTAGCGAGCTGCCTTCTTAACTCACTGGAGTCTGTGAGGTTATGTACATCCACAATGTCACTAGCAAAGGACTTCCAGAATTTTGACCTAATGACAATTAAGGAATGATTATATAGTTCCAAGTCAAGTGGAAGGGAAATTGCAGTTGATGGTGCTGTCATGCATACAATGTAATGTAGAGGTCACAGGCTTGAAAGGTGATGTATAAGGAGCTTTGCTGAGTTGTTGCAATGAATCATACACTTGTAAACACTGCTGCCATTGTGTGTTGGTGGAGGTTGGGATAAACGTTGAAGGTTGTGCATGGATGCCAATCAAGTGTTCATCTTTGAAATGCGTTGTATTGAGCCTCTTGGGGTTGCGCGAGCTGCACTCATCCAGGCAATTGGAGAATATTCTATTTCACTCCTCATTTAATGCTTTGTAGATGGTGAACAAGATTTGGGAACCCAGGAGATGAGTTACTTGCTGCAGGATTCCTAAACTGTGACATGTGACAATATATTTGTACGGCTGATCTCGTTCAGTTTCTGGTCAATGCTAATGTGCAGAATGCTGATCACGGAGGACTCAGTGATAGTAATACTATTGAATGCCAAAGGGAGACTTTCTTTAAAAAAAGAATTGGAGTTGTGGGCTTTGCTGGCTATATCCACATTTATTGCCCATCCTCGATTGTCCTCGAAAAGGTGATGCTGAGCTGCCTTTTTAAATCATTGCACTCCATGCAAACACGCCCTGGAATTCCAGGATTTTTATCCAATGAGGCTGAAGTATTGGTGAAAAAATTCCAAGTCAGCATGGTGACTTGGAGGGGAACATGCAAGTGGTGGTGTTTCCATCAGCTGCCCTTGTCCTTCAGGATGATTGTTGTTGTGGGTTTGGAGGTTGGTGTTTAAGGAGGCTTGGTGAATTTCTTCAGTGCATCTTGTGGATGGTACATAAGGCCTCTACTCTACTTCAGTGGTGCAGGGAGTTGATGCTTAAGGATGTGACGTTAATCAAGTATGTTGCTTGTCTTGGATAGTGTCATGTTTCTTGAGCATAACAGTGGATAAGTACCCACTGTGAAGATGTCATATGGATTTGTGGGAAAAACAGCCTAGGATCTCGAAAGACAAGGTCAAACCTCCAGGTCCTCCTCACAGACATTATTAGAGAGATTATCATATCAATGTAACTTTCATTTTGTTCCAATAATTAATAAACAAGTTGATGTTTATGGTAGAAGCCTCTTTTAGTTATACTAAAAAGTGACTTTCTCAACTACACTAGGCCAAACAGGACCTGTAGATCCCTACACTTACCGGGGATGTGGCGGAAAACCTACTATATGATTAGATGGTGAAACTAATGTATCTGCATATCCTTCTTTACCTGACAACTGGTTTGGTTAATGCCTGCATTAAGATAGCATACAAACCAATGCCATGTGAAGCACACATCTTTGTGCATTGGTAACAGTTGCTTCTACGCCATGGAAAGGAAAACACATGCAGGGCATTCTCAGAAAGACATCTGTTGACCTCCAATAGGGTAATATATTTAATACAGATCATTGGGTCTCCTTTGACAATTATTGCCTAAAACCTACAGTTTTTACATAGTACATCAAAGTGGAATCTGCTGAATTTTCAAATCTACAGATTTTAAAAAAAGTATTTGTTGGATTTACTCCATATGAAAAGTGGGAACTATGTTATGAGAAGGTTCTGTTAAAAGAATACCCACAGTTTATCCTGTAATTGGCAACGGCAATACTCCTCTATACCTTCTCAAATTTTCTTCCAAACTGGAACAATTGGTCCTCTCTGTGATATATGTTTTAAAGGTGGATAACTACCCTTAAAGTGTTGTTTACTGATTAGGCTTTTTTGTGACACATTTTGTGTGTCAACAAATGTTCCTATGTGCAAAACCAGCTTTGAACCACTTAAGTTCCCATCATCATCCATCATATATGCTTTGGCTGATGGTTCATCTTCTCTCTGCGAAACCGTGACAACACCCTTCAATCTTTCAGTAACTGTGATGACATCTTTTATTCATCGCATGCTCAACCTGCTCAATTTCTTCACTTATTCAGTTTCTTACTCTGATTAAAAGCTTCATAAACACTGCAGAATTAGAATCATACAGTACAAAAGGAAATTAAGCCCACCATGCTTCGAAAGAGCTGCTAATTAGTTGCACTCTCATTTCTGCCTTTTTTGAGCCCTGCATTTTCAAACAGATATCCGTTCTATTTAAAATACACCATTAAACCTGCTTCCACCACCCTTCAGAAAGTGAATTCCAGATCAAAGTTCATTGCATATCAAAATATATCTTTTCTTCATATTCTTTAGCACTTAAAGCTGTGAGCCATTTCTGAAGAAGAGTCTAGGCCCGAAATGTCAGCCTTCCTGCTCCCCCGATGCTGCTTGGCCTGCTGTGTTCATCCAGCTCTACACCTTCTGAGAGAACATAGAACATAGAACATTACAGCACAGTACAGGCCCTTCAGTCCTCGATGTTGTGCCGAGCTGTCATACCGATCTCAAGCTCATCTAACCTACATTATTCCATGTACATCCATATGCTTGTCCAATGACGACTTAAATGTACCTAAAGTTGGCGAATCTACTATCGTTGCAGGCAAAGCGTTCCATTCCCTTACTACTCTCGGAGTAAAGAAACTATCTCTGACATCTGTCATATATCTTTCACCCCTCAATTTAAAGCTATGTCCCCTCATGCTCGCCGTCACCATCCTATGAAAAAGGCTCTCCCTATCCACCCTATCTAACCCTCTGATTATTTTATATGTTTCAATTAAGTCACCTCTCAACCTTCTTCTCTCCAACGAAAACAGCCTCAAGTCCTACAGCCTTTCCTCGTAAGACTTTCCCTCCATACGAGGCAACATCCTAGTAAATCTCCTCTGCATCCTTTCCAAAGCTTCCACATCCTTCTTATAACGTGGTGACCAGAACTGAACACAATACTCCAAGTGCGGCTGCACCAGAATTTTGAACAGCTTCACCATAACCTCTTGGTTCCGGAACTCGATCCCTCTATTAATAAAAGCTAAAACACTGTATGCCTTCTTAACAACCCTGTCAACCTGGGTGGCAACTTTCACGCATCTGTGTACATGGACACCGAGATCTCTCTGCTCATCTACACTACTAAGAATCTTACCATTAGCCCTGTACTTTGCCTTCTGGTTACTCCTACCAAAGTGCATCACCTCACACTTGTTTGCATTAAACTCCATTTGCCACCTCTCAGCCCAGCTCTGCAGCTTATCTATGTCTCTCTGCAACCTACAGCATCCTTTGTCACGATCCACAACTCCACCGACCTTAGTGTCGTCTGCAAATTTACTAACCCATCCTTCTACGCCCTCATCCAGGTCATTTATAAAAGTGACAAACAGCAGTGGACCCAATACCGACCCTTGCGGTACACCACTAGTAACTGGTCTTCAGGATGAACATTTCCCATCAACTACCACCCTCTGTCTTCTTTCAGCAAGCCAATTTCCGATCCAAAATGCTATATCTCCCACAATTCCATTCCTCTGCATTTTGTACAATAGCCTATTGTGGGGAACCTTATCGAACACCTTGCTGAAATCCATATGCACCACATCAACTGGTTTACTCTCATCTACCTGTTTGGTCACCTTCTCAGAGAACTCAATAAGGTTTGTGAGGCATGACCTTCCCTTCACAAAACCGTGCTGACTATCCCTAATCAATTTATTCTTTTCTAGATGTATAAATCCTATCCCTTATAACCTTTTCCAACACTTTACCAACAACTGAGGTAAGGCTCATTGGTCTATAATTACCAGGGTTGTCTCTACTCCCCTTCTTGAACAGGGGAACCACATTTGCTATCCTCCAGTCATCTGGCACTATTCCTGTAGACAATGACGAGTTAAAGATCAATGCCAAAGGCTCGGCAATCTCCTCCCTGGCTTCCCAGAGGATCTGAGGATAAATCCCATCCGGCCCAGGGGACTTATCTATCTTCACCCTCTGAAGGATTTCTAATCCCTCTTCCTTGTGAACGTCAATCCCACCTAGTCTAGTAGCCTGTATCTCAGTATTCTCCTCGACAACATTGTCGTTTTCTAGAGTGAGTACTGTTGAAAAATATTCATTTAGCGCTTCCCCTATCTCATCTGACTCCACACACAACTTACCACTACTATCCTTGATTGGGCCTAATCTTACTTTCGTCATTTTTTTATTCCTTAAATACCAATAGAAAGCCTTAGGGTATACCCTGATGCTATCCGCCAACAACTTCTCATGTCTCCTCCTCGCTCTTCTGAGCTCTCTCTTTAGGTCTTTCCTGGCTACCTCGTAGCCCTCAAGTGCCCTAACTGAGCCTTCACATCTCATCCTAACATAAGCCTTCTTCTTCCTCTTGACCAGAGATTCCACCTCCTTCGTAAACCATGGCTCCCGTACTCTACAGCTTCCTCTCTGCCTGACAGGTACATACTTATCTAGGACACACAGGAGCTTTTCCTTGAATAAGCTCCACATTTCTAATGTGCCCATCCCCTGCAGTTTCCTTCCCCATCCTATGCTCCCTAAATCTTGCCTAATCTCATCGTAATTGCCTTTCCCCCAGCTATAACTCTTGCCCAGTGGTATACACCTATCCCTTTCCATCACTAAAGTAAACGTAACAGAATTGTGATCGCTATCACCAAAGTGCTCACCTACTTCCAAATCTAACACCTGTCCGGGCTCATTACCCAGTACCAAATCTAATGTGGCTTCGCCCCTTGTTGGCCTGTCTACATACTGTGTCAGGAAGCCCTCCTGCACACTCTGGACAAAAACTGACCCATTTATTGTTCTCGAATCATAGTGTTCCCAGTCAATATTTGGAAAGTTGAAGTCCCCCATGACAACTACCCTGTCTCTCTCACTCCCATCGAGAATCATCTTTGCTATCCTTTCCTCTACATCTCTGAGGAACTCCTGCAGAGTGGCGCTGCAGCTGAGATAACTGACCTCCAACACATGGCCATCTTCCTATGTGCCTTGTACGACACTAACCAGCAGAGAATTTGTCTCCTAATATCCATTGATTCCAGTTTTGCCAGGTCTCCTTGATGTCACACTTGGTTGAATGCATCCTTGATGTCGAGGGTTGTCACTCTCACCTCACCTCTAGAACTCAGCTCCTTTGTCCATGTTTGAACCAAGGCTGTAATGAGGTCAGGAGCTGCGTGGGCATGACAGACCTCAAACTGGGCATCACTGAGCAGGTTATTGCTGAGCACTGACAATCACTTTACTGGTGATCAAGAGTAGACTGATACTACGGTAATTGGCTGGGTTGGATTTATTCTGCTTTTTTGTGTACAGGACATCCCTTGGAAATTTTCCATATTGTGAGGTACTTTGACATTGGTCGATCTAATATTTGTGGATTAACCAACTTAAATCCAAATGTAAGAATCAGAAACCTCGTTGAAGCTGCAAAGTGCAACACTGAATCTTTTTCAGTAGGCTTAGGAGCCTACCCTGGATAACCAAGGCTAAGAATCTGCTGCTTCAAATTAACACACAGAACAGTCACAGAGCATGCAGACCATTAGCTCCAAGTCAGGGAGAAGCTATCAGGAAATGCTTATTGCAACATTCAGTCAGGACTTGCATTTTTACAGCAAAAGATGAATAGTATTTAGTAACCCAACAGCACTATTAGGCAATTGCTATAATTTGCTGCCACAGCTTATGACAATGCAACGATTATTGAATTAATTGACCATTTTTCAACCACAGCAATGATGAAATCTATTATTTATTTTTGATTAATTGGGCAAATGCAAACCAACACTGAATGCTGTAATGTGATAAACCATATATTTAAGCTGCTTCTATTAGCATTTGATGTTATCTCAAAAACATGTTGCTATCCATGGCATTCCATTGAAAAACTGGCACTATTACGGTATAAGTCTTTCTTTCAGTGCCATAAAAACTTGTGTCCTTGTTCCTCTCAAGCTCTAACATGTCATTCTACCTTCTCTTCTTCCTTGCATCCTGATTACTGAATTTAAAATCCACCACATTGTTTCTCAACTATAGCGAAACCCCATTACTGAGCCAAGGCAGTTGCTTTTTCTTCTGACAGGCTGCTTATTCAGTGAAGCTATCATGAAGTCAAGTGCTCAAACAAAGTTAATGGTCACATGACACCAGGTTATAGCTCAAAAGGTTTATTTGAAAGCTTGCATTTTCAAATAAATCTGTCGGACTATAACCTGTTGTCGTGTGATTTTTATTTTTACCTTCTCCACCCCGGTCCAACACCAGCATCTCCACATCAAAGTCAGTGGTATAATTCTGTAGTCAACTTCAGACAAATTGATCACTGCAAAAAGGCTGTCAGAAGGGTCTTCTAAAGTGCAGTCACTTTTGTATTGTAGAAAATGGGGCATCAGACAGCAAAGCTCCACAACCAACATTGTGAGGAATAATGAGGATCTTTGACCGAAGAATACAATAGAATAGAATTGCTATTTATTGCCACGTGTTTGTTTACAAAATAAATAGAGTGAGAAATGTTGTAAGTCACCACCCCATGGCACCTAAATTATTGACAGAAGTAATAAATGAGAAGAAAGAAAAGTAAAAGTTCATTACAGTTCAATTAATGGCTCCTGGGTTCAAGGTACACTGGAAACCTGGGCGGAAACTGCCACGCAGAATGACACCAAGATGTGAATTCCACACAGGGAACAGACTTCCTTGCTTGACCTTTGGAAGATCCGGAAGATACCTCTGAAGCAAGGATGAGACCTCCATGTCAGGATCAGACCTCCGTGTTGGGACTAGATCTCCAGACTAGACCAGACCCGCCAGGTGTCAGGCCTATACTGCCATTCTGACACATCGGAAGCCATCTTGTCCCTGGGCCTGTGTCAGGAGAAGACGCCTTCCGTCAAAATGATTAAAAGGAGGAAATGTACCATTACGAATGGAAATATTTACAAAAAGCATAGAAAGAAAATAAAGTGGACGCAGTAGATGCGCTCTGGGTGAGGAGCCCGCACATGGCACTGCTAATCTGCCACCATCTTAAATAAAACGCTGTGGCCTTTCCCACAGCCAATATTCTTCGTTTTAGCAAACTTTTTTTTCCCTGTAAGTCGACTACACAATGACTTTGTTTGAAGACTTGAGCTTATGATTGCTTCGCTGAATCAGAAGCCAGACTGGAGAAAAAGCAACCACATCATCGTGCCTGCAATGGCTCAGTAAGAGCATTCTTCACTGCTGAGACATAATGTGGTGGATTCTAATATCAGCAGTCAGGATGCAAGGAAGAAGAAAAGATTGAAAGTGCATTGATGGTGTCTGACAGGGCACCAGGCAAATTCAGAGATAGTAAGAATTGCCGATGCTGGTGTGAGAGATAATGCAGTGTGGAGCTGAATGAACACAGCAGGTCAAGCAGCAGCAGAGGAGCAGGAGAGCTGATGTTTTGGTCAGGACCCTTCTTCGGAAATGTCAGCTTTCCTGTTCCTCTGATGCTGCCTGGCCTGCTGTGTTCCTCTAGCTCCACACTGTGTTATACCAAACAAATGCACCTGCTTTTCAAATAATGCTACGAGTTCTTTTCTGTTTACCTGAGGGATTTATCAGCATGAATGGGGTGACAATTTTTGACTTCTATTTTTGAAAACCAGTGATCCTGTCCAGACAATAAGGGCATTATAAATATATCGAAACCAAAATCCTGTAATGTCTCTAGCTTGTCCTAAATTGGAAGCTTACTACTTTTGTATAATGTTGGCTAATTAACAAAATGGATTATGTTTCCTTTAACTTATTGAACTCTGGGCCTGCCTCCTGAGCCTCAATTAAAGAAGATATGCCAATAATATTGTGCAATCACTATGGGACATTCAAAAAAATGGTTGAATTTATTGCTGACCAACGGTGACATTACTGGAACTACCTCTGTAACATCTCGTATTTATTTTCCAATTAATTCTAACCAATAATTACTTGTTATGAACAACAGACAAACAGAGGAGCAAGGAGCAGAAGTAGACCATTTGGCCCCTCAAGCTTTCTTCCCCATTCAGTAGGCCATGGTTGATCAATTTGAGTTTCAAATTCTAGATTCCCATTTCCCCCTGAAAATCCTTGATTCCCTGGCCTGACAAGAATTTATCTACTTCTGTCTTAGGAGTATACAACGTCCCTGCCTCCAACATCTTCTGAGGCAAGAAGTTCTAAAGTTGCACAAACTTCTGAAGCAAAATTGTAGTGAATGAAACCTTTGAAGAGCAGGTGTGCATGCTGGAATGGATAGAGATAGAGGAAGCTGATGTGCTGAAAATTTTGTCAAACATTAAGATTGACAAGTCGCCAGGCCTGGACCAGATTTGTCCTCGGCTGCTTTGGGAAGCGAGAAATGCAAATGCTTCGCCACTTGCGAAGATCTTTGCATCCTCGCTCTCCACTGGAGTCGTACCTGAGGACTGGAGAGAGGCAAATGTAATTCCTCTCTTCAAGAAAGGAAATAGGGAAATCCCTGGCAATTACAGACCAGTAAGTCTCACGTCTGTCGCCTGCAAGGTGTTAGAAAGGATTCTGAGGGATAGGATTTATGACCATCTGGAAGAGCATGGCTTGATTAAATGCAGTCAACACGGCTTTGTGAGGGGCAGGTCATGCCTCACAAACCTTATCGAGTTCTTTGAAGATGTGACTAGAAAAGTTGATGAGGGTTGAGCTGTGGATGTGGCGTATATGGACTTCAGTAAGGCATTTGATAACGTTCCCCATGGTAGGCTCATTCAGAAAGTCAGGAGGAATGGGATACAGGGGAACCTAGCTGCTTGGATACAGAATTGGCTGGCCAACAGAAGACAGCGAGTGCTAGTAGAAGGAAAATATTCTGCCTGGAAGTCAGTGGTGAGTGGGGTTCCACAGGGCTCTGTCCTTGAGCCTCTACTGTTTGTAATTTTTATTAATGACTTGGATGAGGGGATTGAAGGATGGGTCAGCAAGTTTGCAGACGACACAAAGGTTGGAGGTGTCGTTGACAGTATAGAGGGCTGTTGTAGGCTGCAATGGGACATTGACAGGATGCAGAGATGGGCTGAGAGGTGGCTGATGGAGTTCAACCTGGATAAATGCGAGGTGATGCATTTTGGAAGGTCAAATTTGAAAGCTGAGTACAGGATTAAGGATAGGATTCTTGGCAGTGTGGAGGAACAGAGGGATCTTGGTGTGCAGATACATAGATCCCTTAAAATGGCCACCCAAGTGGACAGGGTTGTTAAGAAAGCATATGGTGTTTTGGCTTTCATTAACAGGGGGATTGAGTTTAAGAGTCGTGAGATCTTGTTCCAGCTCTATAAAACTTTGGTTAGACCGCACTTGGAATACTGTGTCCAGTTCTGGTGGCCCTCTTATAGGAAAGCTGTGGATGCTTTGGAGACGGTTCAGATGAGGTTTACCAGGATGCTTCCTGGACTGGAGGGCTTATCTTATGAAGAGAGGTTGACTGAGCTCGGACTTTTTTCATTGGAGAAAAGGAAGAGGAGAGGGGACCTAATTGAGGTATACAAGATAATGAGAGGCATAGATAGAGTTGATAGCCAGAGACTATTTCCCAGGGCAGAAATGGCTAGCACGAGGGGTCATAGTTTTAAGCTGGTTGGAGGAAAGTATAGAGGGGATGTCAGAGGCGGGTTCTTTACACAGAGAGTTGTGAGAGCATGGAATGCGTTGCCAGCAGCAGTTGTGGAAGCAAGGTCATTGGGGACATTTAAGAGACTGCTGGACATGTATATGGTCACAGAAATTTGAGGGTGCATACATGAGGATCAATGGTCGGCACAACATTGTGGGCTGAAGGGCCTGTTCTGTGCTGTACTGTTCTATGTTCTATGTTCTAAATTAAAATCTGCTCACCTCTGTCCTGAGAAAATGATTGGAGCTCTAAAGAGAAGATAATCTGTTTTTCTTCACAGCAAACATCCAGCATCCAAGCCCATAACTATATTAAGGGAGTTAAGGTCTGCTCAAGCTCTCTTGTTGGAGAAGGATTTTGTTTCCTCTCCAGAGGTTTCGATGAAAGCCACAGTGTTGGTAAATAAGATGCGTGGAACATATATCTTTTTCCATTGTACAAAGTCCAATTGTAGTGCAACGTTTTACCTGCACCAGCTGCAATCATGTTAGTTAAGAAATTACCTTTGGACAGATTTGATTTACCTCTGGGGAATGATTTGGCAGGAATGGAAGTTCTAGCTTCAGCTATAGTCCAGTTGAGGCTAAGAAGATGGAGCAGTTACAAGATTCGGTTCTGGGTATTTTTCCAGAACAATGGCTAAACAAAGGTAGCTGAAATTCTCTTTCAGAATGAAGATAATTTGAAAGTAGTGTTTGGTGTAACTTCTTTAACTGATGCTCAGAAAGCAAATCCACAGTTATGTAATTTAGCACAAGCAGCTCACTCTAATCCAGAGTGTCATATATTAAAAAACTGAATTTTGATGAGGAAATGGAAAAATTCTCACAGATCTTTGGATGAAGAATGAATAGCTGTTTGTTAAATAGTGGTGCTTTTTTTTCATGGCATGTGGGTTTAGCTGGCTGATCTATCCACAATTGTCTTTGAGAGGTTGGTGATGAGCTGCCTTCTTGAACCACCACAGTCCACTCACTACGGGGTGACCCACAATGCCAGTAGGAGCGATTTCCAGGATTTTGACTCAGCAGCACTGAAGGAAGAGCAATATATTTCCAAGTCAGGCTGGTGAGTGGCTTGGCAGGGAAACTACAGGTGGCTATCACTATTCAAAAGGCAGATTTGCCACACAACAGCTGATAAGATACAATAATGTATTAAAAATGGGTGATATCAAAGCCATTGAAAAATTTATTCCTTTAAGATGCTGGATATAAATATTGGACTCTAGACATTCACCAAGCAAGATAGAAAAGAAAAGAAATGGCTTATAATTCTGCAGTGATGAGGAAGAATATTAGCAGTATTGTTGCTATCTTGTGAAGCGAGCAATTCCAATCTTTCAGTTTTACACAGTACATGACGTGCTTAATCAAGTGACTTCTTGGCATCAGACACAGCTACAATGAAGATAATAAAGTGTGAAGCTGGATGAACACAACAAGCCAAGCAGCATCTCAGGAGCACAAAAGCTGACATTTTGTGCCTAGACCCTTCATCAGAGAGGGGGATGGGGTGAGGGTTCTGGAATAAATAGGGAGAGAGCGGGAGGTGGACCGAAGATGGAGAGAAAAGAAGATAGGTGGAGAGAGTATAGGTGGGGAGGTAGGGAGGGGATAGGTCAGTCCAGGGAAGATGGACAGGTCAAGGAGGTGGGATGAGGTTAGTAGGTAGGAAATGGAGGTGCGGCTTGGGGTGGGAGGAAGGGATGGGTGAGAGGAAGAACAGGTTAGGGAGGCAGAGACAGCTGGGCTGGTTGTGTGATGCAGTGGGGGGAGGGGACGAACTGGGCTGGTTTTGGGATGCAGTGGGGGAAGGGGAGATTTTGAAGCTGGTGAAGTCCACATTGATACCATTGGGCTGCAGGGTTCCCAAGCGGAATATGAGTTGCTGTTCCTGCAACCTTCAGGTGGCATCATTGTGGCACTGCAGGAGGCCCATGATGGACATGTCATCTAAAGAATGGGAGGGGGAGTTGAAATGGTTCACGACTGGGAGGTGCAGTTGTTTATTGCAAACTGAGCGGAGGTGTTCTGCAAAGCGGTCCCCAAGCCTCCGCTTGGTTTCCCCAATGTAGAGGAAGCCACACCGGGTACAATGGACACAGTATACCACATTGGCAGATGTGCAGGTGAACCTCTGCTTAATATGGAAGCCAAGCGGAGGCTTGGGGACCGCTTTGCAGAACACCTCCGCTCAGTTCGCAATAAACAACTGCACCTCCCAGTCACAAACCATTTCAACCCCCCCTCCCATTCTTTAGCTGACATGTTCATCATTGGCCTCCTGCAGTGCCACAATGATGCCACCCGAAGGTTGCAGGAACAGCAACTCATATTCCGCTTGGGAACCCTGCAGCCCAATGGTATCAATGTGGACTTCACCAGCTTCAAAATCTCCCCTTCCCCTATTGCATCCCAAAACCAGCCCAGCCTGTCTCCGCTTCCCTAACCTGTTCTTCCTCTCACCCATCCCTTCCTCCACCCCAAGCCACGCCTCCATTTCCTACCTACTAACCTCATCCCACTTCCTTGACCTGTCCATCTTCCCTGGACTGACCTATCCCCTCCCTACCTCCCCACCTATACTCTCCTCTCCACCTATCTTCTTTTCTCTCCATCTTCGGTCCGCCTCCCCCTCTCTCCCTATTTATTCCAGAACCCTCACCCCATCTCCCTCTCTGATGAAGGGTCTCGGCCCAGAACGTCAGCTCTTGTGCTCCTGAGATGCTGCTTGGCCTGCTGTGTTCATCCAGCTCCACACTTTGTTATCTTGGATTCTCTAGCATCTGCAGTTCCCATTATCTCTGACACAGTTACAATGAATACTTTTTTTTTCTGTTGTGACTGCTGAAGCCAATTGTGATATGCAATTTGTTTTCTTTTCTCCTTCCAAAGAATCTAGACAATTCATGTATGGAATGATCCCATCATAATTCCTAGGTTTAGTTAGCATGTTAGGCTCAGTTAGTGCATGATACTCTTAACTGCCTTTCAGTGGCTAAAATCTAACAGAAAAGTTAGCTAGGTCATTAATGAGGAAAGATGCAAATGACTAAACAAAATTTGTTGAAAGGGACAGTGAAAAATTATCTCTTTAAACGAATGAAGAAAGTCGCTGTAAATATAAGCAGATAATTACAACAAAACTGGGAGAAAGTGATGAAAGATAGCTTTAATAGAAGTGCTGATAACAACCCACTACACAATAAAACTGATGAAAGGGACCATAAATGAGACAACAGAATTGATAACTAGATAATAAAATTGATAAAAAGATCATAACTTTGTCATTAAGTTAAATGAGGGTTAAAACACTTTGAAATGGAATGTTTGTGAAGCTAAATGAAAAGTCTAAGAATTAGAGAATAAGAGCAAAAGGAATGAGGAGACCAGAAGAAACTGAAGGAAAATTGATATCCGAAGAAAGGTCTAGGCCCGAAATGTCAGCCTTCCTGCTCCTCTGATGCTGCTTGGCCTGCTGTGTTCATCCAGCTCTACTTATTATCTCAGATTCTTCAGCATCTGCAGTTCCTACTATCTCTGAAGGAAAATTGGAGTAGATTTAAAGCCATTGTGTGCACCATTTAGCTTTTTTCACATGTGTAGTGAATTCAGTTTCTCTCCCATGCAATGGGACCAAGTGGATTTGACAACCAACAGTAATGTGGACTGCTAAAGTACATTAATTTAGCCCATGGTGTTGAGGGCAGTATTTTAGCAAGGACAAAGGATTGGCTAATTCAAAGAAGAGAGGAAGCTAGGATAAAGAGGTCATTTCAGGATGGCAACCTGAAACTTGTGGAGTTCTATACAGATTAGTGCTGGAGCCACAATTATTTACTCTCAATATATTAATGGCTTGAAAGGCAGAGTGAAAGCACTATCACCAACATTGTGGATGACACAAAATTAGTGGGAAGGCAAATGGTGAAAATGGCACAATGAGTTAATAGAGGGATATAGACAGGCTAAGTGAATGGACAAAAACCTGCCAGATGGAACGTAATATGAGAGAATGTGAGGTAATGCACTTTGGCACCTGCTGAATCCCTGCCCCTGCACCAATTCTTTAGCCACATATTTATCTGCCATATTCTCCTGTTCTTACCATCAGTCGCAAGTGGCACTGGAAATAATCTGTAGATTAACACCTTCGAGGTCCTAGTTTTTAATATTTTTCCTAGCTCTCTATAATCACTCTGCAGGGCCTCGTCCCTTTTTCTACCTATGTCATTTGTGCCAATGTGCACAATGACTCTGGCTGCTTACCCTCCCCCTGGAGAACATTCTGTAGCCTCTCTGAGACACCCTGGACCCTGGCACCTGAGAGGCAACACACCATCCTGGATACTCCCCTGCAGCCACAGAACCTCCTGTTTGACCCCCTTAACTTTTGAGGCTCCTATCACTAAGGTCCTGTTTACCTTTACCTTTTCCCACTCTGCCCCAGGGCCAGTTGTAATGCCACCAACCTGCTACTGGTGCTTTCCCCTAAACGGTCATGCCGCCCAACAGTATCCAAAATGGTATACTTGTTTTTGGGGGAATGTCCACAGGGGAATCTTACATTCTTTGCCTACATCTTAGGTGTAACTTTTGCCTTTCCTGGTGGCCACCCAGCTACTCTCTGCCTGCACCTTAGGTGTGACCACCTCAGTAAAACTCATATCTATGATGTACTCAGCATCTTGGATGATCCTGAGTGCATCCAGCTCCAGCTCCCTATCATGGTCTCCCAGGAGCTGCAGCTGGGTGCCCCTCCCACAGGTGTAGTCAGCAGGGATGATAGAAGTCTCCCTGAGCTCCTACATGCTGCAGGAGGAGCATTCCACTGCCCAAACTGCCACCTCAAATGCTCTAAGGCGAAAGAGGAATGTTAAAAGGACTTTACCTGAGCTTACCTGTACTTTTTGCTGAACCACTGCCTCTCCGGCCAAAGCCTTACCATTTACTCTGCTACCAACAAATTATCTAATAGCACATCTCTCTCCCCCTCTTTTTTTTTTGGTTAGAGGAGGAGGGAGGGAGGGAAACACTTCAGCAATGGTTTGACTGACACCACAACCACCAATATTCAAAACTCATTCCCTTCGTCACCAATACACAGTAGCAGCAGTATGTAGCATCTACAAGACGCACTTCAGTACCTCACCAAAGCTCCTCTGTCAGCACTTTCCAAATTCCTCCTGCAGGCACCTGATTTCCTGATCTGAACAGCTAACTATCACACTCTCACATCGATGACTCTCAAATGTGTGTTCCCCTCTTCTCTGCAAGGTAATTCCTTTATGTTTTTTCTCCATGCCAAAGGAATAAATAAAAGGAAATTTGATGAGAGGTGTTGGACTGTGGCGGTGGGGGCAGGTTCTTCACAAATTCCATAGAGTCTCATTGTGGCTTTGATAAGGCTAGCATTGGTGCAAGGAAGAAATTTTGTTTGTTTTGATGTCTGCCCAGGCAAGTGGCATAAGATTCCGGATCTTCCAAACAATGAATACTTGTTAATACTTGATATTCCTTATTTGACTGTGTACCAACACTGCCTATTGTGTACTGTCCAGGTATATTGGAGTAATATTTTGTAGATCAGACTTATCCTGAATCACTGAGCCTTTTTGTAAAAGGAACCTACTGTACAGTAATGAGATCTCCTGGAACCAAATATTATAGGAAGAGGCTATTTAGCCCACCACGTCCACGCTGGAAGATATCTCAAACAAATTTTTGACCAGCAAAAGTTCTCGCAAAGCATCTAGTAGAGGTGCACAATCTGTTCTTGTATATAACATTGTCTACCTGGGCTGGTTTTGATTTCTATTACTGGAATTTTAACGTATGGCCCAACATGGTTTTTGTGAGATGCTTGCAAAGAGTCAATGAAAGTTTTCAGCTTTTTATTCAGGAAAACTCACTTGGCAAATTTTACTCATTGGAATTAAAAAGGGATGAAATTGCTTCTTTTGGTCTTGGGCCACACTCTGTCAAACTTGTTGAAGTGCAATTGCAAGACAGCTCAAGAGGAAAAAGATGATCACAGAATGAAATATCAGAATGTTGAAAATGTCATGGCAAAGGAAAGCAAAGAGTTCCATTTAATACATTTTAACAACACTTGCTGGAGTGTTGTGTCCAAGAGGAAATGGTATTCAATAAAAACCATAAGAATTGCAGATGCCATAAATCAGGAACAAAAACAAAGTTGTTGGAAAAGCTCAGCAAGTCTGGCAGCATCTGTGTAGGAGAAAACAGAGTTAATGGTTCGGGTCAGAACTGGAAATGAAATTCTCTTAGTGACTAAGAATACAAGAGAAATCTGTTCAATTTACATAGATGTCCCATTTTGTATCTTTATAAAGACCCATTCAGGTTCACAGAAAATTGTAATCAGTATGAGATATCCACTCCTTCAAGTTTGAAAATACTCTACCACTCCCCACCACCACCTCCTCGTTTATGTTGTGGGTTGGGTCTGTGGACAACAATTGTATTCTTTTACCACACTCTCTTCATTAAACACAATGCTGAGATTGACATAGCCAAGTGTAGTCCAGACTTTACCAAAACTCTGAAAGAACCACACTTTTGAGCAGGGGCTATTGGAAACAACAAAAAGAAGGATCACTGGCTTTGTTTCATTGCCATCCATATACTCAATGAAAGTCAATCATTGTTACTGCTGCCCTCACTGATAAAGAAAAAACTCCATGTGACCCAAGGATCGAATTGGAGCCTTCCTGTTAATAGCTTACTTGGTACAGACTCACAATGGCCTCATTCAACCTCATCCAGTACAATATGGCCCACTGCAATACAGCAAAATGGTTTGGAGTTCCAGCATATTGCATGACCAATCATGTTGTCATTTGTAATCTTTAATAGAGGAAGATAGATTTCGGTGTAACAACTGTATAGCAATCATTCTTTTTCCCTGTTACTGTGCTGTACCTTTAAATGCTTTTGGGAGGATTAAGTGACCTGGCTTTTACTGATCGCCTACTGCAACACTTGAATTAAGGGAACTGCCAATCATCCTCTTTCTCCAGTTCATTGTGAGTGATAGCTTGCTGATTTCTCTTTCACTGAACACTGAGTTGAATCAATGTGGAATAAAGTTATTTTGTGTGGTCCCAAATGGTCTCCAAACCATTTTCTACCTTCGCTTCAACACAGTTTAAGGACTGTGCAGGGTCTAATCAACCATATTCATCACAAATGGATGAGGTTCAAAGACAAATTGTCTGAATTCCTGCCAGTTTATAAGATAGCCCACCATGAGTAGATTATAATACCTGGATCTGAACAGAGGCCTAAAGAATTCTCATGAAATCAGATTGTCCTAAAGCAGCTCCAGTTCAAATACATTGTGGCAACTAATTTGTGCACAGCAAGATCCCTCAAAAAGAAACAAAAAGTAAAGTGTTGCTACGTAGGATACAAATATCAGGTAAAATAAAGGATGAGACAATAAGACCATAAGAAATGGAATGGAGAATTAGGCCATTCAGCCCATTGAGTTTGCTCTACCATTTGATCACAATTGATGTGTTTCTCAGCCCCATTCCCCTGCTTTCTCCTCATAACCCTTGATGTCCTTCCAATCAAGGACCTATCTATTTCTGTCTTAAAGACAGTTACTGACTTGTCTCCTATGGCAATAAGTTCCACAGATTCACCACCCTCTGGCTGAAGAAATTCTTCCTCATCACATTCTAAAGGGTAGTTCCTTCAATCTGGGATTGTGGCCTCAGGTCCTAGCCTCTCCTACTCATGAAAACATCTTCTTAATGTCCACGTTATCCAGGTGTCTTAGTTGTTTGTAAGTTTCAATCAGATCCACCTCAACTTCTGAACTCCAATGAGTACAGACCCAGAGTTCTCAATTGCTCCTTATATGACAAGTGCTTCATCCCTAGGGTTAATTTTGTGAACCTGCTCCAGACCCCCTCTGATGCCAGCACATCTTTCCTTAGGTATGGGGCCCAAAACTGTTCCCAATATTTCAAATGTAATCTGGTAAGAGCTTCATACAACCTCAGCAGTGCATCCCTATTCTAGCCAGCTCAAAATGAATGCATTTGCCTTCCAAACTCCCAGCTGCATAAAATTTCCTTGTGCTTCTTTAAATAGTGCCACGGAAGTTTGTCCACCCAAAAAGAAGGACAGATGGAGCTTTGAATAATTCTGTCAGCCAAAAGGCACAACATTTCTCAACAAGCAATTCACAAAAGCTAAGTACATGGAATGTTGTAGGATAATTCATACTTAATTACCTATTGCTGTGTTATAAGCATCATGACATACTGAGATACAGTTCTACAGATACTACATGTTGTGTACTGTTGGAAATTCAAGTCTCCTTTAAAAGTCAGCTCTTGTAGTGTTTCATATTAATATTTTCAGTGAAGCAAGAAATCTTATTAAACAATGTTTCAGTAGTAACTAACTTTCTACTAGCATAAACATGATATTTATCGGGTGCCCACAACTCTTATTATGAATGCAGTGGTTGGGAAAATAAGAAGGCTTTGTTTTTAGATTTTAGGAATTAGGAATTGAATTAAGCTGCAAATAAAGGTGAGCAAGGGATAATGGTCATTCTGGCATCATGAGCAATTGCCCAGAGTCGTTGGGTGAGAGAATTCAGGTAGGTGATTGAGACAGCACAGACCACCAGCCCCCAAAATAAGAAACATCAACAGGGTTTGGTGGGCAGAGGAGGAGAGAGTTAGGATCTAGGGGAATAAGCCACCATCTTCTTGGAGGAAGACCAGGAGTTGCCCTATATCAGGCCGAGGGAGGAAGAAAGGCTAAAATTAAGCAAAGAACAGCGGATGCTGGAGAACCAAAGCAAAAACAGAAATTGCTGGAGAAACTCAGCAGGTCTGGCAGCATCTGTGGGCAGAAAGCAACGTTAACATTTTGTGTCTGGTGACCCTTCAATAGAACCATGTTCTTTTTTTATTATATTGAAGAACAAAGAGTGTTGCCACCAAAAACTGCATAAAGTCAGGGAGGGGCACTCGACCATTTCAAAACTGCCAACCCTACTCCTCCATTCGACAGAAAGCTTTGGGATTAGTAAAGAATTCTCATCTGTTGCAAGTTGGCTATTTTACTTATTTGTCCAAATGAATATTGCATCACGTCTAAACTGCTTCATCTTAACAAACTCAATGAACGTTCTGAAAATTGAACTCAAATGCTTGGCTACCTATCTTCAGAAACTGTGAACACAATGCCCCTATAATAATAGAATGTCCTAGTACAGAAAGTCATCAGGAACAGAAACTTTGATTTGGTTTAACTCTTCCCTTCCCAGAGGCATTCAGCCCAAATGTACGATGGAATATTGTACTACAGTAATGTGACACATTGCCTATTTGAGTAGGTTATTTTTCAATCCGTATGCCATGTATTAGTCTTGGTTCAGTGGAAATATATTCAGCCTTGCTCCAGAAATCCAGGTCCACTTAAGTTCAATTAGAAGTAGTATCCTGTGGACGCTAAAAATTTGAAATATAAACAGAAAGTGCCAGAGAAACTCAGCAGATCTGGCAGCACCTGCTGAGAGAGAAACAAGAGTTAATAAGTTGAATCCTTTTAAACAGGATTCAAAAGGTTAACTCTTGTTTCTCTCTCCACTGATGCTGCTAGACCTGCTGAGTTTCTCCAGCACTTTCTGTTTTTATTTCCATTTAGATTCAAGCCTACTTTATTGTAGTCAGGCAGGAGTGCAGCATTATAAATCATATAATCTTTCAGTACAGAAGAGGACCTTTGGTCCACCAAGTCTGCACCACCAAAAATACACTATTATCTACACCATTCACTTTCCTGCACTAGGCCCATAGCCTTGAATATTATGCTATTTCAAGTGCCTATCAAAGTACTTTTTAAAGGCTGTGAGCTTTCCTGTCTCAACCACCCTGTTAAGCAGTGCATTCTGACCCCTATCAATAACCCCGTGGGGTGATACGTTGGCTTAGTGGTTAGCAATGCTACCGCACAGTGCCAGGGATCCAGGTTTGATTCCACTCTTGGGCAATTACCTGTGTGGAGTTTGCACATTCTCCCCAAGTTTGGCTGGGTTTCCTCTAGGTGCTCTGGTTTCCTCCTATAGTCCAAAGATGTGCAGGTCAGGAGGATTGGCCATGCTAAATTGCCCGTAGTTTTCAGGGATGTGTAGCTTAGGTGGGTCATAGGGGAATGGGTCTGGGTGGGATTCTCTGAGGTTCAGTTTGGACTTGTTGGACCGAAGGGCCTGTTTCCACACTGTTATGATTCTGTGATCACCCTCTGTGTGAAATCATATTTCCTCCATAACCCTCAGTTTTCACTTGAAAATTATGCCCTCGTGTTATTCACCCTTTATTGAAAGAGAATAGCTGTATTGTGTTCACAAACAAAAAAAAACAAATTGCTGGAAAAGCTCAGCAGATGTGGCAGCATCTGTGGAGAGAAATCAGAGTTACGTCGAGTTGCTAAAGTTATGTCGAGTGACGCTTCCTTACAATCATATCCTATTCACCCTGTCCATGACCCTCATAATTATATAAACCTTTAGCAGGTCTCCCTTGAACCTTCTCTACTCCAAAGAAAATGATCCAAACTTATCCAGCCTTTCTTCACTGTTGAAATGTTCCATCCCAGACAACATTCTGGTGAAGACAACAAAGTTGGGGGCTGGATGAACACCGCAGGCCAAAAAGCATCTTAGGAGCACAAAAGCTGACGTTTCGGGCCTAGACCCTTCATCAAAAAATGAATGTAGACTGTAGTCCACTGGGGGTGATCCGGTTCCATAGGCAGGTGCTGAGGAAGGTGATGTGGCTGTGGTACTTGGTTTGCTTCAGGACACGGTCGAGCAGTTTCAAGGCCGAAGAGACGACAAGAGAGTTGCAGTGGGAGACCAATCCTCTGAGGTTGGTCCGGAGGGAGGAGGGTAACTTCTTCAGGTTAGGCACCCTTGATAAAGGATGACACAAAGGTTGGAGGTGCCCTTGATAGTATCGAGGGCTATTGCAGGCTTCGCGAGACATTGACAGTATGCAGAGCTGGGCTGAGAAATGGCAGATGGAGTTCAACCTGGATAAATGCGAAGAGATGTATTTTGGAAGGTCAAACTTAAATACTGAATATAAGATTAAAGGCAGGATTCTCGGCAACGTGGAGGAACAGCGGGATCTTGGTGTTCAAGTGCACAGCTCCCTCAAAGTTGCCACCCAGGTGGATAAGGTTGTTAAGAAAGCACATGGTGTTTTGGCTTTCATTCACAGGAGGATCGAGTTTAAGAGCCGCGAGGTTATGCTGCAGCTCTACAAAACCCTGGTGAGACCACACTTGGAATATTGCATCCGGTTCTGGTCGCCCTATTATAGGAAAGATGTGAAGGCTTTAGAGAGGGTGCAAAGGAGGTTTACCAGGATGCTGCCTGGGCTGGAGGGCTTGTCTTAGGAGGAGAGGCTGACTGAGCTCAGACTTTTCTCTCTGGAGGGAAGGAAGAAGAGAGGTGACCTGATCGAGGTTTACAAGGTAATGAGAGGCATGGATAGAGTCGATAGCCAGAGACATTTCCCCAGGGCAGAATTGACTGCCAAGAGGGGTCATAGTTTTAAGGTGTTAGGAGGAAGGTATAGAGGAGACGTCAGAGGGAGGTTCTTCACCCAGAGAGTCGTGAGCGCATGGAATAGTTTGCCAGTGGTAGTCGTGGAAGCAGAGTCATTAGTGACATTTAAGCAACTGCTGGACATGCACATGGACAGCAGTGAATTGAGGGGAATGTAGGTTAGGTTATTTTATTTTTGGATTAGGATTATTCACGGCACAACATTGTGGGCCAAAGGGCCTGTACTGTGCTGTACTTTTCTATGTTCTAAAGGGACTAGGCTCACAACATCAGCTTTTGTGCTCCTAAGATGCTGCTTGGCCTGCTGTGTTCACCCAGCCCCACACTTTGTTATCTTGGATTCTCCAGCATCTGCAGTTCCCATTATCTCTGATCACCATTCTGATGAATTTCCTCTGCACCCCTTCCACAACAATCACTTCCTTCCATTAGTGTGGTGGCCAGAACTGCACACAGTCCTCCAGGTTGGCCCAAGCAAAATTCTGTACAGCTCCAACATGACCTCTCTGCTCTTATAACCTGTGCCTCGACTGAGAAAGGCAAGCATCCCATGTGCTTTGTCACCCATCCCATTAATCTGTCCTGCCACCTTCAAGGTCCAGCTTCTTAATCTACTGACCATCTCCCTGAACTTTTGATGGATGATTTCATCACTCATTCCATCTATGTCATTGGTATCAATGTGTAACGTGTCTTCTGTCATGTTACCCTCTCCCTTCAGGATGCCATGTTACTGCTCAGGGATATATTTGGCACTGGCAGGAGGGAAGCAACACACTATCCTGGAGTCACATCTGCTGCCACAGAAACATTTGTTTATTCTCCTATCTAATGACTCTTTCATCACTGCCACTCCTGGTTCCTTCTTCCTACCTTCCTGTCCAATCAGGCTGCTTGAGATGTCAGAATCCGTGATTCACTTATTGAAGGTGCTGTCTTTCAAAAGAGATATTAATTTGTGGTCCTAACTGTCTTCTTAGTTGAATGTAAAAGATTACATTATTCTATCTGAAGAAGAGAAGGGGAGTTGTCCCGACTTTTTGATGTGGTGGCTCAGTGGTTAGCACTGCTGCCTCATAGCGCCAGGAACCTGGGTTCAATTCCACCCCCAGGTGACATAGAACATAAAACATAGAACATTACAGCACAGTACAGGCCCTTCGGCCCTCTATGTTGTGCCGACCTGTCATACCGATCTCAAGCCCATCTAATCTACACTATTCCATGTACGTCCATATGCTTGTCCAACTGTCTGTGTGGAGTTTGCACATTCTCCCTGTGTTTGCGTGGGGTTTCCTCCAGCTGTTCCAGTTTCCCCCCAACAGTCCAAAGACGTGCAGGCTAGCTGGATTCGCCACACTAAATTGCCTGTAGTGTTCAGGGATGTGTAGATTAAGTGTGTTATAGGGGGATGGGTCTGGGTGGGATGTCTGAAGGTCTGTGTGGACTTGGTGGGCCGAAGGGCCTGTTTCCACATTGTAGGGATTCTATGGTGGAAACAATTATTCATCAGTAATAGATTGTGAAGACATTCTTTTCAATGATATTAGTGAGAACTTGCTGTGTATAATTTTCTACTGTGTTTACTTGAAATAAATTTTCTGCTGCGGTTATACATAGCACAAACATGAATACAATTGAACAATAATTCATTAACAGTAATGTAGTTTGAAGATATTCCAAGGATGCAAAAGAGGTTAAATAAATCCAGGTTCATTCCTTTCTTCGTGATCTTTGAAAGTAATCAAGTATCGTTGTTGCTTAGCAAGATGGCAAAGTTTAATTTATTCTACACTCTGGTAAGGTACTATTGGGTGCAACTTGCTTACTGCAGTGATTCTTTGATCCATTAATAGGACAGGTGCAGTTGTACCATCATGAACTGTTGCAGGGTACCAACGGTCATGACAGAGAACAGGTGGCCTTGCTGGTGAGGTTTTGCACCCAGGAGTGCAGCTCTTGTCAGTGTGTGACATGACTCCCAGTGAAAATACAAACCAATCAATGTAATAAGAAAAGAAGATACACTGCTGCCAATTTTCAAGAGAGTATCAGGAGAGAAGGGCAGAATTCAAGCTATGGCAAATCTGTAAAAACAACAGACCATCCAATATAAAATGTGTGAAGATTAAACATGTTCAGGGTATAGAATGTTGGTGATGCCCCTTTTGGAGTAGTGTGTGCAGTTCTGGTTGCCCTGTTCTAGGAAGGATATGATCAAACTGGAGAGGATTCAGAAAAGATTAAGATCATAAGACATAGGAGTGGAAGTAATGCCATTCAGCCCATTGAGTCCACTCCGCCATTTAATCATGGCTAATGGGCATTTCAACTCCACATACCCGCACTCTCCCCATACCCCTTAATTCCTAGCGACATCAAGAATTTATCACTCTCTGCCTTGAAGACATTTAATGTCCTGGTCTCCACTGCGCTCCGTGACAATCAATTCCACAGGCCCACCACTCTCTGGCTGAAGAAATGTCTCCTCATTTCTGTTTTAAATTTACCGTCTCTAATTCTAAGGCTGTGCCCACGGGTCCTAATCTTCCCGCCTAATGGAAACAACTTCCCAGCATCCACCCTTTCTAAGCCACGCATTATCTTGTAAGTTTCTATTAGATCTCCCCTCAACCTTCTAAACTCTAATGAGTACAATCCCAGGATCCTTAGCCGTTCATCATATGTTAGGCCTACCATTCCAGGGATCATCCATGTGAATCTTCGCTGGACACACTCCAGTGCCAGTATGTCCTTCCTAAGGTGTGGGGCCCATAATCGGACACAGTATTCTAAATGGGGCCTAACTAGAGCTTTATAAAGTCTCAGAAGCACATTGCTGCTTTTATATTTCAACTCTCTTGAGATAAATGACAACATTACATTTACTTTCTTAATCACGGACTCAACCTGCAAGTTAACCTTTAGAGAATCCTGAACTAGCAGTCCCAGATCCCTTTGTACTTCGGCTTTATGAATTTTCTCACCGTTTAGAATAGTCCATGCCTGATTCTTTTTTCCAAAGTGTAAGACCTCGCATTTGCACACATTGAATTTCATCAGCAACTTCCTGGACCACTCTCCTAACCAGTCTAAATCTTTCTGCAGCCTCTCCACCTCCTCAGTACTACCTGCCTATCCACCTATCATCGTATCATCGGCAAACTTCGCCAGAATGCCCCCGGTCCCTTCATCCAGATCATTAATATATAAAGTGAACAGCTGCGGCCCCAACACTGAACCCTATGGGACACCACTTGTCACTGGTTGCCATTCCGAAAAAGAGCCTTTTATCCCAACTCTCTGCCTTCTGCCAGACAGCCAATCCTCAATCCAAGCCAGTAGCTCACCTCGAACACCATAGGCCCCCACCTTACTCAGCAGCCTCCCGTGAGGCGCCTTTTGGAAATCCATATAGATAGATACTGGGTTTCCCTGGTCTAACCTACTTGTTACCTCTTCAAAGAATTATAACAGGTTTGTCAGGCACGACCTCCCCTTACCAAATCCATGCTGACTTGTTTTAATCCGACCCTGCACTTGATTAACCAGGATATTGCTGGGAATGGAAGGTTTGCATTGTAAAAACAGGCTAGATAGGCTGGAACGTTTATCACTGCAGCATATGAGGTTGATGGTGACCTCACAGAGATTTATTAGATCATGAGGGGCATAGATAAGGATAATAGTAAAGGTCTTTCCTAAAGGTGGGGGAGTTCAAAACTAGGGGGCATATTATTAAGGAGAGAGGAGAAATATTTAAAAAGGACCTGAGGGGCATTCTTTTTTTACACAGAGAGTGGTTAATGTGTGGAAAGAACTGCCAGAGGAAGTGGTGAATACAGGTACAGTTACAATGTTTAAAAGACATTTGGATAAGCACATGAATAGAAAAGCCTTGGCTGAATTGGGCCAAATGTAGGCTGGTGGGGCTGGTATAGTTTGGGAACATAGTTGGCAGGGACTATTTGGGCTGAAGGGTCTGTTTCTGTGATGTATGACTCTAAGACTCTATGACTCTATCACTGTGTAGCAGTTGAATGATGATGATGTTATAATTCACGTGGAGTACTCTTATCAACACCATGAATCAACACAGCATGTGCCTGTATTAAAGTATTATTACAGTTTCCCCTCCTTCAACAGGAAAAGTGATTTTTTTTAAAAAAATTACTGAAAACAACATTTACCCCTTCAAGTTTTCAATCATCTTTTTCTGAGGTTACTGAACCTGTTCATCCATCATCTATTCATTACCTGACACATTTTAAGCAATTTTAGAACTATTTCCCTTAATTTCAAATTGTATGTGGAGACACCATCATTAACTCAAGAAACTGCTCCAACCCTGTAATGCTATGGCATTTCTGGGTCCCTGCAGTTTTGGCCATGTACAGAACCCTGACTTTTTCACTCCACTTCTGGTGGGCAGTGTCCTCAATTGCACAGGTCCTAAGCCCCAGGATTCCCTCTCCTCCTTACAGACTCTCTTTAAAACCTTCCTCTTTAACCAAGCTTATGATCACCAGTCCCAAAATCTCTTTACGTGATGCCGTGACAAATTTTATAAATCTCTTGGAAAGTGTTCTTCGAACGTAGAGCTAGATAAAGGTGCTTTTCAAATAGATGTTGACATATGCTGAGATAGAATTACACAGGTACAGGAAACCCCAAGTACTCATTTTTATGGATGAGCTTGGCAGCAATTATCCACCCTTGAAATTATGTAACCATTTATTACATTGCAGACAGATTCGGTATTATATTCTTCCAACATTCACATACTGTACTTTTCAGTAATAGTCACGGAATAGTAATGAGCAGTAAGGACACCAACTGTATTTTATTTTTCTGATCCTAAACCAAATGTAGCAGTTCAATTTCAACGATAAAAGTGAAGCTCAGATTATTAATTGAATTGTGATACCTTTAATGGCATCATGCTGAGTTGGTACAGCTGGTCGCTTAGTGAGATCAAATACTAACACAGACATAAAACCCTACGATGCCAAAATTGTAATAACAAATAAGCCATTCAAATAAAAGGGATGAAACTCTTAAGAAATTCTATGAAGGGAATCAATCCACTTTGAGATGTTACAATGTTGTGCATTATAGCTGAAGCATGCAAAGTGCACTGCACTGACGAGATTGTTATTCATCTACGGCTGAATAATGAAATGTCTAGTTTTCTGTTCCATACCATGCTGGTGCATGGAACATATTATATCACCAAAGGCTCCAAATGCTTGGTTAAGAAGCTAATATATAAATTTTCCCCTTTGAAGAAGCTCAGTGCAGTTGTGAGTCTAAAGCTTTACTAAATCAAGATAAACTGGAGTAAAAAAAATCGCAAGTGATAAAATGTTCAGAGGTGATATTACGGGATGGTGTGATGGTTTAACTCTTCCAATGCCAAATGCCTTACACAAAGACTCAGATGGGAAGCATCAATACCAGGCTGAAGCAGCAGAGAATGGCTACTGCCTTCAGAATAGTTAAAGAGGGTTGGTTTCTTCAGAACAGAAGTCGGGTAAGTTGTGATTTAAAAGAACAACTTTGCTCAGGCACAGAGCTTATAATCAAACTGTGGATTTATGGCTTTGCCTCATGAATATCAGCCTTAAGATCAGTCAAATAGACTACAGCAAACTGAAGAATAGGAATGGTACAAGAGAATGAAAAACTACATTCTAAAAGCATGCCCTTTAACATTATGTAGTTACATAAAATAAACATTTGCACACGACAAAACATTGCCAGAGACAGTCATTTATGCAAAAGACCAATACATTGGTTTTCCAGCAAATAGAAGGGCACAGACTGATGTTCACTAATCACAAAGTATAGATTGCAGACCACTTCAACAGGCACTTGCTCACTATGAGGAAGGAATAATCAGCAGGTGATTCACTGCTTACCAACCATCACTTGTGAAAGCGTCTAACTGAATGAATGCCTTCCTCATGCCCATTATGCCAACCTATGCACCGTAACACACCCCCTCAAGCCCACATCTTGACCATGCCAATCTAATCATACTGTCTACTGCCTTGGATTGTTTTTGTTCCGAGTGTCAATTTAATGCAATCTCGTGCCATCCAAGTGCACTACCACTCTTCCTCTACACCTAAAATGGAAACTCACCAGTACATCATGGGAAAATCTCAGGATAATTGTTGAGATGAAATAATATAAAGTTCTAAGTATGTATCATCAATTCCAATGAAAATGCCAGTAAATGAGTTTGTGTACATTTTACACAGATAAACACCTGTTCTTAACAACCCCAAAGAACATTTTCTTTTTCCCAAAGGCATTCTAGCACCATTTTCAAAGGGGTAGCTTACCTGTCCAAAGGGTACCTTAGCTATCTAAATAAATCCACAAAGTTCAGACTTGCTCTTACCAAGTCTAACCTGTGCACATCAAGTTTCACACAGCAAACTCAGCACAGAGTGGGGGCATCTGTCAACTTCTGGCCAATATCTTCTAAAAATGTGTGAAATACTACACAATCCCACACCTTTCCCTGTGCAAATGGTAAGTGCCGATATTAAGATACAGGCCTTACGATCTTCAGCCTCCTCCATTATTTTCGCAAGCAGGTCAAACAGTGCAAAATTTCACAATGATTTACTCTATGGAACTTTCATTTTTTTAAGCAAAAACAATAGCACAAACATTTGAACTCAACAAAGGAGGCAATAAAAGCATTTATAAATGAGATGTTGTCTGCTCCATTTTGTCAGTTGTTTTAAACATGCACTGATTTAGTACCTCTATCAAACTTACCAATGCCTTGGATAAAGGTTGCAGATTTTTAAAAACAGTATCCTTCAAAATATCACACTATTCACGATTTCTCTTGTCATTAGTGGAAACCACTCAACACCACTTCCTCATTTTAGTATCAGCTCACAATGGTCTCAAATATAAATCCCAAATATGGCTGTTGAAAATCTCAGTCTATTTTGGTCTTTCTTACTGATCAAATGGGCACGTCATTACAATTTGTAACTATCACAATTATGTCTTACTGAAGTTTCTGCGACGTAACTGCTACACAATGTAACTGGCTGTTGGTTCATGGATGTAAAAGCAATTATTGAAACATAGTTGAACAAGATGATTGTGTAAAACATTCAATATTTTTAATGGTGTTTTTTTTGTGTGGCATGCTAAGTGACTCCATTATTAGATAAATTATCAGATTAAACATACCCATCACAGTGAGTTCCGCTGAAGCACCGACTGTCTTATTCTCAGAGCTGGCAAAACATGTATAAAGCCCGGCATCTTGCTGAGTTACGCTTTTGATGAGCAAGTTGCTTCCAGCCAGTATTGAGTACTTTCTGGACCTGAAAAAAATTATAATTGTCTGCTGGTTGGTATTGAAGAGCAGATCTTCCGAGAGATATACAATTGTTTTCACAAAAAGAATGAACTTGACCTTCAGTATCAAAGAAGTGAATGTCTAAGTGTAATGTGCTGACTCTCTGAGGGTTGAAAACAAGGAGTCTATTGAATAACAAAGTTCAGATTTTGCATACTACACGCATGGCCAGATGTTCTGCTGACTCCATGATTCCTCCTTAAGAGGAAGAGATGTGTTTTTGGAATTGTGGGATTTGGCTTCAGTTCACCAGCAGTGGCAACATAAATTTGGGAGCAGAAATTCTTTCTTCTAACGCTTCTTATGATGATGATGGGATTTGATAAATTGGTTAGGTTTCTCTGGCATGTAGGGAATTTAGAAACTTGTGAAATAAATAAGTCTGACAAGATCTCTTTAGCATAAGGATCATCAACAAATGAAAGTGCAGTCAAACAAAACTTCAGAAAGGGAAGAGACAACACATAGAGAAAGAATCTAAGGGTTTTTTAGCGACATGCTGGAAAAGAAAGCATATGATTAGATCAGTTTATCAGTTGATGGTATTCCCCCATAAAATGCTATGTTCACCAGGCTGATTAGGACTTGGTGATGACTATTAGTCGCAGTGATCCCCAAATCCTGTGCATCAATAAATACAATTGTTTTATTTGAAAGACGAGGCTGAGAGGGGTTTTAATTGAAGGCTTTAAACTTATGAGGGGCTCAGATAGAATTGACACGAAGGACATATTTCATTTTGTTAAGAATTCACTGACTCGGGAACATAGGGTTAAAGCCATTGGAAAGGTCGCTGTGGCTCATCACATTAAATTGGTCTAGCCTTCAGCAATAATACATTGGGGCAGTCTTGAAAGCTCCTTCAGAGATCAAAGAACGGTCCTGGAGAGCTGACAGTAAGGTTGGTTGGCAGCTGAGTACTCTAAACAGTGTCAGGTCTGCATTAGGCTTTTTAATAGGTCAGCAGATAAGCAATGGAATGAATGACCTCCTTTCTGTGCAACAACTGTCTAGTATTATGATGAAAACAAAAGCGCTTTCTGTTATTGGAATTGCTGGACATTGAGTATGGTTTTTGATCATGGTCTTGCCGGCAATTTTCAAATTCAAATCTGTCAGTGATGCTATGCATTAAACTGGCACTATTAGCTCATGTGCTTATTTCAAGTTTCTTTGTTTGTTATTTTCACAGAGGTACTATGTCAGCTTATATTATGAGCCAAGTAAGTTTATTTTTAATTTATTTATTGAGCTAAAGCTAAATTTGCAGTCCAGTTAAATAGTTCACAGGAAACTGGCACAACATCTCTTATATCAAGTATTTGAATCTACAAAAGGCTCATCTACATCTGACCAATCTGGTTTTGTCCAATTAATTTATACTGAAAATGGCCAGCATGAAAAATACTTTTCAGGGCATTTCTTTGAAACCTTAGACCTAGACATATTTTTAATCAATTCAATCAAACATATTATTATACACTGCTGAAGCAGGGGTGACTTGAACCCAGTCCTGGGGTCACTACCATTGCGTCACAAAAGATCTAATTACACATTTATTAGTTAAAGATAAGTTAGCTATACGTTGTGTATGCACTCACATCAAATGAAATGGAAAGAGGCTGAGGGAACCGTTATCAACATGCAAACTAACACTTGCAACAACTGTTCTTAAGGTGCTGAATTATGAAGACAAAATAGCCAAATGGAGCATTTGTTGAGATGAATACTCAATTATCATGTTCTAATTTTCAAGTTCTCCAAGGATGCAGTCATAAATTTTCACTCTTTATTTTGAATTTGGTCCATTTTATGTTTTGTGATTATTGTCTTTGTAATTGGCTTATATCCTGCATGTGTCGCAGTATGTGCCTCAGAGTGCAACCGGTGGCAAGTAGTAACAAAGAAATATGCCTCACGTGTATGGTAATGATAGCTGCCAGAAACACTAAAAGGGTTTGAGAAATTGACTGTGAGAATCCAATGGGCTAATTAGAAATTTTCAACATGATAATATGTGTAATAGCACCTCTAACTCCAAACCGGGAAACAGCATGTGGCTGAGGGTGATAGTGTAATGAACAGTTAACTCAATATAGCAAGCTCTTTGAAAAGAAGCTGTCTTTTACTTTATTTAATGTGGACAGAACCACTAAAATGTAAAATACAACACAACCTCAATTTTGTATCAGTGATAATGGGAACTGCAGATGCTGGAGAATCCAAGGTAACAAAGTGTGGAGCTGGATGAACACAGCAGGCCAAGCAGCATCTCAGGAGCACAAAAGCTGATGTGCTCCTGAGATGCTGCTTAGCCTGCTGTGTTCATCCAGCTCCACACTTTGTTATCACAGCCTCAATTTTCTTTGTTTTGGACAGATCTCAGCAGTTTTCATTCACTGACGAGCTGGGGGCTCCAAGAGGCAAATAATGGACAAGATTACCTGGTCTGAAGAGGCTCATCCCCTTTCTTCCATGTGACTGTAGGAGTTGGGAATCCAGACACACAACATTCCATAACTGCGTTTCTTCCTTCCAGGACAGCTGTGTTCAAGGGTCGCTGAATGAACGTTAATTGTCTGGGTACACCAGCTTCTTTAAAGTTTAAAACAAAAGGAGAAATCAGCATGTAAATCAGTAATATGAATCAAAGATACAAGACTCTATCTATTTAACACAACCCAACATAACAGATTGGATTGCACGCGCCAACATAGTCCTAGCAATGCATCCCGTCAAGTGTACACCCTAGATGAGAGGTCAGAGAGGAGTCCAGCCAGCAGAAGAATGTCTTTGAATGGCTAACTAACTGTCAAATATTAAACTGAAAGCAGGACGTCTGTCCTCAGGGGCAGGACATCCTACCTCCAACAGCTGTTAGCCAACCAGATGCTGGTAGCACTCTATTACCAGCATTGTCACCAGCTGTAGTGCCCTGATACAACTGGATGATGAGGAAGCATTCAGCGCTGGATCACAACTTGAGAAAGGTTTGAGGGAACTGCTGAGGCTGGTAGGTAGGCTAGGGTTTGAGAGGTCATTATTGGAGGGATATACAACATGAGTAGGAGATTAAGTTGTACCTTGGTGGGTCCTCCAAGGCACCCAGGAGTGCCCAGGACAGGACTCCTGGCCCTCCAATAGCCCACAGCAGGAGAGACCACAGTGGTACAATTAGGCTCTCCAATGGACATTAATTTCTTGAGTGAAGACATTGAATTGCCCACTGGTGGATTGACTGTTGGTTGGCACACTGAACACTGTTAAAATGAGGGTATTATGTGGCCTGGTGATAGAAACATACATAGAAACTTAGAAGATAGGACCAGGAGGATGCTATTCGGCCCTTCGAGCCTGCTCTGTCATTCTTCACGATCATATTTGATTAGCCAGCTCAATAGCCTAATCCTGTCTTCTCCCCACAACCTTTATCCCACTCATGCCAAGTGCTGATCTAGCTACATCTTGAATACATTCAGTTTTGGCATCAACTACTTCCTGTGGCAATGAATTCCACAGGCTCACCACTCTTTGAGTGAAGAAATGTCTCCTCATCTCTATCTTAAGTGATCTATCCCGATTCCTCAGACTGTGACCCCTGGTTCTGGAAACGGTCACCATTAGGAACATCTTCTTTGCATCTACCCTGTCTCGTCCTGTTAGAATTTTATAAGTCTCTATGAAATCCCACTTCATTCATCTGAATTCCAACGAAAACAATCCCAACCCAGTTGTGTCCCAACACCTGAGCTAGAAGGTTCAGGTTCAAGTTCTACCTCCCTGAAGGTATCTCATTATAAATATAACCACTAGTACAATTGTGATGGGGGTGTAGGGTGGACAGAGGAAAACTCACATACTGGATTGTACGTGTGGGTCCCCTACTCCCAGGCCCAAGGTTAAATCCCACTGGCGGCAGAAAGTAAAATCCAGTCAAATGATTAAACTTCTATACATTCATTGTACTGGTGTTTGTCAAAAAACATGCATAGATTCTACTCAATCGCTTGTGAACACTACAAAAGGACACCTAAGTATTTATTGTATTATTAAAACATTTGCTTGGGGTCATGTTCAAAATAATAATAGTGAGCTCTCAAGAAAAGTCACAGTGCAATGCCGCAGGAATGCTGCATTATCAAAGAGACAGACATTAACCTGAGGTGAACTTGCTCGGCCCTTAGCAATCATCTGCTGCTGCACCTACTCTTTTGACCCAGCATCTGGCAAATAAGAATAAATGCCAATCAATCATAGACCAACCATACTTTTATCAAGCTGTTCCTCAGTTCTTGTAGAACTGTTTGTCTGAAATTTTCTGTTTTGTTGAGGAGGATGTCTTGTTTGAGTCCCGAGAGACACCCAGTTTCTGCTGCATTATGTTTCTGCCAGTCCAAATAGTCCCAGATCTCTAATTCTCCAAAGAACATTGATAAAATCAAACCCCAGTTAAGGAGTGAGTGTAACTATCAAGTTGATTTTTGAAATTTAAGTTTAAAGATAATCACAATCAACTTTCACAATCTTGAGCAAATCTTCCGTTTTCATTGTGTGTCTTGCTCTCTTGCTCAAAATACAGCAAGATGCTGCCATGGTCTCTTTAGAGGGAGTATGCCATATTTTTCTTCAGTTGGACGGTTTGGAGGATGGGACCTGGACTCCCTCTCAAATCAAGCTCATAGGCCAATTAGAGGAAGTCACACACCCGAGAATACTGTGTCTGCTGCCAAAAATACAGGCATTGTTGTGAGGACCCAGGTATCAGGCAAGTGCTTTGTGGTGGGCATTAGCTGGAGCTTCTGGGCCTGAAGGTTATGGGAAGAGGTGGGGTGAATCTGAATGGCCACTTACTGTACGTCTAGGAACAATCCCCACGACCGATGAGCAACCTGCACTGGTTTACCCAGTCAGATGGTAGTGATATTTATCCTGTTTAAAATTCAGATAATTGCATCCCAAACTGGAATGGGCCTTGAAGAGGTGATTAATTGATCACTTAAGGGCCTGAATTGGCAGCAAGCTGGAAGATCAGGTAGTTGATGCTCCCAGTCCTGCTGAGATTCATTAGAGATAATAGGCTTGGGGACCACTTTGCAGAACACCTCCGCTCGGTTCACAATAAACAACTGCACCTCCCAGTCACGAACCATTTCAACTCCCCCTCCCATTCCTTAGACGACATGTCCATCCTGGGCCTCCTGCAGTGCCACAACGATGTCACCCAAAGATTGCAGGAACAGCAACTGATATTCCGCTTGGGAACCCTGCAGCCCAATGGTATCAATGTGGATTTCACAAGGTTTAAAATCTCCGCTTCCCCCTACCGCATCCCAAAACCAGCCCAGCATGTCCCCGCCTCCCTAACCTGTTCTTCCTCTCAACTATCCCCTTCTCCCACCCCAAGCTGCACCCCATTTCCTACCTGCTAACCTCATCCCACCCCCTTGACCTGTCCATCCTCCTCGGACTGACCTATCCCCTCCCTAGCTCCCCACCTACACTCACCTCTACAGGCTCCATCCCTGCCTCTTTAACTTGTTAATCTCCTCTCCACCTATCTTCTCCTCTATCCATCTTTGATCTGCCTCCCCTTTTCTCCCCATTTATTTCCGAACCTTCTCCCCCCCTCTCCCTTTTCTGATGAAGGGTCTAAGCCCAAAACATTAGCTTTCCTGCTCCTAAGATGCTGCTTGGCCTGCTGTGTTCATCCAGCTCCACACTTTGTTATCTGAGACTCATTAGCACTTTCTGTTTTTATTTGACAATCTGATATCCAGAGTACTTTGCTTTTACATCTACATACTTTACTGCCTGTGAACTACATACTGACCTTGGCTTTTCTGTGCAGTACATAATGCTATCCTTCTCATGAACAGCTCAGGGTGCACCACAGAACTCTAAAGAGACTTTCTGTATTAGTAACTGCATCATTAATCACTGAGCAAAAGGCACATTTAATTGACAAAGTATACAAGGTGTGAACATGATGTGATATGCCCCACTTCAGCCCTACATACGGTGCTGTAATTATTTTAGTTCAAAATAGTGCTCATCTTGAATTGTAAAATAATTAGTATAAAAAGCAGGAGGTGAAGGAGAAGAATATTTCTATGAAACAAACTGTTCTGATCTGTACAGCAGTATCTGAAAGTAGTGTCAATCATAACTGTCAAGTCAACATATATATCTCTACAAATTGTACAAATATACTTATATATGTATCTTAGAAAATGTGCAGAGTTACAGGGAAGGAACAGGGGAATTGGACATGGTCCAGTACAATGGGCCAACTGATCTTTTATTTTGTGCGGTATAATTCTATGTTCATATCACCAGGGACAGCACTGCAGTCCTCTACCCGTGTGATCTCCAAAATATTTTTCTCTGATATCAATAAAAGAATACTATCCAATCAAGACGACACATGGATATGTTTCCATTTATCTATACTCACTTTCTACTAATAAAAGTCTTCATTCAAAGAATTATCCTCCACCATATCACCCACCTCCAACATAATAATACCACTAAACACATCTTCCCTTCCCCTCCCCTCCACTGTCAGCATTCTGCAGGGACCATTCCCTCTGTAACATCCTCGTCCACTCTTCCACCATTCCTAAACCTTCCTCATACCCCTAGGCACTTTCCTATAAAATTGCAGATGATACCATATTTGCCCACTCATCTCCTCCCTTCTCTAAACACGCCTTCCAAGTGCAACAGGATTTTACTTGTACTGTTTCAATCTAATCGGCTGTATTCACTGCTCACAATCCAGTTTCCTTCACATTGGCAAGACCAAACACAGGCTTGATGACTGCGTTGCAGACATTTCTGCTCAGGGAACAATCATGCCTTCCAGTTCCTTGCCATTTCAATAAAACACCTTAGTCTCATGTTAATATTTTTGACCTAGCTACAGTGTTTCAATGAAGCTCAACTAAACTGAAGGAAGAGCACTTTTTTTATTTCAGCACTTTACAACCTCCAGGCCTCAGTATTGAGATGCTGAACTTCAGTGTATGACCTTTGGGCATCAATTTTCTTACTATCCCCATCTCCTAGGTCATTTCTTGTTTGTGTGTTGTTGACTTTCTTCTAAGCGATCAGACCTACTTCTCCTTTCCATGTTCCATTTCCATCAATTTTCCATTTTCTCCTATATCACCACTATCAGATCTTTGTCTTTTGTTCCAGGCATCCTCACGATCTATCCAATCATTTACTCCCTACCCTCTGTCCTATCATTTATTCCCTACCCCATCCTCCTCCCTATTTTCTGCATATAAAGTGATGGTTTCTCAGCTACCATCAGTTCTGAGAAAGGGTCATGAGACCCGACACATTTACTCTGATCTTTCCTTCACAGGCGCTGCCAGACCTGCTGAGCTTTTCCAGCAACAGTTGTTTTTGTTCCTCACAAACTGTCCTGTTTGCTCCACTTTCCTCTCTTTTAACAGTGTCAAAATATACCATTTCCATGTCTTTCCAGTTCCAAAGTACAATCGCACCAGACTCCAAACATTAAATCTGCTTTCTCTCTCCACTGATGTTCCCAGACCTACTGAGGTTCATTAGCACTTTCTGTTTTTAATTGAAAATCTGATATCCACAGTACTTTGCTTTTACCTCGACAAACTTCTCTGCCTGTGGACGCTAAGTAATAAAATCCATACACCACAAAATGAGTTCCTGAAGAAGTTTGAGAATTACCTGTACATTAGCAATCTAACAAATAGCAGTGAACAGAGGGCTGAAAACAGAATTGTAACAAACAAATTATTTTTGCATTGACAGGCTGTGATGAGTGAGGTATGACAGGGATTAGTGCTGGATCCTAATCCATTGACAATTTGAAATGCTATAATGGGGACACTACTGCCTGTGAGACCTCCTCATAGCCACATACCAGCCTGGCTTAGAATTATATTGGTGTATCGTTGCTGGGTCAAAACTGAAACACCCTCCCTAAAAGCACTTTGAATATTCCTGCACAAAATGGACTGTAAAGTCTCATGGTGAGAGTCAGTCACCGCCTTCTAAACAGTTGGAAGGGTCACTGGACCCAAAACATTAAGTCCATTTTTTTCCTTCACAGATGCTGCCAGGGCTGCTGTGCTTTTCCAGCAACTTTGTTTTTTTTTCCTTCTCAACAGCAATTAGCCATGGACAACAAATGCTAGCTTTGGCAGTGACATCCACATATCAAGAACAAGGAAAAATAAAAACAAAGAACAAAAGTGATTTTCTAACCTTATATGCAAGGGTGTTAGAGTATAAGAGTAAGGAGATATTGCTGCAATTGTAAAGAGCTCTGGTGAGGCTACAACTAGAATATTGCACCCAAATTGGTTCTCCATATCTGAGGAAATTTATACTTGGCTCAAAGTAGTTGTAATGAAGGTTCACCAGTTTGTTTCCTGGCACAGGAGTGTTTTTTTTCTCTGGAAAGGAGAGATTGGCTAGAATAGATCCATATTCTAGGAAGTTTGTAGGAATGAGAGTCAATCTCATTGAAACATAAGATTCTGAGATAACAAAGTGTGGAGCTGGATGAACACAGCAGGCCAAGCAGCATCTTAGGAGCAGTCAGCAGATAGGTCCTATGTTGCTGCTTGGCCTGCTGTGTTCATCCAGCTCCACACTTTGTTATCTTGGATTCTCCAGCATCTGCAGTTCCTATTATCTCTGACAAAAGATTCTGAATGGATTTGATAGGGCAGTCTGTTTCATTGCCCAGGAAGAAAACAAACAGGAAAACTGATGAATGAAACATCCTGGTCCAACTCTCCTCTTAGGTATTTTTGATCATCCTTTTCAAATATGTTATGATATACCTCTGCAGCAGGTGGGACTTGAACCCAGTCTTTAAATTCTTCTTGTATACGTGAAATTGGAGCTCCAGTACAATTAATCATTCATTTCTGCTCATGAGAGCTTTTTAGTAGTGTTTTGCTATGGGCTTGTTGAGAGAGTCTAATACTAAGACGATTAGCGACAGGGCAAAGTAGTAACCATTTGGACAGCGATAAGAAGGAATTTTTTCAGTTAGAGGGTTGTGAATTCTTTACCTCTGCGGGATTTGGATGCTCAGTTATTGAGTATATTTAAGGCTGAGACATGGGTGAAACAAGAATAGCTCCATAGAATTCCCTCGTCAACATGTTGGCTATCTCAAACCGATGTTTGCTAATTACGAGTAAAACAGCACTATTTGAATAAGTTATGTCATTAAGTGCTGAGATTTCAACTTTTGAAGTCTTTCTGATTACAGACCATTATTTTGAACCACTGGTATTGTTATTTAAAGTTTAGATTCAAAAATGAAAGTGACAACACCAAAGTAACACAGTAACTGCACCACATGCAGGGAATTCTATGGAGCTATTCCTGTTTCAGATCTAATATGAAAAATTGGTGATTTTCAGGTCAGGTAGAAGTATTCGCTTCCCGACTTTGAAGGCTAATTTTTGCCTGGACTTTTAGTTGCATGGCGTACAGTGGGGAACCTGTGGATATGGTGTATCTGGATTTCCAGAAGGCATTTGACAAGGTGCCACACCAAAGACTGCTACATAAGATAAAGTTCCATGGTATTACAGGTAATGTATTGGCATGGACAGAGGATTGATTGACCAGTAGAAAACAAAGTGTAGGGGTAAATGAGTGTTTTTCTGGTTGGCAGTCAGTGGCTAGTGGTGTGCCTCAGGGTTCAGTGTTGGGACCTCAATTGTTTACAATTTACACAGATGATTTGGAATTGGGGACGAAGTGTGGTGTGTCAAAATTTGCAGATGACTCTAAGGTGAGTCGTAGAGCAAAGTGTGCATAAGACACTGAAAGTCTGTAGAGGGATATAGATAGTCTAAGCGAGTGGGCAAAGGTCTGGCAGATGGAGGACAATGTTGATAAGTGTGAATTCATCCATTTTGGTAGGAATAACAGCGAAATAGACTGTGTTTTAAATGGTAAAAAAATGCAGCACGCTGCTATGCAGAGGGACTTGGGTGTCCTTGTGCTTGAATCACTGAAAGTGGGATTGCTGATACGGCAGGTAATTAAAAAGGCAAATGGAATTTTGTCTGCCATTGCTCGAGGGATAGAGTTTAAAAACAGGAAGACTATACTGCAGATAACAAAGTGTGGAGCTGGATGAACACAGCAGGCCAAGCAGCATTTTAGGAGCACAAAAGCTGATGTTTCAGGCCTGGACCCTTCATCTTTTCTGATAGATTTGGGGAGGACAATCAAATCAAAGCTTTATACATTAAATAGGAGAACAGTGAAGGGTGTCAAGTAAGTGAAGGATCCTGGAATGAATGATTACAGATCCCTGAAGGTTGCTAGACAAGTCAATAAGGTGGTTAAGAAAGGAAATGGAATTCTTTATTCATTGCGTTGTGGACAATAACACTGAGGAAGTTAGGCTCGAACTGCAAAAATCATCAGTTAGACCATAATTTGAGCACTGTGTGCAGTTCTAGCTAACTCATTACAGTAAGCATTACAGAGGGTATAGAAGAAATTTACAAGGATGTTGCTGGGACTGGAAATACGTAGCTATGAGGAAAGGTTAGATAAGCTGGTGTTATTTTTCATGGAGCAAGTGAGGTCAAAGGGATATTTGATTGAGATGTTCAGAATTGTGATGAGTCCAGATGCAATGGATGGGAAGGGCCTATTTACCATGACAGGGATGGCTCAGTGGTTAGCACTGCTGCCTCACAGTGTCATGGACCTGGGTTTGATTCCAACCTTGGGCAACTGTCTGTGTGGAGTTCTTCCTCTGTCTGCATGGGTTTCTGGATGCTCCAGTCCCCTCCCACAGTTCAAAGATGTGCAGGTTAGATGGACTGGCCATGGTAAAAATTGCCCTGTAATGTCCAGGGATATGTAGGTTAGGTGGATTAGCCATATTAAAAAATCCACGCAGAGTTACTGGAATAGGATTGGGTCGCGGGGCAGGGCGAGGGATGGGTCGGGATGTGGGGTCGGTGGTGTTGGTGGATGCAGTGTCTGGGTGGGATGTTCTTCAGTAGATCAATGTTGGCTTGATGGGCCAAATGGCTTGTAGGGATTCTTCACTGTAGGCATTCTATGCGAAGTCAATGACCCAGAGTTGAAGTGATTGGTGGAAAGGTTAGGGAGGAGACAAGATTTTCACCCAGAGGATAGTTGGAGTCTGGGAGCAGTGGAGGCAGAAACTCTCAACTCAGTTTTATAAATCATCCTGTTCTTAAAATGTCTGTGACATGGGTTTCTGCCACAAGACATTTTTTCACTCATTGGATGTGGTATCATTGGCTAGGATAGCATTTATGTTCCATCCCTAGAGCTCTTCAGAAGGTGATAGCGAGCTGCCTTCTTGAACTGCAGCAATCTGTGTGCTCAAGATAGACCCACAATGTTATTAGGGAAGGAATTACAGAATTTTAACCCAGCAACAGTGAAGGAGCAGCAATATATTTCTAAGCCAGGGCAGTAAGTGGCTTGAAAGGGAACTTACAGGTGGTGGTGTTCCCATGTATCTACTATCTTCTAGATGGAAGTGTCATGGGTTTGGAAGATGCTGTCTAAAGATCTTTGGTGAATTTCTGCAGTGCATCTTGTAGATAGTATGCACTGCTGCTACTGAGCGTCGGTGGTGGAGGGAGTGGATGTGGTGCCAATCAAGTGGGCTTCTTTGTCCTGGATGGTGTCAAGCTTCTTGAGTGTTGTTGGGGCTGCACCCATCCAGGCAAGTGGGGAGTATTCCATCATACTCATGACTTGTGCTTTGTAGATGGTGGACAGGCTTTGGGAAGTCAGGAGGATAGTTACTCGCTGCAGTATGTCCAGCTTCTGACCTTAAAATTACATAAAATTTCAATCTGTAAACTGCCTGATAAAGCTGACGCCTTTTGAAGGAAGGGAAATACATTTGGGAAACTTGTTACTAAATGTAAATTTAGTTTTGGAAGAACAATTATTACAGATGACCAAGACTGTTCACATCACCTTAGCTCACACATTAAAACAGTGCAGAACAGTCTCTCTATCATAACCTCCAGAGGTTTCTTAAATTATTTGATCTGGAGCAGTTCTAGTGCATTGCACATTTCTCACCTTATGAACCCAGTTGTAATAATCTTTTACCAAATAGCAGAATTCCTTTAAGAACACAGCAGGCCTGCTATCAATGTAGCTGACAATCTACAGGAGCTGTCACATTATCCCAACACAGAGGGGTATTTACAATCCATCAAACAAACCATCAGGGACTCATGTTGCAAATTAATATCAGATGAAGAAGCCTGTCCTTTTGCAGGCTTGTCTCCTTAGAGGGATGCCTGTAAAAATACATAATATTCCAAGTATAAAGCCTTTGGGTCAATTAGCGATACAGAGTTGGATGATGTATAAAAGTATTTTGTTCAAGAGTGAGTCTTTTGGCTGTAAAGTCAAAGAATGCTCATTAATACAGGTAACCTTATTTCTGCTCTGGAATTTCAGTAAATGTTGTATTCACGTGTAGAATATTGAACATTCTGAATGATTAAAAAAAAATCAAAAATAGGAATAAACTGCACTGTTGCAATGAGTGTAGAAAGTTAGCATTTTACCAAGAAAATAAACATAGAAGCTCCTTTAAGGGAGTTGGTTGAAAGTTTAGAGTTTCTTCCTTGTGCTTAAAAGAATCCCATTATCCACTGATTTCAATCAAGCAATATAAATAATACATTACTGAAATTTCAATTAAGCAATTTGGACAAGCTACCAAAATGAGAATTTAGTACCAAAAAGAAATTAAAATGTCCATGATAACAAAGTGTAGAGCTGGATGAACACAGCAGGCCAAGCAGCATCTCAGGAACACAAAAGCTGACGTTTTAGGCCTAGACCCTTTTCTGATGAAGGGTCTAGGCCTGAAACGTCAGCATTTGTGCTCCTAAGATGCTGCTTGGCCTGCTGTGTTCATCCAGCTCCACACTTTTTTATCTCGGATTCTCCAGCATCTGCAGTTCCCATTATCTCTTAAGATGTCCGTAATTTGATTTTAATTAAGATTGTAGAAAAAAAGGAAAGTGTCAGGTAGATCAGAGCTCAGGTTGATATGGGCACCCACTGACAAAGACAACATTCTTTCCTCCACCACAACCACTGAAACAGTTTAACATGTTCCATTATCAGTGTTCCCAGCATAATGTGGGCATATGGCTGCAGCTTTTGCCGGACAACAATAGTCCCGGTTATACTTTGTCATTGCATGTGAAGCGCTTTGAGACATTTCTGTGTGATGTGATAAGTGTTCCATAAACGTTCTTATTTTCACTCTATTCCTTTTTCAAAATGAAGCTCGCAAGAGATTGAGGCTGACGTGGGCTTCACTGGTTGGGCCAACATTTATTGACCATTCCAAACTGCCCTATGAGCTACTTTTTTGAACTAGTTGACATGGACAAGTGGGACCAGAGGGTCTGTTTCAATGCTGTCTGACTCTATGATTCTATAGAGAAGTCTTATCGCTTTACTGGATGTTGGTGTGGGTTGTTCACGGATTATTGTTTACAGTTTTGGACCGAGTTTTTAAGAAAGCGTGTACTGACATTGGAGGCAGTCCAAAGAAATGTCCACCAGACTGATTTCCGGGATAAAGAGATTAACTTATCAAGACTAAACAGGTTAGTTCTCATTCATTTTGAGTTTAGAATAATGAAGGTATTGAAAGTTATTGAAACATACAAGATTCTGAAGGGGCTTGTCAGGGTGGAAACTGAGATGTTTACACAAATTGGGGAATTTAAACTACGGGACATACATTTAAAAATAAGGTCGAGTCATAGGGTCATATAGCTTGGAAACAGACCCTTCAATCCAATTCATCTGCACCAAGCAGACATTCCAACATGACCTAGTCTCAGTTGCCAGCATTTGGCCCATATGCCTCTAAACCCCTCCTATTCATATACCTATCCAGACGCTTTTTAAATGTTGCAATTATAGCAGCCTCCATCACTTCATCTGGTGACTCATCCCATTATACGTGCACCATCCTCTGCATGAAAAAGTTGCGCCGCTCACCACAAACCTTTTCCCTCTATGCAAAGGAATTTCTTCCCCTAGGCTGTAGCGAATGCTTGGATGTCTCTGCTGCAGAGAATTGTGATGGCTAAATCTCTAAAAGCAATTAAAAATTTGAAATATTACAAAGCTGAGGTCAGTGATAAATTGTACCAAAAGAGGCCCTGAGTCCTGCAGCAGATCAACCTGATCTTTTTGAATAGCGGGTCAGGCTAGAGGTGCCAAATGGCCTACTCCTGCTGTTACTTCTATGTTCTTACTTGACCTCTGAGTGAGACGGCATTCGCTTATACTTTCATTACCGCTAACGAAATAGTTGCAATGGTGATAAGGCCCACAGGTCTTCTGTGAGATAAAGTTGAGACAAAATATTTGCAAAGTTAAAATACTTAATAAAATCTAGTTTGGCTCTTACAGGGAAAATCATTTTGACAATTTCTTTTGAACAATTTTCATCCAATGCCAAGATGTAGCACTAAATGTTAAACCATATTTGGATTGTTAAAATGATTACATTGAAATAAATATCCTGTAAATTCAATCTACTTATGTTCTGACTTCAACTTCTGCTCCTGTTGTAACATTTTTGACGCTATTTGTTTTGCTGATGCAACATTATGGTCATAGCTCCTGTCAACTTTCCACCCCTGTCCCTCCTGAGTAGCCAATATGTCCTTTTTGATGCTCTTCCCATTCCCTGTTGCATTCCATCTAAGATGGTTATTGGGGACCAATCTGGACTGGCTGTGAATGCCATCTGTAGTTTCAATCTCTATGGCAGCCCATTAATTTACTCCACAATGTGTGACATCTTCCAGTTTCAATTTAAGGAAGACGCTGAAAAACAAGGGAGCCTGTAAGTGGTCCCTGTGAACTTGATAAACCTAACAATTTAAAATAAAACATGAATCATGAAGAGCAACTGGTTTTCAGAAAAAAAAATACAGGGATGGTTTGGCTAAGTGAGCATTTCCTTTACACCTGACTTCTACTTTAACATGGGATTGATTCTGTGCAATGTTATCATACAGTTGATGAGCTGGGTTAAGAAGTGGCCAGCAGCAGGCTAGATTACTATAGAGCTGGGGACATAGAAACAGGAAAAGAAGTAGCCTTCTGTGTGAGTGACATTCCTGAGAGCTCTGGCTCGAATACTTACATGCTGCTCCTTAGATCTAGATTCTCCATCCAGCAAAACTGGGTTTTCTCTATCTAGCCTGTCATTCCCCTTTATATCTTGAAAACATTGATTAAATCCCACACTGACTTTCTGAATTCCAGAGAATACAATCTTACTCTGTGTTATCTCTTCTTAAAATTTCATCTTTGGAGTCCAGATATAATTCATAAATGGATGCCCTACTTCATCCAAGGACCAATATATTTTTCCTATGGTTTGTGGGACAGAACCACTCACAGTTTCCAAGTTTTCTTTTTAGTCATTCTGTAATGCTCAAATGATCTATGTACCTGATCTCACAAGTCTCATTGGATCTCCACTCTCTCCAGCCTTTCATAACTAGGCAAGTAGCCTGTTCTGTCCTATTTCAGATCCAAAACAGATGACTTCACTTACACCTACTTTAGAATCGACTTGCCATAATTTTGCCAATTTATTTAATTTATCAATATCTCTGTAGTTTTTGCTTCTATCTGCATACTTGGAATACCATCTAGTTATGCATCATTGGTAGATTGAGATTTGTGACTTTAGATCATTAAACAGAGCTACTGTGAATATTGCCGCTCCTTCACGGCTGCTGAATGAAAATGGTGGAATTCTCTCACTAGCTACATTGTCTCTCACTAGCAACATTGTGGCTGTAACTCAACCACAGAGAGCACAACGTTTTAAGAAGACAATTTATCACAACCTTCTCAAGTGGAATTACAGATGAGCAACATTGCCATTGATAACTGCAGGATATCATTAATCACAACCTGTCAATTAGAATATCAGTCCATTTTCCCTATTCTATGTCTCCTGCTATTCAGCCAGCTTCTTAACCAGGTCAGTAATTTGTTTTCAATTCTATGAATGTTGACTTTAATCTCTTGAGAGGGACTTCTGGAGGTTTACCTAAATAGCATTTGTGAATATTCCACTGTGCAAAACTGTGGTAACCTCTTCAATAAATTGAATCAGGCTCATCAGGCATGATCTATTCTTTCCCAAACTAACCGGATTTTTGATGAGCAAAAAACATTTCAACATATTAAGTCCTTCTTTCCTTAATTATAGGCTCAAGCAATTTCCTAACACAAGGGCTTGAGTTTTCACTCCTGGATTTGGAGAAAAGAGTCAGAAAAAATTTGGGGTTTGGTGGGAGTGAGTCAAGAGGGTCAGGACAGTGTTCGAAAGATTGGAGATTTAGAGGTTTGAAAATCAGCAAAGTTGGTGGTTAGGGAGAGTAAGAGGGGTTCCAGTGGTCATTGCATGTTTGGATTGGTAAGGGTCAAAGGGTTGGTGGGAGTTGGATGGTCAGTAAGGGGTTTGAATGGTGTTGGGAGAGTTGAAAGATCGAGGGAATTCACAGGACAAGTAGAAAAGTCAAGGGGTCAGGGAGGGGTTTAGTTGGGCTGGGGGAGGTCGAGCACTGGGGAGGGGTTCAGTTGTACAGTTACTCAGAAGTTAGGCATGTTTTTAATGCTCTTAATATTTCCTGGGAAACTATTCAAGTAAGTTGAATACATTCCAAGTTTGCAAATCTAACTGAGAGTCAGAAATATTCACACAAGGACTTGAAGAACTGGGGAATTGAGTATTGGAAGTTTAATCTTCCTGAGTAGTTCGTATAGAGTCAGTACATTATTACATCCATGGGGTCTTCACAGGTACCTTTTGGAGTGCACTGGTATCTGAGCATATGGAGACTGGAAGATCTGAGCAAGGGATTCTGGCATTAAGACTTCCTTACTACTGTAAATGTTTTGCAAAGTAATTATTTAGCACATCTGCCGTTTCCTTATTTTCATTGACAATATCAGCATTACAAGTTTTCAAACCATCTACATTGATCCAGATTATATTCTTTTCCCTAATACATCTGTAAAATGGTTTTGTACTATTATATACCTCATAACTTTCTTCTCATACTTCCTTTTTGTAGTTCTTGCTCCCTATTTTGCCATTGTTGATCATAAAATTATAGAATTCCATAAGGTCCATCAGGTCCGGTCTGTAAAAGCTACACTAATTCTATACCAGTGTCAACTTCCAACACTAATAGCCTTGAATGGTATCAGAGATAATGGGAACTGCAGATGCTGGAGATTCCAAGATAATAAAATGTGAGGCTGGATGAACACAGCAGGCCAAGCAGCATCTCAGGAGCACAAAAGCTGACGTTTCGGGCCTAGACCCTTCATCAGAGAGGGGGATGGGGGGAGGGAACTGGAATAAATAGGGAGAGAGGGGGAGGCGGACCGAAGATGGAGAGTAAAGAAGATAGGTGGAGAGGGTGTAGGTGGGGAGGTAGGGAGGGGATAGGTCAGTCCAGGGAAGACGGACAGGTCAAGGAGGTGGGATGAGGTTAGTAGGTAGCTGGGGGTGCGGCTTGGGGTGGGAGGAAGGGATGGGTGAGAGGAAGAACCGGTTAGGGAGGCAGAGACAGGTTGGACTGGTTTTGGGATGCAGTGGGTGGGGGGGAAGAGCTGGGCTGGTTGTGTGGTGCAGTGGGGGGAGGGGATGAACTGGGCTGGTTTAGGGATGCAGTAGGGGAAGGGGAGATATCGCGTTAGTTGTTAACAGCCGTCATTTTTGATAAGGAAAACTTGTGGTCCTTACAGATCATAGGTTGGTTTTGTATTACATTAAATTAGTTATATTTTCACTGATCTTCTGTAATTTTACCCATCAACAGATTTTACCCCTTCACTCAGTCTACCCCGTACCGTCCCATTACCTGAATTTATCGAACAAATTTTCTGTTTTGTGTTATACTGACTTGTGGGCAAAGGTTTTGTATCCAGCTGACAAGGTTGTAGAAAAGGTAAATATTCTTATTGATGCTGTTTGTCAAACTTTTCGCATTAATGCAGCCTCAGCCTTTCCACATCTCACGCTTGAGAACTCAAAGAATAATTTTAACTCACTGTGGATACTTGGCCGCTGCATTCACCTCATCACAGTTGCTTGATAATTTCTCTCTTAAGACTCAACCTGCTCATTTATATTCTCCTTGCCTCAAGCCCCATCTCTTTTATCCCTGCTGATTCAGATATCCATCCATTTCCTCCAGTGTTTCAGCTGGGTGCATGGCGCTCGGTGTTAATAGGTAGAGTCATATCTTCCAACATTCTTCCCTGTTGTTTCTATCCTAAATGTGCTGAGCCACGTCCCTACATTTCCATTGGTTCTATTCATGTTGCTGTTGCCCAAAATCATTACCCTTTACCTTATACAATTAACAGGTAGTTTAAAGAGAACTTTGCACTGCAAACTTACATCATTACCCTCCCTCAACTTAGGTGTGATAGTGGTGGAGGCCATGAGACAATCAACCACTATCTCCCTATCCGATATCTATTTCCCTTCCAACAAACCAGCGAGGGCTTGGTACTCCACATGCAGCAGCTCCTGCAACACACACACACAAACACACACACACAGACCACATTAGCAGGAATGTGTTATTTTATATTATGGAGTCATAGAGGTCTAAAGAGTGGATGCAGGCCCTTCGGCCCAACTTGCCCATGCTGCCCAGTTTTCACAGTTAAACTAGTCCTGCTTGCCTGCATTTGGTCCATATCCCTCCATACATATGCCATCTGTGTACCTGTCTAAATGTTTCTTAAAGGAGAAAATTGTACTCACTTCCACCAACACCTCTGGCAGCCTTTTCTAGCCACTCACCACCCTCTGAGTGAAAAAACATTGGGGGTAGTGAGTTATGTTCTGGCCGGAGCTGATTCTGAAAACCTCAGAAGCCACTGAGGAAAGCATAACAGTAGCCCCAGCAGATCATCAGAAAAATTTCTACTTCATTGCTTCATCAGAGGAGATTCCACTCTCTTTACACCGGTCCTACTCATTAAACCGTTGAAGATCTCAGTTTAATACAGTACCTACAATTAAAAGCAGTCTGAAGGTTCTGTATATCAGTTGTGCTACCTCTGCAATCTGATGTTTGATCGACTATTCAATATTAACAATGGTTGTCAGCGTTAGTAGGAAATGTGTGTTGTTGTCTTCCATTGACCAAAATTAAATTTACTGTCATTCTGATAAATTTGCACAACCAGTTCTTTGTTTCTTTTCTGAGAAATGGGTGTCAAGAATGTGTTCCTATGATTAGCTCATGCCTCTAACAAGTGCAAATGAACCATATTACAAGCTTAACTGATTATGTTAAATTGGCCTTTGCTGTCGCTATTGGCAGATTCAGGATTGTTCCGCAAGTGCTACCCAATTGCAAAATTGCAATCACTTTTAGTTCAGATAGTGAAAGTACAGGCTCCTTTAATATGGCCTGTATTCTGCTGATTATGAACAACCAAAGGGATGGTTGGAAGGGCCATTGAGGGGACTGCAGAGATGAATGATCACTAATGTGACTGCACCCAATTCCACTGAGAACTTCCTCTACCAGCTCAATGACACTTCAGGCTGTGAATTCCTTTCATCATTATTTTCCAAGTTGAGGTTCCCTTGCAGTACTATTGAGATCACCTTTCCCTGATGGGGTAGCTGAGGCACCAGAACTGCCCATCTCCTGTAAGGTAAGCAACTCTCAGAGTCCCACTCAGCATCTTTAATAGGAAGGTGAGCAGGCAGGCAGTTGGTCTTTTAGCAGACCACGTCTGGGAAATTTGGCAACTAGTCTCACTGGTAGCATGTGCAAGCTCAGGAATGCATGTGATTTCAGCGTCAAGGATCCAAAACCTGTGCTCACAAGGTGACAACAGGGGAGACATTGCACCGTTATAAGTTACAATACTAAACAGCCAATCTGAGTTCACCGATTTTTAACTGGGTGAAGTGGAGTGACAAGCACAGGGCAATCCGTTCAAAGCTGGAGTTTTAAAACGTTAATAATGAAGTTCAAATTGTGCAAGCTCTCAGCTCCTCTCTTCACACTTTTAACTCTTTACTTTGCAACGTACCTTCTCTTATTTCACAAGTTAAAAGCACTGAATACATCTTTCTTTTTCTTATATCACCATATGTGTCATTTTATTTAAATTACCTTTAAGGGGGAGACTAAATGTTGGATTTTTTTTAATGTACTGTACAGCAGCTGTTGTTTAAAAGTTTTACACAAATATAACAGAAACAATTTTGTCAACAAATTAACGGGAGACTAGATTAATGAAAATAAAATCGTGACCGTGTGAACTATGGCGCTATTCAACTAAAATAGAATACGCTGTAAAGTTTGCTTGCGGCATTGTAATGGCCATGATTTTTAAGCCTTTTAAAATTGTAGGTTGAAATGATACAGGACTGGAGACAACAAGAACTGCGGATGCTAGAGTCAGCGTCAATACAGTGTGGAGTTCGAGAAACACAGCAGGTCAGGCAGCATCAGAGGAGCAGTAAAGCCAATGTTTCAGGTTGGGATGCTTAATCAGGACTCAGGGAGCTGGGAAATAAATAGAAGAAGGAGGGTGGGGCTGAGGGAGGGTAGATGGGATGGTAATAAGTGGATGCAGGTAGAGGGTAGTGAGGATTGGTCACTGGTAAGTTTGGGGTGGGTAGGTGGGAGAGAAGATGGGCAGGTAGTGTCAGGTCAAGGAGGCAGGGGTGAGAGGGAAGGCTGGACTTGGGATGAGGCCAGGGGGTGGGGAGATTTTAAAACTGGTGAATTCTGTGTTGAGGCCACCGGGCTGTAGGCTCCCAATGCAGAATATGAGGTGTTGCTCCTTCAGTTTCTGGGTGGCGTCATTTTGGTACTGGAGGAGGCCCAGAATCGACAAGTCACCCAGGGAGTGCGAGGGGTAGTTAAAATGGCTGGCAACTGTAAGGTGTTGTTGTTTTATAGCATACAGAGCGCTGATGCTCCACGAATCAGCTGCTGAGTCTGCGCTTGGTCTCACCAGTGTAGAGGAGGCCACATCGGGATCAATAGTTACAGAAGACCAGGTTGGAGGATGTACAGGTGAATCCCTGTTGGATTCGGAAAGTTTGCCTGGGAGCTTGACGGAGATGAGAGGGGAGGTGTAGGGGCAGGTGTAGCACCTCCTGTGGTTGCAGGGAAAAGTGCTGGATGTGGTGGGGTTGATGGGCACTGTGGAGTGGACTGGTTTTAAATCAGTGTTTTAAAGGATTGCTGCATGTTTTAAAAAGTAAGTAACCTGTCACTTATGGCTCTCTGATGAAGGGTCTAGGCCCGAAACGTCAGCTTTTGTGCTCCTGAGATGCTGCTTGGCCTGCTGTGTTCATCCAGCTCCACACTTTGTTATCTTGGGTTCTCCAGCATCTGCAGTTCCCGTTATCACTTATGGCAAGTATCATGTCAACATCTATTTGAAGAAGCAATAATTAAAGTTTGGGTTATAGGCTAATCAGAGCCAAGAGATTGTACACAGATGGAGCTTTGCTTAGCAAGAAAACATTGATTGGTCAATCAACTAGTGACCAATTATTAATGACATAGGTTATCTGCCTGCCAACAACCATATGATTGGTTCACAGGTAAGCGAACAACTTGGGCCTGGATAAAGAGATAAAGAGAGATTTGATTTAACTTGCACCAAAACAGGTGCTATCTTTCTGGGGTTTTTTTCGCAGCCAAAGCCTACTTTAAGCCTGAAGAAATCAATTTATCTTTCTTTTTGCAGTTATTATTAGCTGTGCCTTTTAAGTGGCAAGTGAGAGGCCTTTTGTAAGTGAACCAGCTACATTGTGTCTCTTGCAAGCCAATAGAAGTGTTCAAAAAAAGATAATTGAAAAACAAAGCTTTGACCAGCATAAGAATCATAAGGATCATCTCAGCAATCCATCAATAGGAATGGCCAAACTGTCTATTCAGTTTTCCTCTGCCCATTTTTCCCCATCTGTCTGTGTACATGTGGGGGGAGCTCATAAGGAGAATCAGGTTTAAATTTGTAGTGTTACATACTGACAGTTCATAACTGTTTACCTGTAGCTAGAGTGCAGTTATGCAGTTTATTTAGATTTCAGTAAAGCCTTTAATGAAGTTTGACACGGGATCCAGTGTTGCTTGACAAGATAGATCCAAAATTGGCTTAGTGGTATAAGACAGAGGGTGGTCATAGGAAGCTGTTTGTCTGACTGAAGGTTGGTGTCCAGTGGCATACCGGAAGACTTGGCCAGGTAGTTAGTAGTGACTAAGGAGTCTTAGCTTACAAGGAGATATAGATGTGTTCATCCGATGAACAGATCAGTGACAGATGGAATTCAACCTTGAAAACTGTGAGGTCATTCACTTTGGAAGAAGTAACAAGACAATGGAGTACTCAATGAATGGTACCAACACTAGAAAGCTCAGAGTAACAGAGGAATCTTGGGATACTCATCCACAGATCCCTGAAGGTAGCAGCACAGGCTAATAGGGTGCTTAAGAAGTTATATGGGGTACTTGCCTTTATTAGTCAAGGTTTAGATTATAAGTGCAGGGAGGCTTCATGTTGGAGTTGTACAAAACTTTGGTTAGGCCACAGCTGGAGTATTTGTGCAATTCTGGTCACCATACTGTAGGAAGGGTATGATTGCACTGGAGAGTGTATGGAGCAGATTCACCAGGATGTCTCCTGGGATGGAGCATTTCAGTTATGAAGCGAGGATGAATAGGTTCTGTTTGTTTTCAGAGAAGATTGAGGAGGGACTTGATAGAGGTGTTTATGGGGAACATGAACTGCTGTTTCTGCTTAGTTGAAGGGTCAATAATGAGGAGGCATAATTTTAAAGAGAAAGGCAGAAGGTTTAGATGGGATTTAAAGAAAACATTTTTCATACAGAGGGTGAAGGGAATCTGGTATACGCTGCATGTGAGGCTAGTAGAGGCAGAAAACATCACAGCCTTTAAAAGTGCCTGGATAAGCACTTGAAATGTTATAGTATTCAAGACTATGGACCAAGGGGAAATGGAAAGTGGCATTAGTATAGATAGATTGGTGCAGACACAATGAGACAAAGGGCGTGTTCTGTGCTGTGTCATTCTCTGAGTCTGCTTCACCATTCAATGAGATTATTGTTGATCTATGGCCTTCAATCCCACTTCCCCAACTTTTCCACATAGCCCTTCATCCCGTTATTGATTAAAAATCTGTCTATCCTAGTCTTGAACATTTACAATGATCTAGCCTCAATAGCCCTCTGACATAAGGAATTCTACAGTAAGATTCACTGTCCTGTAAAAGAAGAAATGCCTCCTAATCTCTGTCATAAATGGGTGACTCCTTACCCTGTGATATTGTACTCTGGCTCTAGTCTCTGACACTAGGGAAAGCAACCTTTCAGCATTAACCTTGGAAAGCCTCCTAAGAATCTTGTATGTTTCAATTATGTCACTTTTCATTCACCTAAACTCCAATGAGTTTAGACCCAACCTACTCAACCTCTCCTCATAAGAAAATCCCTCCATACTTGTGATCAACCCAGTGAACCGTCTTGATTGCCTCCAATGCCAGTGTGTCTTTCCTTGGATAGGGTGACCAAAGCCATTCACAGTATTGAGGTGTGGTCTAACTAGTGTCGTGCATAGTTCCAAAAGGGGAGGTGATGGCCTAGTGGCGTTATCACTCGACTATTAATCCAATGACCCAGATAATGTTCTGGGGGTCTGAGTTCAAATCCTGCCACGGCAGATGGTGGAATTTGAATTCAGAATGCATTGGTGACCATGAAACCATGATTGGTTGTCAGATAAAGGCCAACTAATTCACTGATACCATAAGGGAATGAAACTGCTATACTTACCTGTTCTGGGCAACATGTTCTCCAGATCCACAGCAATGTGGTTGACACTTAATACAGTTACGGTTGGGTAATAAATGCTGGCCTGGCCAGTGACACTCTCATCCCATGAATGAAGAAAAAAAAAAGATTTTCCTACTTTTGTTTTCCATTCCCTTTGCAGTAGAGGGCAATATTCCATTTGTGTTCCCTAGTACTTAAAATTGTACACCAACTTTCAGTGATTCACACGCAAGGACACTCAAATGCCTCTTTTCTCCGGTTTTCTGTAGTCTTTCTTCATTTAAATTGTATTCATCCACTCCACTCTTCTTGCCAAAGTGTACAACTTAACATTTTCCTGTGTTACATTCCATCTGCCAAGTTTTTGCTCATCCTCTTAATCTGTCAATATCCCTCTGTGGACTCTTTATGTCTCCCACACTGCATTCCTTCCCACTGGTGACTGTACATACACTTGTCATCCAATTCATGAGCAAATTTTGCACAGAACTGGGGACCTGGCACTGATCCCTGTGGCAACCCACAAGTTACAGTTTTCCATTCTGAAAATATCCTCCATATCCCAACTTCCACGAATTACACAATCCTTTATCCATGCTAACATTCAATCCCAAACACTAGGGGCTCTTACCTTATTCATAGAACATAGAAAAGTACAGCACAGTACAGGCCCTTTGGCCCATGATGTTGTGCCGTGGAATAATCCTAATCCAAAAATAAAATAACCTAACCTACATTCCCCTCAATTCACTGCTGTCCATGTGCATGTCCAGCAGTCGCTTAAATGTCACTAATGACTCTGCTTCCACGACTACCACTGGTAAATTATTCCATGCGCTCACAACTCTCTGGGTGAAGAACCTCCCTCTGATGTCTCCTCTATACCTTCCTCCTAACACCTTAAAACTATGACCCCTCGTGGCAGTTAATCTTGCCCTGGGGAAAAGTCTCTGGCTATCGACTCTATCCATGCCCCTCATTACCTTGTACACCTCGATCTGGTAAATTCAGTAATTTAAAATGTAGTACTTATTGAATGTCTTTTGGAAATCTAAATCCATCTACTTGTTCTCCTTTATCTCCCCTCCTTGTTACAATCTCAAAGAATTCTATTCACAAATTCTATTAAATTTATCAGACATAATTTTCCTTTCATGAAGCCACGCCAATTCTGCTTGATTATAGTTAGCATTTCTAAATGCTGAGGTTATACATCTTTTAAAACAGATTCACATTTCCCCAAAGGCAGATATTAAGATAATATTACGCCAATAAGTCAACAGCTATTATTTATTTTTGAGTCCTTCCCTTTTGGAATAAGGATGTTATATCAGCAGTTTTCCAATCCACTGTGGATAAAAAAAACTTTCCTTTCTTTAGGCTCACAAAAGCTCCATTTTGGCTTTTTTTAAATCAATGCTCAATATCTAAATTTGGGAGTTATTTTACATAAGTGTCACCTAAACTTCTTAAAATTTGAAACATCATAGGGGAAATGTTAACCGACCAGGCCAGATGAACATAGAACATAGAACATAGAACATAGAACAGTACAGCACAGAACAGGCCCTTCAGCCCACAATGTTGTGCCGACCATTGATCCTCATGGATGCACCCTCAAATTTCTGTGACCATATGCATGTCCAGCAGTCTCTTAAATGACCCCAATGACCTTGCTTCCACAACTGCTGCTGGCAACGCATTCCATGCTCTCACAACTCTCTGCGTAAAGAACCTGCCTCTGACATCCCCTCTATACTTTCCACCAACCAGCTTAAAACTATGACCCCTCGTGCTAGCCATTTCTGCCCTGGGAAATAGTCTCTGGCTATCGACTCTATCTATGCCTCTCATTATCTTGTATACCTCAATTAGGTCCCCTCTCCTCCTCCTTTTCTCCAATGAAAAGAGACCGAGCTCAGCACTACGGAACCCCACCCCAACCTGACTCCAATACAGTTTTGGTTCTGACAAAATTATGTTGAGCAATGAGTGCCGAGCTGTTGTGTTGTCCGGTGGGTGTGGATATTTAATTGTGGCTGAGTGATTGGTGTTTTAACTTTATTTTGATAACTGTTTGTGAGGCTCAGGAAACCTGAAAGCTGGGGAAAGGATAAACAGCTAGCTTGATGCTTGATTCCTCTCTGCCCCTTGGGCTGAACTGGCCTCATCTTCCCAATGGCCACCCAGTCTCTAAATCCGTGTAACTCGCGTTACCAGCCTGGGAACAACATTCAAAACAATTAAATCAAGTTCTTCTATTCAAGTGGGGAAAGCCTGTTGGAATTCAATGTTGCATGGTTTCTGAGGTCTCTCGACAATGCACCTTCTGCGTAAATATCATTGCCCACGCTTTCCATTGATGATTTTGTTTAATCAATAAAAACTGGATCAGCTCCATTAGTTCAGCTCCTTATAATCCTGAACCTCTGCCACATGATCATTGCCTGATAAGGCTGTGAGAATTTCACAACCCAAAAGCTGGATTCCACTTAGTGTCCCACACTCACACTAACCAGAATGACCATTCACATAAGATGCCAATGAAAACATCAATCAAATCCATCACGGAAATCAGGACACAGAGTGACTTTAACTTTAAAACAGAAAGTACTTGAAGGGGCATTACAAGTACAAATTGTTTAAGGCAGTCAGGTATTCACAGTAATGTTCTTTGCTCTCTTCCAGTTGGTTCCTAGTATGACTGTGGAGCAGAATTCACCACCTACTGACAGAAATAGAATTAGAGCTGGCGACTAAGAAACAGGTTACTCTTTCCCATTTGGTGTCCTGTTGCTGGTGTTGAAATTCTCTTCGGTACAAATATGCATAGGATGCAGCACAAACAGCTGTGAAATATGATTTGGATTTCCACAAATGAGTTAGGCTAGTCTCAAGTGGGAGAATGAAAAATCACATTCGTGACTTGAAACTCGCCCTGTGGGGAATCACAGGCATGAATTTAAATCCTCTCACTGTGCAAACCAAAGTATTTATACATGTCATGGTTGAAAAATCAACCTGTGCCATATCCGTACACATGTTCCCATTAAAATTGTTTCAGCACATTGTTCTTTTATATCTAGCTTCAATTTTCGCTTTTGACTGTTAGGCTGTTCCCCACATCCCCCTAGTTAGCAATAGCCATAAATGAAATGACTTTGGGCAGTTGTACTTGACACTACATTTCTTGGAAAGGTCATGAGGATGGTTCCCGGGGGTAAGTGAAATGTTACATTAGTGCAGCAGGAGAAAGCTGTACTGATGGTTATACAAATGCATATGAATGTTGAAAGGTTAATGAGGTATGTGTAAATAGAGAGTCATACAGCATGGAAAGAGGGCCTTCAGCCCACATTGTCTATGTCAACCAACAAACACCAAACTACACTAATCCCATTTACTTGCATTTGGTCTGTAGCTTCCTATGCCTCAGCAGTTTAAGTGCTCATCTGAATAATTTTTAAATATTGCGAGAATACTCGCTTCTATCATCCTCTCAGTAGCACATTCTATATATCTACCATCCTCTGGGTGAAAAAAAGTCTTTCATCCAATCTTCTCTAAACCACTGACTCCTCACCTCAGGCTTATACCTTCTGGTCTTAGACACATCTGGTTTGGGGAAGAGATTCTCTCAATCAACTCTGTCTAAACCTCTCAGAGTTATGTATACCTCAATCAGATGCTTATCAGCCTCCTCTGCTCCAAGGAAAACAAACCTAACCTGTCCAGTCTCTCCTCATAGCTGCGACTTTTCATTTCAGGCGACATCCTTGTGAATCTCCTGTGTATCCCCTCCAGTGCAATCACACCATTCAATTGTGTGATGACCAGAACTGCATACAGTATTCCACCTGTGGCCTAACCAGTGTTTTATAAAGTTGTAACAAGAATTCCTTGCTCCTATATTTTACATCTGGCTAATGAAGACAATCATCCTGCAAGCCTTCTTTGCCATCCTGTCTACCTGTGCCAACACCTTTAGGAATCTTTGGACTTGAACACCAAGGTCCACTTGTTCCTTAGTACTCCCCAGGGACCTGCTATTCATTAAGAACAAAGAAGGCCACAGAATAATACTTCACAGTAACAGGTCCTTTGCCCCCCCACCCCTCGCCCAAGCCTGCGCATTTTGCCCTTCTATAGACTACTGTCTTCACTTACAGGATCTGTATTCCTCTTCCTACCTATTCATGTATTCCTCTGGGTGCTTCTTAAATGCTGCTATTGTGTCTGTTTCTACCACCTCCTCTGGCAATGTGCTCCAGGCACTCACCACCATTTGTGTGAAAAATTTACCTCATACATCTCTTTTAAGTTCCCTCCCCCCCAACCCTGCAAATTGAACCTGTGTCCCCTGGTAATTGACCCTCCACCCTGAGAAAAAGTCTTAAAGTATCCACTCTATCCATGCCACTCACAATCCTATAAAACTCTATCAGGTCACCCCTCAACCTCCTGCATTCCAGTGAAAACAAATCCAGTCCATCCAACCTTCCTTCATAGCTAAAATACCCCATACCAGACAATATCCTGGTAAAACTTTTCTGTATGCTTTCAAAGCATCCACATGCTTCCGGTAGTATGGTGAGCAGAACTGTGCGCAATATTCCACTTTGGTTTAACTAACGTTCTAAAAAGTTGCTGCATGACATGTCTATCCTTACACTCAATGCCCCTTCCAATGAAGGCAAGTATGCCATAGGCCGTTTTTACTATCTTATCTACCTGCGCTGCCACCTTCAGTGATCTGTGGACCTGCACACCCAGATTCCTCTGCCAGTCAATACTCCTAAGGGTTCTCCCATTCACTGTATAATTTCCACCTCTACCTGACCTTCCAAAATGCATCACATCACATTTGTCCGGATTAAACGCTATTCACCATTTTTCTGTCCATGCCTCCCATGGAACTATATCCTGCTGTATCCCCTGATAATCATCTTCACTGTCTACAGCTCCACCAATCTTTGTATTGTTCACAAACATACTAATTAAACCTGCCACATTTTCCTCCAAATCATTTATGTAGATCACGAGCAACAGAGGTCCCAGCACTGATCCCTGTGGAACACCACTAGTCATAGCCCTCCATTACAGAAAGCATCTTTCCACCACTACCCTCTGTCTCCTATGACTGATCCAGTTCTGTATCCAGCTTGCCAGCTCACGCTGATACCATGTGACTTCATCTTTGTTACCAGTCTGCCATGAGCGTCCTTGACAAAGACTTTATCGAAGTTGATGTATACAACACCAGCTGCTTTTCCCTCCTCAAAAAACACAACCAAGTTAGTGAGGCATGACCTCCCCCAATTGCATGTATCATATATCCTCCCAAATGCATCATTTCACACTTATCATGATTAATTACATCCGCCATTGCTCTGCCGAGTTTGCCAGGTCATCAGTATCAGACCATAGCCCGAGACCATCCTCCTCTTTATCAACACTGCCACTATTTTTTGTGTCAGACTTATAATTTTATTATAACTTTATTATCTTATAATTATCCCTTTTACATTCACATCCAAGGTGTTAAGGTACGTACCAAATAGCAAGGGTACCAATACTGTTCCCTGTGGTACACAAGATTGTAATCACAATCCGGTCACGGGATTCTAATCAGATAAACATCCACCCACTGTCATCCATTGCCTCCTAGTTGTAAGCCACTTTGCTAAGTTACCTTGGATCCCATGGACTCTTTTAACTTTTAGACCAGCCTTCCATGTGGGACCTTGTCAAAGACCTTACTGAGATGTTCTACAATTCCTTCTTATAAGTCAGGCAAATAAAATGGTGGAAATATATTCTGTTTTACACCATATTTAAAAGAAACCATAATTCTTACTTTCTTACCAGACAAAACGTAAAGCTCAGCATCATTTCCAGTTCTTGAGCTTCCAGGATTTTCTGCCAGGCAACGGTAGGACCCTCTGTCCTCTGTCTGAAGCTTACTGATTACTAATGAGCCAGAGGGGAGAACAGACACACGGGTGTCCTCATCACTTAACTTCAGATCATTGTGGTTTTTCTGCCAGTGAATGGAAGGCATGGGTTCACCGATAACTTCGCATTTCAGTACGGCAATGTCTCCTGCATAAGCCGAAACTGACTTTGTCTGCGAAACAAACCTCAGTGGACCTAGAAATAAAGAAGTTGATATTTATTATAGATGCCTAAAACTTGATGGATGAAAGTCAAAATCTTGACATTACATTGATGACATCATAAGAGATTGGAGCATTTGTTTTATTGCTTTCAGTGGAGCAGAGTTTTGCACTGTTACAACATGGGAGACATCCAGACAAAATGTCTTTCCTCAATTATTGTTCAACCATGAGTATCAAAGTAGAACATTGCAAGAATTGACTGCAAGATGCAACAAAATACTGAAAAATTTTGGGTATTAGGACAGATTATTATTGAGAGGGATTATTGACTCCTTTAGTGGTTTGATGCAATTTCAAATGGTGGTAGCACAGCAGGGCATTCCAGCTGGAACTCCCCTGCTCTGTATATTCTTTATCTTCTTCTTTGTTTTTTCTCCATCTCTCCTCCCTGGTCTTCCTTCAATCAGTATCAGACACCCAGTCCCAGCCTCTGAAGCAGTGTCAGGGATGAGCAGTTAGTGGCTGGAGTGAGGATCTTGGTGACAAGCAACTGGAGCAGGGACACCAGTGAACAGTGGCCTGCTGCAGACCCTGGGCGGGGGGGGGGGGGTAATGGCCCAGCATGATGGCAGCCAGCATTCAGATCACATGGAGGCCCTGTGTACGGGTCTGCTGCAAAGAGACTTTGGAGAGAGACTGTGAAGTTTGTCTTTTAAACTTTGTTTCTTATTTGTCTGACCTAAATGTGGAAAGCTGTAATCTGACTTTCTTTTCTTCATGTCTCTATTCCATAACTAAAGATTGTACCTAAGTACTTTTGTACTTAATAAGGCTGTGTTGGTGGCTACTTATAAACTTTTCACTGTACTCATTTGAGTACCGACAGTAAAGCTAATTCAATTCAATTCAACATGCTGCTTGAGTTCTAACTTGGATAAGGTTTTTGGTACAAAAAGTAGCAAGAAATCCCAAAGTAGGAAAAACCCATTTGTCTATCAAGTATTGACCATCTAAGTCATAACATGATTGATTGGATTTCATTGTGACTTCCATTTCTCTCCAAGAAATAAATCTCTTTGGTCAGTGTAAAGGCCTTACCTTCAACTAGTTCATAGTGTTACAACATTATTAATTTGGAAAACATACACAAAACAAAACTTGTCCACAATTCACCATAATCTGGAAATAATTTAGCAATCACATTCAACAAAATCATAAAGAAAGCTGATGTGGGAATGGAAATGTTGCATTCGTGCAAACACTGCTAAGCTCTGAAGCTCAGGTTAAAGCTACTTTATGAGGACTAGTTATAGTGAGATTTGTTCTGCATCCTGGTCTATGAATTCTGGACGTCTGACATTCAGCATGAAAGACATATTTTAATTCCAGAAAAGCTCCTAGATTCTGTTGAGCACGAACTGAAGTGAAAGCAGAGACCTAAAACATTTCCGAAAGTCTCGTCAATAGACCAAAGCTCTTCTTTTAATGCAAACTGATTAACAATTATATCTGAATAGTAGACAAGGACCTTCTATTGCACCATATTACCCAATGCACTGCGACTGAAAATTAAATACATAAAAGGCGTGAACTGGATAATGCTAACTTTATACATAAATTAATATTGTTAACAGGCATCTTTGGTAAAACTCAGCAACGAATAATAGGTTTAATTCATATTTAATTGAATCGGATTTTCTCATCTCTCGAACACTTTCAAAGAGGCTAATCTAGATTGGAAGTGTTATTTGTCTAATTTCACTGATATAAAATGAATGAACAAAATCGGAGCTGAAGTAGACCACTCGAGCCTGCTCCACTATTCAGTATGATCTCAACTGATCTGTACGTGCTTTGAATTCCCACTTATTCCACACAACGTGGTATTATTGTCAAACAGAGGGAGACCTAAGGATTCGGCCACGTGGTTCTTTGAAGGTTCCATCACAGGTAGACGGAGTGGTTAAGAAGTCGTATAGCACACTTGACTTCATTGTTTGGGTCTTTGAGTACAGGGGTTGGGACATCCTGTTGAGGTTGTGCAGGACATTGGTGAGGCCACTTTTGGAATTCTGTATACAATCTTGGTCGTCCTGTTTTAGGAAGTATATTATTAATTTGGAGATGGTTCAGAAAAGACTTACTAGATGTTGCCAGGACTGGGGAGTTTGAGTTATAAGGTGAGGCTGGAAAGGCAGGGACTTTTATTTTAGTGGAGCATAGGAGATTGAGGTAAAGGTTGTTTTATAAACCTTGTAAAGGTTTCTAAAATCATGAAGGGCATTGATAAGGTAGATAACAAAGGTCTTTTCCCCACAGTGGGGGAGTTTAAAATGAGGGGATATATTTTTAAGGTGAGAGGAAAAAGATTTAACAGGGACCTGAGGTACACCTTTTTCACATAGAGTGTAGTTCATATGTGGAATGAACTGCCAGAGGAGGTGGTGGGTGCAGGTACAGCTGAAACATTTCAAAGACATTTGGTAGTTACATGAATAGGAAAGGTTTTGAGGGATGTGGGCCAAATGCAGGCAGGTAGGATTTGTTGAGTTTGGGAAGCTTGGTTGGCACGGACGAGTTGGGCTGAAGATTCTGTTTCCGAGCTGTATAACTCCATGACTTGCCAAACACAAATCTATCTATCCCTGTCTTAAAAATATTCAAGAGCACAAACTCCACTGCCTTTTGAGGCACAGCATTCCAAAGAAACATGACCTTCTAAAGGAGAAATAATTCCCCTTATCTCTATCCTAACATGGCAACTCCAAATTCCAAATCAACATTCCCTTGTTCTGAACCTGCACACAAGAGAAAGCATTCATTCCATGACCAGCTTGTCACAATCTCACGGTCTTATAATGTTGAAAAAATGCAAGATTATCCATTTTGGTTGGAGAAACAAACATGCAGAGTATTTAGAACATAGAAAATAGGAGCAGGAGTAAGACATTTGGCTAATGTAATCAAAGCTGATCATCCAACTAAGTACCATGTTCCTGCTCTCTTCCCATACCTTTTGATCCCTTTAGCCCCGAGAATGATATTTAACCATTTCTTGAAGCATTCAATGTTTTGGCCTCAACTAGATTCTGTGGGAGAAAATTTCACAGGCTCACCATCATTGGGTGAAGAAATTTTTCCTGTCTCAGGTGTAAATGAGTAACTCCATATCTTTGGACTATGATCCCTGGTTCTAGACTCCCTGGTCATCAGGAACATTCTCCCTGTCTACCTGTAAAGTCAGAGGACCATTTCTTAAATGGTAAGAAGCTGTGCATCTAGACATACAAAGGGACCCAAATATCACTGTCAATAAGTCACTAAAGATTAAAATGCAGGTGCAGCAAGCTATTAATTGATTAATGGAATGCTAGCCTTCTCACAAGAAGATTTGAATACAAGCCTAGCGAAGTCTTGTCTCAATTGCTTGTAACTTGGTTAGACTGCATCTTTTTGTCTGCAAGTGTGGTCTTCTTACCTCAGGAAGCATATTATTGCCATAGAGGGTGTGCAATGAAGGTTCACTAGACTATTCCTAGGAGAGTAGGACTGGGCCAAGAAGACAGATTGAGCAACCTGGGCCTACGTTCCCACAGGTTTCAAAGATTGAGTTGTGATTTGGTTGAACTCTACAAAATACTTAAAGGTGTAGACATAGTAGCTGCAGGTAAAATGTTGCTCTTTGTTGGGAAGTTTAGAACTAGGGGCACAATTTAAAAATGAAGGGGGTTTAGGTCTTAGACAAGCAGAACCTTTTTTACCCAGAGGGGTGTGAATCTTTGGAATTCTCTACCCCAGAAGCTGTGGCAGATCAGTCTTTGGATATGTTTAGCGCAGCAATTGACAGATTACTCATTAACAGTGGCAGAAACATTTATGGGGATAATGTGGATAAAAGACATCGAAGTGCTGAATTAGCCACTGTCATATTAAATAGCACGATAGACTCAATGAGTTGAATGGCCTACTCTTGTTGCTATGTTCCCTCATGTTTCAAAAATGTCACACCTACTTCTTCTAATCTCCAGCGGGAAAAAAAAACAGTATTTCCAAACTATCCTCATTAGATAACCTATTCATTCCACATATCACTCCAGTAAACTTCCTCGGCACCACCCCCAATGCATTTACATCCTTCCTTGAAAAAGGAGACCAAAATTGTACATAGTGTTTGAGAAGTGGTCTCACCAATGCTCTGAAGAACTGGAGAATAAGTCTTTAGTTTGGCGTTCAACTCCTCTCAGAATAAAGGACAGTATCCCATTAGCCTTCTTGATTAAGTGCTGTGCTTACATACAAACATACTGCGATATATGTACCAGAACACAAAAAGCCCTTTGCACTTCAGATTTCTGTAGCCAGTTTCCATTTAGGTAAGATGCTTCTTTTTCTCCCAAAGTGAACACTGTCATTTCCCACATTAGACTCCATCTGTCAGATTTTGCTCATTCAACCGATCTATATCCATGTCAAAAACTCCTTAGGTCATATTCAGAAATAAATACTTCCTTAGCTACCTTTGGTTTGTTTGCACATTTCGATACTATGCTTTCGCTCCCTTCATCTAAGTAATTGATGTGACTTGTAAAAATTTGAGAAGCCAGCACATACTCCTTTCAGACTCCACTTGTCACTTCCTGCCAATCACACCCATTTATACATTCTCCCTGTTTTCTGTCAGCCAACCAATCTTCTGTCCATATTAACATTGGACCCATTATACCATGACCCTTTATTTTCAATGATATAACACCTGATCCAAATATCATCTGTAAATGGAGCTTCATTAAGTCTACTGTCTCCCCCTTATCCAGAGCCTATTAGTCCCTCGAAGAAGTCTAATAATTTGGTTAAATATTATTTCTCCTTTACAAAGCCTAATAACATTGGAGACAATTGTAATAACCCCAAAAAAGGCGAACTGGAGTTGGGTCATATGCATGATTTAACAAGGAACAAGCGTGAGCCACTTGGCCCTTTAAGTCAGTTCCACCATTCAATAAGGTCAAGCTGATCTAACATACACTTCAACTCTACAATCCTGCATGTACCCAATAATCTTTTGGTTATTGAGGCTCAGATATTTTAAGACCTCAAACCAAAGTAAGATGAGAGCCAATCAAGGATAGTAGTGGGAAGTTGTGTGTGGAGTCAGAGGACGTAGGGGAAGGACTAAATGAATATTTTTCAACAGTATTCACTCTAGAAAACGACAATGTTGTCGAGGAGAATACTGAGATACAGGCTACTAGACTAGGTGGGATTGAGGTTCACAAGGAAGAGGGATTAGAAATCCTTCAGAGGGTGAAGATAGATAAGTCCCCTGGGCCGGATGGGATTTATCCTCGGATCCTCTGGGAAGCCAGGGAGGAGATTGCCGAGCCTTTAACGTTGATCTTTAACATGTCATTGTCTACAGGAATAGTGCCAGATGACTGGAGGATAGCAAATGTGGTTCCCCTGTTCAAGAAGGGGAGTAGAGGCAACCCTGGTAATTATAGACCAGTGAGCCTTACCTCAGTTGTGAGTAAAGTGTTGGAAAAGGTTATAAGGGATAGGATTTATAATCATCTGGAAAAGAATAAATTGATTAGCGATAGTCAACACGGTTTTGTAAAGGGAGGATCGTGCCTCACAAACCTTATTGAGTTCTTTGAGAAGGTGACCAAACAGGTAGATGAGAGTAAACCGGTTGATGTGGTGTATATGGATTTCAGCAAGGCGTTCAATAAGGTTCCCCACAGTAGGCTATTGTACAAAATGCAGAGGAATTGGATTGTGGGGGACATAGCAGTTTGGATCGGAAATTGGCTTGCTGAAAGAAGACAGAGGGTGGTAGTTGATGGGAAATGTTTATCCTGGAGACCAGTTACAAGTGGTGTACTGCAAGGGTCGGTGTTGGGTCCACTGCTGTTTGTCGGTGGAGTTGTGGACAGTGACAAAGGATGCTGTAGGTTGCAGAGAGACATAGATAAGCTGCAGAGCTGGGCTGAGAGGTGGCAAATGGAGTTTAATGCAGACAAGTGTGAGGTGATGCACTTTGGTAGGAGTAACCAGAAGGCAAAGTACAGGGCTAATGGTAAGATTCTTAGTAGTGTAGATGAACAGAGACATCTCAGTGTACATGTACACAGATCCTTGAAAGTTGCCAACCAGATTGACAGGACTGTTAAGAAGGCATACAGTGTTTTAGCTTTTATTAATAGAGGGATCAAGTTCCGGAACCAAGAGGTTATGCTGCAGCTGTACAAAACTCTGGTGCGGCCGCACTTGGAGTATTGTGGACAGTTCTGGTCACCGCATTATAAGAAGGATGTGGAAGCTTTAGAAAGGGTGCAGAGGAGATTTACTAGGATGTTGCCTGGTATGGAGGGAAAGTCTTACGAGGAAAGGCTGAGGGACTTGACGCTGTTTTCGTTAGAGAGAAGAAGGTTGAGAGGTGACTTAATTGAAACATATAAAATAATCAGAGGGTTAGATAGGGTGGATAGGGAGAACCTATTTCCTAGGATGGTGACGGCTAGCACGAGGGGGCATAGCTTTAAATTGAGGGGTGAAAGATATGGGACAGATGTCAGAGGTAGTTTCTTTACTCAAAGAGTAGTAAGGGAATGGAACGCTTTGCCTGCAACGGTAGTAGATTCGCCAACTTTAGGTACATTTAAGTCGTCATTGGATAAGCTTTTAGACGTACATGGAATAGTGTAGGCTAGATGGGCTTGAGATCGGTATGTCAGGTCGGCACAACATCGAGGGCCGAAGGGCCTGTACTGTGCTGTAATGTTCTATGTTCTATGTTTTATGTTCTAAATGACCTGGACGAGGGCGTAGAAGGATGGGTTAGTAAATTTGCAGACGACACTAAGGTCGGTGGAGTTGTGGATAGTGATGAAGGATGCTGTAGGATGCAGAGAGACATAGATAAGCTGCAGAGCTGGGCTGAGAGGAGGCAAATGGAGTTTAATGCAGACAAGTGTGAGGTGATGCACTTTGGTAGGAGTAACCGGAAGGCAAAGTACTGGGCTACTGGTAAGATTCTTAGCAGTGTAGATGAGCAGACAGATCTCGGTGTCCATGTACACAGATCCTTGAAAGTTGTCACCCAGGTTGACAGGGCTGTTAAGAAGGCATACAGTGTTTTAGCTTTTATTAATAGAGAGATCGAGTTCCGGAACCAAGAGGTTATGGTGAAGCTGTACAAAACTCTGGTGCGGCCGCACTTGGAGTATTGTGGACAGTTCTGGTCACCGCATTATAAGAAGGATGTGGAAGCTTTGGAAAGGGTGCAGAGGAGATTTACTAGGATGTTGCCTGGTATGGAGGGAAGTTCATACGAGGAAAGGCTGAGGGACTTGAGGCTGTTTTCGTTAGAGAGAAGAAGGTTGAGAGGTGGCCTAATTGAAACATATAAAATAATCAGAGGGTTAGATAGGGTGGATAGGGAGAACCTTTTTCCTAGGATGGTGACGGCAAGCACGAGGGGGCATAGCTTTAAATTAAGGGGTGAAAGATATAGGACAGATGTCAGAGGTAGTTTCTTTACTCAGAGAGTAGTAAGGGAATGGAACACTTTGCCTGCAACAGTAGTCGATTCGCCAACTTTAGGTACATTTAAGTCGTCACTGGACAAGCATATGGACATAGTGTAGGTTAGATGGGCTTGAGATCGGTATGACAGGTTGGCACAACATCGAGGGCCGAAGGGCCTGTACTGTGCTGTAATGTTCTATGTTCTATGTTCAAATCCTAAACTGTCACATTCTGTTGTAATAGTGGAGGGACAATGGTGAAAATAAAAAACAGTCTGTGTCCAAGAAGCAGAAGGTTGATTTAAATATTATAATGATACAGAGAGTCTCACAATCCACAAAGACCAGTAGGTTTTCCCAGGATTTGTGAAAGCCAGCGGCTCAAAGGTATTTAGGTTATAATCACAGAAAAAGTTACATGCACTTACAGCATAACTGATATGGCAAGAGGAACAGAAGTCTTCCCTGGAATATTAAACTTACCCACTTCTCTGCCATTGCATCCAGCCGTACCATTGCAGCACCATCCTGCTAGGGTCAGGATTTAGCCAAACCAATGCTGCAGAGGAGAGCGCAGAAGCACATGCATTTCCTGCCTGACAGGGAGTCTAGCCTTTGAATCAGGCTGACTTCCATACAGGGATCCAGTAGGAAAACAATGACACATACTATGAGCAAAAAACCATTGGGCATAGCAATGCAGGGAAATCTGATCTCAGATTTCCCATCCAACTGTTTTGCCTTCCCGACCTACAAAGTGAATATATCAGGGCCATAATCATATTTTTGTGGAAGAGGAGGTGATTGCTTCATCAACCCCATGTATCCACAGAGTTTCATGAGCACATTTCTAAGAATCTTGATTCCTATTTACGGTCAGCAGTCTATCCATCTCCATGTTGACACCCACTAAACTTTCTTTTTCCCATTCCTTATACAGTTAATTTCTTGGATTTATTGAACACCCCTTCTGAAAATAAAAACCTGTTCAAACTGCAAATTGTATCTTCATTTGTTTTCCTTGTTTTGTAAATATGAATATTTGTAGTTACATTTTTCGCATGGCAGAAAAACCTAATCTGAAACCATTTTCTTCAAAACTTCCAAAGAACCATTCCATCAGGTCATGGGCAGCAGTCTCCTGCAGCTCTGAACCCTGCTTGCACTCAAAAGCTAGGTATAGGCAAGAGAATAATGAGGTTAAGGACATTACACTATCCTGCTCTCACACTATGGAAAGCTACAGTGTTTGCCTTACATTTGGGCTCTGTGACTGCTCTACTCTTTCCCAGACATTAGAATTGACTTTGATGGAAACCCCTATTTCCTAAACAGTGCAGGTGAATCTTTAATAATCACCTGCATCACTTGAAGACCTTACTTTTACATTTCAGCTGAGGGACAGCACATTTTTTAATGTGGCAGTCCTTCAATACTGCACCATGAAACAATCCACAAGATGGTCATGGTGACAATGAGTTTGGTTACTGCCAATCTGAGATGAGAATAGCTGAACAGCAGCCATTGGTCTTTACTACAGGTCCAGCAATGTCTGTAGTAGCGATAATGCTGTAAAGCAACATGAATTAGAGTTAAAGCAAACTGCATGCAAATAAGAGTATCAACAGGTGTCTCCAAACCAACAGTGGGATTAGCAGTTTGTGTGATTTTGTCTGTGATGAGATTAATTGGATATCACTTTCTGCCCTTACACATTTATCTCATGAAGGGGTGAATCTCTGTTATTGGCTTTAACAAGGTTTCTCAAACAGAGGATTCAGATATGCAATTTGGTCTGGAGCCCAGGAAGAAAAGCACAGAATAGGAAGCAAAAACAATATCTTTGGGAATGGATTTAAATCCATAGCAATTGTAAAAGTCATGTTGAAACAAATGAGGCTAATCTCAACATAATTGTGAATTGAAGTCAGCATATAGGTCAAACAATCAAAGAACAATGCCCACATTTTCCCAGAGATAGAGGACTCTCTGTCTTAGGTAAATTGACACCAGAGTCTAGATTTTGGAAGTCCCATCCATAAAACCAATTATTTTTGCAGGGAGAAAATGGAAGCAGGAAATATTTCTCCCATCCATGGTTCACAGAAGCAAAATATTTTACTTGATCAGATTATGATTTTCTAAGTATTTTGCCATACTCTCCTTAATACTTACTCCCAGCAATTTCTCTCTGTTTAGCTGACAGGTCAATAGTTTCTTACCTCTGCCTCCCTACTTTTATGAATAGTGCTGCTACATTAACTATTCTTCAATCTGATGTGACCATTCCAGAATATAAGAAACTTTTGAAAATTATAATCCATGCTATCTTTCCGTGCAGCCACTTCATCTGAGACACTGGTGGGCCTTGTTAGCTCTTAAGTCTAATGGCTTTTCCACCACATAGATTAGAATTAGAATTAAAATTAGATTATCCTCTATTGTCACATGTACTCAAGTACAGAAGTACAGGAATAGAGTGAAAAGTATGGCGCCATCTTGGGTACAAAGTACCCAGGTTCAATTATTACTTACAAAAGAGGAATAGAAAAGAAAAGTAGTTGCATTACTTTACAGTGAAATCATGGTATAAGTTAGAAAAATGACATAGTTGAAAGGATATACATTGCATTCACATAAACAAATTACAAATAAACATTATATTGTAGTAGCTCAATACAGGGGCTTCCACACGTGGTTTGACCACCCACGACAGATCCGGACCAACAACTCTCCCCACTCCACTCCACTCTGTGCCTCTAACCCATTCCGCACTGCCTCTCAGCTGCTTCAAGGTCAGTTTTCTCCAGGACTCCCTCCATGTGCTGTCCTCCACTCCGGGACTTGCTCCCCTCGCTGTCCTCTGCTCCAGGAGTCCCTCCCCTCACTGTCCTCCACTCTGGGACTCCCTCCCCATGCTGTCCGCTGCTCTGTGACTCCCTCTCTGTACTGTCCTTACACATGTTGTGAAGCAGCCCTATATACGTGCTAGTGCGCACATAAACACAAACATTATGAGTGAACAGGATGGAGAGACATCAGGTTGCCACCCAGGTTGACAGGGCTGTTAAGAAGGCATACAGTGTTTTAGCTTTTATTAATAGAGGGATCGAGTTCCGGAACCAAGAGGTTATGCTGCAGCTGTACAAAACTCTGGTGCGGCCGTACTTGGAGTATTGTGTACAGTTCTGGTCACCACATTATAAGAAGGATTTGGAAGCTTTGGAAAGGGTGCAGAGGAGATTTACTAGGATGTTGCCTGGTATGGAGGGAAGGTCATACGAGGAAAGGCTGAGGGACTTGGGGCTGTTTTCGTTTGAGAGAAGAAGGTTGAGAGGTGACTTAATTGAAATATATAAAATAATCAGAGAGTCAGATAGGGTGGGTAGGGAGAGCCTTTTTCCTAAGATGGTGACAGCGAGCATGAGGGGGCATAGCTTTAAATTGAGGGGTGAAAGATATAGGACAGATGTCAGAGGCAGTTTCTTTATTCAGAGAGTAGTAAGGGAATGGAACGCTTTGTCTGCAACGGTAGTAGATTCGCCAACTTTAGGTATATTTAAGTCGTCATTGGATAAGCATATGGACGTACATGGAATAGTGTAGGTTAGATGGGCTTGAGATCGGTATGACAGGTTGGCACAACATCGAGGGCCAAAGGGCCTGTACTGTGCTGTAATGTTCTATGTATCTATCTATGTAGTGGCTGGGTAACCACTGAAAAACAGCAGTTGTTGTAAATCAGGAACAAAAACAGAAGTTGCTGGAAAAGCTCAGCTGGTCTGGCAACATCTGTGAAGAAGAAAAATCAGAGTTAATGTTTTAGGTTCAGTGACCCTTCCTCAATGACACAGTGCCACTCATGTGCATTTTGCATTTGCAGACTGACAGCATTTTCAGAGGTGTCAACAGATATTCTTGAAACATTATCCTTTCTTTTGATTTAAACTTAGCTTCATGTATATTACTGAAAACCAGAGCTCTTAAAAGATTTAAATGATCCCCTTGAAACACATCTCGTTGCAGACAAAGTAGTGGTTAGGAGAAAGAGGAAAACTTACCCAGTCTTCCTCTCCAAAAATGCGTGCAACATTTGCAATGCCTATTATAAATAAATTACTACGTTCAGCATTTTTTCTTGGGAACAATGCAAGTCCCTATCGTTTTGAAGGAGAAGCAGACCACTTATCGTATGACTGTTCCTTTGACATTCCATTTCTTGCACAAAGTGACAGCTAGTTCTCAGCTTCACACATCTAAAATGCAACATTTATTTTCAATGGTGAGAAATATCAAATGTGTGATCATGAAAATCTGTTGAAGGGACTAAACGCTTCTCAACCCATTGAGTTAGCCTTTCAGGCGCTGCAGGTGATGGCAGACTTGTCCGTTGCTAGACACCAGTGATAAATAGTCTCATTTTGCAGAATTCCTCCAGCCTTTTTATGCATCACAGATTGAATGGGTATCTCCGAAAGATATGATCAGCTCAGTTTCAAATGCTTTAAGTTGACTCCAAAATTGTCATTCAGGCAATTCTCAAAAGATAAATAAACTTGCAAAGTTTCCCCAAGCTCGACAATGTAAGATTTAAATTTAGTTAGGAAATTTTAAGTATTATTAGGAAAATTAACTATAGAACAACAATAACATTCATTCATTTCGCATCTCTCAAACAGCAGAATGGACCAAGGTGTTGCATAGGAACGGTGATAAACAAAACTTGGCACTAATCCAATGAATTTTACAGCTCTACATCAGCACCTTTGAAGGTGGGGAGAGTGGCTGCACTAAACTAAATTGGAGGCAGAGAGGAGCCCAACGCACCCACTTCCCCAGCCACTCACAGGTATCGTCCCCATATTACTGGGGGAAAGGCACCAACAACCCCCATTCTCTTAGGCCGATTGGGGCTCTGAAATTGGCAGTTGAGTGCTCCACAGGTTTGTCTGAAAGGTAAAAGCAGAAAGGGCCACACCTGTATTGGGGATCTCCTCTGTTCATCAGAGGCATTTCTCCAAGATGGTACCACCCTACCTTTCTGCCTCTCTCATGACCACTGAAAGTCAATCAAGATTTGTGACTGTCCTGTTCTTGAGGTGACATTTTTAATTTTGGCAGAGATGGGGGGACGAGAGGGAGAAACACAGTAAGAGGGGTGTGACACTGTCTAATCATTAATGCCACTTTTGGCATATTATTGCGGTGAAGCAAACTAAATTTAAAGTCACTGTCATGCCCATTAACTTTTCTGTAGTGGATACTATAGTGGGGAGGAGATGGCTCGGTAGTATTATTGCTGGACTATTAAGTCAGAGACCCACATAGTATTCTGGAACCAGGGTTTGAATCCAACCACAGCAGACAGTGCAATCTGAATTCAAGTTTAAAAAGTTTGAAATTAAGCATCTAATGATGACTGTGAACCCATTGTTGATTGTCAGGGGGAAAGCCAATCTGGTTCAGTCATGCATTTTCGAGAAGGAAACTGCCATCCTTACCTGGTCTGGCCTACATGTGACTCCAGATCCACAACAATGTGGTTGACTCGTAACAGACCTCTGGGCAATTAGGAAGACCAAAGCCCTCATTCCGTGAATGATTTAAGTAAATACAAGTGAAGAACAAACCCTCCCTAAAATGGACACCTGATGTTGGCCTTTTTCCTTCTCCTCAGCTGCTGCCAGACCTGCTAAATGTTCCAGCATTTCAGATTTCCAGCATCATGGACTTTTTGCTTTTAAACAAAGAAGAACAAAGAACAAAGAAAATTAGAGCATAGGAACAGGCCCTTCGGCCCTCCAAGCCTCTGCCGATCTAAATCCTCTATCTAAATCTATCGCCTATTTTCGAAGGATCTGTATCCCTCTTCTGCCTGCCCATTCATGTATCTGACTAGATACACCATAAATGACGCTATCATGCCCGCCTCTACCACCTCCGCTGGCAATGCGTTCCAGGCACCCACCATCCTCTGCGTAAAGAACTTTCCACACATATCTCCTTTAAACTTTTCCCCTCTCACCTTGAAATCATGACCCCAAGTAAAGGAGTTCCCCACTCTGGGAAAAAGCTTTTTGCTATCCACCCTGTCTATATCTCTCATGATTTTGTAGACCAATTAGGACCCCCTCAACCTCCATCTTTCTAATGTAAATTATCCTAATCTACTCAACCTCTCTTCATACCTAGCGCCCTCCATACCAGGCAATATCCTGGTTAACCTCCTCTGCACCATCTCCAAAGCATCCACATCCTTTTGGTAATGTGGCAACCAGAACTGTAGACAGTATTCCAAATGTGGTTGAACCAAAGTCCGATACATGTAACTGTAGCATGGCCTGTAAACTCTCATTCTCAATACCCTGTCCGATGAATGAAAGCATGCCGTATGCCTTCTTGCCCACTCTATCGACCTGCGTTGCTACCTTCAGGGTACAATGGACATGAACACCCAGATCTCTCTGTGCATCAATTTTCCCCAGGGCTTTTCCATTTACTATAATGTTCGCTCTTGAATGGGATCTTCCAAAATGCATCACCTCGCATTTGCCCAGATTGAACTCCATCTGCCATTTCTCTGCCCAACTCTCCAATCTATCTATATTCTGCTGCATTCTCCAACAGTCCCCTTCACTATCTGCTACTCCATCAATCTTTATGTCATCTACAAACTTGCTGATCAGACCACCTATACCTTCCTCCAGATCATTTATGTATACCACAAACAACGGTGTCCCAACACAGATCCCTGTGGAACACCACTGGTCACAGTTCTCCATTTTGAGAAACTCCCTTCCACTACAACTTTCTGTCTCCTGTTGTCCAGCCAGTTTTTTATCCATCTAGCTAGTACACCCAGGACCCCATGCAACTTCACTTTCTCCATCAGCCTACCATGGGGAACCTTATCAAACGCCTTACTGAAGTCCATGTATATGACATCTACAGCCTTTCCCTCATCTATCAACTTTGTCACTTCCTCAAAGAATTCTATCAAGTTGGTAAGACAAGACCTTCCCTACACAAAACCATGCTGCCTATCACTAATAAGCATGTTTTCTTCCAAATGTAAATAGATCCTATCCCTCAGTATCTTCTCCAGCAGCTTGCCCACCACTGACGTTAGGCTCACCGGTCTATAATTACCTGGATTATCCTTGCTACCCTTCTTAAACAAGGGGACAACATTAGCAATTCCCCAGTTCTCTGGGACCTCACCCCTGCTCAAGGATGCTGCAAAGATATATGTTAAGGCCCTAGCTACTTCCTCTCTCGCGTCCCTCAGAAACCTGGGATCGATCCCATCCGGACCTGGGGACTTGTCCCCCCCAATGCCTTTTAGAATACCCAACACTTTCCCCCCTCCTTATGCCAACGTGGCCTAGAGTAATCAAACATCTATCCCTAAGCTCAACATCCGTCATGTCCCTCTCCTCAGTGAATACCGACACAAAGTATTCATTAAGAATCTCACTCCATTTCTCTGACTGCTCGCATAACTTCCCTCCTTTGTCATTGAGTGGGCCAACCCTTTCTCTAGTTACCCTCTTGCTCCTTATCTACGAATAAAAGGCTTTGGGATTTTCCTTAACCCTGTTTGCTAACCCTGTTTTGTTTTATTGTAAGCACCGTTAGGATGGAGGCCCTGACACATTTCAAAAAAGATGTAAGATTTAAGGACAGCTGTGAAAGAAGAAGGTGCAGTAGTGAGCTAGAGAAAATTAGGGAGTGTGAAGTCCAAGGACCTAGTCAACAACATAAGGGGTGGACTTGAGGAGCTTGTGTTCCTTGCCTGTATTTATTCATTCATTCACAGGACAAGGGCTCTGCCTGTCCTGAATTGCCCAGAGGGGAGTTGAGGGTCAACCACATTACTGTAGTCAACTGAAGGCAAAACCGCCAGTGATGGAGCAGTTACAAAGGGAATATGGAAGTGGTCAGAACTGAGGAATGTTTCCAGGCTAGTGGTGATTGCAGAAATATGGAGAGATTCGAAAACAAAGATGAAAATTTTAAAGTTGAGACATTACTTGACCATCAGAAACCAATGTCGATCTGTAAATACAAGAATAATGGAGGAATGGAATTGGTGAGAGTCAAAAAACTTCAAGGATGGAAAATAAGTGACAGGTCTGGGTATGTTGGAAGAGAAGGTCAACAACTAGCCAGGTTATGGGTTTCCACAGTACCTCAGTGAAAGAGGAATCAAGTCAGTCCACATTACAGTCATATTGGTAAATAGGCAGTCTTGCTGATGGTTTGGTCAGAAATTCCCATCAGCATCAAATATGAGGACATGTTTTGAACTAAGTCTTGTTTAATGTCACAAAGTTACCAAAAGCAGAGATGGAGTCAGTCAGTGGCAAACACTAAAAGTGACCCAGATTGTGGTGAAGTTGGGTGCTTTAAAAATAGTGGGCAGCAATGTCCTTTATAACCTGCGTGGTTGTACTGTCCCAAGCATGAAGATCAATGATGTGAAAGGACCTCAGAGGTGTGCTCAGTTGAAAAACTCAACAGAGAGAACCCAGGTAGGGAGGATCTGACTGCAGAGTTTTTAACTTCATTCCTAGTGCCAACAATTTTCATTTATATCGTACAAAAATGCATGTAGTGAGCCTGCACCCTGCATTCCTGACCTGTCCAGTCCTACTGTGGGGGTTGAAATCTCACAACAACAAACCCACCCCCTCCCTTTGTGGAATTTGGCCATCTTCCAGCAGTATGTGGTTGTCTGGCCCCTGAGAAGGGTCACAAACTATAAATTAGATATGGGAATCTTTTGAAAGGTAGGTTTAAAAAGGTTTCATTCATATCGCTTCCAAGCTCTCTATGCACCTCTGTGCTTCCCATTGTCTCTTGAAGCATCTTCCAAAGCTATTCGCCCACTGTCCACAAACTTGGATCCAAGTTGTTCGAGAAGTACAACAGCAAGAAATGCTGAGAAATAATCACTCTTTCAGAAAAAGGTCTTAAAAAGAAACTGTTGTTCTTACAAGAGATAATGGGAACTGCAGATGCTGGAGATTCCAAGATAATAAAATGTGAGGCTGGATGAACACAGCAGGCCAAGCAGCATCTCAGGAGCACAAAAGCTGACGTTTCGGGCCTAGACCCTTCATCAGAGAGGGGGATGGGGGGAGGGAACTGGAATAAATAGGGAGAGAGGGGGAGGCGGACCGAAGATGGAGAGTAAAGAAGATAGGTGGAGAGGGTGTAGGTGGGGAGGTAGGGAGGGGATAGGTCAGTCCAGGGAAGACGGACAGGTCAAGGAGGTGGGATGAGGTTAGTAGGTAGCTGGGGGTGCGGCTTGGGGTGGGAGGAAGGGATGGGTGAGAGGAAGAACCGGTTAGGGAGGCAGAGACAGGTTGGACTGGTTTTGGGATGCAGTGGGTGGGGGGGAAGAGCTGGGCTGGTTGTGTGGTGCAGTGGGGGGAGGGGATGAACTGGGCTGGTTGAGGGATGCAGTGGGGGAAGGGGAGATTTTGAAACTGGTGAAGTCCACATTGATACCATATGGCTGCAGGGTTCCCAGGCGGAATATGAGTTGCTGTTCCTGCAACCTTCGGGTGGCATCATTGTGGCAGTGCAGGAGGCCCATGATGGACATGTCATCAAGAGAATGGGAGGGGGAGTGGAAATGGTTTGCGACTGGGAGGTGCAGTTGTTTGTTGCGAACTGAGCGGAGGTGTTCTGCAAAGCGGTCCCCAAGCCTCCGCTTGGTTTCCCCAATGTAGAGAAAGCCGCACCGGGTACAGTGGATGCAGTATACCACATTGGCAGATGTGCAGGTGAACCTCTGCTTAATGTGGAATGTCATCTTGGGGCCTGGGATGGGGGTGAGGGAGGAGGTGTGGGGACAAGTGTAGCATTTCCTGCGGTTGCAGGGGAAGGTGCCGGGTGTGGTGGGGTTGGAGGGCAGTGTGGAGCGAACAAGGGAGTCACGGAGAGAGTGGTCTCTCCGGAAAGCAGACAGGGGTGGGGATGGAAAAATGTCTTGGGTGGTGGGGTCGGATTGTAAATGGCGGAAGTGTCGGAGGATAATGCGTTGTATCCGGAGGTTGGTAGGGTGGTGTGTGAGAACGAGGGGGATCCTCTTGGGGCGGTTGTGGCGGGGGCGGGGTGTGAGGGATGTGTCGCGGGACACATCTCCCCTTCCCCCACTGCATCCCTCAACCAGCCCAGTTCATCCCCTCCCCCCACTGCACCACACAACCAGCCCAGCTCTTCCCCCCCACCCACTGCATCCCAAAACCAGTCCAACCTGTCTCTGCCTCCCTAACCGGTTCTTCCTCTCACCCATCCCTTCCTCCCACCCCAAGCCGCACCCCCAGCTACCTACTAACCTCATCCCACCTCCTTGACCTGTCCGTCTTCCCTGGACTGACCTATCCCCTCCCTACCTCCCCACCTACACCCTCTCCACCTATCTTCTTTACTCTCCATCTTCGGTCCGCCTCCCCCTCTCTCCCTATTTATTCCAGTTCCCTCCCCCCATCCCCCTCTCTGATGAAGGGTCTAGGCCCGAAACGTCAGCTTTTGTGCTCCTGAGATGCTGCTTGGCCTGCTGTGTTCATCCAGCCTCACATTTTATTATGTTGTTCTTACAAGCCTACAGAAGTGCCTGGAAATATGGTGGAGACAACAAAGTGTGGAGCTGGATGAACACAGCAGGCCAAGCAGCATCTGAGGAGCACAAAAGCTGACGTTTCGGGTCCAGACACTTCATTAGAAATAAATAGGGAGAGAAGGGGGCACAGATCGAAGATGGATAGAGGAGAAGGTAGGTAGAGAGGAGACAGACATCTTTCTTTGACATCATTAGACATCTATCTTTGTTGATAAAATCTCCAGCTGGCTTTGGTTTTCCAAGTGTGAATTTCTGAATTTCTGTTTCCATGCAAGTTTTGAATATTTCATGATACTTCAGACATGTGACTTGTAGATGGTGGAGAGGTTTTGTGAGATCAGCCATCCAACTATCTGTCAGAGATTACCCAGCATTTGCCTTCTTTTATATCTAGTATTAATACAACTAGGCTAATTAAGCTTTTAATCAATAATAAACATTGCTTATTTATGATGATTGATGGTGAAGTTAGACAGGTCTACAAGTCAGGGAGAAGTTATTAGACTTTTCTTGTTGGAGACAGTAATGACCTGGAATTTATGTAGTGTGAATGTTACTTTCCACTTGTCAATATTGCTATTTTCATTGTTTCAGTTCATGTCTCTGAGTTAAAAACGAATGAAGCCATTCAGCCTGAGAGTTTCCCCTTGAGCAGTCTGCAGATTAAATCTGCTGGTTGCATCTTTGTAAAAACAATTGCACATCTATACTTGACACCTGATTCTCTATTCTTGAAAGGACCAAGTCAACTAGCAGAGTCTTGCTCCAGGATTGAACTTGATACCAATTGCAGGCTCCTCAGCAAATATTTGCCGACTTCGATATCACAGCCGCAAGGAAGGAGGGCCCCATGGAGGACTCAAGCAGTGAGGCAATATGGGTAGAACTCAGAAATAGGAACGATGCAGTAACAATGCTGGGGCTGTACTACAGGCCTCCCAACAGCGAGCGTGAGATAGAGGTACAAATATGTAAACAGATAATGGAAAGGTGTAGGAGAAACAGGGTGGTGGCGATGGGAGATTTTAATTTTCCCAACATTGACTGAGATTCACTCAGTGTTAGGGGTCGAGACGGAGCAGAATTTGTAAGGTGTGTCCAGGAGGGTTTTCTAGAGCAGTATGTATGTAGTTCAACTCGGGAAAGGGCCATACCGGACCTGGTGCTGGGGAATGAACCCGGCCAGGTGGTTGATATTACACTAGGGGACTACTTTGGAAATAGCGACCACAATTCCATAAATTTTACAATACTCATGGACAAGGATAGGAGTGGTCCTAAAGGAAGAGTACTAAACTGGGGGAAGGCCGACTATACCAAGATTTGGCAGGATCTGAGGACTATAGATTGGGAGAAACTGTTTGAAGGTAAATCCACATTTGATATGTGGGAGGCTTTTAAGGAGAGGTTGATTAGCGTGCAGGAGAGACATGTTCCTGTGAAAATGAGGAATAGAAAAGGCAAGATTAGGGAGCCATGGATGACAGGTAAAATTGTGAGACTAGCCAAGAGAAAAAAGGAAGCATACATGAGGTCTAGGCGACTGAAGCTTTGCAAGAATATTGGGAATGTAGAGCGAATCTGAAAAACGGGGTTAAGAGGGCTAAGAGAGGACATGAGATATTGCTGACAAACATGGTTAAGGAAAATCCCAAAGCCTTTTATTCATATATAAAGAGCAAGAGGGTAACTAGAGAAAGGATTGGCCCACTTAAGGACAAAGAAGGAAAGTTATGCACTGAGTCAGAGAAAATGGGTGACATTCTTAACGAGTACTTTGCATCGGTATTCACCAAGGAGAGGGACATGACGGTTGTTGAGGTTAGGGATAGATGTTTGTGTACTCTAGGTCAAGTTGACATAAGGAAGGAGGAAGTGTTAGGTATCTGAAAAGACATTAGGGTGGACAAGTCCCCAGGTCCAGATGGGATCTATCCCAGGTTTCTGAGGGAAGCGAGAGAGGAAATAGCTGGGGCCCTAACAGATATCTTTGCAGCGTCCTTAGACACGGGTGAGGTCCCAGAGGACTGGAGACTTGCTAATGTTGTCCCCTTGTTTAAAAAGGGCAGCAAGGATATTCCAGGTAATTATCGACCCGTGAGCCTGACGTCAGTGGTAGGGAAGCTACTGGAGAAGATACTGAGGGATAGGATCTATTCCCATTTGGAAGAAAATGGGCTTATCAGTGATAGGCAACATGGTTTTGTACGGGGAAGGTCATGTCTTACCAACTTAATAGAATTCTTTGAGGGCGTGACAAAGTTGATTGATGAGGGTAAGGCTGTAGATGTCATATACAGTATATTCAGTAAGGAGTTTGATAAGGTTCCCCATGGCAGGTTGATGGAGAAAGTGAAGTCACATGGGGTCCAGGGTGCGCTAGCTAGATGGATAAAAAACTGGCTGGGCAACAGGAGACAGAGGGTAGTAGTAGAAGGGAGCTTCTCAAATTAGAGACCTGTAACTGGTGTTCCACAGGGATCTGTGCTGGGACCACTGTTGTTTGTGATATATGTAAATGATCTGGAGGAAGGTGTAGGTGGTCTGATCAGCAAGTTTGCTGATGACACTAAGATTGGTGGAGTAGCTGATAGTGAAGGGGACTGTCAGAAATTACAGCAGAATATAGATAGACTGGAGAGTTGGGCAGATAAATGGCAGATGGAGTTCAATCCGGGCAATTGCGAGGTGATGCATTTTAGAAGATCAAATTCAAGGGCGAACTCTACAGTAAATGGAAAAGTCCCAGGGAAAATTGATGAACAGAAAGATCTGGGTGTTCAGGTCCATTGTTCCCTGAAGGTGACAACGCAGGTCAATAGGGTGGTCAAGAAGGTATATGGCATGCTTTCCTTCATTCGGCGGGGTATTGAGTACAAGAGTTGGCAGGTCATGTTGAAGTTGTATAGGACTTTGGTTCGGCCACATTTGGAGTACTGTGTACAGTTCTGGTCACCACATTACAAAAAGGATGCGGATGCTTTGGAGAGGGTGCAGAGGAGGTTCACCAGGATGTTGCTTGGTATGGAGGGTGCTAGCTATGAAGAGAGGTTGAATAGATTAGGATTATTTTCATTAGAAAGACGGAGATTGAGGGGGGACCTGATTGAGGTCTACAAAATCATGAGGGGTATAGACAGGGTGGATAGCAAAAAGCTTTTTCCCAGAGTGGGGGACTCAATTACTTGGGGTCATGAGTTCAAAGTGAGAGGAGGAAAGTTTAAGGGAGCTATGCGTGGAAAGTTCTTTACACAGCACCTGATGGGTGCCTGGAACGCGTTGCCAGCGGAGGTAATAGACGCAGACATGTTAGCGTCTTTTAAGATACGTTTGGACAGGTACATGGATGGGCAGGGAGCAAATGGACACAGACCGTTAGAAAATAGGTTAGACAGAGGATCTTGATCGGCGCAGGCTTGGAGGGCCAAAGGGCCGGTTCCTGTGTTGCAGGTTTCTTTGTTTTCTTGTTTTGTTTGTTTTCTCTTCACTGAAAATTCAGAGTCAGCTTCCCCTGCCAGGGGTGGGACCCTTTTCCTCAGAATAACAGATTCCTGTGTACAACTCCCTCCCAATTAAATGAAAAACAATGTAATAATTTCTAATGTGTCTACTCACATTAATTTGATACTGAGAACCACACTTCCTTCAAGATGTGTCTTTAAAATAAAACAAATTAGAAGTACGTCATAAGTTTTGTGAATTATTTGTGGAACTGTTTCTCCAGTATTCTATTCCTAACAAGCAATCAGGGCTGAACTAATAATAACCCTTTAATGATTTTCAAACATAACCTGCTGATCGTTTCCCTGCTGTGTTACAAAATTTTGTTCATTCATTGTGAGATATGGACCTTTTCTTTACCAAGATTTTGAAGCAAAGGTAATATCCCACTTTACTAGTTTAGCTAGTGAACCATAACATCATACAAAATATTAGGAAGTTATTTGGCCCATTGTGGCTTTGCTAATTCCTTGAAAGATTTTGCTAATTAATCCCATTACTCTGCACTTTTTGCATTGCTGTGAAAAATAACCTTTGTCAAACATCTATCAAATTCCCCCATGAAGGTTAACTTTGAAGCTGTTTGCATCATCCATTCAGGCAGTATATTCCAGATGATAAATCTTTCATGCAATGGAGTGAAGTAAATCAAACGTTGGTGGGAGAGTGAGGCAGTTTCTTAACAGATGGTGTGGACTGTTGAGAAATCTGGGTCATTGTGTATATTCAAGGCTGAGATAGGCAGACTTTGAATCAGTAATGGAATGAAGGGTTATGTGGAAAAGTCAGGAAAATGGAGTTAAGTGTTATCAGATCAGCCATGATCCCACTGAATTATGGATCTGACTTGAAAGACGGAATGGCGCACTTTTGCACCCATACCTCATACCTCATGGCCTTAAGGTGACAATTCTGGTAGCATGTAACTGGCAGAACCATCTCCTTTTCAGTCACTTGAGGAATTATATCATACATGACATAATTTCAGAAATATTTCATGGTTGACCCATAATAATTGCTAATATTTTATATTTCTACAATAACAAAATAGCAGCACAGATCATGATAGACAGGAAAGGATATAGCTGTCTGCGTGTGCGCGCACACACGCACACACACACACACACACACACACACACACACACAAGAAATGGTATGGTTGAACCTTAGTGAGAATGTAGAAATTAGCAGATTAAGAATAGTTATGCAAATGTAATTAAGGAAAGACATGTGGCACCAGATGGTCAGGTTTCCACCATAGGAATATAAGAACAGCAGTAGGCAGTTCAGACCCTCGAACCTGTTCCAACTTTCAATGAGATCACATTTGATCTGTAGCCTAACTCCATACATCCGTCTCAGTATTGGGGGATACAAACCACTTTAGAAGCCCTGTCACATTACACAATGCTTACCACAGCTTTGTGCATTCCCAATGCCTGATTGTTCTGTTGAAAATGGTAGAGCTGATTTCTTTGAAGGAAAAAGTGAAGGACGCAAACTTGGTCCAGTAACAGCAAACCTTTTGTATTTGTACCCTGTATCAACATTCCCTAACATGGCCCAGCAAGACGTTTAAAGTCATGAACAAGTTGTACACACAAAATTACTTCAGAGATTGCAATCATGAGTGCTGAGGCAATTTTAACTGACAGCCACCTTCACACAGGATGGTGACAGGGTTGATATACCAAGGAGCCAATTCCGAGGGAGGTAACTCTCAACATAAACATGACCTGTTACTAACATCGACACAATGCAGTATATTGTCACAAATTGTTTGCGTGTAATTGGGCTGAAAAATGATCTACTATCAATATGGGTCCAATGCATATCAAATTATTTCACCATGATTTGCATGATCTTTTATCAACAAGCACAAAACCTCAGAAGTCGCTAATATTTGTTTTTTTCCACTTCTCTGAATAATAGTTCAAACAGCTCATTACACATCACAGCACTATTTTGTTGTAGAAACATTGCTTGGGGAACATTTAATTGTAAGTTTTTCTTAATTGCATATTCCTATGGGGAACATAATGTTGAATGGTAAGTGAATTGTGTAGCTCGGAGGAACTCACAGTAAGTTGACTTCTTTGCTCTTTCGTATAATTAAACTTCAGAGAAAGACATGAATAATAGTCTTACTATAGTAAATGAAATGTAATTCATTAAACTTCCATATATCCCACAGCGAGACAAGCAACAACAACCATTTGCATTTATATAGCAATCTGGAGCATAAAAAGACCCAAGGCATTTCACAGTAGAATAATCAGAGGAAAATGATTCTAAGTCATTTTAAGAGTTGTAATTAAAATTTGCATCAGACAGCTAGGTCATAAGAGAAGTTTTAAAGGCAGATAAGAAGCTGGAGCGGCAAAAGCCTTCAGAAAATGATCTCTCGGATGTTATAGACTACACACAGTGAGTTGAATGCTTGCACTTGTCAAGGAGGGTGAGGCTGGAAATTAAAACATGGTTCTACTGGCCTTGTCAGAATGGAGAATTTCAATCAGATCAGGACAGCACAGTGCTCAGAAAACTGGTTAACAAAGCATGAATGCTCTGAAGAGAACTGACGAGCCAAGGTAAGGGTTTGGACCCATCTTCTGAAAACCTGTACCCATAACGTGTGCTTGTTTGTTGCATGGTGACGGATTTACTGTGTAATTCTGGAAACTTCCATCTTTATTTCAGAACACCACCATCTACAATATCTTATTTCATCACATCAACAATATTCACAGAAAAGCACTTCTTACTACAATTAATCCCTTATTGATCTCTTGACAATAAGCCTTAGGAGCTTGCAACTATTTTAGTTACTTTTTTTAACCAAATTACCAAAGAGAAACATGTGTGTTTGTATCAAAAGGTTTTGTGTTGTAAAGATTTTTTTTCCAAGCTATGGAAAGGAGGTTTGGCATGATTACATTCAAATGTGTTTTGACATGTCATTTTGCTTCAAAGGATTAGAATTCAGAGGGATTGGTAATTTGAAGCAACTTTGGTTCAGTGACTTCAGGTCAGAGCAGACCATGGATAGGACCAGGCCACATCTCAGGGCTGTTTGCTTGTGCTTCTTATGTTCATTGACTGAGTGCTACCTGCATGCTTGGGGCGTCCACATCTTGCCTTGTCGTGCCTATTAAACATATTGGCGCATCAACTGGAGCCAAAGGCTATATCACTGTGCTCCTTTGCACAGACACACGGACAGGTTGCTTGTCAGTAAGGATCCGAACACGGGTAGGAGCAAGTTGATGTACAGTGCACTGAGATGTCAATCTAACAACTCCAGCATGTGGTAACTGTCTCCATGGCAAAGACACTGCATGTGTTTTCAACCAAATGTCTATGTCGGAAACTAGTAGCGGCTCATATTCAGCCCAGTCAAGTGCAGGTGTCGCTATATATCAGGGGGCCCCTGAACCATCAGTCAGGGGCACAATCTGCAAATAGTCCAGGGCTTGGTCACAGTCATATTTCTGTGATGATGCTGCAACTTTACCAAGTGATTATATCCTTTTTTTGAAGAGGTTGTAAAGCAGAGACACCGAGCATTCTACCGAACCACAGTGTAAACAGCTTGGGAGGCCTTAGGTTTTGTTTAACAGCCTGAATGGATGTGGCCAGCACTTGCAGATCAGGATTTCTGGGATTTAGGTTACGTTTTAAGCAGAAGCTGCCAGGGTTGCAACACAGTTGGAAACTGCAGTGAATGTCCCCTGGGTGCTACTACTAGGTGTTCCAATAACGTTATTCTAAATTACTCTTTCTTTGGTCGCGTTTTAACCACAGTCTTTAAATATATTGTTTGCTTAACGTCTAGCAGTTTGACCAGTCACATTGTATCTGGAACAACTTTACATTTGTCTTCAAAAATTATATAAGTTAGCATCTGGGCTACCTTCTTAAAATACTTTGAGGGGGAGCCTGGTCTGGTCCATAACATGCCTGCCTGGGATACTCGTGACTGTGGATCTGTCCGATTATTTTCTGGGAAGTGAGCAGGGTCTGTCCTGTAGGGCCATCAGTGGTAGTCAGGGGAATTGTGTATTATTGCCCAGGGAGCTACATGGTCTGTTCAGTCATGTTTGGGGGCTGCTTGTCGAAGCTGGTCAGAGATCTGAGGTGAGTGTTGTCCTGGAGCCCCCCTATTGAGCATTCAGGAGAGTGTAAGATTGGTCAGGAGGAACAGTAGGGTGGAACACTGCCAAAAGGGATGGGGTAATCAAGGCTGAGGGTGAAGGTGTGGGGACAGAAGAAGCATAAGCATTTGTAAAAGTGGGGAAGAAAATAATGCCCGAGATCTCCAGGTACACGAGAAGCGTCAAGGCTGCGTTGAAGGCTTTGGGAGGCGTGTTAGTGGCCATGGCCTCCACAGGAGAAATGTAAAGGAGTACAGGAGGTGCTATTAAGGTGTAATGCAAGCGTTTGGTGGGGGAAGTAGGGTGTGGTGCGAGGGCCAGGACAGTTGTATGTGAAGCGGGTCTGCACATGGGTGTGGCTGGGTTGAAATAGGCTGTCAGAGTGGTGTAAAGTATTACGGGGCATGGAGACTCTGGGAAGTTGTACCCGGTGATCAAGTCCTGATGTTGTCATCGCTTGCATTTTTGTACGTGCAAAATGCTATGAGGAAATTCCTCGGACATTGCCCAGGATGGATGGAGTCAGTGACACCTGGATGGGCAAAAGTGTGGAATTCAGTTTTGTTGGACACTAGATCATTGAAGGAACAAGTAAATGCAACAGTCATTTGCTAAACCACGGCTACATTTAGTTTACAGTTATTGTATTGCCATTCGCAGAGTGAAAGGGCTTACAGGACAGATGTTGGTCAAAGAAAATTTGCACCATGCCATTGTTGCTTGCAAATTGAACATTGACAACTCAAGGGTTAGATAGTGAATTTAACAGGAATTATGATAAAAGAGGGGAATTTTGGCCAAAATCAAGCCATTAATTGTGAAAATTCCATGTGAAATGCACATGATCACATCATCGGAGATCATGGGAACTGCAGATGCTGGATAATCCGAGATAACAAAGTGTGGAGCTGGATGAAAACAGCAGGCCAAGGAGCATCTTAGGAGCACAAAAGCTGATATTTCGGGCCTAGACCCTTCATCAGAAAATTGATGAGGGTCCAGGCACGAATCGTCAGCTTTTGTGCTCCTAAGATGTTGCTTGGCCTGCTGTGTTCATCCAGCTCCACATTTTGTTATGATCACATCATCGGCTGTTATTTAAGATGAACAATGGCATGAACTGAATGCAGTGTGAATTTGAAGGATTGATATGGTTCTGGGATTGGAGCACACCAGTCAGTCCTTTCTTGCCCACTCAGTCCTCCAGTCACCTTTACCAAATTGCTGCACTTTTTAAGGCTGACAGTCAATGAATGATAGAGGCATAGGCTTCAATATCAGGGTGCTGCATGAGTAGAGAAACGTGTTCAACGCTCATCTCCCAGGCATGGCACCAATGACTCTTCTGATGTCTAAGAATGTTTCTTGCTCCTTGTGTCCCCAATGTATGTCATTCTCACCAAAAGCCTTAAGCCCATCTACTGGTGCCATTTTGGTCCCTGCAGATGCCTTCCCAGTAAGGTGAAGACTGGTGCATGAGGACAAGGACACACTCTCCCTGTATTTATGACTGTGTCAGTTCTGAGGTCCATCCAAATGTGATCTATTAACAAAGAAGATGGATAATGCAAATTCCTGGGACAGCAAACTTGCAGAAAGCAGTTACCTTATTATTTGTGGTCCACACCACATTGTACCAGTATCTTGAAGAAATGCCATGTAAGGTGTGTAAGTAGATGATATTTACACTTTCACAGAATTATATTTGGTATACGGTGAATCATTGTTCAATCCTTTAAGGGTAGTGGGACTGAAGCAAAGGCTTCAGTTTTTCTGATAGCATCCATGTGGCCTAACAATTTGACCACATGTGCTGCCTGACTGGGGTCTGTCTGTAAACTGGAACATTGCAGTTACCTCTTGGGCTTTGTTGGCAAGCTTACACATCACCTTGAACATTTTAGTCCAATATCCTCTTGTCAAACATAGTTTGCATTTATCTTGAAATGCTGAGCACTGTTTTGGCAAATGAGACATCCACATCTCATACAAGATTTGGATGTGTCACTGACCTTACTGATAGCTACAATAGTTGTTCAAGTTTCATGCACCTGCAGACATTTCCCAAAGCAGTGAGAAGTTTGACTGTCTGTATATCTTTATCAGCTATCTATTGTTCTATGAAGTGAAGATCTATTCTTTCTTTGAACAACTGAAATTCTGACAGAATATCACTTTAGTGCCAATCTATATTTAGATGTTTGCTTTCTATTCTTACTATACCGTTTTGTGCTCTTTAAAAATTACGAAGATACAAAGAATCTGTATTGCAGTGTAATGACTCTCATTTTTTCTTCTGTGGCTTCTCTACTTTTGTTTCTCTTATTGTTGTGATCTTAATGGTTGCTGCCTTATATCTTTTTGATATTTTCTACTTGTAAAAGAAATACCTAAGCTGTGTTGTGTAGTGTTTGCACCAAAAATGTGAATGGGGAAATACAGCAAGGTTCAAAAACAATTCAAAAACAAGCTGCAAGAAATGGTTAAGAGCTGTATGTTATCACCATCTAGCTGCCACAAAGAAGGTTCAGACATGCCACAAGAATGTAGTCAGTACCGTATATGGAATAAGAAATTATAATATGATGCGGGTGAAATGAAATGTGATTGGACAATATAACGAGGTAGTGTGTCGTTGTACCAGAATGCCTGGAAATGGTATATCTGTAAACCTGTGTAATAGATTAGAGGAACTGGCTACTTTTTTTGGAAGCGTACAATTCCCCTTGTATATACTTTATTAAACACGGTGAACAAAGGAACTCGAGTCTCTTCTGATCCCTGCAGGTATGGAAGGAGGAGAAAACTTTGCCATTTCAAATCTATGGGAATAGTGTCACACATGACGTTTTTCTCTTTCACATTTCTGAAGAAAACAAAATGGCAAAGTCGGCTGAATACTCTGCAGAGTCAGGCCCATCATTGTAGGAATGAAATCATTGAAAAATTAACTGTCATTTTTGACATTTGCATCTCAGAATACAGGTGACAGGTTATTTTTTTTAAAAGCAACAGCTTCCTCTCTTCAAAGGATAGTTGTGCCTCTTTAAGTCGGGGCATCTTTTCAGTATAGTGTAACTCAGCAGTTTCCTTTTTTAAAATCAGGCAGCACAGGTCTCTTCTATTTCTTACTCCATCAGCATCCCTTGCACCCTCCCCTTTCCATTAACTACCCACATAAAATGGAAATATGAACACACAAATTGCTGCAAGCATTTCAGTTCTGGTCCTGGGAGAAACATGTTGTTAATTTGAGATGTCTGCCTGTATATATTACTTGGTAGCAGGCTTATCTTCATTGTACAGAAAACGCTTCACAAGATTCCACTTCAGGTTGCCATCAAGTCAGATGACAGCTACTAGCTTCTAAATCACATCCCACTATACATACAGTTTTTGAGAGCACTTCAGAGCATTTTCATGTGCTAAAGATGTCATTGTAAATTTTGCAATCTTCATTGATTGGCTGCAATAAAGGAAAGTTGATGTAAATGATTTCTACATAACTAAGATATATCAAAGCAGAGGACATGCCTCTCATCAATGTTACTTGGTGCAACTGACACTGTGGGCAGAATTTTAGAATGATAATCCTAGACTCAATGTTACAGGTTGGAAACACAGTTAGAATCTTAAGTGGGATAAACTGTGGATTTTTAAATGAACATCAGCACTATATGATCCTGTCTCCCAAATTCACAATGGATGAAAGAGAGTGGGCATGATGATGACATGCACTAGTCAATCAAAGTGCTGTCTCAGGAGTAGGTTTCTGAGTCAGGGTCAGTAGTGAATTGTCCCTATCAGAAGCAGCTGGACACCCCCAATGTCCACACAACTGGACAGAGAGACTGATCCTTAAGAGTTATTCACACGAGGAGAGAAATTCTGGAGCAGCAATGAGAAACGTCTATGATTTTCAGATGTTGCGCACACCACCAAAGAGAGATTGAAGGAGGCAGTCCCGAGCATCAGCATTTTTGTACTGATGTTCACCTCCATTATAGAAGACATTGTATTATTACTTGGTGAAAAAATAATATGCAGGCATCTGGGGAAGAAGTAGGGGACTGGCACAAGACAATCTTTCCTGGTCTGGCCTGGATGTGACTCTGCATCCACACCAATATGCGTGACTCTTAACTGCTCTCTGAAATAGCCTAGCAATCACCTGCATAACAAGGACAGTTAGCTATGGACAACAAATGCAGGCCTCGCCAGTGATATTTACCTGGGCTTTACAACAATTGATAGCTTCATGGTCACCATTACTGAGATGAACTTCTCAGTCACAGAGAAGGGCAGCTGCCAAAGCTACTATTAACATTAGTAATGCTGGTCTTCCGAGTCTTCGTCAGAGATCAAGAAAACCTGCCCCCATTGCAGAGAGAAGGATGGGAGCAGGTTACAGTTTGACGTAGGTGTGTAAATGACTTCTGTGACCATCCTGCAAATTAGTGAAATCGCATTCTCAGGACAAATGCTGAGATGATGGACATTTTCAATTAGCCATTCAGTCTGATAATTTAGATACTTTTGAACTTCTCAGTTTCATTACTCAATGACGTCTGTTATGTTGTCATTCTGTGGGCCCTGTCAAGATTTAGATAGTTCAGAAAACCCATACACGGGCTGTGATGATCTGGACCCTAGGTCAAGTTTTGAAAATTATGTAATTGCTACTTCACATATTGAATGTATTTTTAATCCATACTCTTTTCTACAACTACTTCCTTTGAGGCTGAATTCTATTGTTTGGTTAAAAAAAAGTTTCTTCCAATTTCCCTATTTGATATATCATGGTGACAATTATAGAACCATAGAATCATGGAATTTTACATTACAGAAGGAGGCCATTCAACAAATCATGTCTGTTCCAGCTCCCAAAAGAATTACATAGCTCTACATCCATTGCCCTCTAACTTCATCCCTTTCAAATTTATATCCCAGCTCTCTTTTGAAACCTCCTGTGGAATGTGCCTCTACCACTCTCCCAGGCAGTGCATTCCAAATCCTAATGACTCTCCGAGTAAAGATGTTTCTCCTCATTTCACTTGTAGCTCTCTTGCTGATAATCTTGAAATTGTAGCTGAAAAAAAAACTGAAAGAACTATGGATCCTGTAACTCAGGAACAAAAACAAAGTTGCTGGAAAAGCTCAGCATGCCTGGCAGCATCTGTGGAGGGGAAAACAGAGTTAACATTTCGGGTCCAATGACCCTTCCTCGGAACTGATGGTGGCTGGGAAAACATCAATTTATATGCCGAAAACAGGGAGGGGGGGGGTGGGGTAAGGAGTAAACAGTAGCATAGAGCCCAGAGATAAAGACAGTTGGACAGATAAAAGAGTTGCTAACAATCAGGCTGGGAGGGTGAATAGTTGTTAATGGGGACTGTTAGTGACTAACCACAGGGGGTGTGTAATGGCAGGTTGTGGTAACAAGGCCTGTTGTGTGGGGTGGGGGTCTAGGACATGGGGGAGTTTAGGCCCCAAAATTATTGGACTCAATATTGGGTCTGGAGGGCTGTAGGGTCCCCAAGCGCAAAATGAGGTGTTGTTCCTTCAGCTTGCTTTGGGCTTCACTGGAACACTGTAGCAAGCCAGAGACAGAGATGTTGGCCAGGGAGCAGAGTGGTGCATTGAAGTGGCAGACAACGGGTAGTTCAGGGTCTTTTTTGCAAGCAAAACATAAATATTCTGCAAAGCGGTCGCCAAGTTCGTTTCCCCAATGTAGAGGAAACCACATTCTGAGCAGCGAATGGAATTGTAACTCCTAGTTACTGATATACCACCAGTGGAATCAGAATATCCTCTTTACCCTGACAAAATTGTTCATAATCTTGAAAACCTCAATAAGCCTACCTCTTAATCTTCTCTGCTCCAAAGAGAATGAGCCCAGTTTCTCTAATATTTCCTTGTATCTGAATTCCTTCATTCCTGGTATCATTCTTGTAAATGTCCTTTGAACTCTCTTCAGGCTTTCAATATTCTTCCTTAAATAAGGCGCCCAGAGCTGAACACAATACTCCAAATGTGGTCTGCTCAATGATTTGTAGAGATGTGGTATAACTGGTGTGGTATGAGCCTGCTTAGCAATTGTTTCAAGTTGCCAGGTTATCTTCAGCAAATCAAGCACATGTACCCAAGGTCCTTCCGCTCCTGTCTTCCCCCCAAAGTTGTACTGTTCAGACTATATAGTTTCTCCATGTTTCTTCTACCAAAATGCATTATCTCACATCTCTCTGCAATGAAATTCATCTTCCAGGTGTCTGCCCATTTGGCCAACTTGTCAATGTCCCTCTGAAGTTTCTCAGTGTTATCCTCACAATCCACTAAACACTCAACTCCAAATCATTCATATAAGTCAGAAAAAGCAAGTATCCTGACACCAATTCTCTACGGAACACTATTTGCAAACTGTCTGCAATCTGAGAAATACCCTTTGTTTCCTATCTTTTAACTCGTTTCTAAACCATGCTGCCAATGATTCATCAATCCCAAACAATACTAAAATGCTGATCAACCTGCCATGTGCATCGTATCAAATGCTTTCTGAAAGTCCAAATATACAACATCCACAGCAATATCTTCATTCACTGCCTGTATTACCCCATCAAAGGACTCAATTTTTTCAGACATGTCCTGCACTTAACAAAGCCACATAGACTGTCCAGTATTAAGTTATTCTTCGCTAAGTGTATTATGGTCTCTGTCAATTTTCTCACTATTGATGTCAAGCTGACAGCTCTGTAGTTTCTTGGGTTATCCTTTACCCCTTTCTTAAACAGTAGTGTCATAGTCGCAAACCTCTAGTCCCCCAGGACAAATCGTGTTCAGACAGGCCTGGAAAATTTCTGTCAATGGCTCTGTGATTTGCTCCTGTACCTTTCTCAGCAATCTATGATACATCTCATTTGGGCCTGGAGTGCTCCTGGCCCTTTTAGAACCTCTTCTTTATTTCTCATTCTACTGTTCAGTTGCTAAACAACCTTCTTATCAACTTGGCCATTGTTAGCATTTTCTAGTTTGGTAAAGGTAGAAGCAAAGTAATCACTTAGTATCTCTGCCATAGTTTTTGTTTCAGTGAATAGGTACCTGCCTATTACTTATGGGTCCCACTATATCCTTCCCTAATCCTTTCCTATTAGTATGGTCGAAGAATTATTTGTTTCAGTGTAGCCTGCCTTTCTTATTCCAGCTTTAGCCTATTGCATTAAAGAGACTCATCCTGAGTATACAACATGTCTCCTTTTCCCTCCTTATTTTCTCATGAATATTCTAAGTCATCCAGGATACTGTATCTTTGGATATCTCATATTTATCGCTCATGTATTTGTACCTAGCTTGCATCCTGTTCATGTGAGGCTGGATGAACACAGCAGGCCAAGCAGCATCTCAGGAGCACAAAAGCTGACGTTTCGGGCCTAGACCCTTCATCAGAGAGGGGGATGGGGGGAGGGAACTGGAATAAATAGGGAGAGAGGGGGAGGCGGACCGAAGATGGAGAGTAAAGAAGATAGGTGGAGAGGGTGTAGGTGGGGAGGTAGGGAGGGGATAGGTCAGTCCAGGGAAGACGGACAGGTCAAGGAGGTGGGATGAGGTTAGTAGGTAGCTGGGGGTGCGGCTTGGGGTGGGAGGAAGGGATGGGTGAGAGGAAGAACCGGTTAGGGAGGCAGAGACAGGTTAGACTGGTTTTGGGATGCAGTGGGTAGAGGGGAAGAGCTGGGCTGGTTGTGTGGTGCAGTGGGGGGAGGGGATGAACTGGGCTGGTTGAGGGATGCAGTGGGGGAAGGGGAGATTTTGAAACTGGTGAAGTCCACATTGATACCATATGGCTGCAGGGTTCCCAGGCGGAATATGAGTTGCTGTTCCTGCAACCTTCGGGTGGCATCATTGTGGCAGTGCAGGAGGCCCATGATGGACATGTCATCAAGAGAATGGGAGGGGGAGTGGAAATGGTTTGCAGCCATATGGTATCAATGTGGACTTCACCAGTTTCAAAATCTCCCCTTCCCCCACTGCATCCCTCAACCAGCCCAGTTCATCCCCTCCCCCCACTGCACCACACAACCAGCCCAGCTCTTCCCCTCTACCCACTGCATCCCAAAACCAGTCCAACCTGTCTCTGCCTCCCTAACCGGTTCTTCCTCTCACCCATCCCTTCCTCCCACCCCAAGCCGCACCCCCAGCTACCTACTAACCTCATCCCACCTCCTTGACCTGTCCGTCTTCCCTGGACTGACCTATCCCCTCCCTACCTCCCCACCTACACCCTCTCCACCTATCTTCTTTACTCTCCATCTTCGGTCCGCCTCCCCCTCTCTCCCTATTTATTCCAGTTCCCTCCCCCCATCCCCCTCTCTGATGAAGGGTCTAGGCCCGAAACGTCAGCTTTTGTGCTCCTGAGATGCTGCTTGGCCTGCTGTGTTCATCCAGCCTCACATTTTATTATCTTGGAATCTCCAGCATCTGCAGTTCCCATTATCTCTTGCATCCTGTTCATCTCTCTTTTGAAACTCTCCCATTTTTCATTCACTGTTCAACTTTTAGACTTATAAAATCTGTCCTTTTCTGGCCTGGGATTGTAATCCTTAACGTATTTTTATCTTTTCAAATTTAATATTGAACTTTATTATGTCACAGCTGCTATTTCTAAAATGTTCCCCCACTCTGATGTTAATTTTATACTGATGGCTCCTAGTTTTGCCATCTCCAGAAGTGGAAATATCCACTTTGTGTCTAACAAAACCTTCCATTACTTTAAAGACAAGCCATCCCTTAACCTTTTGTTTCCAAGTGAAAAGAGGTCCAGCTTGTTCATTCATCCCTGTTATATGTAACAACAAGCCACAATGCCCAAGAATTCACACACATACAGAGTAAGGTAGCAATATTAGGACAGGTTGCATTGCAATAACATTTGTTCTGAATATAAAACAGAAATTTTGCATCCGAATATTTCATTCTCAATAGAACTGTACCAGAGTCTAGAATGTTGTCAAGATTTTCAAATTCAGTTTGTTCAATCCTAAAAGTAATTAAGTGGTATGGTGTGGGATTCTTTTAATATCTTATATACTCAGAGAGATAAGGAGCTTTATGGTTACTGGGTCGAGTTTTATTTTCTGGGCCTGTCATTTGGGAGAAAATTGAAATGAAGGATACAATTATCGCATGTTATGAACTGTGAATAATAATTAAGCAATACGAAAGAAGATTTCACAAATGACAAAGTAGACAACATGCCCAACAATCACAGTGCACAGAAATGTTATATGTTTGCAATATGAACATTCATACAGATTGTATGAATACTAGAACTCTCAGCAATATGTAAAATCAGCATCTTTTGAGACACTCTTACTAACTGTAACTTACACAACAAACCATTCCCCTGTGAAAATAGGAACACAGGGGAAAACTCTTTGCTAGGTGGAGTTATACCTGGCAGAAAGGAATAGGTTGTGATTGTCAGTGATCAATCATCCCAGATCCAGGCAGCAATTACTCAGATTACTGTCATTGGCCAAGCAATGACTATCCCCAACAAAAATGAACTTAACAGTTCTGAGCAAGGGTCACTGGGCCTGAAATGTTAACTCTGATGTTTCCATCACAGGTGCTGTCAGACCTGCTGAGCTTTTCCAGCAACAATGTTTTTGAACCTAACAGTAGCCTCTTGATATTCCATGCCATTACCATCACTAAATCACCCACTATCAATGTACTGGGAGTGACAACTAGCCAGAAACTTAACCAGTCTAGCCATATAATTACAGTGTCTACAAGAGCAAGTCAGAATCTAGGAACATTGCCACAAGTAACTCACTTTCTGATTTCTCTAAAGCCTCTTCACCATCTCCAAAACACAAGTCAGGTGTGTGATGGGATACTCCTCACTTCCCTGATGAGTGCAGCTCCACAAGAAATTTGACACCATCCAGGACATAGTTGCAATCCCAACTAACTGCTATGACCAAGATAACAAAGTGTGAAGCTGGATGAACACAGCAGGCCAAGCAGCATCTCAGGAGCACAAAAGCTGACGTTTTGGGCCTCAACCCTTCATTAGAGGCCTCTGCTTTTGACGCAGAGGCATCAGCTTTTGTGATCCTGAGACCTCTGATGAAGGGTCTAGGCCCGAAACGTCAGCTTTTGTGCTCCTATGATGCTGCTTGGCCTGCTGTGTTCATCCAGCTCCACATTTTGTTATCTTGGATTCTCCAGCATCTGCAGTTCCCATTATCTCTAATTGCTATGACCAGACCACTGAAGTCAGCATTAAATGATTAAATGTCAGGTATTTTGTAAAAGTCTAACATCTTAACATCTATTTGTTAACAATACCAATCTGGGGAAGAAATTAGTGATAGTGGCACAAAAGGAGGCTGGTAAGTTCCTTGATAATAAAATGTGAGGCTGGATGAACACAGCAGGCCAAGCAGCATCTCAGGAGCACAAAAGCTGACGTTTCGGGCCTAGACCCTTCATCACCCTCTCTGATGAAGGGTCTAGGCCCGAAACGTCAGCTTTTGTGCTCCTGAGATGCTGCTTGGCCTGCTGTGTTCATCCAGCCTCACATTTTATTATCTTGGAATTCTCCAGTATCTGCAGTTCCCATTATCTCTGGTAAGTTCCTTGAGCCTGCACCAATATTCAGCCAATCACAGCTCATTACCATTTACCTTTACCCCACATCCTTTGATTTACTCGTCTTATAAAAATCTATTGCTATCAATCTATAAAGCACCAACTGTTGGGGATCAGTGGCCTTTTAGGAAAGGTAATTCTAGATTTTTATTGCCCTTTGTGTGAAAATGTGTTTTCAGACTCCCCTTGCTAGACTTGCTTTGTCATATTATTATTTTTGCAATCATGTCTGTGTTCTTATTTCACAGCACCCAGGTTACACTAATGGACCAGGCAAAAATGAACCCATCTGAGTGAAACATTTAGTAATATTTGAAGCCAACAAGACTCCGTGTCAATGCAGCCATCATTTAACTTTCAGGCTGATTAATTATTGAATTCTTGCTGAATCGTCATTTCAGTTTGTCATTTTCATTGTACATTTTCTCATCCTGTGTTTTCTTTTAATGACTGTTAATGTTTCAATATCATCTAATCGTGCTGTGCTAATAATATGTTGCTCCTGTGTCAGGGTTTAAGTCTACAATTAAGCACTAAATATCTAATTACGACTTCATGGTGACATTTTTTTTAATCTAGGAAAGTATAATTATCAGTTGTTTTACAGAATAACCAATACAAATTATACACAATCACATTCTTTTTTAAGACAGGGTGTGACTCAGCATCAGGATGATGTATTTTCAAACAGCATATAATTAAAATAAATCTGTTTTGACTAATTAATTTGTGTAATCATTGTGCCCCTGTTATTTTATAATTTGTTCACAATTTCAAATCTATTTATATTAAGGATGCAATTAATAAGAAACCAATCTGGTAGATGGATAAATAAGGCTTCATCAAATAGATTTGGGCTCTACGGTAATTGTTATGGAAGAATTTGGTGTGAAGTGGAAAGTAGGGGAGGAAAGGGGTGTGTTTAAAATTATAAATTGTGATTGACTGGGAAATATTTGTTTTGAGAGATGGATTACTAGATAGAAGGAAAGGAGAGATACTGTCAGGTATCTCCCGATCATTGGTTGACTGTGGCAGTGTTTTGCTCGTGACTAATATTTCCAGGCCATGCGGCAGCAAAAACAGTTTACTGTTTTACGTGACATCACCAAACGTATTGTTTGTAATGGTGCTATTGATTGAAGACACCCACTGAGTTTTATTCGAATGCCCCAGTGTGCAAACCTCCAGCAAGTAATGGCAGCAATTTCAGCTTTCAAGACCAAGGTTTCGGAAGAAAAATATTAAATTGTAAGAACAGAAATTCAATCTCAGCAAGGGCTGACTGAACTCCTGTGATCTCAATGGGGGATTCAACCCAACTGTCTGAACAGCGGAGTGTTATTTTCCTTCTAAATTTGTCTCCTCCTGCCTCAGAAGTGAAGGCATTAACTCTTGATGCCTATTTGTGATGTAGTACCAACTTTACCTCACATCTATGGTTTGTTAGACAGCTGACACCACACAGCCTAGATGCCTGGGCCTAAATTGTGAAATCTGCCTGATTTTCCCTCACAGATTTTGTTAGACTGAAGCTCTTAGATAACTACATGAATAGGAAAGGTTTGGAGAGAAATGGGCGAGGAGCAGACAGGTGGGGTTAGATTAGTTTGGGATCTTGTTCAGCATGGACTGGTTGGATCAAAGCATCTGTTTCAGCGCAATATAACTCTGATGATGACTTTTTTTTCTTTATTCGTTAACGGGATGAGGACATCGCTGGCTAGGCATAATTTATTGTCCAACCGCATTGCCCAGAGGACAGTTCAGAGTCAACCACATTGCTGTGGGTTTGGAGTTACATGTAGGCCGGACCAGAGAAGGATGGCAGTTTCCCTCCCTAAAGGACATTAGTGAACCAGATGGGTTTTTTTTCCTGACAATCAGCAATGGATTTATGGTCATCATTAGATTCTTAACGCCAGACATTTTTATTGAATTCAAATTCCACCATCTCCCATGGGGGGATTTGAACCCAGGTCCCTAAAACGTTACACAGGTCGCTGGATTAACAGTCCAGCGATAATACCGCTAGGCCACTACCTTCCCCAAAAACTGTGTGGTGCAGCAGTTAACATTCCTATCTCTAAGCAAAAGGTTCTGAGGTCGAGCCTCTCTCTTGGACACAATGGCCAAGAATGATGTGTTCTTAACCCAGAGAATCAGGTTGAGTATCAACTTGTAAATCTTTTCAACAAAAACGAATGACAAGACATCCAAGTGGGAGAGGTTCCCAGTTGACCATTTAATGGAAAGGAATTTGGAGCCTCTACCATCACCAACCATGGCTCTGGACTGGAAAATGCATGCAATTGTCAATGAAACCCCCTGCCCCCACTTTTGTGCTCATCACGAAGGGAAGATCATTGATAAAGCAGCTAAAGGAAGTTTGACCCAACACACTCCCCTTAGGAACTCTGGCAGAGTTGTCCTGTGATTTGATAATTTCTATCATCTTTCTTGTTCTTGGTATCAGGTTTTCTCGTTGATTCCCACTGACTCCTATTTTGCTAGGACCCCTTGATGTCATACTCAATCTTGCCTAGGTTGTTCCTTTCACAAACTTTGTCTAGTGTTTAGATCTCTCATAGCAGGTGTATTGACAGCAGACTTGAGAATGGAACTGAATATCTCTATGACTAGCATTTACGCCAGGTATCTTGATATCCAACATGGGCTAAACTTTTCTGAATCATTAGGGTTTGTTGGGGAAGTGATAGGTCTGGAAAAAGGGAAGGCTTTTGAAAAGAGCCGAGTATTATCTTGACACTATGGCATATTGTCAACAGTGGCTGGAGGAGGTTGGGGTAACCTAGTAACTTGGCTGAATGAAGTGTCCAATTACTTGCTAATTCAAATCTGTGTGAGCATTCCATAACGGGAGATCAAGAGGCAATTCTGTGCTTCATGAAGAAGCATTCCCTCCACCCCCCCGATAGCTGCCTCCATGGTAACAGCCCCACCCTCTGCCACCCTACCCATACCCCTCACCCAAACGCATTTACCAAGGAACCCTGCCTGCTCCCATATTTCCCTCACAAATCCATTTTCTCCTGAATGGCCCCTCACCTTTGAGGTTCTCCATTTGGAAACTGTAGCCTTAGCAATGATCACTGATGGAGATTGGCACTGCTAAGTCTGCTGATCAGTCAGTCCTCTGATTGAGTCAGCACCTTGAACAGGTAGACTGTCGTTATTCAGTAGATAGCAGCTCTGGAGACAGGGAGTTAATTGGCTGCTGCTGGCACAATGTCACCCCAGTTCTTACTGCCTGCTCGAGTCGGGGTGGCTTCCACTCTCAACTCCATTGGTAGTACTTCAGCCGAAAAGTTCTATGCTACAAACCATCAATATGTGAATGCTCCTACTAGAGAAGGAGCAAAACTAGACCTTGTTTTGGGCAATAAGACAGGGCAGGTGATTGGAGTAAAAGTGGGGGAACACTTTGGGTCGAGCAATCATAATTCTATTAGTTTCAATTGGTTTTGGAAAAGGATAAGCCTTCCATAAACATTGTACATTTTTAACTGGAGTGCAGCAAATTTTAATGGTATGAGAGAAGAACTTTCAAAAGTTGATTGGAGTAGACTGTTGGCAGGTAAAAGGATGTCTGACAAATGGGAGGCATTCAAGAGAGTGATGACAAGAGTTCAGAGGCATTTTATTCCTGTTAGAGTGAGGGGTAAATCTGGTAAGATTAAGGAACAGCGCATGAATAAACATCTTGAGGTTCTTGTCAAGAATAAAAGAGAGTCTTATTTTAGACATAGACAACTGGGTTTAATTGAACCTCTTAAACAATACTAAGAGTGTAGGGTCATTCTTAAGAGAGAAATCAGGAAGAAAAGGAAGGGAAATGAGATAGCACTAGCAGATGAGATGAAGGATAATCCAAAGAGATTCTACAAATACATTAAGAGCAAAAGGGTAACCAGAGAGAGGGTACGGCCTCTTAAAGATCAAGGAGGTCAGCTTTGTATTGAACCCAGGAGACAGGGGAGACACTAAATGAATATTTTGCATCAGTTTTTACAGTGGAGAAAGAAATGGAGTCTATGGAATGCAGTGAAATAAAACTTCAATGTTTTAAAAACTGTTCCCATTACAGAAGAGGAAGTTTGAGAGGTTTTAGAGAATATAAAGGTGGATAAATCTCTGGGACCTGATCTAATGTATCCCCAAAGATCGTGGAAAGTAAGGGAAGAAATTATGAGATCCTTTGCAGAAATAGTTGCATCATCTATAACTGCGGGTGAGGTGTCTGATAACTGGAGGGTGGCTAATGTTGTACTTTGCTATTGTTGGAGGTGATTATAAAAGATAGTATTTATTGACATTTAGAGTGGCAAAAATTGATTAGGGATGCCAGCATGGTTTTGTGCGAGGAAAATTTTAAGAAAGTTACCAAAAGATTGATGATGGTAGAGCAGTAGATGTTGTTTATTTGGATTTTAGTAAAACCTTTGACAAGCTTCGTGTGTGGTGACCTAATTAATAAAGTTAGGTCACATAGGAATCAGGATATGCTTGACAATTCAATACATAATGGCTTAATAACAGGAGATGGAGCATAATGGTGGAGAGTTGCTTTTCGGACTGGAGACCTGTTACCAGCAGTGTTCCACAGGGATCAGATCTGGGACCTCTATTGTTTGTCATTTATATGAATCATTTGGATGAGAATATAGAGGGCATGGTTAGTAAGTTTGCAGAGGACACCAAAATTGGTGGCATTGTAGCCAGTGAAAATGGTTTTCTAGGATTACAAAGGGACCTTTATGAAATAGATCAATGGACTCAAAATGGCAGATAGAATTGAGCTAGATAAATTTGAGGTATTATATTTTGGTACAACAAACAAGAGTAGGGCTGATCCAATTAATGGTCAGGCCTTGGGTTGTGTTATAGGACAGAGGAGCCTCGAGGTTTGGGTACATAAGTCTTTGAAGTTTGTGTCACATATAGACAGGGTGGTTAAAAAAGGGTTTGGCACTGTCTTGCTCGGTCCTTTAAATACAGGAGTTGGGAAGTCATACTGAGGTTGTACAAGACGTTGGTGAGTCTTCTTCTGTGTCCAGTTCTGGTAGCCCAGGTATATGAAGGATATTATCAAGCTGGAGAGGGTTCAAATGAGATTTACCAGGATGTTGCTGGGTACAGAAGGCTTGATTTATAAAGAAAGGCTGGATGGGCTGGTACTTTTTTCACTGGAGTGTACATTATTGCTGGCTGAGGAAATAGCGGAGGCTTTGGTCGTGATCTTTCAGAAGTCAGTAGAGTCAGGGAAAATCCCAGATGATTAGAAAATTGCTGTTGTAACTCCCTTGTTTAAGTAAGGATCAAGGCAAAAGATGAAAAATTATAGGCCGATTAGCCTAACCTCGGTAGTTGGTAAAATTCTAGAATCCCTTATCAAGGATGAGATTTCTAAATTCCTGGAAGTGCAGGGTCAGATTAGAACAATTTAGCATGGATTTAGCAAGGGGAGGCTGTGCCTGACAAACCTGTTAAAATTCTTTGAAGAAGTAACAAGTATGTTAGACCACGGAAACCCAGTAGTTGTTATCTAACTAGACTTCCAAAAGGCCTTTGATATGGTGCCTCACGGGAGGCTGTTGAGCAAGGTGAGGGCCCATGGTGTTCAAGGTGAGCTACTGGCTTGGATTGAGGATTAGCTGTCTGACAGAAAGCAGAAAGTTGGGATAAAAGGCTCTTTTTCAGAATGGCAACCGATGACGAGCGGTGTCCCGCAGGGTTCAGTGTTGGGGCCGCAGCTGTTCACCTTATACATTAATGATCTGGATGAAGGGACTGGACGCATTCTGGTGAAGTTCGCCGATGATACAAAGATAGGTGGACAGGCAGGTGGTACTGAGGAGGTGGGGAAGCTGCAGAAAGATTTAGACAGTTTAGGAGAGTGGTTCAGGAAATGGCTGATGAAATTCAATGTGAGCAAATGTGAGGTTTTGCACTTTGGAAAAAAAGAATACAGGCATGGACTATTTTCTAAACGGTGAGAAAATTCGCAAAGCTGAAGTACAAAGGGATCTGGGAGTGTTGGTCCAGGATTCTCTAAAGGTTAACTTGCAGGTAGAGTCCGTAATTAAGAAAGCGAATGTAATGTTGTCGTTTATCTCAAGAGGGTTGGAATATAAAAGCAGCGATGTGCTTCTGAGGCTTTATAAAGCTCTAGTCAGGCCAGATTTAGAATATTGTGTCCAATTTTGGGCCCCACACCTCAGGAAGGACATACTAGCCCTGGAGTGTGTCCAGCGGAGATTCACACGGATGATCCCTGGAATGGTAGGTTTAACGTATGATGATCGGCTAAGGATCCTGGGATTGTACTGATTAGCGTTTAGAAGGTTGAGGGGAGATCTAATAGAAACTTACAAGATAATGTATGGTTTAGAAGGGGTGGATACTAGGAAGTTGTTTCCATTAGGCGGGAAGACTAGGACCCGTGGGCACAGCCTTAAAATTAAAGGGGGTAAATTTAAAACTGAAATGAGACGACATTTCTTCAGCCAGAGAGTGGTGGGCTTGTGGAATTCATTGCCACGGAGTGCAGTGGAGGTCGGGACATTGGATGCCTTCAAGGCCGAGATCGACAAATTCTTGATCTCAGAAGGAATCATGGACTACGGGGAGAGTGCAGGGAAGGAGAGTTGAAATCCCCATCAGCCATGATTTAAATGGTGGAGTGGACTTGAGGGACCGAATGGCCTTACTTCCACTCCTATTTCTTATGGTCTTCTTATGGTCTTATTATTGAGAGGCAACCTGATAGAAGTTTATAATATAACGAGTGGTATAGATAGAGTCAATGGTATTTGTCTTTTCCCTAGGATGGGGGATTTTAAAACTAGTGGGCACATTTTTAAGATGAAAGGAGAGAGAATGAAAAAAAGACATGAGGGGCAAATTTTTTACACAGAGGATTGCTCGTGTGAGAACTTCCTGAGGAAGTGGTGGATGCAGGTACAATTATAACATTTAAAAGAGATTTGGATAGATATATGAATAGGAAAGGCCTGGAGGAATATGGACCAGGAGCAAGCAGGTGGGACTAGTTTAGTTTGGGATTATGTCCAGCATGGACTGGTTGGATTGAAGGGTCTGTTTCCATGCTGTGTGACTCTATGGCTCTATAATTTCACTTGATACCAACAGTGTGCACCATCGACCACCTTTCAACCTCAGTTAAAGCTTAGAAGATCAGTCAAAGAACATAGTATTGTGAGCTGGGGCAAACATTCCTATTTTTTAATCCATTCATAGGCATTGCTGACTGAGTCAGCATTTATTGGCTGTCCTTAATTACCCTCAAGTAGGTGGTGGCATGCTGTCTTCTTGAACTGCAGCCACCAATCTTGAACAGGTAAACCCACAGTGCCCCTCGGGAACGAATTCAGGATTTTGGCCCAGTGACACTGAAAGATTGGTGATGTATTTCCGAGTCAGGGTGGTCAGTGGCTTGGAGGGGCACTTGCAGATTGTGGTGTTCCCATGTATCTGTTTCCCATATCCTTCTTGACAGCACTGGTTGTGTGTTTGGAAGGTGTCTTCTAAGGAGCCACTTGGGATTCTCCTGTTGCATCCACCTGCTCTAGGCCTGGAAATTAGGATGCATTCAAGGCTTTCGACCTACCTGACAGGGTTTTGACTGGTTTCTGAGAATGGGGACTGATACAAGAGTCCGTCCCATTATACTGTCCCTAAAAGGTGTGAGAAAATAACCCAGGGCACTGTTCAAGGAGGAGTAGGTAAAGTTCAGTGGCAACTTGTCCAATATCTGTGCCTCAACCAGCATCACTAAAACAAATTATGAAGGCATGTATCATTGCAGCTTGTTGGATTTTTAACTGCTGGCTTCTATTAGTAGTTTACAAGTTCCCAGGGGCTATCTCTCCCTCCAAAAGATTTTCCATTTTGGAGACTGGTGCGGAAAATGTTTTCTCAAGGGAATGCAGAAACAGCCAATTCCATGCGGAATGGTTCAGCTGCTCAGGCAGAAGGAACATAAAGAGGGCAACAGCTACACTGATATGGAGTTCTATCATAAATGGGGCAGATAGACGTTTCTTGTCAGCAGATGTGACAGGAGGATGATACGTTGTCTTTTTGAAGCCAAGGTTTAGGATGTCACTGAGCATCTGCAGGACAATCTGCAAGGAGACGAAGCACAGTCCTAGGCTGTGGTCCACAGCAAAGCTAATAACATAAATTAAGAAACAGAACTTCAAAGATAGTAATCTCAAGATTATTTCCAGCGCTACACGTGAGCAAGGTCAGGATAGGAGAATAGATTGTCTGAATGCCTGGCTGCAGAGATGGTACAGAAGTGAAGAATTTAAATTCTTGAGGCATAGACTGATTCTAAGGAAGATGGAATGTGTACAAGCTGGACAGGCTGCTCCCCAGCTGGACAGGGATAGTAATCTCACAGGAACATTGGACCTGATCGAGGTCTACAAAATCATGAGAGGTATAGGCAGGGTGGATAGCTAGAAGCTTTTTCCCAAAGTGGGGGACTCAGTTACGAGGGGTCACGATTTCAAGGTGAGAGGGAAAAAGCTTAAGGGAGATACGCATGGAAAATCCTTTACGCAGAGGGTGGTGGGTGCCTGGAACATGTTACCACCAGAGATGGCGGAAGCGGGCATGATAGTGTCATTTAAGATGTATCTAGACAGATACATGAATGGGCAGGGAGCAGAGGGATACAGATCCTTGGAAAATAGGTGACAGATTTAGATCGAGGATCTGGATCGGAACAGGCTTGGAGGGCCGAAGGGCCTGTTCGTGTGCAGTAATTTTCTTTGTTCTTTGTTCTATTCACTAGTCAAGTGTTTAAATCAGAGTGCCATGGGAATGGGAATCTGAGCATGGTGACAGGAGTGAGGGAAGCAAAGATGGAAATGAAAAATAGAAAAATAGATTCCAAAAGTGGAAAGTAGAGGTAACAACAACAACTCTAGCAAATAGGGCTGGAGTACAAACCATTGAGGAAAGAACATCAAAAAGGTAAGTAAAATGTAGTTATATTTAAATGCATGAAAAATTCTTAATAAGGTCGATGAATCACCAGTTCAAATAGTTGTAGAAAGGTAGGAAGAAGAGGCCAAACAGAAAGAGGTGGTGTGGTGTTTGTGAAAAATGAAGTAAGTCCAACAGTAAGAAAGGATATTGATGTAAGAAATCTAGATGTTGACTCAGTCTGAGTGAAGCCACGATGCAACAAGACGTGGAAAACATTCGTGAGAGTTGTCTACGGACCTCCAAACAGTAGTGGTGATGTAGGGGGAGGGCAATAAACAGGAAATTAGAGATGTACACAACAAAGATGCTCACAGTCATGGGTGATTTTAACCTACAGATAGGTTGGGTATATCAGATTAGCATCAATAGTATGGCAGATGAATCCCTGACGTATGTACAAAATGAACATTTAGACCAGTACATTGATGACCCAACTTGGGAACAGGGTATTCTAGATTTGGATTTACACAATGTGAAGAAAATAATTAATAATCTCGTTATGATCACTCCATTAGGCAAAAGTGACCATCATATGATAGAATTCTTCACCAGGATCTAAAATGAAGTAGTCCAATCCAAAGTGTGTCCTAAATCTAAACAAAGGAGACAATGGAGGCATGAGGAGTGAGTTGGATGTGATAGATAGGGTAACTTCATTAAAAGGTATGACAGTAGACAGGCATTGGTTAATATTTAAGGAGTGAATGTATGCATTGTCACAATTATAGATTCCTTTTGAGTGAAGGCACACCATAAGATGAAAAGTAGTGAATGGTCGACTGGTCTCAATGGACCAAATGACCTAATCCTGCCCTTATTTTTTATGCTTCAGTTACAAAAGCAACAACATTTCAAAAGTACTTCATTGATTATAAAACACTCTGGACAATCCGGTCTTCTCAGTTATGGTACACAAATGCAAGTTCTTTTTTCCTTTCCTTGCAATAAAGATTCCACATGCACACATTAGCAGCTCTTCAAGCAACAGTCCATTGTGCTGGATGATCATTCTTGACTTACTTCCCTTGTTCCCAGGTTATTATTCCTATAATGTGTTGAATGTTCTGTTCAGCAGCTTAATCAATCTCAGTGACAAAAGGAACCTCTTCAGCCAGTTTGCATACCCAATTACCCTACCCATCACTTCCCATCTCAAAACACTTCCAACCTAACCAAGGAATAATAGCTACACTCTGACGTGGGTAGACACCTATGCTGTATTTCTTGCAGATGCCAGTCCTCTTACAGGTAACTGCCTTGAATACGGTCTTCTGGTTACAGAGGGATCACTATCTGGATTGTGATTCCTTTATGACCCATTGTTTAGCATCCTCCTCAAAACCATTTTCTCTGACCTGACTTTTGTGTATTTCTTTTAGTATCCCCTCTGGCATGGCATCATTTTTACTTCAACACATTCCTCCACAAAACATGTATCACTGTTAAAAAAAATTCAATAAATGTTAAGTGGTTGCTCCACTCATGTTCAACCTTAGCTGTTCCACAAAAACTCCAGCTCTTCTGTATATCACACAAATGCTTTTCATATGTTTAAAAATCCTACAACTCCATACTCAATGATCCTATTGGGGGAATAGAGGGGTTGGTGTAGGGAAAGGGGTGTAAATTGACCCAAGAACAGCAAGGCTTCAGGATAGAAGCCACCACCTTCTCAAGAACAGCTGAGAATATGTGTAACAAATGCTGGCATTGTCAGTGACATTCACATAAGAACATAAGAACATAAGAAGTAAGAGCAGGAGTTGGCCATCTGGCCTAACAAACCTGCTTTGCCATTCAATACAATCAGGGTTGATCTTTTCATGGACTCAGCTCCATTTGCTCGCCTGCTCACCTTAATTTCTTTACTCTTCAAAAACCTACCTTTACCATAAAAACCTTTGCTTTGTCCCACAAATGGATAATAACAATTAAAATCTACATTATCTCCATTTTCATTTGTGACTTACTGGACTTGTTTGTAGACTGCAGAGTGATTCCAGGTCCCGAGACCTAGAACCGTCTAAATTAAATGAGACTCAATGGAAATTTGCAATTTTTCTTGATTAATTCTATCCTGTAAAAGCTTTGTCATGAAAAAGTAAATTACTCTTAATATTCTTCTGAAATTATGATATTATAGATAGCAACTAAATTGTACTCAATTAGTCTTTTCTGTTGAAAGCAGCTGACAGATAATTAATGTCGGATTAATTTACCAGTCCATATTAATATTCAAAAGATTAACACTGCTGTCAAATTGTGTGCTATAATCAGCTATTGAGTAAACCATCAGCTATGACACTGGGCATTGGAAGGGGAGAACTACAAAAGCATCAGTGAAACAAAGAAAAATGACTTAAGAGTGCAACAATCATTTCTCAATTTAGTTTCAGTCATTTTAAGAGCATTTCGACGTGTGCTTGAAAGAAATCAGTATTTGTCCATTAGAAATATCAATTTCAGAATTCCATTTGATCAACACTGCAGAGGTAGAAAATGGCATCTTTTATGTTCCTTCCTCAGATATGGGATGTCACTGCTTAGGCCAGCATTTATTTCCCATCCCTAATTGTCCATATCAGGTAGCTAGAAAGAGTCGCACTATCAAGGCCGGCCCATCTTATTTACCACTAATTGAAGTATTACGCCAGGAGGCACATGCAATAATGGAAAACTGTATATCTATTAGAAAAAAAGTTGTCACTTGGTCCTAGACTCAATGCAATCAAAGATCTATTGAGTAGCTACTTCATAAAAATAAAGGAAAAGGTAATGTTGTAGTAGAGCAGATCATTGGGCTCTTCTCTAAGTAGAAAGAGAAGATTGGTGTGGTTTCACTTAAGGGTTACTGTGCCTCACCTGAGGGGGGAGGCTGAGATGGACAGTCCTTTATGGTAACTCCAGCAGTGCAGGAATTGAACCTGCGCTGTTGGCGTCACTCAGGATCGCAAACTAGCCAATTGATCTCAATGACCCCCTTTTCATAAAAATAGACTGTAGCACTTCAGATCTTGTGGAAGCAATACACCCACTCCTTCAGTCTTCCACAACGTCATTACTGGAACAGCCCCATTAAATTGTCAACACTTGTTGCTGCAACATCTCAGTGTTACAAATCAGCCCATAACAGATGCTATAGAACAGCATCAGTTTAGTCCCACCCACACGTTCCCCAATCTGTGGAAGTGCCTTCCGGAGATTATCATCTGGATCACTACCTCAAGCTTACTAAAAATTCAGTTATCCATTACTTACTGACCCAGGGCTTCAACAATATCTTGCCAAGTATATTGCTCTTTTATTTTTTTTTAAATTCACTTGTGGAGTGTGGGTGTTGCTGGTTGGTATTTGCAATTATTCATTTTTAATGTAAAAAAGTTAACTCCAAGGAAGCAAATGATGTTGAATTTGTATAAGACATAAGCGAAACTATACCTCTGAGCATTGTTTGCAATGTTGGAATGCCACTTTTTTCGACTCTTTTGGGGTTTATGGCCATTCCTGTCTAATACTGCTATTCTATTTCATAAAATACCACATCAAAGGCTAATTCACGAAATAACAGCTTGCATTGGCATGGACAGAAGTTTGGCCAGCTATTAGGAAGCAGATAGAAGAAATAAATGGGTCTTCTCAGGATGGCTAGAAATCACAGAAGCTGCACCACAGCAGCCAGTGTTCACACGTCTTTATGATTTACATAAATGACTTGCTCGAATGTCTGGTGCTACTCCAGGCATACTGTCCTGCACTCTGCTTTGAAATAAGAGTTGATCCCCTGCCACCTCGGTAATGGGGGAGCAGGGAATATGCCAGCCCATGAGGTTGCAGATTGTGCTGTTGTACAATACTACCACTGTTGATGGCCCACAGTGCCTCACAGATGTCCAGTCTTGCGTTCACAGGTCTCTTTGAAATCTATCCTCTTTAACAGGTTGCTTGTGCCACACTAAATGGCAGAAGGAAACCCAATGTGAGGAAGGGGTCTCAATTCCACCTGGACTGTGCAGTGCTCACTCTTACCAATACAGTCATGGACAGGGGCATCTATGGTGTACTGATTGGTGAGAATGAAATCGAGTGTGTTTTTCCTATTGTAGACTAGCCATCCAGTTTCCTTTCTTTGTTGAGATTTCCTGGATATTAATACAACTGAGTGCTTTGCTAGGCTATTTCAGAGAATAGTTAAAAGTCAAGCACATCGCTGTGGGTCTGGAGACACATATAGCCAGACCATGTAAGGGCAGTAGACTTCCTTCCTTAAAGACCTTAGCAAACCAGATGGGTTTTTATGACAAGCAATGATGATTTTGTGGTCATCATTAGATTTTTAATTCCAGAAAATAAGTGTTAAATTCAAATTTAATCTGAAATTTAAATAGTAGCAAAAACAGGAAGAAGATTATTATCAAATGCCAACAGATTGGCAATGGAGAAATCTAAACTCAAAGAATTATAGACTTATACAGTAAAGAAGGAGGCAATTCAACTGCCTGTATCCATAGTTTCAAAGAATGACTGGGGATTTTATTGAAAACAATAAAATTCTTACAGTGTCTCACCACAGATGCCCCTGTCCATGACTGTACTGGTGTGAGTGAGCACTGCACAGTCCATGTGGAAATGAGGCCCTTATTCACATTGGGGCTCCTTCTGCCATTTAGGTTAATGCAGAAAGGGTGTTCCTGATGACTGGTGAGTTTAGAACCAAGGATCACAGTTTAACGTATGGATAGGACATTTAGAACTGGGGTGAGGAGAAATTTCTTCACCCTGGGAATGGTGAGTCTGTAGAATTATCTGCCACAGAATGTGCTTGAGGCCAAAACGTTAAATGTTTTCAGGAAGGAGATAGATATAGTTCTTCGGGCAAAATGGATCAAAGGGTTTAGGGAGAAAGTAGGAATACAGGATTGAGTTGGATGATTAGCTATGATCATATTGATTGGCAGAGTGAGACTGAAGTGCCAAATAGTCTATTCCCACTCATACTTCCTCTGTTTCTATGTTTCTAATTGTGCCGGAAGCCCAGGCACCCAGAATCTTTCCGGGTCTCTGGTTCACCAGCTCAGTGGCAATATCGCTATACTATCAACTCAGAATATCTGAGCAAAGAATGGGTTATCCAGAAGATTTATTGGATTATGTTTGGGATTACAAGGTATCATCAAGAAAATATGCTTATAGGGTCTAAAATCATAAATTGATACAGCACGTAAATAGACACTTCAATCCAACTATCCATGCCAACCACACATCCCAATCTGATCCAGCCCCATCTGCCAGCATTTGGCCCATATCCACCTCAACCCTTCCTAATTATAATTCCATCCAAATGCCTTTTAAAAGTTGTAATTATGTGTGCCTCCACCACTTCATCTGGCAACTCACTAGTATACTCACATCACCCTCTGTGTGAAACTGTTACCCTTCAGCTCCTTTTAAATCTTTCTCCTCTCACTTTAAACCTTCGCTGGATGTGAGTTTGCTCGCTGAGCTGGAAGGTTTGTTTTCAGACGTTTCGTCACCATACTAGGTAACATCATCAGTGAGCCTCCGACGAAGCTTCGTCGGAGGCTCACTGATGATGTTACCTAGTATGGTGACGAAACATCTGAAAATAAACCTTCCAGCTCAGCGAGCAAACTCACATCCAGAACCTCAACCTGAGCTACAAATCTTCTCAAAACTCGCTTAAACCTTTGCTGTCTAGATTTAGTCTGCCCAACCCAATACATGCCCTTGAAAATTTGTGGCATATTCTCAGGAATACAAAAGCCAAATGTCATATAAGTTCATTAAATAATGAAAGGTTTTAAGTTCATATTTAATGGTTATAATGACCATTATAATTATGATTCATGATTATCATTAATTCATTTTCCATGGTTAATGGATTGGTACCAAAGAGGCAAAGATTCAGGATTACCACTTGAAGAATTAAAAAGTTATTTAGAAGATTTTTTCCCCAATGTAGTATTATTAAAATATGGAATGCATTTACTCAATAGTTATGAGACTGGAGCTATTGTATCTTTAAAAAAAATGTTTGAGAAGGAAGAATTGCTCTAGAAAGTTGCATTTTAAAACTAGAGGAAAATGAGACAGCTTCAAAGAAAGTTACAGCAGTAGTTCAGCGGCAACAGACCAACATGCATCCACCTTTAAAGTAGTTTCAGCACTTCTTTCCAATGGTTGATGGAGCATGCATTAGGCGATGGAATATCTGCTGCCCATTGATAACTTTGTACATCATTATTTCTTTGTATGTATGGATTTCATGCTGTGTGTCAGTGTCTGCTATTGAGTTAAACAGTGGTTTTAGACAAATAAATATGAATTGTATGCTCTATTAAGGTTGTAGACAAAGGAATTTTCTACAACTTTCACTCATTGTATCAATCGTAATTCCTCTCTCTGAATATCTTCATCTCTCAACCATCACTTTGTCTTCACTTCAGGTTTTCATGAGGCTCACTTACCAGACCCCCTCTGCAAAAACAACTTTCATGTTAAGACAATACAAATAGAAAATTTTCTTGATCAAACTTAATTAATGCTTTCATGATAGGATAGTAATGCCTAATTTAGAAAATGTACTGTAACCTAAGTTTTAAAGCAAATGACTGAAGATAATTTGATGAACAACATTCAAAGTGGATTTTTGCTTCTCTCAAACAACATAAAATGGAGAGAGCTTCCAATGTATTTTAAAGAAAAAATATTTCCCTTCAATAAGCTTTAGTTAAAGACATCACCTGGTATAGCATCAAATCAAAGACTGATCAAGCTCAAATTTGATTTCTAACCTATGCTTATTACAATAACTGGAGAATTGCAATTAGCCTGAGGAATGGGAAGAATCCAGCCAGGTTTTTGACTTCTGATGACTATTCTTTGGCTTCACTCTGAACTTGTGTGGATCTTGAGTGGGAATTGGATCAGGCTCAATGAGATTATCCTCTGTGGTCAAATATCTGAACAAGTTCACAATCCACATGTGAAGAACAAGCACATGAGGTACAGAAGAGATGCATGTAGATCTATGCATCAGAAAGAATCACCACAGGCATTGAAGGATAGGAAATAAGAAAAATCCATAAATAAAGATTAAATCACATTGCTAATATCTAGAGGCTTCAAAGGCCACTGTTCTAACTGTCTGACTAATTTCTAAAAGCTTGACTATAATGTGAAGAAAGCAAGTTGTTTCAGTGGCCCAGGGGATATTTTAAAGACTGCTCTCACTGAGACACTGGAAGCCGTCTCAGCCTATTCTAAATGCAAATTATGTTCCCCTCCCCCTCAGGGATGGCAAGTAACCTAGTGGGAGTTTAATCTGTCCCTACAGAAACACTAATTATAAAGCAATTAAAAGTTCATTTTAAAAACCTAACCATTAGGGAGAAACCCTCTGGCTCTTAAAGCTGCCTAAACTGTTTAACATTCAACAAATGTTTGAAGCTCGGCTTCATGGGGGAGGTGGTGGGGTCACCCCTTCTGTTTGAAATATTCATGATACAATATTGATGTCAAATACATTGAACACTTTTTTTTATAATTACTGTGGAGCAAACATTGAAATGTCATGGACTACTATCATTTCTGTGTACTTAAAGGTAATATTTTCATTAAAATTTTATAAAAAACATGAAATAGATCAGTCTTTCCATTCCAATGCTGTTATCAATATTTGATGGTGTTTAGCCTGATATACATTTAATCTTGATTTTATCAATAATTTAACATGTTATACTCTATCAACAAATGTAAGAATTCTAATTCATATTGGGTCGACCTTAGTACTTAGAAATTTGTATAAAAAGAGCTTTTGCTACTTCAAAACTATTTCATCAGATATATATTTTAAAATCTGTAGTAATCTTACAGATTTCTTTTATTCTGCTGTTGTGAAGAGCATTTTTCCTGCCCTCAGGAAATAACAGTTCACTTTGTATGAAAATCCTAAATCAATAATTCAGAAGTCTGACATAATGTTCAACAGCTTGCAACAGTGCGCAGCATTTCAGAATTCATTAAAAAAATTATTTAAGGTTATACCAAGCGCTATGTTATCTCTTAAAACACACGTGCAACTCAGTAGTAAATTCCATTTCACTGGTACAGCTGTCAAGGATATCAAGTTTTTCATGTTTATGAATGAGCTATTATGGCTCACTGTCAACAGCTCGTTTTCTAATGTAATATATGTGTGTGTGTGTGTGTGTGTGTGTGTGTGTGTGTGTGTGTGTGTGTGTGTGTGTGTGTGTGTGTATTGTTATGAAGTAGAGGTTAGCCCCCATCCCCCCAATAACTAAAACCGAATCACTCAGAGAGAAGCAACTCGCCCTGTTAAAAGGTGTGTGAGAAGGGGTGTAATCTGTTTTTTTCAGCAATTTCTAGTGGTTAAGTAAAATAAATTCCTGACACTCAATGTTACAATCAAAAAGTAACAATTTATTTATCTAACTTCATTGTAAACAAATTAACTAAATTATTAACAAGCCAAATAAAACCCTTCTAAAAACTAACTATTCCCGAATAAAACAAGATTCTAATGGTATGCTAGATAACAAAGTGTGAGGCTGGATGAACACAGCAGGCCAAGCAGCATCTCAGGAGCACAAAAGCTGACGTTTCGAGCCTAGACCCTTCATCAGAGAGCTTCATCCAGCTTCACACTTTGTTATCTTGGATTCTCCAGCATCTGCAGTTCCCATTATTCCTAATGGTATGCTGTTCCAGTTAGTACGCATCCCACTTATATAAAACAAAATGAAAACAAAATCTGTCAAAATTACAGCCAGGTTACATGTCATCCATACTGTTCTGTGCCTTCTCTGTTGAATGTTCTATCAGGAATGCCTTCTCTGTTGAATTCTTCTGTCAGGACTAGTAACTAGTTGTGCCATAGGCACCTTTGATTTAGCTGGTGCTTTCTCTAAAACTTAAAGAAGACTGTGTGAGCCAGTGATCCTCTCTCTCTATCTCTCTCTCTCTCTATCTCTATCTCTCTTGCTCTCTCCTGAGAGAGAGAGAGAGAGAGCTGTTAACTCTGGAAGATGGCAATTCACTCTGCTGCTTTTGCCCAACTTCCCCTTCCTTGATACCCTTGTTGACATAGTAATATTTCTTACAATAAGATTGGTTCTATATTGTCAAAACCATCAGATTTAAATTTAATTTTTTTTTGGTATCTGTGTGTCTGGTTCAAATTAATTGGCTAAATTTGAAACTTGATGTCTTAATAACAAAACAAAACTGCTGCCTGGCCTGTTAACTGTACAATCTTTTGATATAAAGGTTTCAAGTCAGGTGCTTTCTGTGCAGCTGCAAGCCCGCAAGCTGCTGCCTACAGACATCCTTTTCGAATCACGAAGCTTAGGAAGAGTATGTCACCTTTTTAAAGGGACCTCACACTGCATTGCTCCCCAGCATTTTATAAACACCAATATTTTACAAATACCAAATTCTAACATCTTGCCGTCCAATCCAAAATTATACTCTATCCAATTTCACAATAGTATATTGTCGAGGCTGGGCAGAGGCTTTGCATTCTTAGAGAGTGGGACATCTACTATTTTTCAGCACTCATGAGGCCACACGTATCATACCTCATATCTGCCTCCGATATAAATTATACCCACAGCTAGCAGCCTCTGCTAGGCCTTGCCTCCCAAGGAACCTCACCACCCAAAAGAAAATATCCATCTTTATTTTCATGAGTTGTTTTATGGAATCAGGAAATGTCCCTTTTTTGACTCCCAATCAAGGAGTCATAATTGGGCCCAAATGCCACAACTATTTTTCCTTGATCCCAATAATATGCTGCATCCTGACATTCAAGCAACTGTTCCAACTGCATCAATGTAGATTCTCTCTTTATCTGTGAGGCTATCGTTGGTGGTGGCATGAGTAAAATAAGCTACAGAAGGCCAATATCCTGTCACAAAGTCACACTTTATTTACGTTTGGAAAGTTTTTGATGCTAATCCAGCTCTCTCAGAGCCAGGTCTCCCATTGAACAGGATGCTAGTTATTCTTTTTTATATCTGTCAGCCAGGACTCCCTGATTGGGCCAGATTAACCGCCCTAATCTGATAATTCCTATTCTATAAGATCCACCTGGCTGACCTTGTTACAATCACTATAGTGAGAACATCTCCATGTAGTAAGCTGGCACTCACTAGGCACTTGTTTGGGAATAACGCAAGATTACTTTAGGCAAGATCTTTGCACTCAACAGTAAGGGATGAAACTTCTATCCTGCCAATCTACCCTGGATTTAAAACACAAATAAAACCTGTCACCTCTGTGCGAGATAGTCCCATCTTTTAATTTCAAAACAAGTCAACAGAAACAAATAAATCCATTGATAATAAAATAACTCATTTACAGTAGGTCCCCAAGAGAAAAAAGATTGCAGGAGATTTCTTGATGTGAAAATTGATTAGAGTCATCTTTAATTGTTGTGCATATTAATATGGAAGCAAACTCCTTCGCATGCTGGGAGCAAATCACTGCAGCCACTGGAATTGGTACTGAAAATAACAAATATTAGAGATCACAGCGGGTCAAATGCTCCGATGAAGGGTCATCTAGGCTGGAAACATTAGCTTGTTCTCTCTCCATGGATGCTGCCTGGCCCACTGAGATCTCCACCATTTGTTGTTTTCAGTCCATGGCATGCTAATCAGCTCTCATATGAATGTTATGACTGATAGTGGAGAGCCCTTGATGACTTACCTTTTGGATATTGTAAGTACTGAAAGTGAACTCAAGTTCCCAGAGATAATGGGAACTGCAGATGCTGGAGAATCCAAGATAATAGAATGTGAGGCTGGATGAACACAGCAGGCCCAGCAGCATCTCAGGAGGACAAAAGCTGATGTTTCGGGTCTAGACCCTTCATCAGAGAGTGGGATGGGGCGAGGGTTCTGGAATAAATAGGGAGAGAGGGGGAGACGGACCGAAGATGGAGAGAAAAGAAGATAGGTGGAGAGGAGAGTATAGGTGGGGAGGTAGGGAGGGGATAGGTTAGTCCAGGGAAGACGGACAGGTCAAGGAGGTGGGATGAGGTTGGTAGGTAGGAGATGGAGGTGCAGCTTGGGGTGGGAGGAAGGGATGGGTGAGAGGAAGAACAGGTTAGGGAGGCAGTGACAGGTTGGACTGGTTTTGGGATGCAGTGGGTGGAGGGGAAGAGCTGGGCTGGTTGTGTGGTGCAGTGGGGGGAGGGGACGAACTGGGCTGGTTTTGGGATGCGGTGGGGGAAGGGGAGAATTTGAAGCTGGTGAAGTCCACATTGATACCATCGGGCTGCAGGGTTCCCAAGCAGAATATGAGTTGCTGTTCCTGCAACCTTCGGGTGGCATCACTCTGGCACTGCAGGAGGCCCATGATGGACATGTCATCTAAAGAATGGGAGGGGGAGTGGAAATGGTTTGCGACTGGCAGGTGCAGTTGTTTATTGCGAACCGAGCGGAGGTGTTCTGCAAAGCGGTCTCCAAGCCTCCGCTTGGTTTCCCCAATGTAGAGGAAGCCACACCGGGTACATTGGATGCAGTATACCATATTGGCAGATGTGCAGGTGAACATCTGCTTAATGTGGAAAGTCACCTTGGGGCCACGCCCTCCACCTCCTCCAGGACTTCCAATTCCCTGGCCCCCAACACCTCATTTTCACCATGGACGTCCAGTCCCTATACACCTGTATTCCGCATGCAGATGGCCTCAAGGCCCTCCGCTTCTTCCTGTCCCGCGGGCCCAACCAGTCCCCCTCCACCGACACCCTCATCCGCCTAGCCGAACTCGTCCTCACCCTCAACAACTTCTCTTTCGACTCCTCCCACTTCCTACAGACTAAGGGTATGGCCATGGGCACCCTCATGGGCCCCAGCTATGCCTGCCTCTTTGTAGGTTACGTGGAACAGTCCCTCCTCCGCACCTATACAGGCCCCAAACCCCACCTCTTCCTCCGTTACATTGATCATTCTATCGGTGCTGCCTCTTGCTCCCCAGAGGAGCTCGAACAGTTCATCCACTTCACCAACACCTTCCACCCCAACCTTCAGTTCACCTGGGCCATCTCCAGCACATCCCTCACCTTCCTGGACCTCTCAGTCTCCATCTCAGGCAATCAGCTAGTAACTGATGCCCATTTCAAGCCCACCGACTCCCATAGTTACCTAGAATACACCTCCTCCCACCCACCCTCCTGCAAAAATTCCCTCCCCTATTCCCAATTCCTCCGCCTCCGCCGCATCTGCTCCCACGATGAGGCATTCCACTCCTGCACATCTCAGATGTCCAAGTTCTTCAAGGACTGCAACTTTCCCCCCACAGTGGTCGAGAACGCCCTTGACCGCGTCTCCCGCATTTCCCGCAACACATCCCTCACACCCCGCCCCCGCCACAACCGCCCAAAGAGGAACCCCTCGTTCTCACACACCACCCCACCAACCTCCGGATACAACGCATCATCCTCTGACACTTCCGCCATCTACAATCCGACCCCACCACCCAAGACATTTTTCCATCCCCACCCCTGTCTGCTTTCCGGAGAGACCACTCTCTCCGTGACTCCCTTGTTCGCTCCACACTGCCCTCCAACCCCACCACACCCGGCACCTTCCCCTGCAACTGCAGGAAATGCTACACTTGCCCCCACACCTCCTCCCTCACCCCTATCCCAGGCCCCAAGATGACATTCCACATTAAGCAGAGGTTCACCTGCACATCTGCCAATGTGGTATATTGTATCCATTGTACCCGGTGTGGCTTCCTCTCCATTGGGGAAACCAAGCGGAGGCTTGGGGACCGCTTTGCAGAACACCTCCGCTCAGTTCGCAATAAACAACTGCACCTCCCAGTCGCAAACCATTTCCACTCCCCCTCCCATTCTTTAGATGACGTGTCCATCATGGGCCTCCTGCAGTGCCACAATGGTGCCACCCGAAGGTTGCAGGAACAGCAACTCATATTCCGCCTGGGAACCCTGCAGCCCAATGGTATCAATGTGGACTTCACAAGCTTCAAAATCTCCCCTTCCCCCACCGCATCCCAAAACCAGCCCAGTTCGTCCCCTCCCCCCACTGCACCACACAACCAGCCCAGCTCTTCCCCTCCACCCACTGCATCCCAAAACCAGTCCAACCTGTCACTGCCTCCCTAACCTGTTCTTCCTCTCACCCATCCCTTCCTCCCACCCCAAGCTCCACCTCCATCTCCTACCTACCAACCTCATCCCACCTCCTTGACCTGTCCGTCTTCCCTGGACTAACCTATCCCCTCCCTACCTCCCCACCTATACTCTCCTCTCCACCTATCTTCTTTTCTCTCCATCTTCGGTCTGCAACCCCCTCTCTCCCTATTTATTCCAGAACCCTCCCCCCATCCCCCACTCTGATGAAGGGTCTAGACCCGAAACGTCAGCTTTTGTGCTCCTGAGATGCTGCTGGGCCTGCTGTGTTATTATCAAGTTCGCGAGTAAGCTTTTAAATCTACCATGGTCTAACTCAAGGCTCAAGTATCACCATCTGAGCCAATAGACAGAGCAGGACAGACTGAAGTTGTAGGAACTGCTGATTCATGGAACTAACAATAAAAAGGCAGCCACTTTCACCTCACCACTGGAATTTGGCAATTTTGTTTTTGTTTGAAGGAAAACATCAGTTTCCTTGCCAACATTTGACTCTGGACTCTCTGAAATTTCCCGGCATCTGGTCAAAAATAGGCAAGCAAACCTGCTGCTGATTACCGTGTACTGCACCTCCAACCCTTCCGTCTCCATTAGCTGACAAATCAGCACTCATCATACTCAGCATTTGGGCAAAGAATTGAGGGTGGCAAGGTGCAGAACGTACTCTGAATGGGGGTACCACTACATATAGAACTGGTTGAGTCCTAAAGGACACAACTGATAGATTGGCAGATGGTGAGGGAACCAACTAAAGGGGCAATTATCCTTGACCACCTCCTGAACAATCTGCCTGCCACAGATGCATCTGTCCATGACAATATCAGTAAAAGTGGCTGCCAACAGTCCTTTTCGAGACAAAGTCCTGCCATCACATTGAGAATATACTCCATCGCGCTGTGTGGCACTATCCCCGTGCTAAATACAAACTTCAAACAGATCTAGCAACTCAAGCCTGGACATGAGGTGCTGTGGGCCATCAATAAAAGCAGAATTGTATTCCAACTTGAGCTATAACCATAGAGTTTGACGTATCCTCCAGTCTACTACTATTATCAAAGCAGGGAACCAAAGCTGGTACAATTAAGAATCCAAGAGAGCACAGAGGGACCAGCACAGGGCAGATCAAAAAATGAGGTGTCAATCTGTCAAAACTAGCAGAATCAGCAACGAGTGATAGACAGAGCTAAATGATACAATCAGTGAATCAGATCTAGGCTCTGCAGTTCTGCCACACCCACTTATGAATGGTAGCAGGAAATTAAACAACTCACTTGAGGACGAGGCCCAACAAATATTCCCATCCTCATTGTTCAGGGAACCCAGCACAACAGTCCAAAAGTGTTTGTGGCTGTCGGCATTTGACATCTCAATTTCAGGACATCTCCGCAAACATTCCTTGGGGTAGTATCTGGGACCCAAACATCTTCAGCTTCTTTATCGATGACATTCCCTCCATCATAAGGTCAAAATGGGGATAATATTCAGCACCATTCAAGACTACTCAGATAGTGAAATAGACCATGTGCAAATGTAGCTCCACCTGGACAATATTCAGGTTTGGGCTGACAAGCAGCAAGGAACATTTTGCACAACAAATGTGCCAGGCAATGGGTATCTTCAAAGGGAGAGAAACCAAAAATCCCCACTTGGCATTCAATTCACCATCAGTGAATTCCCCAATGTCAGCATCCTGAGAATTCCATTGACCAGGTGATGTGGATGTCATTGGCCAGGCCAGCATTATTGCCCGTCCCTAATTGTCCAGTGGGCAGTTAAGAGTCAACCACATTGCTATGGGTCTGGGTTCACATGTAGACCAGACTGGGTAAGAATGGCAGTGTCCAGAACGTCATCTGGGTCTCTGGATTAACAGTCCAGCGATAATACCATTAGGCCATCGCCTCCCATCTATCCTCCCATCCTCCCAACCTGATCTTCTTTAAAATACTTTAATACATTAAAATTGAACCATGGGATCTGTTACAATGCAAAGGACCTTATTCTCACTAATCCATGGAAAGGATATCACCTGCAAGAATGAAACAGTCCCTCAGTGCCTAGATTTATGCTCAAGTCCTAGCAGTTGGACTTGAAACTCATAACCTTCTGATACAGCGGCAGCACCCGTAGAACCATGCTTTTCCATGAAAGGCCAGGCATATAACATTTGCTGTCTTTTCTTTTATGTACAACTTCTGTGATTTCCTCCAGAAATTCAACTGAATTAGTCAAGTACAACCCTGCCCTCTGTAAATCCATGTAGACACTTCCCCAGAAGCCTCAGTTTCTCTGACAGTACAAACATGTTAACCTAGCCATCAATCATAGGTATTAAATCCCCCCCTTTAGTATTACTGAAGGGGCTTTGAGATGTTTCTCTGTGAAAAGCGCCATAGGAAATCTAAAGCATCTTCATCATATCCATTTGCTGCCTAAATGATTCTGCTTTGCAATGTAAAAATGTACCTATGAAATTCTTTTCCGATTTTAATCATGGAATATTTTTATGTGCTATTAAATTGTAATAAGTGTGTAGGTATTCTGGGATGTAAAATTTGGAACAGGATTATTCATTGATTAGGTTTCAGACAAACTCGAGATAAAAAACAGGCAGTTTAGAAAATTTTGCACCACCGCTTAACAACATCAGTCACTAAGCCATTCAATCAAAACACAGCAAGCAGAAAATATCTAACTGAAGCCTATATTTAAAAGTAAATAGAATTTGTAAATGTGCCTGTCTGTCTTTACAACTTGGCAGATGATCTGGAGTGCACTGAGGATGAAACAAAACGGCAATCATGGAAAAGCTAGTGTTTGGTGCAGGAATGTGTGTGAAGCAAAGACATCAGGGAAAAGTAGCAGAGCTGTCAATCATTGGGGTTTATGATCAGAGCTGCATCACCAAGTTACTACCATTTACTTATTTAATTCCTCCCCAACACTGCTTCGGCTCATTTGCTGCCGAAGCCCTCATCCATGCTTTGAAATGCTTCAGCTTTGACTAGTTCTCCTAGCTGGTTCCAAACTTCCACCCTCCACAGACATTACAAACATAATTTACGAAGGGTAGGTCGTGTCTGATTATATTTTTCGATGAGGTCATGTTAATAGTTTAGGTGAGGGGGCAAAGCTGTGCCAAAGAGGTTTCTATACAGGTATTTCTCTGAGAACGTGATAGTTGTGTTCTTGTGCGACCTCACTCTTTAGAAAATCGCATTGTAGGAAAATCGATGTACCTGTGCAGCAGAAAGTTTGCAATATCCAAACTCCATCTACTATTCATCAGTCGTATTACAGCCAATTTGCGATAATGAAATATGCATTACAGCCGAACTACCTGCATCAGGAATTGTGAAATTGTCCAATTTACACCTGCTTAGTGTTTGGATCAGAGTAACTTCCAAATGATGAAAAACTAGAAAACTGGAGGTCCAGCAAGATTTTAAAAGGCAAAATAAGAAAGTAGGCACAGAACACATGGTTATGAAAATTCCAAAACACATTTATTACAGCTCACAAATATATGCAAATATTATATACGGAGGTATTTCAATTGTAAAGAGGAGCACATTTCCATTAATATGCCATGCTTCAAGTGGCCTGATTTAAGATGGAGTCTGAGATTTTAATATACTCAGGCCACATGTTGGTAATGTGGCGACATGGATTTGAATCTTACCATGGACGTAAAATCCAGCCTAATGATGACAATGTAAGCACTGTTGATTATTATGAAAATTCATCTCATCTGCTAGCAAAAAGGATGTCTGACATATATGTGACTCCAGACCCATAGCAATGGTTGATTGCCTATCCCTGTGCAATAAATGCTAGCTAAGCCAATTGTACCGAAATCTCTTGATCTTTATTTATTTAAATAAATCAGGGTGTTTAATGTTATACTGATAAGGCTATCTATGGGACATTACACAAACTTAGGTTGTATTCCATGGCATTTAGAATCGTTCAGCATAACTTGATCAAATCTTCCAAGTTTGTAAGTGGAACTGATAGAGTAGTTAGAGAGAACATAGAACATAGAACAATACAGCGCAGAACAGGCCCTTCGGTCCTCGATGTTGCGCTGACCTGTGAACTAATCTAAGCCCCTCCCCCTACACTATCCCTTCATCATCCATATGCTTATCCAAGGACTGTTTAAATGCCCCTAATGTGGCTGAGTTAACTACATTGGCAGGCAGGGCATTCCACACCCTTACCATCTCTGAGTAAAGAACCTGCCTCTGACATCTGTCTTAAATCTATCACCCCTCAATTTGTAGCTATGCCCCCTTGTACAAGCTGAAGTCATCATACTTGGAAAAAGACTCTCACTGTCCACCCTATCTAATCCTCTGATCATCTTGTATGTCTCTAGTAAATCCCCTCTTAGCCTCCTTCTCTCCAATGAGAACAGAACCTAGTCCCTCAGCCTTTCTTCATAGGGTCTGCACTCCAGACCAGGCAACATCCTGGTAAATCTCCTCTGCACCTTTTCCATTGCTTCCACATCCTTCCTGTAATGGGGCGACCAGAACTGCACACAAAATTCCAAATGAGGCCGCACTAGCGTTTTGTACAGTTGCAGCATGACATCACGGCTCCGGAACTCAATCCCTCTACCAACAAAACCTAGAACACCGTAAGCCTTCTTGACAGCACTACCAATCTGGGTGGCAACTTTCAGGGATCTATGTACATGGACACCATGATCCCTCTGCGCAAGTACACTACCAAGAATTTTTTCATTGACCCGGTATTCTGCCTTCCTATCATTCTTCCCAAAGTGAATCACCTCACATTTATCCATATTGAACTCCTTTTGCCAGCTTCCAGCCCAATTCTGCAGTTTATCCAAGTGTCCCTGCAACCTGCAACATTCTTCCACACTGTCCACAACTCCACAGACTTTAGTGTCATCTGCAAACTTACTAACCCATCCACCTATGCCTGCATCCAGGTCCCAAAACAGATCTTTGAGGCATGCCCCTAGTGATCTGACTCCAGGCTAAATATTTTCCATCAATCACCACTCGTTGCCTTCTTTCAGAAAGCCAGTTTCTAATCCAAACTGCTAAATCTCCCTTAATCCCGTGCCTCTGCATTTTCTCCAATAGCCTACCATGTGGAACCTTATCAAAGGCTTTACTGAAGTCCATGTACACCACGTCAACTGTCCTTCCCTCATCCATATGCTTGGTCACCTTCTCAAAAAACTCAATGAGGTTTGTGAGCACGACCTGCCCTTGACGAATCCGTGCTGACTATCTCCAATCAAATTGTTGCTTGCTAGAGGACTGGAGAGAGGCAAATGTAATTCCTCTCTTCAAGAAAGAAAATAGGGAAATCCCCGGCAATTATAGACCGGTAAGTCTCACGTCTGTCGTCTGCAAGGTGTTAGAAAGGATTCTGAGGGATAAGATTTATGACCATCTGGAAGAGCATGGCTTGATCAAATACAGTCAACACGGCTTTGTGAGGGGTAGGTCATGCCTTACAAACCTTATCGAGTTTTTTGAGGATGTGACTAGAAAAGTTGATGAGGGTCGAGCTGTGGATGTGGTGTATATGGACTTCAGTAAGGCATTTGATAAGGTTCCCCATGGTAGGCTCATTCAGAAGGTCAGGAGGAATGGGATACAGGGGAACTTAGCTGCTTGGATACAGAATTGGCTGGCCAACAGAAGACAGCGAGTGGTAGTAGAAGGAAAATATTCTGCCTGGAAGTCAGTGGTGAGTGGAGTTCCACAGGGCTCTGTCCTTGGGCCTCTACTGTTTGTAATTTTTATTAATGACTTGGACGAGGGAATTGAAGGATGGGTCAGCAAGTTTGCAGACGACACAAAGGTCGGAGGTGTCGTTGACAGTGTAGAGGGCTGTTGTAGGCTGCAGCGGGACATTGACAGGATGCAGAGATGGGCTGAGAGGTGGCAGATGGAGTTCAACCTGGATAAATGCGAGGTGATGCATTTTGGAAGGTCGAATTTGAAAGCTGAGTACAGGATTAAGGATAGGATTCTTGGCAGCGTGGAGGAACAGAGGGATCTTGGTGTGCAGATACATAGATCCCTTAAAATGGCCACCCAAGTGGACAGGGTTGTTAAGAAAGCATATGGTGTTTTGGCTTTCATTAACAGGGGGATTGAGTTTAAGAGTCGTGAGATCTTGTTGCAGCTCTATAAAACTTTGGTTAGACCGCACTTGGAATACTGCGTCCAGTTCTGGGCGCCCTATTATAGGAAAGATGTGGATGCTTTGGAGAGGGTTCAGAGGAGGTTTACCAGGATGCTGCCTGGACTGGAGGGCTTATCTTATGAAGAGAGGTTGACTGAGCTCGGTCTCTTTTCATTGGAGAAAAGGAGGAGGAGAGGGGACCTAATTGAGGTATACAAGATAATGAGAGGCATAGATAGAGTTGATAGCCAGAGACTACTTCCCAGGGCAGAAATGGCTAGCACGAGGGGTCATAGTTTTAAGCTGGTTGGTGGAAAGTATAGAGGGGATGTCAGAGGCAGGTTCTTTACGCAGAGAGTTGTGAGAGCATGGAATGCGTTGCCAGCAGCAGTTGTGGAAGCAAGGTCATTGGGGTCATTTAAGAGACTGCTGGACATGTATATGGTCACAGAAATTTGAGGGTGCATACATGAGGATCAATGGTCGGCACAACATTGTGGGCTGAAGGGCCTGTTCTGTGCTGTACTGTTCTATGTTCTATGTTCTATGTTCTATGTTCTATGTTCTATGTTCTATGTTCTAGATGATTATAAATCCTATCTCTTATAATCCTTTCTAACACTTTTCCTACAACAGACGTAAGGCTCACAGGTCTATAATTACCTGGTTAATCCCTACTGCCCTTCTTGAACAAGGGCACAACATTTGCAATCCTCCAGTCCTCTGGTACTAAACCTGTAGACAATGTGGACTCAAAGATCAAGACCAAAGGCTCCGCCACCTCCTCCCTAGCTTCCCAGAAAATCTTCAGAAAAATTCCATCGGGCCCAGGGGGTTTATCTACCTTCACACCTTCTGGAATTGATAACACCTCCTGCTTACTAACCTTAATTCTTTCCATTCTAGTTGCCCATAACTCAGTCATCTCGTCTACAATATTCTCCTGTTCCTCAGTGAAAACAGATGAGAAATAATCCTTTCGCACCTCTCCAATCTCCACAGGGTCTATGCACAACTTCCCACTTCTGTATTTGAATGGTCCTATTCTTACCCTAGTCATCCTCTTATTCCTCACATATCTACAGAAAGCCTTAGGGTTCTCTTTTATTCCACCTACCAATGTCTGCTCATGTCCCCTCCTTGTTCTTCTTAACTCTCGTTAAATCCTTCCTAGCTAATCTGTAACTCTCCATCACCTCATCTGAACCATCTCATCTCACTGTCACATAAGCCTCCCTCTTCTACTTAACAAGAGAGACAATTTCTTTAGTAAACTATGGTTCCCTTACCTTATCGCTTCCTCCCTGCCTGACAGGGACATACCTATCAAGGACACACAATATCTGTTCCTTAAACCAGCTCCACATTTCGATTGTCCCCATCCCCTGCATTTTGCTAACCCATTCTGTGCCTCCTAAGTCTTGCCTAATCGCATTATAATTGCCCTTCCCCCATCTATAACTCTTGCCCTGTAGCATGTTCCTATCCCTAGCAATTCCACTCATTAGTAAAGTCTAATACTTTTGTCATGCTTTTGTAATTATGGTCTGGTAGGCTGGAGAATAAAACTGGCCTATTGCTTTTTGTATAATAAAAAGTTAATCTGACTGTAACTAGGAGAAAAGCTAGAAACGTGGTTGCTATTAGTCACTTGACTGTAACACCACCAGATCTATGCAGATTACAAGGCAATCCATCCAGACATGTAAAACTCTCCTCTGACAGTCAACAACCTGATGACTCATTGTGTGAATATGACTTAGGCATTGACCAGAACAAGAACCACAGGTCAGAGATAAACTTCAAAAAAGCCACTGCCACCAAGTTACTGTGGCCATTTTAGCTTGTCAGCCAAGAATACTCAAAAGTGTAAACTGCAGAAATGAGGAGAAATTCCACGCTGAACCATTCTGGAAGAATACACCTCTAAAGGCAGAGGGACAAAGGGAGGGGAGAAAGAGAGCAAGACATCTTGAAACATTCTTACACCCTATTTTGTGTAAAGAGTCCACTCTATTCTCCTAGCTTCTCCAACTCTTTCGCAGCAGTTCCAATGATGCCAGCTTCTGTCATGGAGCCTCCAAAATGTCCACCTTCTTCCTCTACTGAGGATTCCTGACCACTGAGCTTAATGGTCCTTAGTCATGTCCAACCTATCCCCTGCACTTTGGCCCTCACCCCCTCGCTTTGCACCCACAAAAACAATAGGGTCCTCACCTACCATTCTATCACATCCAAAAGATCATTAGCTACCAGTTCTGCCACCTCCAGTGGGATGCCACCATCAGACAAATATTCCCCTCCCCTCACCTGTCAGCCTTCACAGAGACCATTCCCTCAGGACACCTTGATCTACTCCTCCTTCGTTCCTAATACCTCCTCACAGCAATCTAATACCTGACCATTTACTGTATTCCTCTTCAGTATCCAAGGTCCCAGGCAAGCCTTCCAGGTGAAGCAGCTATTTACCTGTATTTCACTCAGTCTAGTCGACAGCCTTCACTGTGCACAATGTAGTCTCCTCTACAATGGGAAGACAAAAGGCAGATTGAGCGACTACTTTGCAGGACACCTATGCTCTGTCCATAAAAATGATTCTGACCTTCCTGTTGCCCGCCACGCAAACATACCACCATATTCCTTGGCCAACATTTTTGGCTAAAGGTTGCTGCAGTACTCCAGCGAAGCTCAGCTCGAGCTCAAAGAACAGCGCCTCATTTTCCACTTGGGTACCCTGCAGTCTTCAGGACTCAATGTCAATTTCAATAATCTTAGAGCCTGCGTGTGATCTCTCATGTCCTTATCCCAACTCCCACTCACCAGGCCTTGTCATGACATGGGCTGCTACCACACAACCCATTGTCAGCCACTAATAGTCACCATAAGCAACTGCTGATTCTCCCAGGCTGACCTTTACCCATTCCTTTGTCCAATTGCTATTATCTCTTCGGGCTCTATGAGTTGGGCAACCAGCAACCAGAAGTATCATTGGTCAATGAAAAGAAAATGGACTCAGGATAAGTAATGTAGCTGCTTTAAATGCATTCATTTTACGTCATATTTTAGCAAAGTTAAATGAGTAGATTATCTAAATGCTCATTAACAGAAATACCATAAAACTATTTCAGCAATCGCGCTCTGTAGACAAAAAAATTCTAAAGTCAATTACAAAACCATTATTGGTGATAATTGATGTTCTTATTCTCTGTACTTGTTTCTTAACCTCGTCTTTTCCCTTGTTGTAGAGGAGTTTCTCATTTTAAGTGTTGATGTCTCAGCATAATAGATTAATGAGATGATTATTATGCCTGTTCACACCCTTTCCTAAACAGACTCTTGTCAACACTTAGCAACCTGTAATTTGGAAAGTTTATCATTATTAAATAAATTTAATTCCCATATTTGTTTACTGAAGTGGTTGAAAGTATTATCTCTGATGCATGAGGCTGCAAAGTGAGGTTAGTGAGAGTTGTATGAATTTATTCATTCATCTCTTACATAGTGCATTGCTGAATGCCTTTTAGGACATTAAAACATAGAATACATTCTACATCACCATTTAGCCAACTCATTCTGTTATTTCTTGAAACAAGTTTAATGGTCTCATAGTTAGGGATCCTCTGAGAAGGAACAATCACAGTATGGTTGAATTTAAATACAGATGGAGCGTGAGAAGGTTAAGTCCAGTACCAATGACCTGTGCTTAAACAAAGGAGACTATGATGGGATGAGGGAGGAGTTAGGTAATGTAAAGTGCGAGCAAAAACTTTATGGTGGATCAATTCAGGAACAGTGGAGGACTTTCAAAACAATTTTTCACAGTGCCCAGCAGAAGTATATTCCAGTGATAAGGAAGAACTGTAAGAAATGAAATAGTCGACCAAGGGATGTCTAAGGAAATAAAGAAAAGTATCAGATTTTAAAAAAACATACAAATAAGCAAAGATTAGTGGGAAACTAGTAGTCTGGGAAATCTTTAAAGGCCAACAGAAAGCCAAAAAAAGTTATAAATAAAAGTAAGATAGTTTATGAGAGTAAACAAGCTCAGAATATTAAAACAGGCAGAAAAAGTTTCTATAAATATGTAAATCAGAAAAGTGTGGTGAAGGTAAACATTGGTCATTTAGAGAACGAGAAGGCCAATTTAATAACTGGGAATGAGGAAATAGCCGAGGCATTAAACAGTTATTTTGTGTCAGTCTTCTCAGTGGAAGACACTAATAACATGCCAAAAACTAATGGCAAGAAGGCTAATGCAGGTGAAGACCCAGAAACTATCATTGTCACTCAGGAGGCAGTGCTGGGCAAGCTAATGGGGCTAAAGGTAGACAAGTCTCCTGGCCCTGATGAAATGCATCCCAGGGTACTAAAAGAGGCGATGGGAAAAATAGCAAATGCATTAGTAATTATTTGCCAAAATTTACTGGACCCTGGGGTGTTTCCCACAGATTGTAATACAGCCAATGTGACGCCACTGTTTAAAAAAGGAAGTAGACAAAAAGCAGGTAACTATAGGCCAGATAACTTCAGTAGTGGGGAAAATACATGAATCTATCATTAAGGAAGAAATAGCAAGACATCTGGATACAAATTGTCACATTGGGAACACCCAGCATGGATTCATGAAGGGTAGATCATGTTTAACTAATTTGGTGGAATTTTTTGAGGACATCACTTGCATGGTGGACAATAGGCAACCTGTGGATGTGGTGTATCTGGATTTCCAGAAGGCATTTGACAAGGTGCCACACCAAAGGCTGTTACATAATATAAAGTTGCACGGTACTACAGGTAATGTATTGGCATGGATAGAGGATTGGTTGACCAGTAGAAAGCTGAGAGTAGGGGTAAATAAGTGCTTTTCTGGTTGGCCGTCAGTGGCTAGTGGTGTGCCTCAGAGATCAGTGTTGGGACTGCAATTGTTTACAATTTACACAGATGATTTGGAGTTGGGGTCTAAGTGTGGTGTGTCAAAATTTGCAGATGACACTAAGATGAGTGGTGGAGCAAAGTGTGCGGAAGACAGTTGAAGTCTGCAGAGGGATATTGATAGGCTAAGTGAGTGGGTAAAGGTCTTGTAGATGGAGTACAATGTTGATAAGTGTGATGTCATCCATTTTGGTAGGAATAATAGCAAAATGGCCTATGTTTTAAATTGTAAAAAATTGTAACATGCTGCTGTGCAGAGGGACTTGGGTGTCCTTGTGCATGAATCATTAAAAGTAGGATTGCAGGTGCAGCAGGTAATTAAAAAGGCAAATGGAATTTTGCCTGTCATTGCCAGAGGAATGGAGTTTAAAAACAGGGAGGATATACTGCAGGGTCCTGGTGAGGCCACACCTGGAGTACTGTGTGCAGTTTTGATCTCCTTACTTGATAAGGGATATACTAGCATGGGAGGGGGCGCAGAGGAGATCCAGTGATAATGGGAACTGCAGATACTGGAGAATCCAAGATCATAAAATGTGAGGCTGGATGAACACAGCAGGCCCAGCAGCATCTCAGGAGCACAAAAGCTGACATTTCGGGACTAGACCCTTCATCAGACCTCTGATGAAGGGTCTAGGCCCAAAACGTCAGCTTTAGTGCTCCTGAGATGCTGCTGGGCCTGCTGTATTCATCCAGCCTCACATTTTATTATCTTGCAGAGGAGATTCACTCGGTTGATTCCAGAGTTGAGAGGGTTGGATTATGAGGACGGACTGAGTGGACTGAGATTATACTCAATGGAATTTAGAAGAATGAGGGGAGATCTTATAGAAACATACAAGATTCTGAAGGGAATTGAGAGGGTGGAGGCAGAGAGGTTGTTTCCACTAGCAGGTGAAACTATGACTAGAGGGCATGGCCTCAAAATAGAGGGAAGTAGATGTAGGACTGAGGTCAGGAGGAAATTCTTCACCCAAAGGATTGTGAATCTGTGGAATTCCCTGCCCAGTGAAGCGTTTAAGCTACCTTGCTGAATGTGTTTAAGGTAAGGCTAGATAAATTTTTGAACAGTAAACGAATCAAGGGCTATGGTGTGCGGGCAGGTAAGTGGAGCTGAGTCTCAAAACGATCAGCCATGATCTTATTAAATGGCAGGGCAGGCTCAACGGGCTGGATGGCCTACTTGTGCCCCTAGTTTGAAAGAAATCAGTCAAATAAAACTTTCTCTATTGTAATCCATGTTGACTATTTATTATAATAATTGTTTTTTTTTCCTACAACCAACATTATACTAACTGGACTATAATTTGCTGGATATTTTCTATCCCCTTTTTTAAACAGAATAGTACTAACGTCTGGACTTCTGCAGTGTAACATTTGAAAATGTGCACTTGGTAGTATGAGGATGGATATTCTGTCCATGGTAGTGAGAAGGTTGAATTATCTTCATTAATGATTGAGCATGTTTGGCTTGTTTGATTACAAGATTAAGCTATCTTTGTTGTTAATATATGTATGTTAATGGAAACGTTGAATTTAGGGGGTAAGTGTTAATGATAATGCCAGGTTCCAGAGCCTGTATTAATGACACAGGAGGCTGCAGCGACTCTAATGGTAGCAGGGTGATGATGAATTAATGGTGGTGAAAGACTGGAGGTTGAGTGTTACAGATCGCAAAAGGCTGGTCTGTCTGTGTTAACAGTAGTATTAGAGCAAGTGTGCAGACAAGTGCAAGGCTAAACAGTTTGCATTAATAGCATTCCAAGATTTTCTAAGGCCCAAAGCTCTGGAATTCCCTTCCAAAATTTCAACTCCTCAATACCATTTTTTGGTCACCTTCTTTAAGAAATCTTTAGATGTTGACAAATGACCCCTCACAATACTCAGAAGAAGGGCTTTGTAATGGTTCATTATACAAATGGCGCTGTGTATCAATGTCATTACAGACTGACATGTCTTTGTGTGTCTTAAAACAAAAGTATTATCCCATTTTAAAGAAAATTTTGGAAACTATTTTTATTATTCCCATGTATTTTATGACTTTTGTGCTCACCAAGGTGATAAAATGAGGAATGAAGTGTACCATTCTTTCTACATGAAATGTCAACATCAATCACTTCAGAGATTGCTCCATGTGTTTGGAGGAAGGGTCACTGAATGTTTCTTCTGATAATTCTCCACAAATGCTATGAGGCCTGCTGAGCTTTTCCAGCATTTTCTGCTTTTGTTTATGATTTCCAGCATCCACAGTTCTTTCCGTTTTTATCAATCACTTCAGGGTCAGGCAGAGCACAAAAATGATGCTTTCCCCATTTGCTTACAATCTTGTATAACAGGTTGAATTTTCCGCCATCCATCTTCCAGCTGATCTCCTATATGAGTTGTCAATTTGTGGACTTTACAAGTGGAAAGACTCCTTTAAAAATAATCGGGAGGAGCAAAAAAAGAAGTTGCCGGAAAAGCTCAACAGGTCTGGCAGCATCTGTGAAGAAAAAATCGGAGTTAACGTTTCAGGTCTGGCGACCCTTCCTCAGAACTGATGGTGGCTAGGAAAATGTCAGTTTATATGCAGAAAATAGGGAGGTGGGTGGGGTAGGAAGTAAATGACAGGATAGAGCCCAAAGAGAGAGAAGAGCAGTGACCCTTTCTCAGAATGGGTCAGAATTGAGAGGAGGGCCATTTCCAGATCTCGACCCTGCTCTTGATGGCACTATGCTGCTGGCAAATCTTTTCTCATGGACAACCACCTAATTAGCTCCTTGGATCTGCTGTCTAGTAAAGGACTATTGATAGGTCCCAAGACTGGTCCATGCGACCCTTGACCTGGAAGCAGTATGAACAGGAGCCAAGTCAACATAGTCAAGTCATGTGATAGGCAGACACAAGGTGAGTTACAGGTTGAGGCAGAGATGTGCTGTTTTGTTTGGCAGAAAGAGAAACTGAGGGTGTTCAAGTCAATTTGCAAAATGGCTGAAAAGGTTTGAAATTTAGATAACTGGGCCCATAACTTTGGAATGCTAAAGTGCTGCTTTATCGCCAAAAGTGGTCAATGCTTGAGCTTGTGTCATTAGTGAGCCAATAGGAAAAGAAATATGGAAAACTACACTACCTGGGCTATGATGACAACAGAGAGCGAAGGTGAAAGTCATTGTTGGATAGGACGTACAACCCACCCTGCATGAATATAGAGCAGCAGATTGTGGAGTGGAGTAGCAACAGAGCACCATATATTTGTAGGAAACAATGTAAGTGTTTGTGGTTCCATAAATCCTATGTTTGTTTGACTGGCAATTAGCCTGTTAATTCATATTTAATTTAAGTGATCCCACAACCAAAAGCTCTGCAAGTCCTCCTACATCTAGTCATGAATGGTGGTGGACAATTAAACAACTTACTAGAGGAGGAGGTTGCACAAGTAGTCCCATCCTCAATGATGGAAGAGCCAAACATATCGGTACACCGAGAAGTACCAAGTTGATGATCTATCTTGGCCCCCTCCAGTGGTCACCTGCATCACGGATGCCTCTCTTCAGCTACTTCAATTCACTCCACCTGATATCATAAAAGGGTTAGAGTCTCTGGATACGGCAAAACTAATGAGCCTGAAAACATTCTGGCAATAGCACTGCGCTCTAAAGTTGTCACACCCCTAGCCAAGCTCTTCAAGAACAATTTCAACACTGGCATCTACTCAACAATGTGGAAAATTAAACAAAAAGAAACTAATCGTGGATGCTGGAAATCAGAAGCAAAATCAGAAATTGGCGGCAAAACACAGCAGATCCGACAGCATCCATGGAGAAAAAGCAATGTTAACATTTCGGGTCCATTGACACTTCTTCTGAACAAATGTAGAAAATTAAGTTACTGGAAAAGCCAGCAGGTCTAGCAGCATCTGTGAACAAAAAAGCAGAGTTACCTGGAGTTTTGAGGAAGGGTAATTGGACCTGAAATGTTAGCTCTGTTTTTTCCTGCACAGATGCTGCCAGACCTGCTAGGCTTTTCCAGCAATTTTGCTTTAGTTCCTGATTTACAGCATCTGCAGTTCTTTCGGTTTTTAAATGTGGGAAATTGCCCAGGTATGTACAGTACACAAAAAGCAGGACAAACTCAACTCAGCCAATTACTACCCCATCATTCTGTTCTCAATCATCAGTAAAGTGATCTATCGTGTCATCAACAGTACCTTCAAGCAGTAGCTGCTCTGCAATAACCTGCTCAGTAATGCCTAGTTTGGGAGTTTGAGGTCTAACAGGGTCACTCAGACCCTGATCTCATAGCAGTCTTGGTTCAAGCATGGTCTAAAGAGCTGAATTCCAGAGGTGAGGTGAAAGTGACAGCCCTTCATACCAATGCTACATTTGAGTGACTGCGGCTTCAAACAGCCCTAGCAAAACTGGAATCAATGGGTAACTGGTGGGGGGTGGTGCTAACTCTCCGGTGGTTGGAGTCATATCTGGCACATAAGAAGATAGTTGCTGTTGGAGGTCAGTCATCTCAGCCCCAGGATATCTCTGCTGGAGTTCTCAAGGCAGTGTCCTAGGCCCAACCATCATCTGCTGCTTCTTTCCCCATGACCTTCCCTCCATCATAAGGTCAGAAGTGGGGATGTTTGCTGATGATTACATAATGTTCAGTCACATTCATGACTCCTCAGATACTGAAGTAGTCCATGTTCAAATCCAACAAGATCTGGATAACATCCATGCTTAGGCTGACAAGTGGCAATTAACATTCATGGCACAAAAATGTCAGGCAATGACCATCTCCAAGAAGGAACAATTTAACCACTTCCCCTTGACATTCAATGGTGGTAACATCACTTGATTCCCCACTATCAACATCCTTGTGGTTACCTTTGACCAGAAACTTAACTGGACCCACCACATAAATACTGCAGCTACAAGAGCAGGTCAGAGGCTAGGAATACTCACCATTTGAATCCCCACCTACAAGACACAAATCAGGAATGTGATGGAATACTCCCCACTTGCCAGGATGATTGCAGCCCCAACAATACTCAAGAAGCTCAACATCATCCAGGAAAAAAGCAGCCGGCTTGACTGGCACTGCAGCCAGAAGCATGCATTCCCTCCACCACCGATGCTCAGTAGCAGCAGTGTTTACTATCTACAAGATGCACTCCAGAAATTCACCAAGTATCCTCAGACAGCACCTTCCAAACCCACAACCACTTCCAAGTAGAAAGACAAGGGCAGCAGATATATGGGAACACCAGCTCCTGAAAGTTCCCCTCCAAGCCACTCACCATTCTGATTTGGAAAGATATCACTGTTGCTAGGTCCAAATCCTGGGATTCTCTCCCTTGGAGGACTGTGGGTCAATCTGCAGCAGTTCAAGAAGGCAGCTCACCATCACCTTCTCAAGTCAGCCGAATGATGAGCAATAAATGCTGACCAAACAGCGATGCCCATGAGTAAATTATAAAAAATATATCGGCTCTGATGCACTGTATCTTGATTATCAAAGGGATCAAGTGTTATGGGGACAAGGCGGGAGAATGGGGTTGAGGAACTTTTCAGCCATGATCGAATGGTGAACCAGCCTCAATGGGCCAAATGGCCTAATTCCTACTCCTATGTCTTATGGCCTTATCTGGGTGCATCACAGCTTGGCACAGCAACTGCTCTAACCAGGACCGTAAGAAACTACAGAAAGTTGTGAACACAGCCCAGGCCGTGTCGCAAACTAACCTCACTCAAATTTCAAATCTAAAATTGACCTTGCTTTTGTGCACCTCCTGTGCAGCCGTAATCTTGTATGTCTAGCTCTGTTTTAACACTCTTTGATCTGTATGTCCTTGCATGTTATGATCCGCCTACATTGCACATAAAGCTAAACTTTTCCATGTACTTAGGTACATGGGACAACTATAAATCAAATCATATCAAATCATGTCGAAGTATAAGGTACAAAATCCATCATCTCGTCGGCAATTTATTCATTTGAGGATTGCTCACTGAATTCACGTACTCGAGCATAATCCATGGAAGATGTTGGTTTTAGTTTATATCTACAAATCTTTCAGTTAGCAACTAAATTTACATTAATGAATATGAATAAAACTAGATAAAAAGTCCATTGTACCTTCCTTTTATATTCAGAAGTTCCAAATCTGTATTTACAACTTTGAAGTAATAATGGCCAAATTGTATTTTCAAATGAAGGGTAACTTGAAAACTACCATTTAATTCGTAAATCGAGCAAAATAAAATTAGAATAATTGATTTTCACAACATAGAAATTCAAATGCATTCAACCGCTTTTGAAAGAAAAGGCATATTATAATCAGATTACTTGACTGATTAAAAGGCTGAAAGAATACTTTGTGTGTGTGCACGACTGGTATTTACTCGTGACAGAGATGCTCTAATTAAATGAAGATTATTTTTACTCATCCATGCTGATTCAGCTCATTAAGAAGATAATCTCGACATAACCTTTCCTGTGGTTTCTGATGGAGAAATAATACATTAACTGGGGAGCTATGAATTGCTGTGAGTGTGTACTTGTATGATGACTGTACTTCCCATCAGGCTCAGGATGTGCAAAAGAGCAATGTTATAGCAGCAACGACTCTCATTGCGAGACCATTCAATAAAATGCACTCATACTTTTCTAAATGTTATTATCTTCAGGATATAGGGACACAGGAAAATATGGAAACTGATATTCTCCAAAATCGTATCAGAGCTGACACGTTGTATTTAATGATAAAGTATCCAAATGCAGAAGCTCTTTTCTCTAGAAAAAGCGAAGGCTGAGGGATGACTTGATTCAGATTTCAGATTGTGAAAGTTTGATATGGTAAACAGAAGAAAGACATGTCTACTTGCAGGAAAGACCAAATCTAGGGGCTGTAAGTATAAGATAGTCACAATGAAAAGATCCAATAAGGAATTCAGAACATGCTTTACACAGATAGTGGATAGAATGTGGAACTCACTACTACAAGAACTAGTTATGGTAAACAGAAGAAAGACATGTCTACTTGCAGGAAAGACCAAATCTAGGGGCTGTAAGTATAAGATAGTCACAATGAAAAGATCCAATAAGGAATTCAGAACATGCTTTACACAGATAGTGGATAGAATGTGGAACTCACTACTACAAGAACTAGTTATAGTGAATAACATAGGTGAATTTGAGGATAAACTTGATAAGAATGTGAGGGAGACAGGAATGAATGTTTGCTGATAGGACTCGATGAAGGGGGATGGGAGGACATTCAAATGGCAAATAAATATCACTTTGGACTAGTTAAGACAATTAGCTTAATTCTGTGCATAGCCCTGCCTCACATTTATACATGATAACCAAAGAAAAATAGAGGATAGCAGCAGGAGGAGGCCATTTGGCCCTTCAAGACTGTTCTGCCATTCATCACGATCAAGTCTGATCGTCAACTCAATTGCCTAATCCTGCTTTCTCCCCATAACCTTTGATCCCATTTGCCCAAGTGCTATATATATATCTTGAATATGTTCAACGTTTTGGTATCAACTATTTCCTGTGGTAATGAATTCCACAGGCTCAACACTCTTTGGTTGAAGAAATTTCCCCACATCTTCGTCCTAACTGGTGTACCCTGAATCCTCATACTGTGATACCTGGCTCTGGACACGCCCACCATTGGGAACATCCTCCCTGCATCTACACTGTCTATTCCTGTTGGAATTTTATAAGTCTCCATGAGACAACTCCTCATTCATCTGAACTCCAGCAAAAGCAATCCTAACCTCATCAATCTTTCCTCATACATCAGTCTCGCCATCCCTGGAATCAGCCTGGTAAACCTTTACTGCACTCCCTTGAGAGCAAGAGCTCCCTTCCTCAGAAAAGGAGACCAAAGCTGCACACAATATTCCAGGTGTGGTCTCACTAAGGCCCTGTATAACTACAACAATACATCCCTGCTCCTGTACTCGAAACCTCTCACAATGAAGGCCAACATACCATTTGCCTTCTTTACCGCCTGCTGCACCTGCATGCTTACCATCAGCAACTGGTGCACAAGGACACCCAGGTCCCACTGCACACTCCCCTCTCCCAATTTACAGCCATTCAGGTGGTAATCTGCCATATGGCTTTTATTCCAAAGTGAATAACCTCCCATTTATCCAAATTACACAGCATCTGCGATTCATTTGCCCACTCACCCAACCTGTCGATATTATGCTGAAGGATCTCTGCACATCAGCAAACTTGAAGATGTTACATTCTGTTCACTCATCCAAATCATTAATATATATTGTGAATAGCTGGGATCACAGCACTGATCCCTGTGGCATCCACTAGTTACCATCTGCCAATTTGAAAATGACCCATTAATTCCCATTCTTTGTTTCCTATGCACCAGCCAGTTTTCTATCCATCTCAGCACTCTTCCCCTGATCCCATATGCTTTAATCATGTACATTAATCCATTCTGCGGGATTTTGTCAAACGCTTTCTGCAAGTCAAAATATATCACTACAACTGGCTTCCCCTTGTCAACTCTGCTAGTTATATCTTCATAGAATTCTAACAGATTTGTCAAGCATAATTTCAGCTTCATAAATCCATGCTGACTCTGTCTGATCCTGCCACTAGTTTCTAAATACTCCACTATACATTCCTTGATATAATAATATATATAATAATTAAAGATAGAAAATTCACAGTGTATGAAGAGGTCATTCAGTCCATAATATGTTCACCAGAATCAAAGAGCTATTCAGGCTAATTCTAATTTCCGGCTCATCATCTGTAAACCTGTTGGTTTCCGGCCATATTTGATATTTGTTTCTAATCATGAAGAGGGTTTATCTCTTCATAATCCTTTCAGGCAGTGAGCCACTGACCCCACTGCCGCAGGAAGAAATGATCTTCTCCTTGTATCTGCTTTATTTCTTTTGCCTGCTTCTTATATCTATGCCCTCTGCTTATTGATTTTCCTGCTAAGGGAAACTGTTCATCTTACTTATGATTTTATACATCCAATTAAATCTTCCCTTGGGTTGCTCTGTTCCAAAGAAAACAACTCCAGTCTATACAAAAAACAGAAGCTGCTGGAAAAACTCAGCAGGTCTGGCAGCATCTGTGAAGAAAAAATCAGAGTTAACATTTTGGGTCTGGTGACCCTTGCTCAGAACTGATGGTAGCTGGGAAATGTTGCTTTATATGCAGAAAAAGGAGTGGGATGGGGTTGGAAGTAACTGATAGAATAAAGGATAGAGCCTAAAGAGAGAGAAGAACAGTTGGATAGACAAAGGAGTTGATAACAGTTTGGCTGGGAGGGTGAATAGTTGTTATTGGGGACTGTTAGTGGCTAACAATGGGTAGTGTGTAATGGCAGGCTATGTGATAACAAGGCCTGCTGTGTGGGGTAGGGGGCTAGGACATGGGAGAATTTAGGCCCTAAAATTATTGAACTCAATATTGAATACAGAGGGCTTCAGGGTCTCCAAGTGGAAAATGAGGTGTTGTTCTTCCAGCTTGCGTTGAGCTTCACTGGAACACTGCAGCAAGCCAGAGACAGAGATATCATCCAGGGGACAGGGTGGTGCATTAAAGTGGCAGTTCAGGATCTATTTTGTGAGCAGAACATAGATATTCAATGAAGCAGTCACCCACAGAGTTAATGTTAACTCTGTGTTTTTCTTCACAGATGCTGCCAGACCTGCTGAGCTTTTCCAGCAACTTCGGTTTTTATTCCTGATTTACAGTATCCACAGTTCTTTTGGTTTTTATCCAGTCCATACAATCCTTCTTCACGACACAGATACTAGATTTTAGAGACTAGATATAGGACCCTCAACAAAATAACTCAAATTTAATCCAATTTAGGTTTTTACTTCAGATATGGACTGAGGTGTTTATCTGATTCACACTTCACACTTGCAAATGACAAGGCAACATTAAGTAATGGAAGACTCTCCCTTTCTTGCTTTACTGAAAAAAAATGACATAACTTGAAAGTAGATGTATTTTGAAAATTCCTTAGGTGGTACAACCTGATAAATTGCCAAAGACCTTATCACCCTGAATATCTACTGCTCTCCCTCATTATGAGCCGAAATGAGATCACCAAAGCGTGTGTTCAGCTAGTTAGAATTTGGTAAATTTTTTTCATACAAAAGTTTGAGATACCAAGTACTCACTAACAGAATGAATACCAAGATACCATATTTTAGAACAAATGAGCAAAAATGTACTGTACTGAGTTTAAAAAAAGTAAAATAATCTGCTATTTAATGATACAATGTATACTATTGCATCCAGAAAGAATATGAGACAAGTATGACTTAACAAAGAAACAATAGTCAAACATCCCACCAAGAACAAAGTGTAATGGATGCAGTCAAGACAGATCCCCCTTAAATTTGTCAACGACCTCCCCCAAATGTCACTGACACTGCAAGTCATCAAATCTCATTAAAACTAGAATCAGGGAATCATTTTAAAAGGGATCTTCCCCTTAAGACAGAGATGAAGATTTATTTTCTTGATCAAGAAAGGAGTCAAAGGTTATTGGGATTAGATGGAAGTGAGCAATTGAGGGCACAATCATATTAGCAATCATATGATCTTTTTGTATGACACAGTAGGATATAAGGGATGAATGGTCTATTTTTGCTCCTACAGAATATGTGGTTGCATGACATTCTGTGACTCTTACTGGGAAGTGCATACTAATACTTGATTAAATGTAACAGTGACATTTTGTTCTTCCACTAATTGTTTGGTCAACAATTTGGTAACATAAAGAAAGTACCTTTGTATTTTCTTCTATATTATTGATTTTGGATTGAAATGGGGAAAAGAAAGACTTTCAAAAACTAAGGATTGTGGAGATGAATACTGCATGATTTTATAAGCAAGTTTCCTGGCACTCATTGTAAGTACTGTTTATACCACTGTTTGTTCAAGCAGTTGGAGGCAGGGGTGGGGATTTTACTGCAAATGGCCTGAAGCCAACAGTGTGTGTATGAAAGGAGATTCATCCGGCAACAAGTAGTTGATTAAACAAAGAACATGGAACATAGAACATAGAACAGTACAGCACAGTACAGGCCCTTCAGCCCACAATGTTGTGCCAACCTATTATCCTACTATGATCAATCTACCCAACATTTTACTGTCCTCCATGTGCCTATCCAAGAGTCACTTAAAAGTATCTGATTCCACTACCACTGCTGGCAGCACATTCCACACACCCACCATTCTCTGTGTGAAGAACCTACCTCCGACATCTCCCCATACCTTCCTCCAAGCACCTTAAAATTATACCCCCTCATCATAGTCATTTCCACCCTGGGAAAAAGTCTCTGGCTATCCACTCTATTTATGCCTCTCATCATCTTGTACATCTCTATCAAGTCACCTCTCATCCTTCTTCACTCCAATGAAATAGGAGCTCCTTCAACCTTTCCTCATAAAACCTGCCCTCCAGTCCAGGCAGCATCCTGGTAAATCTCCTTTGCACCCTCTCTAAAGCTTCCACATCTTTCCTATAATGAGGTGACCAGAACTGAACACAATATTCCAAGTGTGATCTAACCAGAATTTTTTAGAGCTGCAGCATAACCTCATGGCTCTCAAACTCAATTCCCCTGTCAATGAAAGCCAACAAACCATATGCCTTCTTTAAAACCCTATCAACTTGGGTAGCGACATTGAGGGATCTATGGACATGGGCCCCAAGATCCCTCTGTTCCTCCACACTGCTGAGAATCCTACCATTAACCCTGTAATCTGCATTCAAATTTGACATTTTAAAATGAATCACTTCACACTTTTCTGGGTTGAATTCCATCTGCCACTTCTTTGCCCAGCTCTGCATCCTGTCAATGTCCTGTTGCAATTTACAACAGCCCTGCATGCTGTCCACAACTCCACCAACTTTTGTGTCATCGGCAAACTTAATAACCCACCCTTCCACTTCCTCATCCAAGTCATTTATAAAGATCACAACAGCAGAGGTCCCAGAATAGATTCCTGCGGAACATCACTGTTCACTGAGCTCCAGGCTAAATAATTAAAATAATCTACTATCATCCACTGTCTTCTATTGGACAGCCAGTTCTGTACCTAAAAAGCCAAATTTCATGAATCCTATGCCTCCCTGCTTTCTGAATGAGCCTAACATGTGGAACTTTATCAAATGCCCTGCTAAAATCCATATATACTACATCCACTGCTTTACCTTCATCAATGTGTTTTTTCACTTCCGCAAAGAATTCAGTAAGGCTTGTGAGGCATGACCTGCCCCTCACAAAGCCATACTGACTATTTCTAATCAAACTGTGCTTTTCCAAATAATCTTAAAATATATATCCCTCAGAATACTCTCCAATAATTTTCCCACAACAGAAGTAAGACTGACCAGTCTGTAACTCCCAGGATTATCCCTATTCCTTTTCTTGAACGAGGGAATGACATTTGTCATCCTCCTATCTTCTGGTACTATTCCAATGGACAGTGAGGATGCAAAGATCATTGCCAAAGGGGCAGCATTCTCTTCCCTCGCTTCCCAATAGAACCTTGGGCATATCCTGTCTGGCCCAGGGGACTTATCAATCCTCATGTTTTTCAAAATTTCTTGCACATCCTCCTTTCTGACAACATATTTGAGCATATCTGCCTGTTTTATGCTGTCCTCACAAACATCAAGTTTCTCTCACTAGTGAATACTGAAGCAAATTATTTATTAAGGACCTCCCCTCCCTCCTCTGACTCTGCAGACAAGTTCCCTCTGCTATCCCTGATAGGTCCTACCCTCACTCTGGCCATCCTCTTGTTCCTCACATAAGCATAGAAGACCTTGGAGTTTTCTTTGATCTTACTGGCCAAGGTTTTCTCATACCCCCTTCTACCTCCCCTAAGTCTATTCTTCAGTTCCTTCCTGGCTACCTTATAGACCTCTAGAGCCTGTCTGATCCTTGCTTCCTCAACCTTAAATAAACTTCCCTCTTCCTCTTGACCAGGTGTTCAACATGACTTATCATCCAAGGTTCCTTCACTGTACCTTCCCTTCCCTGCCTCAGTTGGACAAACCTATCCAGTTTCTGTAGCAAATGCTCCCTAAACAACCTCTACATTTCTGTTGCGCATTTCCCTGAGAACATCTGATACCAACTGGTGCTCTGTGGTTCTTGCCTAATAGCAATGCAATTCCCCCCTCCCCCAGTTAGTTGGTCTGTGAAAGTGTGGCCAGTTGTTGATGGCAAAGGCCTTCTCCCTTCCAACAACAATGTGATTAGTTCACAACTAGATGAACAGATTTTGAGTATGAATACTTGGTCAGGACATCTCAAAAAGAAGGAGCTGTTTTCTTTGTAGTATAAAACACCTCAAGCTTGAAGAAGTGATAATGGGAACTGCAGATGCTGGAGAATCCAAGATAATAAAATGTGAAGCTGGATGAACACAGCAGGTCCAGCAGCATCTCAGGAGCACAAAAGCTGACATTTCGGGCCTAGACCCTTCATCAGAGAAGCTTGAAGAAAGTCAGTTTACTTCTCCTCGTCAATTTCTATAAAATATGTATTTTGATCAATAAATCAGAGACTTTATAAAATGTGAGCCAATTGCTAGGTGCTGCCTGCAGGCAAATGACAATGTCTGGAGAAGAACAATTGAGGTGCAGTAGTCCTGACATGAAAAAAGGATCGTCTCAGAGAACCTCCAGGACCTTCCATCCATAATATTCACGTTTCATCTGTAGGATTGTGTCTGTGCATGTATGTAGGGAAAGTGTTATAAGGGGGCGAGAGTTTTAACCAGTAGAGTTCAATGCTGACTGGTCATCATTGTTTACCATTAGCTCAAATCTATCTATTTCCGATAAATAATCCTTCTTATTAAGTACAGAAACCTGGTCCATGTTTTCCATCAACTCGGATCTGAAGGACAGATAATTTTGTATCCTTTTATAAAAATCTTTAACTTTTGTGATGACTCTAGGAATTTTTCAGTGTGTTATTCCTGTGAGGCTTAACAATAAGCAAATCTCTGAAATCCATGAGTATATTTCCCTCTTTGTCCCTTGTTTCAATCTTCCCAAAATTGCTACAAGAACAAAATGGCTCGAATCAAAATTGTGAGTGGCATCCACTGTGACTACGGCCACAGTGCAACAATGCTCCTCAAGTTCCCTGTAGCCTGAGATAATGATCAATCACAGCATCCTCATCCGACTTCCTTCGAACAGTGCCTGCTCGCTGGATGGACCTCCTGCTTTTTTGAACCAGTTTGTTCACAAACTTGGCATCCTTTTTAGTCCCAAAATGAGTTCTCAAATCCACATCATTATCTTTTTCCATCTTCATTACTATCTCAGCCCAGTTGCTGGGGAAATGCTGATTCATATTTTTGAACATGTAAACTATTCCCCTGCTGTACTAACCAATTGCTTATTTTCCACCCTTGATACACTTTAATTCATGCAAAACCCGATCACTTCTTCTCTTTGTTGACTTCTGTTGGTTCCTGGTCCCTTAGTATCTTATTTTTTAAAAACTCTTTGCTTCCTTGACAGTCCTGAAACTGACACTCGCAGCCATGTGCCGGCATCTCCAGGCACTGCAATCCAACCTGTCCCAGCTCAGAGACTCCATCTTCCAGACCTGCAAAGGACCTCTGCTGTTTTTTATCCTCCGCAGGATCCACAGACTGAACACCCAGCTCTACTCAGCTTTACTGGGCACCAAAAATTGTAAGTACATCCAACTCACTGGCCCCTGCCACCTTAAAAAGGATTCCTGCACCTCCCAAATCCCGAGCCTGTCCCTGCCTCTCCCCCACCATGCACCCGCCGCCATTGACTATGAGGACACAGACAGTGAACCCAGCGATGACGTCACAGCCGCCACCGCCGGGCACACCACTTCCAGGACCGAGAACACGACGCTGCAGCAGTCGCCGCCTCCACTTCCATTTATAACACCACACACACCACCCTCACCACTGCTGCTGCCGCCCACCCTGCTCCTCCCACCGACGACGGAACCCCGCCCACAGCCGACGCCGACAGAGCCCCGCCCACAGCTGACGACCTCATCGCTCCACCCACAACCTCCACAGCCAGCAACCCCAGAGTAGACAGCCACACTGAGCCCTGCCGCATCTTCACCATCCCCCCAGACCTCCCACTGACTGAGGAAGAACGGTCAGTCCTAAGCAAGGGGCTCACCTTTGTCCCCCTCCACCCACACATCAACAAATACCAGTCACATTTGGACATAGAGCAGTTTTTCCGCCGCCTTCGCCTCCATGCTTATTTCTTTAACCGAGAGCCTAACCCTCCCTCCACTGACCCCTTCACCTGCTTCCAACACAAGTCCTCCTCCTGGACACCACCCTCAGGCATTCGACCCTCCCTTGACCTCTTCATCTCTAACTGCCATCGAGACATTAACCGCCTCAACCTCTCCACCCCTCTCACCCACTCCAACCTCTCCCCTGCAGAATGGGCAGCCCTCCGCTCCCTCAGCTCCAACCCCAACCTCACCATCAAACCCGCAGACAAGGGAGGCGCAGTGGTAGTATGGCGCACTGACCTCTACATCGCCGAGGCCAAACGCCAACTCTCCGACACCTCCTCCTACCGCCCCCTTGATCATGACCCACCCCCGAGCACCAAACCATCATCTCCAATACCATCTGTGACCTCATCACCTCAGGAGACCTCCCACCTTCAGCCTCCAACCTTATTATTCCCCAACCCCGCACGGCCCGTTTCTATCTCCTTCCAAAAATCCATAAACCTGCCTGACCTGGTCGACCCATTGTCTCAGCCTGTTCCTGCCCCACCGAACTCCACTCCACCTATCCGGACTCCATTTTCTCCCCTTTGGACCAGGAACTCCCGACCTATGTCCGTGACACCACCCACGCCCACCACCTCCTCCAGGACTTCCAATTCCCTGGCACCCAACACCTCATTTTCACCATGGACGTCCAGTCCCTGTACACCTGTATTCCTCATGCAGATGGCCTCAAGGCCCTCCGCTTCTTCCTGTCCTGCAGGCCCGACCAGTCCCCCTCCACCGACACCCTCATCCGCCTAGCCGAACTCGTCCTCACCCTCAACAACTTCTCTTTCGATTCCTCCCACTTCCTACAGACAAAGGGGGTAGCCATGGGCACCCACATGGGACCAAGCTATGTCTGCCTCTTTGTAGGTTACGTGGCATAGTCCCTCTTCCGCACCTACACAGGCCCCAAACCCCACCACTTCCTCCGTTACATTGATGGCTGTATCGGCGCCGCCTCTTGCTCCCCAGAGGAGCTCGAACAGTTCATCCACTTCACCAACACCTTCCACTCCAACCTCAAGTTCACCTGGGCCATCTCCAACACATCCCTCACCTTCCTGGACCTCTCAGTCTCCATCTCAGGTAACCAGCTAGAAACTGATGTCCATTTCAAGCCCACTGACTCCCAGAGCTACCTTGAATACACCTCCTCCCATGCACGCTCCTGCAAAAACCCCATCCCCTATTCCCAATTCCTCGGACTCCGCCGCATCTGCTCCCACGATGAGGCATTCCACTCCCGCACATCCCAGATGTCCAAGTTCTTCAAGGACCGCAACTTTCCCCCCACAGCGGTCGAGAATGCCCTTGACCGCGTCTCCCGCATTTCCCGCAACACATCCCTCACACCCCGCCCCCGCCACAACCGCCCCAAGAGGATACCCTCGTTCTCACACACCACCCCACCAACTTCCGGATACAACACATCATCCTCCGACACTTCCGCCATCTACAATCTGACCCCACCACCCAAGAGATTTTTCCATCCCCACACTTTTCTACCTTCCGGAGGGACCACTCTCTCCGTGACTCCCTTGTTCGCTCCACACTACCCACCAACCCAACCACACATGGCACCTTCCCCTGCAACTGCAGGAAGTGCTACACTTGCCCCCACACCTCCCCCCCTCACCCCCATCCCAGGCCCCAAGATGACTATCCATATTAAGCAGATGTTCACCTGCACATCTGCCAATACGGTGTACTGTATCCATTGTACCCGGTGTGGCTTCCTCTACATTGGGGAAACCAAGTGGAGGCTTGGGAACCGCTTTGCAGAACACCTCCACTCGGTTCGCAACAAACAACTGCACTTCCCAGTCGCGAACCATTTTAACTCCCCCTCCCATTCTTTAGACGACGTATCCATCATGGGCCTCCTGCAGTGCCACAATGATGCCACCTGAAGGTTGCAGAAACAGCAACTCATATTCCACTTGGGAACCCTGCAGCCCAATGGTATCAATGTAGACTTCACAAGCTTCAAAATCTCCCCGTCCCCTACTGCATCCCAAAACCAGCCCAGCTCGTTCCCTCCACCCACTGCATCCCAAAACCAGCCCAGCTTGTCCCCACCTCCCTAACCTGTTCTTCCTCTCACCCATCCCCTCCTCCCACCTCAAGACGCACCTCCATCTCCTACCTACTAACCTCATCCCACCTCCTTGACCTGTCCGTCTTCCCTGGATTGACCTATCTCCTCCCTACCTCCCCACCTATACTCTCCTCTCCACCTATCTTCTTTTCTCTCCATCCTCGGTCCGCCTCCCCCCTCTCCCTATTTATTTCAGAACCCTCTCCCCATCCCCCTCTCTGATGAAGGGTCTAGGCCCAAAACATCAGCTTCTGTGCTCCTGAGATGCTGCTTGGCCTGCTGTGTTCATCCAGCTTCTCACTTTGTTATCTTTGGCTTCCTTGCCTTCTTAGTCCACTTCCCTCTATCTGTAGTCTCCTTACCCTTGCAATGCTGAAATCTATTTAATTAAAGCTTCTCTAACATCATTTCTTCTCCATCAGTTCCCTTCTTAACATTGTTCTTTTATGGTTTACATCTATTTTTGCCTAATTTTGGGGTATTTGTCTGCATTAAAAATGTTTTATAAAATAAGCTTCAGCTGACCTGAAGTTTACAGAGGGATGCTTGTCCGGAGAACGTGGATTTTTTTTTAATTGTTAAAGGGAGATGGATAGGCCAGCATTTAGTGATCATCTTTCATTGCACAGAGATCAGTTCAGAGTGAACCACATTGTCTAGAGACATCCATAGACCAGTCCTCGTGAGGACAGCACATTTCCCTCCCTAAAGAATGTTAGTCAACCAAGTAGGTAACTTTGTAGATTAGGTGAAAATCTATCATTCCAGGCTTTTCATGGAAATTAAATTTCACCATCTGCCACAATGGGATTTGAACCCATATCCCAATCCAAATACTTGAACACTCTGGATTACACTCTGGAACAGTGTTGTTTAGCAGCATGGCTGGTAGGCTACCAACTCCATTGATAGTCAAGTCAGGAATGAGAAAAGCCCTCATTTTAACAGCAAATGAGCTAACACAGCTGTGAGTCAGATGGTACCATGTGACAGAAGGATGCAAGAGCAGTCACATATCTCAAGGTCAAATATGACACCAACGTGGTCTGCCAGGGAGAGGGCTAGAGTTGGCTGGGACCATTGTTTAGGCAATTTGTTTAGCTAGGTTTAATGTACGATGAACGGCTGAGGATCCTGGGATTGTACTCATTAGAGTTTAGAAAGTTGAGGGGAGATTTAATAGAAACTTACAACACAATGTATGGCTTAGAAAGGGTGGACGCTGGGAAGTTGTTTCCATTAGGCGGGGAAGCTCGGGCCTGTGGGCACAGCCTTAGAATTAGATTGGGTAAATTTAAAATGGAAATGAGGAGACATTTCTTCAGCCAGAGAGTGGCGGGCCTGTGGAATTCATTGCCACGGAGTGCATTGGAGGCTGGGATGTTAAATGTCTTCAAGGCAGAGAGTGATAAATTCATGATTTCGCAAGGAATTAAGGGCTATGGGGAGACAGCAGACAAGTGGAGTTGAAATGCCCATCAGCCATGATTAAATGGCGGAGTGGACTCGATGGCCTGAATGGCCTTACTTCCACTCCTATGTCTTATAGTCTTGTGGTCTTAATTTTAAAAGTAATAGCCTATCCCATAAGTTGCAGTCTCTCGCAATTTTGAGGAGCCATTTGGCAAAGGATCATTGTGAAAGGCAAGGTTTGTGTTTTTTGAGACCCTGTCTAAAATTTCAGGTGGCTTTTTGAAATTACTGATGACTTTGTTCAGAAGATGAATAACAGCAAGTGGAACATCTCAACTTCTAATAGAGCTATTTCGCTCCCTGAAGTACCAATCTTCCTGTCAGTTTGTCAGGGCCTTACATATTACCTTGTAACCATCATCGACTCTCAGAATATATTAGAGATTTACTAATAGAACTAAACACATTTTCTCAGTTCTCTATGAGCTTGTAACTCAGCATATTTTGTGCTTTCAGATTTGTTAAAGCGATTTATACATTTTAAAAATTGTGAACCTTTCAGTATATTGGATTTGCATGATCAAATAGTGAATCAAGAATATCAAAGATTGCATTACACATTCATCCTTGGCTCCTTAAATAGAGAGACAGAGGACAAAAGCACAGAAGTTATGGTGAACCTTTATAAATCACTAGTTAGGTTTCAGTTGAAGTATTCGGCCAATTTGAGTATTACAATTTTGGAAGAAATTGACCAAACCAGTAGAAGGGAACAGCAATTCCAATCATGTGAGCAGGGGAAGAAGGTGGCAACATTCCCCATAATTCTTCTATGCACTAAAGAGAGAGCAAATAGTAAAGAATCTCTCCTTAGGAGTTTCTTTGCGATCAAGGTTGGTTTACTCCAACGCAGTCCAATGGCTCTGAGATGATTGGTAAGTCCAAAGCACAATCTGCAGGCCCTGTTGCGGTATTGCTCTTCAGGATGGTAATAAGGTCAGAAATGAGGATGCTTGCTGATGATTGCACAACATTCAGCACTATTCACGATTCTGTCAGGTACTGCAAGAGTCCTTGCTTCTATGCACAAGAGCCAGACAATATCCAGGCTTGACTGATAATTGACAAGTAATGTTCACACCACACAAATGACAGAAAATGACCATTTTGCTGGTGGGGTCTCTGATGAAGGGTCTAGGCCCGAAACGTCAGCTTTTGTGCTCCTGAGATGCTGCTTGGCCTGCTGTGTTCATCCAGCCTCACTTTTTATCATTTGGCTGGTGGAACAGGTTATTGGTTAAGTGTTCTAGACATATACTCATCAGGAAGACAACACTGAAATTTGCTTAACCGATTCCTTCCTTGCCTATCACACCCGTCCAGAGGTTTATCAGTCCTACCCAACTATGACATTGAAATCTCCCAAATGAATTCAGTTCTCAGCTGCTGGGACTCTGGCTAGAGATTGCTCAAAGTCATTCGTCCATGACCTTGTATGTTTTTTCAACTGTAGGGAACATGGTTGACAACAGAATGTTGATTCCTCATCATGATGAACCAGGCAGTAATAAGGTGCCTGCTTATTAACAGGGAAGTTAGACAAGCTCATTTTTGATCGGACGCCTGCCCTGTGAAGATACCGTTCCTCTATTTGAAGCTGGTTGGCTACAGTTCATATCTCGCTTGTTGCGAACAGCCAAAGGGACATGCTGTTTGACCCAAGTTGCTAGACATAATGTCCACATACCTAGCAATACACTGGCACTAAAATCCACATACAATATTACTTATTGATGTAATAGAACATCTTTTTGGTTGACTGTAGTATTCTACTCCCAGCTATGACCATTCACGTTGCTACTGCTTGGCAATGGTAAAAAGGAGCTAGCTTCACCTGTTACCCAAATAGTTTGAGATACGAAAACAGAAATGGCTGGAAAAAGTCAGCAGGTCTGGTTGCATCTGCGAAGGGGAGGTAGAATTAATATTGCAAGTCCAGAACTAAAGAAGAATCACTGGATCTGAAACGTTAACTCTGCATTCTCCCAACAGATCTTGCCAGATCTTCTGAGCTTTTCCAGCAATTTCAGATTTTGTTTCTGATCTTCAGCATTTGCAGTCCTTTGGGGTTCTTTTGGTTTTGAGATATGGGTAATCCTCGATTAATGAATTTTCACCATAACCTGATTTTTACTTTCTGATCAATGATTCTAACAATACACAACTAATTCATGATATCTTGTTTCTTATCTGATTCTGAGCAATGTAGATGAATAAATTACCATTTCTGGGCAAATTGTTCTTTGATCAGTTCATTTTGACCGTTGTATTCCTTAACTAAGGCTGGATCAGTCACAACCTGTCCCTAAGGACAGTCAATAAAATGTGAGGCTGGATGAACACAGCAGGCCCAGCAGCATCTCAGGAGCACAGGACAGTCAACTTTCGATCCCCAAAGCAGCAGAAGAGCAGTCTGATGATCCTCAATACTCAACTTCCTGAACTACTTCTCTTTGCATCTTCTCCTGGCTATTTTGGTGTTTCATATTAACTTTGTCCTTGTGTTCTATTCTTGTCTGATATTCTAGGAGTGTAACCCAAACATTTCCACGGGTTTTTATGGGGATACTTGTTTTGAATAAATTGGTTTTGCTTTCTGCAGTGATTTTCAGGAATGCACCTACTGTGTTAAGTAATGGCCACCTATACCCTACTTTCCAGCGTAATCTGAGTTTGACTAGGAAACTCGCAGACAAAATGTGACAACCTTAGGTCTTTCGATGATTTTAGCATGGCATACAGTGCGAAATTATCTGATCAATGTAGCTATTATCCTGCAGGATAGCTTTGTTGCACCCTTTTTCAGCATCAAGCTTGTACAATGAACAAATGTGAAGAATTATACTAATAACCAATCTAGAATAGTCATTTTGGCATCACTAACTGGTGCATTCTCCATGACAAAACCTCTACAAGTCAGAGTTCACACATAAAGTATAAATGTTGTTTTCCTTTACTTTAGGATGCTTCAAAATTTGCCCTAACAGATGAAAGACAAAAAGCTATGATAATTTGCTTTTTTTCAGTTTTGTTTATTCAAAATGCTTACGTCATAGCTTTATAAGTTCTTTTATACTTTGTTCATGTGATGTGAATGTCATTGGCCAGGCCAGCATTTATTGCCACATCTCTAAATACCCAAAGGGCAGTTCAGGGTCAACCACATTGTTGTGGGTCTGGAGTCAGATGCAGGCCACATCAGGAAATGATGGCAGCTTCCCTCCCTGATGACTTAATAACTAGATGGGTTCTATGATGATGGTTACATAATTACAACTAGGCTAGTCTTTTCTAATTCCAGATTTTTACTGAATTCACATTACACTATCTGCCATGGTGATATTGTGATGCCAGGTCTCTGGAACTTTAACTTACAATTCCGAGTATGCAGCGATATTACCACCACACCATGACTTCTCTAGCTCATAAGAAAGTATTGGATTAATTGTGTTTGTACTTAGAAATGTTTAGAGGCCAACCAGCTCAGTTGGCTGGTGGGTGGGTAGTGATGTCAACAGTGTTGGTTCAGTTCCCATGCTGTCTGAGGGCTCCATGAAGGTCCCCTGTTCTTAAACTTGCACCTCACCTGAGGCATGGTAACTCTCAGGTCAAGCCATTACAAGCCACCCTTCTCTAGTGAGAGAGTAGACCTCTGGTCCTCTGGGATAATGGTGACTATCACTTACAAAAGTGACCGCATTATACTTAAGATAACAAAGTGTAGAGCTGGATGAACACAGCAGGCCAAGCAGCATCAGAGGAGTAGGGATGCTGATGTTTTGGGCCTAGACCCTTCTTCAGAAAATGAATATTTAATATATTTAGTATATATCTATATACAAACAAAGGCCGCAGCCTCACACACCTTCATACTACGCACACCTCTTGTTCCTTCTTTTGATTGCAGCAAATATCTCACATCACTCCCATGTCCGTACCATCTTTGCACCGCTCCCACATTCAGGCGGGTGACATGTGATTATGGTTCATCCGATCATATGGTACTCTGTTACAAGTTGTTCTTGGAAAGCTTAAGTGTTCTTCCTCATAGTTTGTGGCCAGTATTGTTCCACCAAAAGGCTTCTGGGCATTATAGGATCCGTGAGCTGGTAAATAAGACTCATAGATGTCAACTCCATTTATGTAAAAATCCAAATAAAGGGATCCTAAGTCCTTAAGAATTAGTGCATGGATGTCAAGAAACATCTTGATTTCATTGCAGGGAGGATACAAGCATGATACATAGAAAATATTGTGACAGAACCTTAACGAGGTTGGTGCATTTAGAAGACACAAGGAAGAATGGGAGGTCAGAGGGGAGATGGTGACCTTCTCCTTGGACCCAGGTTTGGAAGAGGTGCTGGTATGGATATAATCTAGAACTGTTGATGGGTTTAAAATTACTTGGTATGAAGAGACATGCTGGGTTTTAGCTTCAGCAATTTAGATGGTATGAATGATATGCAAGTATTTGTTTATGAGCTTTGGAAAATTTAGGGTTTATTTTGAGCAAGATTGTGTGATTGAGGAAATTGCTGAACTAAGTTGGGAAGAAGCCAAGAAGCCAGGCTTCATTAACAATTATCTTTGTGTAAATGCAACCTGAGAAAACTCTTCCGATGTATCGAACCATAACAGAAAAAGAATTAATTCAAAGCAATTAAGAAACAAAACTCTTGAGTTTTAAACTGAATTCAATCCAAAGCTGCTGCAGTCACTTAATTTGTCGAATTTTATTGGATATTGAATATAAAATCTGTTTTGAACAACATCCAAAGAAATGGATAAGTGTGCATGCAGTAAATGTATTGAGGTATTCAAGCCATATTACAGAAAGGAAACATCTATCATATCAAAGGAAACTCACAGCAGCAAGAGTTTATCTATCTTTATATTTCTGCACAGCCTTAGGTTGATTTCTATCTTTTCTCCTCTGAAACTAGTAAAGGTCGAACTGTTGTGGAGAATGCACACTGTGAAATGGCTGATCCTAACAGCAGATAACAAGTGATTCACTATGCTGTTTGTGGTCCTTTGGAAAGGACTGTAGCCCTGTAAATGAGATCTGTAATTTCAATGATTGTAAAGAGGCTGATGTGGAGGAGCAGAAAACAAGGTGGTGATGACAACTTAGTGACTTCAGTAGAGATCAAAATCAAAATAATTTTGGCTTTAACATGATGACTTCTTCATGACAATAGTTGGGGAAACTTCATCTATAGACATGCTGAAATGCAGAGATACTCTGAGATGGCACATCTTGCTTAATTGATGCATTTGGGGATGGTTATAGATATAGTTATAGAACTAAAACAAGGCTCAAGATATGGATTGTAATTCTCCTGTCCCAGTATGATGTCAGACAACCTTTTCTTGGAAAAGAAATAATGGAAGAAGACAATTAGTACAAAATTGTGTCGCCTCAGGTGAAATAGCAATCATTGAAATTGGCAGATCATAGCAGTCTCAGAATGCAGCTAACCCTGAGGGAGAATGCAAGGAGAAATCAAAACATTTGCAGATGGAACAGTTTAATGGCATACGAATGCTAATGTGGAAAAATATGAAATGTTTCATTTTAAAGGATAAAGCAGAAGCATCAGCTACACTTCAGGAAATAACAGTGGGGCAGAAGAACTAAATAACCTAAGTATATACATGAACAAATCTTTAAAATCATCACATGGCCACAAAACAATTAAAAGCATCAAGATTGACTGGGATTTATTTCCAGTTATGTAGAAGTCCAAAAATTATTGTGTTCTGCTAAATGTATGTATGACCCTAGTCAGCCTAGTCCTCAAGTACGGTGCTCAATTCTACCTCTGCATGATAAAATAGGACATAGTAATACTGAAAGAAAGTATAAAACAAATATTTGCAAAGATAACCCTAGAACTAAGAGGCTAGTGCTATTAGAAAAGATTGATCTGGTTGGGACTTTCTCCTTAAAAGAAGATTTTGAGGTGAAGATGTAGAAGCCTTTAAAATTGTGAATGAATTAGACAAGATTGATATAGAAAGAATGCTTCTATTTGCGACAGAATACAAACTCAGGGCTATAAATACAAGATTGAGAACCAGAGAGCATAGATTTAAGGCAATTGAGGTTGGTTAGTGGTAAGAAACATCATGACATAATAATCCCATCTGGCTGCATATGGCCTATAATCCTCTATTCCCTGCCAGTTCATGTGTCTGTCTAAATGCTTGATAGACTTTGCTAACACATTTGCTTCCACCATCTCCCCTGGCAATACATTCCATGCACCTCCCCGTCCTGTGTGGAATAAAATTTTCCTCACATGTTTCCCTTAAACTTTTCCCTTCTCACCTTAAACTATAGCCCTAGTATTTGACATTTCCACTCTGGGAAAAGGACTCCAACTATCCACCCTAACCTTACCGCACATAATTTTATATACACCTATCAGGTCACCTCTCAGACTCTGGCACTCTCGCGAAAACATTCCAAGTTTGTCCAAACTCTCTTATAATGCACTCAAACAATATCCTGGTAAACCTCTATAACACCTTCTCCAAAGCCTCCACATCCTTCTTCTAGTGTGGCAATCAGAATACTCATTGAAACCCTACAGTCCAGAAAGAGGCCATTCAGTCCATCAAGTCTGCACAGATCAACCAAAGAGCATCCCACTCAGACCCAGCCACCCCACCCCATATGGGGTCTTCACCATAGCTAACCTACCAAACCTGGGCAGCACAAGCCAAATTTTACAATGGCCGATCCATCTGACCTGCACATCTTTGGACTGTGAGAAGAAATCGGAATGCCCTGCAGAAACCCATGCAGACAAAAGGAGAATGTGCAAACTCCACACAGACTGGATTCCCAAGGCTGGAATCAAACCTAGGTCCCCAGTGCTGTCAAGCAGCAGGGCTAACCACTGTGCCACTATGCCGCTCCTAAATAGGGACAAACAAGACTCATACAGTTGCAATATGACTTGCCAACTTTTACATTCAACGCCCTGACTGATGAAAGCAAGCATGCCATATTCTTTCTTTACCACCTTATCCATTTGCATTGCCATTTTCAGGGAGTAATGGCTAGCACCCAAAGACACTAGATTAACAGATATATAACTGAACCAGCCACATAAATAGTGTGACTTCAGGAATGGGTTGGAAGTTTGGTAAACTGTGATAAGTGACTCACTTCTTGACCTAGTAAACTGTTTGCTGACTTGTGCCTTATGGATGGTGGAATGATTGGAATAGTCTTCACTCGCTTAGATGAATATAGCTTAAACTAAACTTTGCCTCTGCCACAACCATCACAATGCCTGCTCAAAGCATATATAAATGTTAACATAAACACTGCATAAAGATGGTGCATCAGACTGCTGGGCCACTGGGTTGCTCTACAAGTCCCTTTAGTCTTTTTGGCATAACTCTGAGATCACATGCAGTAAGCTATAATTGAAGAAAACAAGGTAGGCACTGCAGTATTTAGACATTGGCTGACTGGGGCTGTAATGGAATAAGTTCGAGAGCACAAACTGCTGTCCCCTCACAGGGCGACATTGATCCTTTCACCTCTGGCACCATGCAAATACAGGTGGAAATTATACAGTGAATGGCAGAACCGTGAGGAGTATTATAGTGCAGAGGGATCGATGTATGCAGATCTACAGATTACTGAAGGTGGCAGTACAGGTTGATAAGGTAGTTAAAAAGGCTTATGGCATGCTTGCCTTCGATGGAAGGGGGATTGAGTATTAGGATAAACAAGTTATGCTGCAGCTTCATAGAACTTTAGTTAGGCCACGCTTGGAATACTGAACACAGTTCTGCTCACCACACTACCAGGATGTGAATGCTTTGAGACCATACAGAAAAGTTTTACCAGGATGTTGAATGGTATGGGGGATTTTAGCTATGACAAAAGGTTGGATGGACTGAGTTTGTTTTCACCGGAACGCAGGAGGTTGATGAACAACCTGACAGAAGTTTAAAAGATTGTGAATTGTGTGGATAGAATAAGTATGCGGTTTTTTCACAGAGTGGAGGGGCAAATTACTGGGGGACAGAGGTTCAAGGTGTGGGGTAGCAAGTTTAAAAGAGATGTACGAGGCATTTAAGTCTTGCAGTAGTGCTGAGTGTGCGAGGGTGTGTTGAAGTTGTACAAGGTCTTATATCATTCAAATTGGGTCTCAATTCTGGCAATAGCAGCCAGGTCCACAGGCCTTAACAACTGCAACTATCTGCTCTCACAGGACAGTTTGCCTAGAGAGACTTTTGGTCCATCAAGAGTAGAGTCCTTAATGACTCTGCTTAAAGCTATCCAGCGCAGTGTCAGAGAGCATTCTCTCTCTGCAGTGTACAGCCATAATGTACTCTTCTTATTCAGACTCCTTTCCACAAATGTAGCTCCAACCAGAATGCCGATGAAGGTCAGCAGTCCTCGCTCCTCTGAGGCAGGCAGCTGCTCAGCTGCCTGAACAGATTCAGCTGGATGCAACAATGCACTCTCTTCAGAATTAGTAGCAGACTAATTGTTTTAAACTCAACAAACAAGGAAACAATTGCTTGCCTCTGCGGAATAAAATGCAGAAATCATCCAAATTAGTTGGAGCAAGAAGTTGGCATCTTGCCTTCATCAAAGGTAATGGGCATCCCTGTGCCAGTTTCATGAGATACTGTATTAGATTTATCCTGCACAAAAACTACCATTTGCTTTGCACTGCATGAAAGGATCTCATTGTTCAGCGAAGACGTTAAGTGCTTTTTTTCTTCCCTGTCAGGAGGGCTATAAATATGAAACTGTCAATCAACACCAGCATCAGGCACCCTGGGTGAAATGCTTGTTGGAACAAACACAGAGCCTTGCCGGGTCAGCAGTCCTAATGAGTTCTATCTGATGCTCTCAAGTGCTTTTTTAAAATCAATTTTTCTGCACCTGTTTGTCGTCTCTTTTATCAGATTAATTGCTGGATCAAACAGTCAAATCTCTCTGCTGCAGACCGCTATGGTGACAGAGTGCTAGGTATATAGTAAATGGAGAAAGCAGTCAGCTGCTGGAGCCTATGGCCATGGACATTTTCCTAAAATGACATTAATGATCCGAATGAAAAATTCAAAAGCTGCACAATTTCTGTAGGAATGACCCATGGATGAAGTGATTAACTGTCCCCGCGTTCCAACCGGACAAGCTTCTCTCAAAAATTAATGAACAAACAATTCAAAATATTCAACACAAATACAGTTCATTGAATAACAAAGTGTCGACAAGAAACAGTCATCTGTAGCTTAGTGAGGATGAGAAACATTTTATTACAAGCTACAACTGTCTCAGGTGAAATCAGAAAATGTATGTTACTATCCAGTGAGGTTTTTTTTGTTTAGTTTGAGATGCCAGGAACTTTGAGTAGAGGCGTTGGGATGTCATGTTGAGGTTGTACAGGACAATGGTGAGGCCTCTTCTGGACTACTGTGTATAGTTCTGGATGCCCTGTCACAGGATGGATATTATGAAACTGGAGAACAGATTTACTAGGATGTTGCTGGGAATGGAGGGTCTGAAATGTAAATATAGGTTGGCTTTATTTTTCACTGGAGCATCGGAGGTTGAAGGGTGATCTTACTGAGGTTTAAAAGTCATGAGGGACATAGATAAGGTGAATAGTAAGGGTCTTTTCTCTAGAGTGGGAGAATTCAAAATTAAGGGGTATACTTTTAAGGTGAGAGGAGAAAGATTTAAAAAGAACATGAGAGGCAATTTTTTTTACACAGAGTGGTTCGCGTATGGAATGAACTGTCGCAGAATGTGCTGGATGCAGATAGAGTTACAAAGTTTAAAAGACATTTGGATAAAATTATGAATAGGAAAGGTTGGAGGCACATGGGCCAAACACCTCAGGAGGGGCTAGTTTAGTTTGAGAACATGGTCAGCATGGACAGGTTGGACCGAAGAGTCTGTTTCCATGGTGTATGACGCTATGACTTGATAAGAGCCAAAATGACTCAAGATACCATGGACAAAACAGAAGTTGCTGGAAAAGTTCAGCAGGTCTGGCAGCATCTGTAAAGGAAAAATCAGAGTTAACGTTTTGGGTCCGGTGACTCTTCCTCGGAACTGATGCTAGCTGTGAAAATGTTGGTTCAAATGCAGAAGGGAGGGAGGGGAATGGGAAGGGAGTAAATGATAGGATAAAGGCGAGAGTACTAAGACAAAGAAGAGCAGTTGGATTGACAAAGGAGTTGATAACAACCTGGCTGAGAGGATGAGGGGGTAAAGGGAGGGAGCTGGGGTCACGAGTAAATAACAGGATAGAGTCCGAAGAGACAGAAAGACAGTTGTACAGACAAAGGAGGTGATAACGATCAGGCTCGGAGGGTGAAAATTTGTTAATGGGACTGTTAGTGATTAAGAACAAGTAGTGTGTAATGGCAGGCTATGTGGTAACAAGGCCTGAGGTGTGGGGTAGGGGGCTGGGACATATGGGAGAGTTTAGACCCGAAGGTTATTGAACTCCTCGTAGATTTCCTCTCACAATCCAAAGATGCGCAAGTTAGATGGATTTGCCACGCTAAATTGACCATAGTGTCTAGGGACGTGCAGGCTAGGCGGATTTGTCAGGCGAAATGCAGGAATTACAGGGATAGATTGGGTCTGGGTGGGATGCTTTTTGGATGGTCGGTGTGGACTTAATGGGCTGAATTGCTGCTTCCACACTGTAGGGATTCCATGATTTGTTACCACAGTCCATCCTCTCCAAGCAATGAATCGTTATTCTCCGGTTCACGTCATTTGGAAGAAACATTGAGGTGTGTAAGAGCACCTTCTGGATGAGGATTTCCATGTCCACCCCTAATACTAACTAAACTGACCAAGTTCTTAAGTTTATGTCTGTCCAAATAACACTGGCAAGTGTGAGTGGGCAGGAAGGAAAAATTTCATGTGACTCATTTTCAGCAATTTACCTGATGCAGACATACCCATCTACACACCAAGAACATTCTCCAGTGTGCTGTGTAGCCCTTTTACTGCACTAAATGGGACAGGCTCAGATCAACAGCTCAAAACTGGTCATCTGTAAGCCACATCGGGTGGAACAGAATTGTTTCCACACAACATCATTAGTTGGTATATCTTTCTTTCTACTGTTAACATCAAGCCAAAGCAACTTGCTTCATTAGCAGCCCATCCACCAGGGTAGCATTCATTTCCACCCCCACACTGTGGCAGCAGCATGTATTATCAATGAGAAAAACTGTAGCAATTCAGGAAGAATAACTACACTACACCTTCTAAGAACACATACCACCTAGAAGGACAAAAGTGGTAGATACATGGGAACACTACCACCAGCAACTTCCCCTCTATGCCACAGACATTCCTGGCTTGGAAATACATTTGGATTCCTTCGTTGTTGGTTGTTCAAATTTCTTGATGTACCTACATCACATGGAATATTCAACACACTTTTCCAACAGTATTTAGGGATGGCCAATAAATTTCTGGTCTTGACGGTAATAACCATTTCCTACAGACAAATGAAATAACAATTTGCAAATGATGCCTAAAGATTATCTTATGCAGACACTTTTAAAAGTGTACCGTGTGGAGGAGCAGAGAATCATTAATGGCAATTTCAGAATTTTCATGTTTAACCATGTTTGTGCAGATCCTGGAGGTTGCTGTCATCTCAGTTGTGATGGTGAACACTCGCAATTTCACTGTCATTATAATTGCAAAATCTGTGCTATTTTGTGTTATTATAGACCACTTTCCATTTGTCTGATGTATACGATCAATGGAACTGATCGGTACAATGCAGAGGCAGGCTACAATTAAACTAGTCTGTGATGTTATCATACATACATAGTTGTTCCCTATATGGATTAATGCCTTCAGTTAATTTGTAGCCAAGCTTTTTGATCTGTGTCTGTTAAGTCCTCATGTAATTACAATATCCGTGTAATTTCCAAGCTTAAAATTACACTATCAACTGTCACTGTCCAATGACTTTTAGTTGAAAACGTCCAGATATGAAAATCAGGCAAGAGGATGATGAAAATTGGTGGTGGTAATACCCAGCATTGCTCCCGCGAAATATTTTTATAGGATAGCCATTTAAGTGAAACTCTACTCGAGAGCAAGAGCCAAAGTCTTCAAGAGGGGAGAACTGAAAGCAGTAAAGACTAAATGAAAAATAATGAACAAAATAGTGACAGGTTGTTTTGACTGTACATCAAGACTGAATGCTGTGCATACAGGCAGATAGGTTTCATGGTACTGTGTTTTTTCAAGCCTCACTAATAAGAATTAATAGCACAGTGATCCTGGACTATTTTAACGCATGTTTCTTAATTCTACCATATTATCTCATTGACACAGAACATCCTACTGAACAGTGTTAGGCAAGCTTGAATGGTCTGTCCCCTTCAGTCAGTTTCTACTAACAATTAAATGAGGCATGACACCATTTATCTAAAGCCACGCCACCAACCTCATAAAAACAGCACTTCTGTCATGGGTATAATGTGTACCCAGATGCAAACACATTACGTGTTACAACAGATAATATCCCATTTTACACCATCCATTATAACAGAGAATCATTTCAATTGACATGGCCCTGAAATATGTTAGTGCTCCCTTGGCTGTGGAACTCATAATATATTACATCAATGTTACAAGCTGCAACACATAAAGCACTCCATATGCAACAACAACTTGTATTCTATTCAATGTTTAACTGGGGAAACATCCCATTGTCCTTTGCACAGGGAACAGCAGCAGAGTAAAACAACAAATCCACACGGTCCTTCCAATCTACACTGAAATTTACATTACAATAGGAGACCATTCAATCCATCACATTGTTCTGTTCTCTTCCTGTATGTTCTTCAATTTCCAGTATTTATCTGATTAAGATACACATTCACTGTGATAAAGCCCTCCACAGTAGAAAATGGCACATGGCATATTCACCGAAATGCTGCTGCTCATTGTTTTTCACAAATATGTTAAAATGATGATCGCGCATTATTGAGTTGTCAACTGGAGGGAATATTTCCCTCCTATGGCTCCTGTCAAAATACTTAGTAAATCAAGAGGAGGCTTATTTGTTTTTTTTCACCTTCTTGCTCCTGTGAAGATCACCCCAGTATTGTTGTTTACATAGTTCCTCAACTGATATTGTAATGAATCTACACCGAGTACTTTCAATGCTTTTAACTTGTTGTTAATTGAAGAAATCATACTGCATATACTGTTCCGATTGTAGTCTTCCACAAATTTATAATCATATTTCTCTCTGTACTAGTGCGCCTCTTTAAAAAGCCCCAAATCCAAATGACTGATGTAATGGAGCGGTCTACCTCTATCAGTACTCGGAGGAAATTGTACTTCTGTACTGTGTTCACAATTTCCATTGAGTTTATACTTACACTTTTCATAATTCTCTGCATTATGCTGCCTCCTTAACCATTCCATTAATTTTCCCATGTCTTCTTGGAAGTTTTGTTCTTTGCTCATTTTTGATGAACTCCATATTTTTTGTATTCCCATTCACATTTTGACATGAAGTTACATTTCCCATCCTCAATGCCCAATTGTCTATAATATTTATAAGACAACAATGGCTTTTAAGGATGTCATTTCTTAAATTCCATGTTAAGTAATACTCATTAATTCTGCCCTATACGTCCTGTTAATCAATTAGCATTTGGCATAATCTTCACTAAACAGTGCTTCTGCCTTTTTTTCTCAACATCATACTGTGAAAGATCATATGAAGGGAGGTGGTAGTATGGCACTTTATTTTATATTTTATAGCCACTTTATTCCCCTGACCCTGAATTCCTAGTGCAGTGATATTATTTGTATGCTACCCCCTGCATTTTTATGATCTTTCACAAGTCTAAACCTAGATTGTAAGCAGAAATATTGTACAGATATTTCAACACGGTGCCTCTAACTGAACTTCCAACTCCCAAAGCTCTTGTACTACCTACAAGTCACAAGTTGGGAGTATGGTGGAATATTATCCACTTACCCAGTTAAGTTCAACTCCAGTAATATTTGAGAAGGCCAAAACTATTTGAGATAAAGTGGTCCACTGGATTAACTCCCCATCCACCGATTTAAACATTCACTTCCCGCACCACAGTGCATTGTGATTGCAATGTATACTAGCCAAAGGATGCATGACTGAAACTCAGTAAAGCTTCTTATTCCAAGATCCAAATCACATATATAAAGCAAAAGAAATGCAATGGCCTTATCTCTGAATGTTGGAGGATACTACTGCCCACCACTGTTATGCCCAAAAAAGAATTTTCTGCCTCCAACTGTGGCTAGCTGTCCTGAAACAGCCTTTTTTATCCAATGGAACACTGACTGTCCTATCTTTAAGGCTCAATTTTGTTAATCATCCTGTTGTGGGTTACATTGTCAACAATTTCATAAAATCCATGTATATAACATCCATCACATTCTCATCTAAACTCTTTCTATTTCCTCATCAAAAATTTCAATGAGATTTATTAAGTATGATGTACCTTTTAGAAATTCATGTTGACTTTCCATAACTAACTCTTAAATGTCTTCAAATACTTAGTGATTTTTCCCTGACTGTGGATTTCAAAGCCACACCAACCATTGCTGTTAAACTATCTGGCGTACAGTTTCTAAAATTATGCAATATGGGAGCCACATTTTCCACTGTGCAGTCCTTTTATAACTTTCCCAAATGTAGAAAAGATGGCAAGATTAAAATAAACCTTTCTACTTTCTCCAGCTACACTTCCATTAAAAACCTGGGATATGAGCCATCTAAACCATGTGACTTATCTACATTGCACTGGCTGTCTTCAACATATTTATCTGTGTTTTTTTCTCCCACAAGTCATGTTCTTTACATATACTAATGACTGGGCTCGACTTTTCCAAATGAAAGAATTTAGGAACTTTCTGAAATTATTCGCTGAAGGTCTATGTTCTCTGGAAACCTACTGCAGAAAATGAAGAATTTGACCAAGCACCAACAGGACAGTTAGTTACTTCAGCCTTCCCCTTGAGCAACTTGGAAGAGTAGGAAAGAACTTCCATAAGACATAGAAGCAGAAGTAGGCCATTCAGCCCATCATCGCTTAACCGTTATTCAATGAAATCATTGTCAATTTGATAATCCTCACCTTGACTTTCCTGCCTTAATTAACCCTTAAATCTCTTATGGATTAAATTTCTGTCTGTCTCAGGATTGAACATATTAAGTGACCGATTCACAACAGCCTTAAGTGACAAAGAATTCCACATCGTCAGGACAAAAAGTTCTTCCTCTTCTGTCTTACATAGGCGACCCGTTACCATGAGGTTATGCCCTCTGGTCCTAGAGTCTTCCACAGGAGAAACAAGCACTCCGTACCTACCCTGTCAGGATCTCCAAGTATACTGAGTAAGCTCACTTCCTATTCCTCTGAAGTCCATATAGCACAGTTCCGATCTCTCCTCACAAGAAAATCCCTTCATATCTGGGATCAACCTAATGAACCTTCTACTAGTACACCATTCTCTCAGATAAGGAGACTAAAAATGTTCTTGTTAGTTCTGCCTAATCTCTGTGCCCCAATCTCTTAATTAAATTGTGATTTCATTTCAGTTTCTATCATTTGCAATTGATTCTTTTTAAATCTATAAATTTTCTATCTTCAAATTATAGATGACTGTCTGATTGAGAATTTGTAACAATTAAAAAGCAAATCACTTCATGCCCAGCTGTATGCCTGACCACCTGACCATGCCACAATGTCAAAATATTTTGGCCTAACATCAGAAAAAGGTCAGAAAGTAGGCGAGACTTATACAGATGCCAGCAGCAGCAACAGACTAAAACTGGTACACTCGCAATAGTCAATACAGTACTATACCCAACTTGATTAAAAAGTCATCACAAAATATATAGTAGACATCCACATCCAGGAAGCTTTGAGGATTATCCTTGGGATGATGTGCCCAATACAGCTTGAGTGGTTTCTAGTGCTGTGGATTTATATTTTGTGCCTCAATTATTCACAATATTCATTGACAGAGAGACCTTGGAGTGCAGGTTCATAGTTTCTTGAAAGAGGAGTCCCAGGTTGATAGGATAGTGAAGAAGGCATTTGATATGCTTGCCTTTATTGGCCAGTGCATTGAAATTAGGAGTTGGGGTGCGATCATGTTGCGGCTAAGCAAGAAATTGGTTTTTGATAGCTGCGTGACTTTCTGGTCTAAGATAATAAAGTGTGAAGTTGGATGAACACAGCAGGCCAAGCAGCATCTCAGGAGCACAAAAGCTGATGAAAAGTCAGCTTTTGTGCTCCTGAGATGCTGCTTGGCCTGCTGTGTTCATCCAGCTTCACACTTTATTATCTTGGATTCTCCAGCATCTGCAGTTCCCATTGTCACTGACATTCTGGTCTACCTGCTATAGGAAGGATGTTGTGAAACTTGAAAGGGTTCAGTAAGGAATTACAAGGATGTTGCCAGGATTGGAGGGTTTGAGCTACAGGGAGAGGTTGAAAAGGTTGGAGCTATTTTCCCTGGAGCATTAGAGGCTAAGGCGTGACCTTATGTAGATTTATACAATCATGAGGGACATGGATAGGGTAAGTAGACAAGTCTTTTCCTTGGGGTGGACTAGTCCAAAATTAGAGGCCATTGGTTTAAGGTGAAAGGGGAAAGGCTTAAGAGGGACTAAGGGGCAACTTTTTCTCGCAGAGGATTGTGCCTGCATGGTATGAGCTACCAGAGAAAATGGTGAAAGCTGATATAATTACAATACTTAAAAGGCATTTGGATAGGTACATGAAAAGGAAGGGTTTGGAGGAGTATCAGTCAAATACTGGTAAATGGAACTAGGTTTATTTAGGACATCTGGTCATCATGGACGAGTTGGAATGAAGGGTCTGTTTCCATGCTGTACATCTCTATGACAATGACTTGGATGGTGCATAAATATCAAATATCCAAATTTGCTAATAACAAATTGTTGTTGGAATTAGTGTTGACAACAGTATAAAATTACAACAAGTCATTGATAGATTGGGTGAAAGACTAAAGCTGTGGCATAGATTTTAATGTACGCAAGTGTGAGGTTATCCATTTTGGATCTAAAAAGGACAGGTCAGGGTATTTTTTAAGAAGGTACAGGTGTCGTGATTGAAATGAGGTCACCCAGGTGGATTTATTAAGTATGAGTTCCCTCATTAGAGCTGTTAACCTGGTCAAATCAGGAAGTCCTGGCTGACAGAAATAAACAGAAGTGTTAGAGGTTCTGTTCACGCTGCGAGCTGGCTCTGAGGAAGCGGACTACTGTCAAGTACCAAGCATATGTAAATAAAGGGTGACTTGGACAGGATACCGATATCTGGGGAGTTATTTCGAAAGAGTTAAATGCAACAGATGTCCAACGAGATTTGGGGTTCAGGTGCATAGCTCTTTAAATGCCATGAACAGGTTCTGAAAATAGTCAAGAAGGCTGATGAAATCCTGTCCTTCATGTCTGAAGGGTTGGAGTGTAAGAATGCCGATGTTATGCTGCAGTTATACAAAACCTGATTTCGGCCCCCCTTAAGAATACTGCGAGCAGATCTGGGTACCTTACGGAGGATGTTTGAACCCTGGAAGGAGTTCAATGTAGGTTTACAAGGATGTTACCTGGACTCCAGGGTTATGTTATGATGACAGATTAGATAAATTAGGCCTTTATTCTCTAGATTTCAGAAGCTTAGGGTTGATCTAAATTGAGGTTTTCAGGATATTAACAGGGGAAAAACAAGGATAAAAGCACAGCAGGTCAGACAGCATCCAAGGAGAGGGAAATCAACTTTTTGGGTCGAAGCCCTTTGTCAGGACTTGGGAGGGAGAGGGGGGGCCCAGGAACAAATAGAGGGAGAGGGTGGGGCTGGGTGAGAGTAGGTGAGATGGAGATAGGTGGATGCAGGTAGGGGATTATTTAAGTTGGTCATTGGGTAGGCTGGAGTGCATAGATGAATTAGAAGATGGGCACCTTGGGATTGGAGTGATTTTGAAGCTGGTGAAGTCAATATTCAGACCATTGGGCTGTAAGCTCCCAAAGAAAAATATCAGGTGTTGCTCCCCCAGTTTATGTTCTGACACCTCCCTCCTCTTCCTAGACCTATCCGTCTCCATCTCAGTAACTGACTCACCACAGACACTCATTTCAAACCAACTAACTCCCACAATTACCTCGATTACACCTTCTCTCACCCATGCTCCCGCAAAAATGCTATCACATATTCTCAAATCCTCAGCCTCCGCTGCATCTGCTCCCAGGATGAGGTGCTCTACTCTTGGACTTTCCCTAGGTATTCTCCTAATTTAGGGACTATTGTTTCCCCTTCTCTGTTATTAAAGATGCCCTCAACGATATCTCCCCCATTTCCTGTGTTTCTGCCCTCAAACCCTCTCCCCAACAATTAGGATAGAATCCCCTTAGTCCTCACATACTACCCCACCAACATCTGCAGACAACGCGTCATCCTCTGACATTTCCACAATCTGCAATCAGACCCGACTACCAAAAAAAATTTCTCTCCCCACGCCTGTCCACTTTCTGCAGAGACCATTGCTCTGCACACACCAAACAACACAACCTTCCAGTTGCCACCTGCCCAGCAATATGTCCATCTTTGACCTTCTCCACCATCAGAGTGAGGTCAAATTAAACTGGAGGAACAATTCCTGATATTTTGGCTTGGGAGCTTACAGCCCAATGGCCCCTATATTGACTTCACTAGCTTCGAAATCTCTCCACCCAAACTGTTAATCTTCCAACTCACCTATCGGCTCCACCCTTCCCACTGACTGACCACAATAACCCCCTATCTGCATCCACCTGTCTCCATCCAACCTACCCTCCCGCCAAGCCCCAACCCTCCAACCTCTACTTACTTAGGGGCTCCCCTCCTCCTCCCCAGTTCTGAGAAAGGGTTTTGGCCTGAAACATTGACTTACCTGCTCCTCGGATCTGTCTGTTCTGCTGTGCTTTTCCAGCTCCGCACTGACTCTTCACTGGCCTCTGGAATGGCCTTAGCAAGCCTCTCAGTTTGAGGGCAATTAACGATGCGTAAGAAATGTCATTTCTATCAGTGACACCCACATCCCATGAAAAAAATAAACAAAGCCTCAAATTATATTCATCTTGGTTGTCAAAAAACACCCACTTTATTTTGCTTAATAATCTTTACCAACCGCCATTTAATTGCAGTTTAGAGTGGCTGTGAAAACCCTGGGGTAATAAAGCTTGGTACAAATGGTAATACTGTACATCATTAACTGCAACAAAGCCATTGCCCAAAGATGCTCATGAATGTTCCTACAAATCCACAAGAATGTTCTGAAGTATATTTAATGGATCTGTAATGCACTGAAATGCTGACAGTGATTACATTTTAAACATTGACATAATCGTTTCTGCACAGTCGCTGGCAGATATTCAAAAAGTAACAAACTCTATTTGAGTAATCCATGAAGTGATTTTATTGTCTAAAAACATAGAAAGTATGGCACAGAAACAATTCCACCTCGGTCTTTATGCTACACATGAAGTTCCTCCTGGCCAACTGTATCAGGTTATCCTTCCATTCCATTCTCCCTCATGAATTCCACATTCCAATTACTCTCTGGCAAACAAATTTTCTTTTGAATTTCATACTGGATTAACAGTGACTATCTTATATTTATGAAACACAATGCATTTGACATGAATGGAGGCAGAAACTCCGACAGCTCAGAAGGACCAAATCCATCATTCAGACCAGTAATTCCACCTATAGCTGTGATAATGGGAACTGCAGTTGGTGGAGAATCCAAGATAAAAAAATGTGGAGCTGGATGAACACAGCAGGCCCAGCAGCATCTCAGGAGCACAAAAGCTGACGTTTCGGGCCCAGACCCTTCATCAGAGAGGCCCGAAACGTCAGCTTTTGTGCTCCTGAGATGCTGCTTGGCCTGCTGTGTTCATCCAGCTCCACACTTTGTTATTCCACCTATAGCTACTCACTTAGGATGAACTAAGGAAACGGATAACTCATTTTGTTTCACTTAGAGCCATGCTTCAAATTACATATCTTACCTGCTACCATCTCTGAAACAACACTCACCTCTGCATCAACAAATCACCGCTGGAATGAAAAATTCAACTATGGAGTGATCAGCTCAAGAATCAGCTGCCCCATCATCCTTCCTGCCAGCATTACAATCACGAGAAACTCAAATACCCCAAAGCTCCTCCAAAATTGCAAACATTACCCAGAAGCACTACAATCTTCTTCTGGTATGCTCATTCTGAAAATGAAAATCCTTATCCTCATATCCCTCCATTGTCTAAATTAACTATATGTGCTTACCTCTAAATTCATTCTCGATATTTTACTTCTAAAAGATATTATGCAAAACTATTTTAAGAACTATGACAGTAACTGCACATTCTGTCAACATGCATAAAAGGTCAGACAACTGCGGCTAACAAATGAAGTTCAGCAAGGGAACTGTATAAGTTTAAAATGAAAGACCTGTACAGTTACAAGAAATTGAATCAGTGATAATGGGAACTGCAGATGCTGGAGAATCCAAGATAACAAAGTGTGAAGCTGGATGAACACAGCAGGCCAAGCAGCATCTCAGGAGCACAAAAGCTGACATTTCAGGCCTAGACCCTTCATCAGAGAGAGGGAAGGGGTGAGGGTTCTGGAATAAATAGGGAGAGAGGGGGAGGCAGACCGAAGATGGAGAGAAAAGAAGATAGGTGGAGAGGAGAGTGTAGTTGGGAGGTAGGGAGGGGGTAGGTCAGTCCAGGGAAGACGGACAGGTCAAGGAGGTGGGATGAAGTTAGTAGGTAGGAAATGGACGTGCAGCTTGGGGTGGGAGGAAGGGAAGGCAACCAGCTTGTAACTGATGTCCATTTCAAGGCCACCGACTCCCACAGCTGCCTAGAATACACCTCCTCCCACCCACCCTCCTGCAAAAATTCCATCCCCTATTCCCAATTCCTTCGCCTCCGCCGCATCTGCTCCCACGATGAGGCATTCCACTCCCACACATCCCAGATGTCCAAGTTCTTCAAGGACCACAACTTTCCCCCCACAGTGGTCGAGAATGCCCTTGACCGCGTCTCCCGCATTTCCCGCAACACATCCCTCACACCCCGCCCCCGCCACAACCGCCCAAAGAGGATCCCCCTCGTTCTCAAACACCACCCCACCAACCTCCGGGTACAACGCATCATCCTCCGACACTTCCACCATCTACAATCCGACCCCACCACCCAAGACATTTTTCCATCCCCACCCCTGTCTGCTTTCCGGAGAGACAACTCTCTCCGTGACTCCCTTGTTCGCTCCACACTGCCCTCCAAACCCACCACACCTGGCACCTTCCCCTGCAACCGCAGGAAATGCTACACTTGCCCCCACACCTCCTCCCTCACCCCTATCCTAGGCCCCAAGATGACTTTCCTTGTTAAGCAGAGATTCACCTGCACATCTGCCAATGTGGTATACTGTATCCGTTGTGCCCGGTGCGGCTTCCTCTACATTGGAGAAACCGAGCGGAGGCTTGGGGACCGCTTTGCAGAACACCTCCGCTCGGTTCACAATAAACAACTGCACCTCCCAGTTGCAAACCATTTCAACTACTCCTCTCATTCTTTAGATGACATGTCCATCATGGGCCTCCTGCAGTGCCACAATGATGCCATCCGAAGGTTGCAGGAACAGCAACTCATATTCCGCTTGGGAACCCTGCAGCCCAATGGTATCAATGTGGACTTCACAAGCTTCAAAATCTCCCCTTCCCCCACCGCATCCCAAAACCAACCCAGTTCGTCCGCTCCCCCCACTGCATCCCAAAACCAGCTCAGCCTGTCTCTGCCTCCCTAACCTGTTCTTCCTCTCACCCATTCCTTCCTCCCACCCCGAGCCGCACCTCCATTTCCTACCTACTAACCTCATCCCGCCCCTTGACCTGTCCGTCTTCCCTGGACTGACCTATCCCCTCCCTACCTCCCCACCTACACTCTCCTCTCCACCTACCTTCTTTTCTCTCCATCTTCGGTCCACCTCCCCCTGTTGCCCTATTTATTTCAGAACCCCCACCCCATCCCCCTCTCTGATGAAGGGTCTAGGCCCGAAACGTCAGCTTCTGTGCTCCTGAGATGCTGCTTGGCCTGCTGTGTTCATCCAGCCTCACCTTTTATTATCTTGGATTCTCCAGCATCTGCAGTTCCCATCATCTCTGAAATGATTACTTTGAGTTTGTTCTCACAAACAAACACACACAAAATCCCCAAAAATTAGAGGTTCAAGTTACAAATGAAAATAAAGAGTTGAAGGAAAATAAAGTAGAAAAATTAATGGGACTGAAACTTGCTAAATCACTCGGACGTGTTATCCTACATCCCAGAGTGTTGAAGGAGGTAGCGAGAGAGATTAATCAATTCGTTTGTGATTAGCTTCCACAGATCTATAGATCGCTGGAGTTTGGAAGGTAGCAAATGTCTCTCCACTATTTAAGAAGGAAACAAGAGAGAAAACAGGGAATTCCAGACCTGTAAGCCTTACATAAATAACCGGGAAAATGCTGCAGGCTATTATGAAGGATGTGATAAATCAGCACTGGGGTGTTAATGGTCGTATTGGGCACAGTCAGCATGTATTTGCAAGTAAGAAATTATGTTTGACCAACTCTGTTGGGAGTTTTTTGGAGATACTACAAAAAGATCTTTTTCCTTCTATTCATTCATGGGGTGAGGACATCGCTGGCTAAGCAGCATTTATTGCCCATTCCTAATTGCCCAGAGGGCAGCTATGAGTCAAACACATTGCTGTGGGTCTGGAGTCACATGTAGGCCAGACCAGGTAAGGATGGCAGTTTCCTTCCCTAAAGAATATTAGTGAATCTGACAGTTTTTTCCTGACAACTGGCAATAGATTCATAGTCATCATTAGACTCTTAATTCTAGATATTTGTTGACTTTAAATTCCACTAGCAGCTGTGGCAGGATTTAATCCCAGGTTCCTGCAACATTACCTGGATGAACGGTCCAGCAATAATACCACTAGGCCATTGCCTTCCCATTGATAAATGAGAGTTGATGAATATAGGATACTTACATTTTTATAAGGCTTTTGCTAAAGACCCCCATGAGGCTGGTTAGAAAACATGGAAAAACAAAGGGTAGGAATTAAAGTACAGGCCTATATCAATACTTTGGAGGTGAGGATTAATTTCTAGATGATATAAAACTGAGGGAATGTGTTGTGGAAAATATGTAAAGCAGCTTCAGGAGGACTTGGGCGGAAAATGTAAGGCTCTTCACTTTGGTAAAAGGAACAGCTGTGCAGAGTATCTCTTAAATGGTAAGACTTTAGAAGGTGTAGATATACAAAGAGGCCCAGGTGTCCTTGTTGGTAAGTCAGTGAAGGCTAACATGTAGGTGCAGCAAAGTATAAGGTATGCCAGTAAAATTTAGCCTTTAATGCAAGAGGATTGGAGTACAGGAGTGGTAATTGTATTGGAACATGGTTAGACTGCATCTTGAGAAACTATGTGTTTGGTCTCCTGATCTCGTGAAAGGCTTCATTATCATAGAAGGAGTGCAACAGTGGTTTACCAGACTTGTTCCCAGGATGAGAGGACTATCCTATGAAGAGGTTGGGCAAACTAGGTCTGTATTTGCTAAAGAAGGTAGGTGATTGAGCGTTATGCAATCCACAATAATAGGCAGGGTAGATGCAGGTAGGATGTTTCCCCTCACTGGGGAGTGCAGAAATGGGCACACAGTTTAAAAACAAGGGGAATTCCATTTAGATCTGAGAAGAGCTATTTTTACTTAGAGGGTTGTGAACCTTTAGAATTTTCTACCTTAGAGGGCTGTGGAGGCTTAGTCTTTGAGTATGTTTAAGGTTGAGATCGACAGATTTTGGAGTACAATTGTGAATAGAGTTGAGGTGGGTAAAAACTTTGACATATTCGATCAGCCATGATTGTACTGAATGGCAAGGCAGACTCAATTGGCTGAATGGCATACTCTTGTTCATGAAGGAAAGGAGCATTTGACAGAGTAAATGCAATTAGGTTTATTGGTGGCAGAGAGCACAAATGCCAGCGCAGACTGGGAGAGTCAAAGGAACTATTCTGTTCTGTGCCTGTAATGTTCTACTTCCTAATAATCCTCAACGTTCGCAATTTTGATGTCAAAGATTGAATTGTAGAGCCTTATGCAGTTCCTAACATGTCAAATGTGGTTTAATCTAGAATTGCTGTTCTGTTTTAAGTTATTGAAACATTTTAAGTTATTGAAAGTTTTGATTTAAGTATTTGTAATAATTCATAAATCATTTAAAGAATTATAAATAACCTCCTGCTGAGATCACATAATAAAACTTCTGTTGGATCTAACTGGGCTTTGGAAAAGATGAATGTCTCTCTGACAAAATAGAATTACAAACACAGCGCCCCACTTAGCCTTCAAGGCAGGCATGTTAATTATTTATTAAAATTAACGAGTAGGCTGCACCATTTCTAAAATCATTGAAAAGTCACACGTCATATTTTTGTAATGGTAAAAGTCGAATAAAACTGTTGATGTTTAAGTATGGTACTCTTTGTGCCTAATGGCGGCTTTGTAAATGATCTAAAGGATTGTAATGTAATTCAACGTTGGCTATCACTTGACATCAGCTGCGAAGATGACAGGAGTCTCAGTAAATTGAGAAAGAACATCGACTGGTTGGTCTGGATGCAATTGCTGGCTCTGGCCACTGAGGGTCAGAATTGAACACATACTTTGACTTCACCAGCAGCTTTGTTGGGAAGGACATGCATACCAAGGACTACATCCTCCTGAAACACTAGTTTTAAATCATTCATCCAGCTTAGAAGCTTCCCTACTCTGAATAACTTTCCTTCCAACTCGCTCCTGTGATCGTCTGGAATCTCCAGAGACCAACTTTCAGGCATTAGCAGGTAAACCCAAAGGCCCCCCGCATTCCCCTATCAATGAGCAGTTCTAGTCAGGTCATGATTAGATTCCCTACAGCGTGGAAACAGGCCCCTCGGCCCAACAAGTCCACACCGCCCTTTGAAACATCTCATCCAGGCCCATCCCCCCAAAACCCTGAACACTATGGGCAATTTAGCATGGCCAATCCACCTAGCCTGCACATCTTTGGACTGTGGGAGGAAACCCACGCAGACACGGGGAGAATGTGCAAACTCCACAAAGACAGTCGCCTGAGGCGGGAATCGAACCCGGGTCCTTGGCGCTGTGAGGCTGCAGTGCTAACCACTGCGCCACCGTGCCGCCCTGTTGATATCATTGTCCAATCCCTGCTCTGCCATCTATTAATCCATTGCAAGGTAACAATGTGGTCTAATTTCTGTTGCTGCAGCACTCATCTGCATTTTTAAAATCAACTTCTTTATCCATCCACTTTAAGCTGTAATAAATTGCTGGAGAAATTCAGCAGGTCTGGCACATCTGTGGGAAGCAAACGGAGTTAATGTTTCAGATCCAGTGACCCTACAGCAGAACTGATAGTAGTTTGCAAATGGTTGTATTTATATTAATGATACTGATAGAGTTGGCTGGGGGGTGGTGGAACAGCATTGGAATGGGGAAAGGGAATGATCTGATTAGATAGAGAAGAACAGAGAGGGAGACAGAGAAAGACAGAGAGAAATGGGAAGCACACAATGGGGTTGCTGACAATACTAAATGCTAAATAGGTGATAACAAGAACTGGGGTAATGGGAACTGCAGATGCTGGAGAATTCCAAGATAATAAAATGTGAGGCTGGATGAACACAGCAGGCCAAGCAGCATCTCAGGAGCACAAAAGCTGACGTTTCGGGCCTAGACCCTTCATCAAGGGCCCTTTCCCAGGCCCCAAGATGACATTCCACATTAAGCAGAGGTTCACCTGCACATCTGCCAATGTGGTATACTGCATCCACCGTACCCGGTGCGGCTTCCTCTACATTGGGGAAACCAAGCGGAGGCTTGGGGACCGCTTTGCAGAACACCTCCGCTCGGTTTGCAATAAACAACTGCACCTCCCAGTCGCAAACCATTTCCACTCCCCCTCCCATTCCTTTGAAGACATGTCCTTCATGGGCCTCCTGCACTGCCACAATGATGCCACCCGAAGGTTGCAGGAACAGCAACTCATATTCCGCCTGGGAACCCTGCAGCCATATGGTATCAATGTGGACTTCACCAGTTTCAAAATCTCCCCTTCCCCTACTGCATCCCTAAACCAGCCCAGTTCGTCCCCTCCCCCCACTGCACCACACAACCAGCCCAGCTCTTCCCCCCCCACCCACTGCACCCCAAAACCAGTCCAACCTGTCTCTGCCTCCCTAACCGGTTCTTCCTCTCACCCATCCCTTCCTCCCACCCCAAGCCGCACCCCCATCTACCTACTAACCTCATCCCACCTCCTTGACCTGTCCGTCTTCCCTGGACTGACCTATCCCCTCCCTACCTCCCCACCTATACTCTCTCCACCTATCTTCTTTACTCTCCATCTTCGGTCCACCTCCCCCTCTCTCCCTATTTATTCCAGTTCCCTCCCCCCATCCCCCTCTCTGATGAAGGGTCTAGGTCCGAAACGTCAGCTTTTGTGCTCCTGAGATGCTGCTTGGCCTGCTGTGTTCATCCAGCCTCACATTTTATTATAACAAGAACTGGGTTGGCTGTTCTGGGAGAAATCCAGACAGGACAGGCCCTGGGAGTGTGGGGTGGATAACTAACATGGAGGAATGTGTTCACGCTTCGAAATTATTAAACTAAATGTTGAGTCCTGAAGGCTGTAAGGTTCCGAGGTGGAAGATAAGATTTTGAGTGCGAGCAGCAGCGGAGGCAAGACGGACCCGGAAGACTGCAGCTAAGGTAAAGCAGTTTATTTTTAAAATTACTTACCGGTAGCGGGCAGCGGTGTTTTTTTTCCTCTTTCAGAGAAGGAGCGGGAGCACCGGAGGAAGTGACGAGGACCAGAGGGGCAGCCGGGAAGGAAAGCAGTGAGTATAAATACTCACCCTTCGACGCCAACGGCCATTTTGAGTGCGAGCAGCAGCGGAGGCAAGACGGACCCGGAAGACTGCAGCTAAGGTAAAGCAGTTTATTTTTAAAATTACTTACCGGTAGCGGGCAGCGGTGTTTTTTTTTCCTCTTTCAGAGAAGGAGCGGGAGCATCAGAGGAAGTGACGAGGACCAGAGGGGCAGCCGGGAAGGAAAGCAGTGACCATATGTATCAGCAAGGTGGCTGATATATTCCCCTCAGCAATAAGTATACCGTTTTGGATACTGCTGGGGGGGTTGACCTACCAGAGGAAAGCCATAGTAGTCAGTTCTCTGGCACTGAGCCTGACACTGTGGCAAAGAAGGGAAGGGGGCAGAATAGAAAAGTACTCGTGGTAGGGGACTCGATAGTTAGGGGAATCGACAGGAGATTTTGTGGGCAAGATCGGGATTCCCGGAAGGTATGTTGCCTCCCTGGTGCCAGGGTCCGGGACGTCTCCGATCGGGTGTATAAAGTTCTGAAAGGGGAGGGTGAACAGCCAGAAATCGTGTTACATATTGGCACAAATGATATAGCCAGAAATAGGTTTGAGGATATAAAAAGTGATTTCAGGGAGTTAGGATGGAAGCTGCAGAGCAGGACGAACAGAGTAGTGTTCTCTGGTTTACTACCGGTGCCACAAGATAGCGAGGTGAGGAACAGGGAGTGGGCGCAGCTGAACACGTGGCTACGCAGCTGGTGTAGGAGGGAGGGTTTCAGATATGTTGATAATTGGGATGCCTTCTGGGGAAGGTGGGACCTGTACAAGAAGGACGGGTTGCATCTGAACTGGAAGGGGACCAATGTCCTGGGTGGAAGGTTTGCTCGAGTAGTTCGAGAGGGTTTAAACTAGTATGGCAGGGGGGTGGGAACCTGAGCTGTATACCAGAGGTGAGCGTTGATGCAGGTGAGGCAGTAGCAAGAGGTAGACCAGCTAGTGGGAAGGATTTTCCTGGGAAGGAACCAAGGGATCGGTTAAAGTGTGTTTGCTTTAATGCAAGGAGTATCAGGAATAAAAGTGATGAACTTAGAGCATGGATCAGTACCTGGTGCTATGATGTTGTGGCCATAACAGAGACATGGGTTTCTCATGGGCTGGAATGGTTGCTGGATATTCCATGGTTTAGAACATTTAAAAAGAATAGGGAGGGGGGAAAAAGAGGAGGGGGTGTAGCACTACTAATCAGAGAGGGTATCACAGCTACAGAAGCTTCCATTGTCGAGGAAGATCTGCCTACTGAGTCAGTATGGGTGGAAATTAGGAACAGCAAGGGAGTAGTCACCTCGTTAGGGGTTTACTACAGGCCCCCCAATAGCAGCAGGGAGATTGTAGAAAGCATAGGTCGACAGATTTTGGAAAAGTGTGGACGCAGTAGGGTTGTTGTAATGGGTGACTTTAACTTTCCTAATATTGATTGGAACCTCCTTCGAGCAGAAGATTTGAATGGAGCTGTTTTTGTAAGGTGTGTTCAGGAGGGTTTCCTAACGCAGTACGTTGACAGGCCGACGAGGGGAGAGGCCATTCTAGACTTGGTGCTCGGAAACGAGCCGGGGCAGGTATCAGATCTTGTGGTGGGAGAGCATTTTGGTGATAGTGACCATAACACACTCTCATTCTACATAGCTATGGAGAAGGAGAGGATTAGGCAGAATGGGAGGATATTTAATTGGGGAAGAGGAAACTATGATGCGATTAGACACGAGTTAGGAAGCATGGACTGGGAGCAGTTGTTCCATGGTAAGGGAACTATAGACATGTGGAGATGGTTTAAGGAACAGTTGTTGGGAGTGATGAGTAAATATGTCCCTCTGAGACAGGCAAGACGGGGTAAGATAAAGGAACCTTGGATGACGAGAGCGGTGGAGCTTCTAGTGAAAAGGAAGAAGGTAGCTTACATAAGGTGGAGGAAGCTAGGGTCAAGTTCAGCTAGAGAGGATTACATGCAGGCAAGGAAGGAGCTCAAAAATGGTCTGAGGAGAGCCAGGAGGGGGCACGAGAAAGGCTTGGCAGAAGGAATCCGGGAAAACACAAAGGCATTTTACACTTACGTGAGGAATAAGAGAATGGTCAAAGAAAGAGTAGGGCCGATCAGGGATAGCATAGGGAACTTGTGTGTGGAGCCTGAGGAGGTAGGGGAAGCCCTAAATGAGTTTTTTGCTTCTGTCTTTGCGAAAGAAACGACCTGTGTAGTGAATGAAACCTTTGAAGAGCAGGTGTGCATGCTGGAATGGATAGAGATAGAGGAAGCTGATGTACTGAAAATTTTGTCAAACATTAAGATTGACAAGTCGCCAGGCCCGGATCAGATTTGTCCTCGGCTGCTTTGGGAAGCGAGAAATGCAATTGCTTCGCCACTTGCGAAGATCTTTGCATCCTCGCTCTCCACTGGAGTCGTACCTGAGGACTGGAGAGAGGCAAATGTAATTCCTCTCTTCAAGAAAGGAAATAGGGAAATCCCCGGCAATTATAGACCGGTAAGTCTCACGTCTGTCGTCTGCAAGGTGTTAGAAAGGATTCTGAGGGATAAGATTTATGACCATCTGGAAGAGCATGGCTTGATCAAATACAGTCAACACGGCTTTGTGAGGGGTAGGTCATGCCTTACAAACCTTATCGAGTTTTTTGAGGATGTGACTAGTAAGGTTGATGAGGGTCGAGCTGTGGATGTGGTGTATATGGACTTCAGTAAGGCATTTGATAAGGTTCCCCATGGAAGGCTCATTCAGAAGGTCAGGAGGAATGGGATACAGGGGTACTTAGCTGCTTGGATACAGAATTGGCTGGCCAACAGAAGACAGCGAGTGGTAGTAGAAGGAAAATATTCTGCCTGGAAGTCAGTGGTGAGTGGGGTTCCACAGGGCTCTGTCCTTGGGCCTCTACTGTTTGTAATTTTTATTAATGACTTGGACGAGGGAATTGAAGGATGGGTCAGCAAGTTTGCAGACGACACAAAGGTCGGAGGTGTCGTTGACAGTGTAGAGGGCTGTTGTAGGCTGCAGCGGGACATTGACAGGATGCAGAGATGGGCTGAGAGGTGGCAGATGGAGTTCAACCTGGATAAATGCGAGGTGATGCATTTTGGAAGGTCGAATTTGAAAGCTGAGTACAGGATTAAGGATAGGATTCTTGGCAGCGTGGAGGAACAGAGGGATCTTGGTGTGCAGATACATAGATCCCTTAAAATGGCCACCCAAGTGGACAGGGTTGTTAAGAAAGCATATGGTGTTTTGGCTTTCATTAACAGGGGGATTGAGTTTAAGAGTCGTGAGATCTTGTTGCAGCTCTATAAAACTTTGGTTAGACCGCACTTGGAATACTGCGTCCAGTTCTGGGCGCCCTATTATAGGAAAGATGTGGATGCTTTGGAGAGGGTTCAGAGGAGGTTTACCAGGATGCTGCCTGGACTGGAGGGCTTATCTTATGAAGAGAGGTTGACTGAGCTCGGTCTCTTTTCATTGGAGAAAAGGAGGAGGAGAGGGGACCTAATTGAGGTATACAAGATAATGAGAGGCATAGATAGAGTCGATAGCCAGAGACTATTTCCCAGGGCAGAAATGGCTAGCACGAGGGGTCATAGTTTTAAGCTGGTTGGTGGAAAGTATAGAGGGGATGTCAGAGGCAGGTTCTTTACGCAGAGAGTTGTGAGAGCATGGAATGCGTTGCCAGCAGCAGTTGTGGAAGCAAGGTCATTGGGGTCATTTAAGAGACTGCTGGACATGCATATGGTCACAGAAATTTGAGGGTGCATCCATGAGGATCAATGGTCGGCACAACATTGTGGGCTGAAGGGCCTGTTCTGTGCTGTACTGTTCTATGTTCTATGTTCTATAAGGTGTTATTTCTAACAGCTCATGCTGAGCTTTGCTGGAACACTGCAGCAGGCCTGTGACAAAGAGGCTGCCATGGCAACATGGTGGTATGTTGAAGTGGCAGGCAACTGGAAGTTTGGGATTATTTTTATGGATAGAGTGGAGGCGTTTGGCAAAGAGGTCACTCACTCAAGCTGTGTTTCCTCTCTCCGAGATAGACGAGACCGTGTTGTGAGCAGTAAATACAGTAGATTAGACTGAATCGCAGGTAAATCGCTGCATCACCTGGACGGTGTGTCTAGGGCCTTGAATAGTGACAAGCAGGAGATTAATGAGCAAGTACGATACCTTCTATGCTTGCAAGAGAAAGTGCCATGGCGGTGAGGGGTGATGTTGGGCATGGGCCAGGGTGTCCGAGAGGGAACAGTTCCTCCAGAATGCTGACAAGGGAGGAGAAAGTGTGACCCATGGTGGCATCTCAGTGGAAGTGGAGAAAAGAGTGGCTTATAATTCTTTGGATGTAGAGGCTGGTGGCATGGAAAGTGAGCTCCTAGGGGGATCCTATTGTTGTGAAAAGGAAGGGATGATAGCAGAAGTGTGGGAAACAGAGCACAGACATCTGAGGGCCCTGTCAAATGTAACGGCAGGGAATCCATGTTTGAGGAGAAATGTAGACTTATCTGAGGTGCTAAATGTGGCATATTCAGAGTAGATGTTACAGAGACAGTGAAACTGGAGAATGGAATGGAGTCCTTAAAGGAAGCAGGGTGTGGAAATGTCTATAGTTGGTGGGTTTGCAATGGATATTTGGGATTCTTCTCCTCTTAACCATCACCTTTGCCTCTCCTTTATTGCCATCCACTCATCTCAATCTCTTTCCCCACTCCCACCCAAAACTCCACATCACATCATTAGTAAAAATTTCACCATTTCCCAGCAGCTTTCAGCTTCGAAGAAGAGTCACTGGCCTCAAAACATTAATCTGCTTTCTCTCCATTGGTGCTGCCAGACCTGCTGAGTTTCTCCAGCAATTGCCTTTGTTTCAGATTGCCAGCATCTGCGGCTCCTTAATTTACTGTAAACCGCACAATTGTAATCTGTCATCCCACCAAGTAATATCTTAGTCCATCCCCTATACACACCTGCCAGGTATTTCAGCAAATTTCCCTCTGCCTTAATCCTTTCAAGCACCACGCCACCCCCACACCTCTCTTACTTTACTGCTGTTCATAATCCTGCCTGCTATGTCTCTGTTGCTCTATCAGCTCTTAGCTAATTCGAATCAATTCCGCCTCCAATGTTGTTTTCTACCACCCATCTCTTTCTTCACACTGAGAAGCATTTTAGTCTAAATCAATCCCACACCTCAGGAAGGACAAACTAGTAAAACTTGTAAAATGACACTTGGTGTTTGAAATGAACATTTGGTATGCTCATTTCTACCCTGTATTATTTATTTGCCTCTGGGGAACCCCCTCACCTTATACTCGCCCACCACCAGGGCCTTCCCCTTTACTGAGCAACTCTTTTGCCAAAGCTTCCTGTCTACTCACCAACCACCGTGGCTTGTCTGCACTCACCCCAACCTGCTCCTCACACCAGCAGCTCTTCAGTTCTTGTTCCTTCACTGAGCAGGGCAATGATCAAAAATGGTTTGCCCCTCTCACAAAGAAATCACCCACAATTTCCCTCAGACAGGGAATTGTTGTTGATCAATTATTAACCTGTCTTAGCTCCACCACACCATCCAAATGGCAAATTAAAATATAACTAATCTTGACCTGATTTTCATCCCGTGCATGTAATGTAGTGGGTGATTGATTAGGAATAATTAATATTAAAAGCATAATGCCCCTCCATCATCAACTGTTTGATTTCACAGTGATGACAGCTGCTACTCTGACCAAATGTTTAAAAGTCTCAAATATCAGAGAGTACTATTCATGAATACTCAGAGCAGCTGTTGAATGCCTAATGTTTACAAGCTTCACTTCTCATTTGTGACACGTTTGTATTGTAAAAAGCTGCTGGTTTACATTGACTGACATCAGTTCACAACAACAGCAAGCAACAGTGAAATACCAATTCATGTGGTTACTGAAAGGAATGTGCATGTGCCTTAGACTTTCTTTAATATTGAGGCCTTGCTCCATAAAAGACAGCAGCATAAAGCCCAATTTTGTATGGGATGACAAGGTGTAGAGCTGGATGAACACAGCAGGCCAAGCAGCATCAGAGGAGCAGGAAGGTTGACGTTTCAGGCCTAGGCCCTTCTTCAGAAAATGTCATTTTTAGAAGTCATTTTCTGAAGTAGGGCCTAAGCCCGAAGTATCACCTCTGATGCTGCTTGGCGTGCTGTGTTCATCCAGCTCTACACCTTTTAGTCTCAGATTCTCCAGCATCTGCAATTCGTACTATCTCTGAACCAATTTTATACGGTCTGGACTGGGAGTAGGAAGAAACATAGTAGCTGCCTTTTACATATCAAAAACCCTTTGTGTTTAAAACCAATAAAAGAACAAAAACAGACAAAAGTTTCTGATATCAACCCTTTTAAGTCTCAAATGCTTCTGAGTATTTCATTTCAACTAAACCATGTACACAGAGGTACATATGCAAGTAAAGTGAGTGAGCAAAAACTTGGCAGACTATGTGGGGAAATGTGAGATTATGGATTTTGTCAGGATGAAGTGAAGAGCTGAAAGTCATTTAAATGGAGAAAAACAGTGGAACGCCACAGAACTGAGGTGTTTGGGAGGCTTCAACTGTACATCACAAGAAGTTAGTTTTAAAGTTCACTGGATAATAGGGAAAGCAATTGCAGCAATGGCCTTTGTTTCAAAGGAAATGGAATATAAAAGGAGAGAGGTCCTGCTAAAACTGTACAAGGCACTGGTCAGACCACAGCTGAAATACTGTGAAAGTTTTGGAGTCTTTATCTAAGGAAAGATATACTGGCATTGGAGGCAGTCCAGAGAAGGACAACTTAGCATGGCCAATCCACCAAGCCTGCACTTCTTTGGACGGTGGGTGGAAACTGGAGCATCCGGAGGAAACCCGCGTAGACACGGGGAAAGAATGCGCAAACTCCACACAGTCGCCTGATGCTGGGATCGAACCTGGGTCCCTGGTGCTGTGAGGCAGCAGTGCTAATCACTGAGCCACCATGCCATGTTGGGATAGACATTTTTTTAAAATCAGTAAGGGAATCGAGAGCTATAGGGAACACGCAGGAAATTCGAGTTGAAGGTTATCAGATTATCCATGATCTTACTGAATGGCAGAGCAGACTCAGTGGGCTGAATGGCCCAGTTCTGCCTCTACATCTTATGGTCTAATTGCAATGCGAGTCAGATTGGGGAAAGGATGGGAGATTTCCTGCCCTGAAGGAAATTAGTAAACCAACTGTTGTTTTACGTCAATTGACATTGGTTACAATGGTCACTATTTGGCTAGCTTTTTAATTCCAGATATTTAACAAATTCAAATTTCATTAGGAAAGGTGAGGGGTGAGGTGGTACAGTGAGGGGATCCAAAAATTTTAATATGCTCATTTTTTTTAGCTCATGCACAGGATATGGACAAAACTGGCTAGGGCAGCATTTATTGCCCATTCCCAATTGACCAGAGGACAGTTAAGAGTCAACCATATTGCTGTGGTCTAGAATCACATGCAGGTTAGACTGGGTAAGAAAGGAATTTCCCTTCCATCAAGGATATTAGTGAACCAGATGGGTTTTCTCCTGTCAATTGACAATAGTCATCATTAGACTCTTAATTCCAGATTTTTATAAACTCAAATTCCATTAAATGCCATGGCAGGATTTGATATCAGAACCTGGGTCCCTGGATTAACAGTCCAGTGATAATATAACTAGGCTATCACCTTCCCTTGTGCTGCTTTAGTTAGTATGAGGTTTTACTACGAATGAGCACAACCGTAATCTGTGATTACAAAAAAGCAAGGCACCATACCAGCAATGACTTTCCTCACTTCGAGGTCAGACCCTATCATGGTTAGGGATTTCAAGTTTTTGATTAGACTGGGTATGAGAGGGATTAGTATAGATTCAGGTGGTGAAAAGCTTCATAGATATGATACATTGTTGAAGTGGTGTGATTTTGTGTGTCAGGAATGGCAGAGTTGAGTTGAAAGTTTGAGATATGTGGATAAATCTCTATCGCTGAAGTTTTCCTTTTATCTCCTTTGGGGTTATTTACAGACCTTGCTCCTTAGCACTTCATTTAGTGCTCTGCCAAACCTGATTTTTAAAAATGGTCTGCAGAAGGATTTTAACACTTCTTAAACCAATTGATTTTACCCATTATCCCTTATATTTTTATGTTGTAACTGAACCATTACACAACATTGTCTAGAAGAATAGAATGTCACCCACAATGTTTTTTAAAAAAAAAACAGATAACTTCATTACCTTAAGTGCTCCTGAAAAGCATTAATGTTAAGTAAATGTTTGGGAACATTATGGCAGCTGAATTTTTTTTAACATCTTGATTTTAATTAAAGGATCGCATAAAATATGCTAATAAGAATAATGCGCTTACATGCAAGCAGCGCCACAGGTTTTGACATTATCAAATTCATTTAGCCTCAGGTTTAACTGAAATTCAGAGGAGATCTTGCACAATTGATTCACATAAGATCTCATTGAAGAAATCAAACCTAATCATGGCCATCTTGCTGGGTGCAACACCCACATTGCATCTTCACACACCCTCTTTCCTTCCCTTGACAGTGCCAACTGAAGAACTGGCAGTCAATTATATGCAATGCCCATGTAAAACAGGCATGAGCAAGCCTCTGCAATATTTCTGGACCTAGCTGTTGTCCCTACCTGTAGTGCTTGGTTTCTCTTGGCCTACTCAGAGGTCAAAGAAAGAACAAAGAACAAAGAAAATTACAGCACAGGAACAGGCCCTTCGGCCCTCCAAGCCTGCGTCGATCAAGATCCTCTGTCTAACCTGTCATCTATTTTCTAACAGTCTGTGTCCATTTGCTACCTGCCCATCCATGCGCCTGTCCAGATACATCTTAAAAGACACTATCGTGTCTGCGTCTACCACCTCCGCTGGCAACGCGTTCCAGGCACCAACCACCCTCTGCGTAAAGAACTTTCCACGCATATCTCCTATGAACTTTCCTCCTCTCACTTTGAACTCGACCCCTAGTAATTGAGTCCCCCACTCTGGGAAAAAGCTTCTTGCTATCCACCTTGTCTAAAGGTGGATAGGTCCTTAAGGGAACCATGTTCTGGAAGCTAGCAAACAACTGTTCTGGTTTAGGGTCACCAGACTTGAAACATTAACTCCAACGTTTTTCTTTACAGATGTTGCCAGAATGGTTGAGCTTTTCCAGCAACTTCTGGTTTTGGTTGTGTGTGTTGGTAAAGAATTGTTGTGACCTGCTTTGATTTACAGTAGGGCTGATCAAGCATGTGCTTTGATTGGCCTTGTAGTAATACAATGGGCAATGAATAGTACATGCTCAACTGCTTCCCATTCACTTAACTCAGCCTCCTAAGACTAACCAGCTTGAAGAGCCAATCCATTGTGTTACATCAGTCATGCCTTATTGGCAGATGAGGTTCTAAGGAAACGAGTCGCTGAGACCTAATTTTGAATAGGCCTTGGGCCTCCAGCTCTAGGAAAACGTTCCCCAACACAGTGAATGTTTCATGCCTAACAGCCAAACTCAGTGATCCATGTAGTGTCAATGTTTAACACCCATTTACTCTCTTATGGTAAAACTAATATACTTCCACACTGATTCCCAACTGTTGCAATTCAAAAGCATGCTCTTAAAAAAAATCCATAAATTTTGCACATTTTGGCAATAGTTGAATTGATTTCCATTTCACTTTAATATCATTTTTAAACGAAAATGAACTATTTCTTGAAGCGCTCTCATCTTGGATTCTGCAGCTAATCCATTTTTTTCCGTAATTACTTCACTACTTCTGGTTTTCATCACTGTGAATGTGCAACCAGGGACTTTAAATTAAATATAAGTTGCTGAGCAGCCTTAGCTAATTTTAGAAGATTTTACAAGGTTATTAGGCTTTGTAAATTAGGTAAATTGTTTGATTTTTCATTGCTGTGCAGGGATAATATAATGGCACACGACTCTATCCTCACCAGCTTTGCCTCCTGAGCACATAAATTGAAAGACTTCCCTTTTGCCCTTAGGGAGGTGATATGATGACTTTTATTTTCTCTAATTGTTTGTGTGTAAACAATAATAGATGTACCGACGACCATAGGCAAGTATGAAGTTGTCAAAAATTATCCAATCCATTTTTCAACTTCAGGTTAATCACTCACAATCCATGTATCAAATCCATTTGGTCTCCTGTGCAGCAAGTTTTTATCACGTCTATGTAAGTAAAAGCGAAAGAAAGCTTCAGGGGCAAGACTTTTGTTTGGCAGAGTTTAAGGCCATTGGAACAGGGGTAGTCCATTCAGGCCAACCAAGCCTATCACACCATTTAATTTGATCACGGCTGATGGCACAGTTCAATTCTTTTACACACTTTTCCATCCCTATAACCCTGTGTGCAAAGCCTTCTGCTGTAGAGAATTCTAAAGGTTCAGAGGTTTTTTTTCTTAAAAAAGAAAAATTCTCCTTATCTCAGATCAAGTGTTGCAGTTTGAAAGTTTGTTCTTAAAAAAAAAACTCTACATTTCTGTCTACTCATCTCCTTCTGGAAGGATTTGTGATGTCATGATGTGCAGCCTTTTTATTTAAATTTCAATCTTATCCTTCAGCCCATTTTCATTTAAATCAGGAAGTTCAAATGAGCATACAGTTCTCCAGTACTGCCTCCATCTAAAATTAGTGGTGAGCTGTCTTCTGATTAAAAAAGCACCATTCATTTATGACGATAATACTGAAGGATTTATTCATAGCCCCAAGATCATGCAAGATGATCAGTTCATATCAATGTATCAATAATTACAAATCACCCAGAGTACAAAATCAGGGTGGGCAGGGGGAACATGGAGGGCAATATCTAGCTCTCAATTCAAAGTTGCCTTCAACAAAAGAATATGGCTAAGAAATGAAGTGGAGGGACCATCCCAGAAGATCATCCTCCCTTCAACCTTTCCCCAAGACTCTTGGACCCATTCCCATTTGCTGCTGTTACTGAGCCCTCCAACGCTGGACCAACTGTGTTCCTCAACATAGTCAGACTGCCTCTAGTTCCAGCAGTTGCCAGTGCTCCCATTGGCTTACAGAAAAGACCCTCTGGCCCATTGAATCAATCCCAGTCATAAACAACGACCTAACTATACTAATCTAATTTTTCAGCACTCGGTCCATAGCTTTGGTATTGCAAGGAAACATGTAAGTACTTCGTACATGTTATGAGAATTTCTACCATTACCACCTTTACAAGCAGTGAGTTCCAGGTTACCTCAACCCTCTTGGGTAGAAAAAATTTTCTTTACATCCCCTTACAACCTCCTGTCCTGTAAGTTAAATCTATGACCCCTGTATACTGATCCATCCACTAGAGGGAAAAGTTTCTTTCTGTCTATCCTTTCTATGCTCCTCATCATTTTATGCATCTCAATCATCTCCCTCATCAGAGAACAACCCCAGTCTGTCCAATCTCTCCTCATAACTAAAACTCTCCAGCCCAGGCACCATTCTGGTAAATCTCCTCTGCACCCTCTCCAATGCAATCTCATTCCACCTATAACATGGATTCTGGAATATTATGGCTGTGGTATAACGACAGTTTTATGAAGTCTCAGTTCACCTACCTGTTCTTAAACTCAATGCCTTGTCTAATAAAGGTATGTATCCCATATGCTTCCTTCACCATTTAACTACATGTCTTGCTACCTTAAGGGGCCAGTGGGCATGCACACCAAGTTGCCTCCGATCCTCAATGCTTCGCATGGTCCTACAGTTCATCATGCATTCCCTTGCCTTATTTGTCCTGATTAAGTGCAACGCCTTTCAGTTCTCCAGATTGAATTCCATTTGCCACTGGTCCACCAATCTGACCAGCTGATTTATACCTTCCTCTAATCTAAGGCTATCCTCTTCATTATTCACCATCCATTAATTTTTAGATCATTGCAAACTTTCTGAGTAACCCTTCTACATTCAAGTTAAAGATCAAAGAGGACTACAGGAGATGGCAGAGACATTAAACAAATATTTTGCATCAGTAGTTCCTGTGGAGAATGATATGAAGCCTGGGGAACTCGGGGAAATAAAAAATGGATGCCTTGAAAACAGTCCACATTATAGAAGACGAGATGCTGGAGGTCTTAAAAAAACCATAACGTTAGATATATTTCTAGGATCTGATCAAATATCTGTCAGGATGTTGTGGGAAGCTAGGGAAGAAATTGCAGGGCCCCTAGCAGAGGTATTTATATCATCAATAACTACAGGTGAGGTGCAACAGGACTGGAAGGGAGCTAACCATAGAGTCCCTACCATGTTGAAGCAGGCTATTTGACCTGTCAAGTACGCACCGACCCTCTGAAGGCCTTTCCATCCAGACCCACCATCTTCCACACTATCCCTGTAACCTCACATTTCCCCTGGCTAATCCATCTAACCTACACATTCCTGGACACTATTGGCAATTTAGCATGGCCAATCCACCTAACCTGCACATGTGTGGATTGTGGGAGGAAACCAGAACACTTGGAGGAAATCCACGCAGACACATAGAGAATTTGCAAACTCAACACAGGCTGTTGTCCGAGGTTAGAATCAAATCTTGGATCCATGGTGCCATGAGCAATGCTAACACTGAGCTACCATGCAACCTCAATGTTGTGTCTTCATTTAGGAAAGGGGATAAGGAGAAGCCTGGGAAGTATAGACTGGTGAGTCTGACATCAGTGTCAGGTATGTTGTTGGAGGGGTTTCTAAAAGATAGGATTTGCATGCATTTGGTGAGGCGAGGACTGATTAGGGAGAGTCAGCATGGCTTCATGCATGGGAAATCCTGTCTCATAAACTTGACTGAGTTTTCTGAGGATATGGGCAAAAAGAAAGATGAGGGCGGAGCGATAGGCATTGTCTGCACGGACTTCAGTGAAGACTTCAACAAGTTTGAACATGACATCTTGTTGACACTGAAGAAGGTTATCTAAGATTACAAACAAATATTGATCAATTGGGCCAATGGGTTGAGGAGTGACAGATGGAGTTTAATTTGGATAAATGCGAGGTATTGCATTTTGATCAAACAAATTAGGGCAGCACTTGTACAGTTAATGGTAAGGCCCTGGGTAGTGTTGTCAAACAGAGAGAACTAGAGGTTCAGGTACATAGTTTTGTGAAAGTTGTGTCACATGTAGACAGGCTGGTTAGGAAGGCATTTAGCATGCTTGCATTCATTGCTCAGACCATTGAGTATAGGAGTTGGGACATCATGTTGAGATTGTGCAGGACTTTGAGGCTACCTTTGGAATACTGTGTACAGATCTAGTTGCCCTCCCACGTGAAGGATAGTATTAAATTGGAGAGGGTTCAGAAAACATTTACCAAGACATTGCTGGGATTGGCTGGTTTGAGTTATAAGGAGAGATTGGATAGGCTGTGGCTTTTTTGTCACTGGAATGTAGGATGTTGAAGGGTGACCTTGTAGAGGTTTATAAAATAATGAAGGGCACGGATAAGGTGAATAGCAATGATCTTTTCTTTACGGCGTGGGAGCCCAAAACTAGGGGACAGCATTTTAAAGTGAAACGAAAAAGATTTATAAGGGACCTGAGGGACAACAGTTTCACAAGAGGGTGGTTTGTATGTGGAATTCTGTCAGAGGAGGTGATATCTACAGGTGCAGTTACAATAGTTAAAAAGACATTTGGATATGTACACGAAAACGCAATATTTAGAGAAATATGGGCCAAGCTCAGGCAAATGTGTTTGATTAGTTTAATTTGGGAACCTTGGTTGGCATGGACAAGTTGGACTGAAGAGTCATACAGCATGGAAAAGACCCTATGTCTCCAAGTCCAAATCGTTTATAAATACCACAAACAGCAAGGGCCCAACACTGGTCCCGGCAGGTCACAACTCGACATAGCCTTTCCATTTGACCATTAATCTATGCTTTCTGCTAATTTTGTATCCAATTTGCCAAATTTCCTTGGAATCCATGGGCTCTTAGCCTTACTATCAGTTTCTCACGCAGCCTCATCTACATGCCAGGTTACCCCTTCAAAAAATTCAATTGAGTTTAGCAGCCATGACTGATCCTTAACAAACCATACTGACTGTTCTTGATTTATCCCTGTAGATTAATCCTGTCCCTCAGAATTGCTTCCAATACTTCCCCACCACAGAGCTTAGACTGACTTCGCCCTGAAAAAGAGGGTTAGCCTCTTTGGCTAATCATGTCTGTGCTGTCTCTTTGAAAGGGCTACCGAAATATCTACAAGCCGTTCTCTCTCTCTCTCTCTCTCTCTCTCTCTCTCTCTCTCCCCACAGCCTAAGTAATTTAATACCTCAGTGGAAAATTGAATAAATACTTGGAAGTCCCTACTGAATCTGCTGCTGCCATTGTTTAAAGCAGCACACTCTGGATAAATACGTATGTCACTATAGCTTACTGTATGACATCTAATATCATAAAATGTAAATATAGACTCTTGAGCATGGCCATTTAACATCCTACATTTCTACCATCCATAAGGGAGACTTTTAAAAGACTTTCTGATTTTGAACGACGATTAAATCTCTGCCTACCTTACAACATAGAACATTACAGCATAGTCCAGGCCCTTCGGCCCTCAATGTTGTGCCAACCTGTCATACCGATCTCAAGCCCATCTAACCTACACTATTCCATGTACATCCATATGCATATCCAATGACGACTTAAATGTACCAAAAGTTGGCAAATCTACTACCGTTGCAGGCAACGCGTTCCATTCCCTTACTACTCTCTGAGTAAAGAAACTACCTCTGACATCTGTCCTATATCTTTCACCCCTCAATTTAAAGCTATGCCCCCTCATGCTTGCCGTCACCATCCTAGGAAAAAGGCTCTCCCTATCCATCCTATCTAACCCTCTGATTATTTTATATGTTTCAATTAAGTCACCTCTCAACCTTCTTCTCTCCAATGAAAACAGCCTCAAGTCCCTCAGCCTTTCCTCGTAAGACCTTTCCTCCATACCAGGCAACATCCTAGTAAATCTCCTCTGCACCCTTTCCAAAGCTTCCACATCCTTCTTATAATGCGGTGACCAGAACTGTACGCAATACTCCAAGTGCGGCTGCACCAGAGTTTTGTACAGCTTCACCATAACCTCTTGGTTCCGGAACTCAATCCCTCTATTAATAAAAGCTAAAACACTGTATGCCTTCTTAACAGCCCTGTCAACCTGGGTGGCAACTTTCAAGGATGTGTGTACATGGACACCGAGATCTCTCTGCTCATCTACACTACTAAGAATCTTACCATTAGCCCAGTACTTTGCCTTCTGGTTACTCCTACCAAAGTGCATCACCTCACACTTGTCTGCATTAAACTCCATTTGCCACCTCTCAGCCCAGCTCTGCAGCTTATCTATGTCTCTCTGCAACCTACAGCATCCTTTGTCACTATCCACAACTCCACCGACCTTACTGTCGGCTGCAAATTTACTAACCCATTCTTCTACGCCCTCATCCAGGTCATTTATAAAAATGACAAACAGCAGTGGACCCAACACCGACCCTTGCGGTACACCACTAGTAACTGGTCTCCAGGATGAACATTTCCCATCAACTACCATCCTCTGTCTTCTTTCAGCAAGCCAATTTCCGATCCAAACTGCTATATCTCCCACAATTCCATTCCTCCGCATTTTGTACAATAGCCTATTGTGGGGAACCTTATCGAACGCCTTGATGAAATCCATCAACCGGTTTACTCTCATCTACCTGTTTGGTCACCTTCTCAAAGAACTCAATAAGGTTTGTGAGGCACGACCTTCCCTTCACAAAACCGTGCTGACAATCCCTGATCAATTTATTCTTTTCTAGATGATTATAAATCCTATCCCTTATAACCTTTTCCAACACTTTACCAACAACTGAGGTCAGGCTCACTGGCCTATAATTACCAGGGTTGTCTCTGCTTCCCTTCTTGAACAGGGGAACCACATTTGCTATCCCCCAGTCATCTGGCACTATTCCTGTAGACAATGACGAGTTAAAGATCAATGCCAAAGGCTCGGCAATCTCCTCCCTGGCTTCCCAGAGGATCCGAGGATAAATCCGATCCGGCCCAGGCAACTTATCTATCTTCACCCTCTGAAGGATTTCTAATACCTCTTCCTTGTGAACCTCAATCCCACCTAGTCTAATAGCCTGTATCTCAGTATTCTCCTCGACCTTGCTTTGCTCTAAGGAGAACAATCCTAGTTTCTTCATGTAATTGGTTGCACCTAATAAAACTCCTCTGTACCATCCCTTGAGAAGGTAATAGCTTTCTTAAAGTCCGTTAAACAAAATTGGCTGCAGAACTGAAGCAGAGGCCTGACCAGGATTTTATAACGATTAGTGTAGCTTCCTTGTTCAAGTGGTCCATTCATCTGTCTACGAAGGCAAGGAAATCATAAACTGTTTTGATTAGCTCCATCACCTTGTCCTCAAAGACTTGTGTAGACAGACCCCCAGGCCTCTCCACTCTTGAACTCACTTTAAAGTTCCACCATTGAGTTTGAATTGCTTTACCTCGTTGTTCTTATCAAAATGGATATTATCTTCTGTGTGTCTGCTCCTTTCACCAACGTATGTCCTGCTGAGTCATATCATGACTTTCCTTACACTTTATTACAATTCAAGCTCTACAAACTTTAAAATGCTACTCTGTGTACTTAAGTCCCGGTCATTTATATACAAATATGAAGCAAAGAACAGAGTAATATTAAGCCCTTGGGCACAACAGTGGATGGTTTGTTCCAATCTGAAAATAATTGTTCACTGCCACTGTCTACATATGTCTTAGTTCCTTTGACTATGCACTTACTACCCTTCGTTCAAACTTATGTGCTTCAGTATTGCAAAGATCATGATTAAGTCGAGCTTTATTAACTATCTTTCTACATATTTGAGTGGCTTAGTAGCTCAGTGGCTAGCACAACTGCCTAGCAGTGCCAGGGACCTGGGTTTGATTTTCAGGCGACTGTCTGTGCGGAATTTATACAATCTCCCTTTGTCTGCCTGTGTTTCCTCCTGGTGCTCTGGTTTCCTCTCGTGGTCTAAACACATTCAGTGGATTGGCCATGCTAACAATTGCTCCGTAGCATGCAGGCAAGGTGGATTAGCGATGGGAAATATGGAGATGGGTGAATCTTTGGAGCCTTGTTGCAGTCTTAATGGGCTGAATGGCCTCTTTCTGCACTGTAGGGATTCTAAATATTGAAATACATAAAGGATCTCCCATTTAAGACAGAAAGAAGGATGAATTTCTTCTCTCAGATGGTTGTAAATCTTTGAATTTCTGAACTTAATACAGCAGTGGAGTTTGGATGACTTGGAATTTTGATTTCGGGTACTCCACATTCAACATTGCCCTGATGCAAGTTGTTTTGCTTTAACGTCCAGTTGATCAAGCCAGTGACTTTGAAGAGCAATGCAAGACACATTTCCCATGTGAGCTGTGTGCTCCCTGATCCCTGAACCCTGAACTCCGACATGTGGCCTCTCCTTGCCCTGCATCTCAGACTTACAGCATTTTCCAAATTTGATCCAAACGTCAAAGTTCCAAAGTGAACAGTGCTACAGATAGGCAGAAGCAGCTTTAGCAATCATTTTCAAACAAAGATGGAGTGTAACAGCCCCCGTTCTTCTGCTATCAGGACTTCCATAACCCTGGATTTTTTTTAAGGATTTGATAATGGAACAAGAAATAAAAAAGCAGTGTAATTAAGATTAAATGTGCTGATGCTTTTTTTTGGTACCTTGGAGCCTGAATTTTTGAGCAGACGGATTGGAATATTTCAGTTGTCATCTGGCCAATTGGATTTATGAGTTGGACCACTATTGAAAAAGAGCAGGGATATTGCAAATCAGGAAATTGGCCACAGAACGTGGCAAATTTCATGTGAAAAGCACTTTTAAATTTGGTTCTGTTTTTCTCTTGGAGCACAGGTGGTCTGAGTAGAAAGTTATATCTTTGCTTTATATCTTTAAATTTTACTTATTATAGAAGTTATTTTATTTGCCAATGTAGGGGTATATAAATTTCAACTTACAGAACTTAACTCCAGTTTTTACAATGATTCTGTGGGTATACATGAGTTAGAACATAGAACATAGAACAGGACAGCACAGAACAGGCCCTTCAGCCCACAATGTTGTGCCAACCATTGATCCTCATGTATGCACCCTCAAATTTCTGTGACCATATACATGTCCAGCAGTCTCTTAAATGACCCCAATGACCTTGCTTCCACAACTGCTGCTGGCAACGCATTCCATGCTCTCACAACTCTCTGCGTAAAGAACCTGCCTCTGACATCCCCTCTATACTTTCCACCAACCAGCTTAAAACTATGACCCCTCGTGCTAGCCATTTCTGCCCTGGGAAATAGTCTCTGGCTATCAACTCTATCTATGCCTCTCATTATCTTGTATACCTCAATTAGGTCCCCTCTCCTCCTCCTTTTCTCCAATGAAAAGAGACCGAGCTCAGTCAACCTCTCTTCATAAGATAAGCCCTCCAGTCCAGGCAGCATCCTGGTAAACCTCCTCTGAACCCTCTCCAAAGCATCCACATCTTTCCTATAATAGGGCGCCCAGAACTGGATGCAGTTACTATGAATTATTTTGTTTAGTAATTTTCAGGAATGAAAGGTCAGCTTTAAGTGAGAACATTCATTTAGAGTCACAGCATGGAAAGAGGTCTTTCGACCCAACTTGTCCATGCCTACCAGATTTCCCAAACTGAACTAGTCTCATTTACTTGCATTTGGCCCCTGTCCCTCTAACCCTTGCCTATCTATGTAACTGTCCAAATGTCTTTTAAATGTTATGATTGTACTTGCCTCCACCACTTCTTGGGGCAGCTCATTCCATACATGCACCACTCTCTGTGTGAAAAAGAGGCCCCTCAGGTTTTTTAAATCTCTCCCCTCTCACGTTAAACCTATGCCCTCTGGTTTAGCTCCCTTACCCCAGGGAAAAGACTCTGGCAAATTCACTTTATCTATGCCCCTCATGATTTTATAAGCCTCTTTTAAGGTCAGCCTCCTATGCTCAAGGGGAAAAGAATGTCCTCGCATTTCCAGCCTGTCCTTATAAGTTGTTGGAGGAACACAGCAGGTCTTGCAGCATCTGTAGAGAAAGAGCACACGTTTTACCAGACCTGCTGAGTTCCTCCATCAATTTCTGGTTTTGTTTCAGATTTAAAGCAGCCACAGGTCTGTGTTTTATTCAGTTATTATTCTTTATCTTTTCAATAGTCAATTAATCTTGTTTAGTTACAAAAAGTCTCAACCACTCACAAAACTATGTGATGCTTGAGCTTAAATAGGCCATTCATCCCATTAAATTACCATCATCATTCATGAGACCGTGGTTGATCTGATAGTCCTCAGCTGCACTTTCCTGGCTTTTCTGCATAATCTTTGAATCCTTTACTATTTAAAAAATCTGTCTTGGTCAGCCGTTAGTATATGTAATGGTTTATGTTAGACTGATTCGAATCCCATTCACCACCTCCTTAAATGTTTATTCCCTTCAAACAATATACAATGACAGCAGCGTGTACCATCTATAAGGTGTAGCGCAGCATCTCACTAAGGTTCCTTCAACAGCAGTTCCAGGGCCATGAACTCGAAAGACACGGTTCAGAAGTAGTTAGATGTGCACTTGCAATGCCAAGGCTATCAGCAGAGTGCTGCTAAATGGAATCAGAATAGATGGTTGTTTTTGGCAGACCTGCATGCAATAGGTTGAACAACCATTGTCTGTGCTGTAGATCTCTATGACTCTATGATGAGGGCAGCAGCTGCATGGGAATACCATCATCTGCAAACTCACTTTGAAGCCAAACATTTATATTGAAAGAAAACCAGAAACTGCTAGCAAAACTCTATAGGTCTGGCACATCTGCAGAATTATTGTTTCAAGTCCAGCTACCCCTCTTCAGAAGACTGAATATGTAAGGACAACAGATTTTCTGGACTGAAGGAAACTCATGAATCAGATGGGTCTTCTGTGGCTGATTCTAGACATTTCAATAGAATTTGAATTATATCAACTATCACAGAGGGATTTGAAACCACGTCCCAGCGCATTAGCCAGAGTTTCTGAATTGCTTAGTGACCTTACCAATGTGCCATGCCATGGACATGTCATGTGGACTGAGGCTGTTCAAAAAGACCTCTTTTTCAAAGGCATTTTGGAACAAACACCGAATAGAAGCCCAGCAATGTGCCATGAAAGCATAAAACAGTGATTCAGTATTTAGAATTGTGCAGTTCTATGCTTCACTCTTAGACATATGGACAATTGGATTACTACATCTACAATATCCTCCCTACTTCTCTCAGCAATCTACTCAAACATTCTTGCATCCTTTTTGCAAATTTAATTCTCCGAAGGAATTCCTGTTTACTACACTTCTCTGTTACAATCTACTTGGCAGTTTTAATCAAGATGATTGTGGGAAAGTGCTGGCAAAGGGAACAGAAATAGCACACTCCATTAATTTCAGTTAATTTTTGAATCAAAATTCAAGAATTTAGAAATGCCATCTCAGAACCAAAAATGAGCAGAAGCAATAAAAACAACATTGTTCATCAAGCAGGGAAAGACAATTATAACCCTCACTGTCATTCCAGCTGAATCCAACTTATCAGGATGTACTAGGATAAAAACTCGGGACTTTTGTGATGTGACACTTGTGATTTCCCTAATTCATTCCCATAGGAGAAGATACATTTCCATAGTGAGCCAAGCTGGTATGGCATTTACTGTGACTACAATATGGCAGGAGGAGAAAACATTCAGTACAGCAGGATCAGAATCACATCTCTGTACTCTGTAAGTATTCGGAAAGCCATTATCCAATGTGACAGACTACTTTTATGCAGCTTCTGAACTCAATCTTCAGTTTCACTATGGTAACCAGCTCGGTGTTTCATGTGCAGAGCTGTTGCAATTGAACCTTTTGAAGCCGTCTAATTAGCTTGCGTATTCAGTGCTTGATGATGAATTTTTCCATCTAGTTGCAAATTTGTTCTCATAATTGTTATTATCTCCTGAGATAACTTTCCTTCTAGCAGCAGGGTTCTGAATGGTGTGCTCCGCTAACCAATCAGTAAATTAGTCATTCACCCAGTACAGTCACTATTGTGACAAATTCATACTCACTTTTGCTTGCCAATTTCAAAACTTTAAAGTAACTATTAAAACTGCCTGACTGCGACAACCTGCCGCTTCCATCAAAGAGATCCTATTGAAAGTTGTCTGTAGAAAATTAAACAATCATTTCAAATAGCTCACTGTGCCTTACTTTTTTAAAAAACCTCAGTACCACAATAGCCTGGTGTCACAATGCTATATCACAATAATAATGGCTCTAAAAGCTTTACTCTTTTTTGATTTAGCAGGAAATCTGCGCATTTACTTCTGTACAGCACTTCCTTCGCACTCTTTCATGAGATATGGGCATTACTAGTGAGTCCAGAATTTGATTTCCATCTCTAAATCCTACTGAGAAGCTGGTGATGTGTTGCTTTCTTGAATCATGTAATTGATGCATGGCCATCCACAGTGTTGCTTGGATTTTGATCCCATGACAGTGAAGGAACGGTGATATAGTTTCAAGTCAAGGTGTTGTTTGGTTTTTAAGGTAAGGTGAACTTGCAGTTGGTGTTGTTCACATATGTCCTTGTTCTCCCGGGAGGAAAAGGTCACAGGTTTGGGAGGTTCTGTCAAAGGACCCTCCGTGAGATGCTGTAGTGTATCTTGTACATATAACATGTATTCTAGGTGAGGGATTTCAATGTTGACCACCAAGAGTGAGTTGGCAACAACCTTACTGATCGAGTTGGACGTGTTCTAAAGGAGCTGGTAGACTGTGGCAGCTGGTGAGGGAACACAGAAGAGCGAAAAATGTACCTGACCTCATCCTTACCAATCTGCCAGCTGCAGGTGCATCTGTCCATGATAGTACCAGCATGCAAGACAACTGCACAGCGCAACTGGAGACAAAGTCCTGCCTTAGCATTGAAAATAACCTCCTTCATGTTGTGTGGCACTATCACTATGCTAAATGGGGCAGATTTCAAACAGATCTCGCAGCTCAAAACTGGGCACTCATGAGGCACTGTGGGCCATCCACAGCAGCAAAATTGTACTCCAACATGATTTGTAACCTCATGGCCCAGCATATCCTCCACTCAACCATTACCATCAGCCAAGGGATCAACTCTGGTTCAATGAAGAGTGCAGGAGGGCATGCCAGGAGCAGCCCCAGGCATACCTGAAGGAGGTATTAATCTGATGAAGACACCAAAAAAGCCAAACAGCATAAACAAGTGATAGACAACTAAGCGATCTCATAACCAACGAATCAGATCTAAGCTCTGCAATCCTGCCACATCCATTGAGGAATGGTGATGGACAATGAAACAACTCACTGGAGAAGGAGGCTCCACAAATATCCCCATCTTCAATGAGGGAACAGCCTAACACATCAGTGCAAAAGATAAGGTCGAAGCAGTCATAGTAGTCTTCAGCCAGAAGTGCCACATGGATGATCCATCTCAGCCTCCTCCAATGGTCCGCAGCATTACAGATACCAATTTTCAGCCAATTTGATTCATTCCACTTGAAATTAATAATCGGTTGGAGACACTGGATACTGCAAAAGCTATAGGCCCTGGCAACATTCATAGAACATGGAACCAGACCCTTTGGTCCAGCTCATCCATGCTGACCAAGTTTCCCAAACTAAACTAGTCCCACTTACCTGTGTTTGGTCCATATTGTTTCTAAATTTCTCCTATTCATGTACCTGTCCAAATGTCTTTTAAATGTTGTATCTGTACCTGCATCTCCCACTTCCTCTGACAGTTCCTCAACATATGAACCACCCTCAGTGTGAAAGATTTGCTCCTCAGGTCTCTTAAATCTTTCTCCTCTGGCCTTAAAAATATATCCCCCCCAGTTTTGAACTTCCTCACTCAAGGCAAAAGAATTTTGCTGTTCATCTTATCTATGCTCCTCATGGTTTTATAAACCTCTATATGGTCACCCTCAACTTCCTACACTCCAGTGAAAAAAGTTGCAGCCAATCCTTATAGCTCAAATCCTCCAGTCCTGGCATCGTCAGGGTATTTTTATTTTCTGAACGCTCTCCAACTTAATGCTATTATTCCTACAGCAGGGCTATTAGAGCTGTACACAGTACTCCAAAAGTGGCCTCACCAAAGTCCTGTACAACCTCAACATAATGTCCCAACTCCTCTCCTCAGTGGTCTGAGCAATGAATGCAAGCATGCTAAGTGCCTTTTTAACCACCCTGTCTGCATGTGACACAATTTTCAAAGAACTATGTGCCTGAACCCATAGGACTCTCTGTTCAACAAAACTACCCAGGGCCCGACTATTAACTGTGCAAGTGCTGCCCCAGTTTGTTTTATCAAAATGCAATAGCTCGCATTTATCCAAAGTAAACTCCATCTGGCATTCGTGAGCCTATTGGCCCAATTGATCAAGACGCCTTTGTAATCTTAGATAACTTTCTTCACTGTCCACTATACTGCCAGTTTTGATTCTTCCACAAACCTAATAACGGTGCATCCTATATGTTTATATAAAATGACAACCAAAAGCGGAGCCAGCACAAATGCCTCTGCTGGTCATTGGCCTCCTTTTCAAAAGACAGCCCTTCATCACCATCCTCTGTCTCCTTCTGTCAAGCCAATTTTGTATCCAATTGGCAAGATCTCCCTGTATCCCACATGATCTAACATTAGTAATCAGTCTACCATTTGGAACCTTGTCAAAGAATTTACTAAAATGGTGAGTTTTGAGAGGATTTGTAGCTCAGGTTGAGGTTCTGGATGTGAGCTTGCTCGCTGAGCTGGAAGGTTAGTTTTCAGACGTTTCGTCACCATTCTAGGTAACATCATCAGTGAGCTTCCGGTGAAGCGCTGGTGTTATGTCCCGCTTTCTATTTACCAGTGCTTCATCAGAGGCTCACTGATGATGTTACCTAGAATGGTGACGAAACATCTGAAAACTAACCTTCCAGCTCAGCGAGCAAACTCACATCCAATTTACTAAAATCCCTGCTGACAAAGTCTACTGCTCTGGCTTCGGTCTTTTTGGTTGCATCCTCAAAAAACTCAATCAAGTTTGTGAGACATGATTTCCCATGCACATTACCTAATCAGTCCTTTCCTCTCGAAATGCATGTAAATCGCATCTCTCAGAATCCCCTTCCATAATATACTCACCACTGAAGACAGGCCTACTGGTCTATAATTCCCAGGCTTCTCCTTACAGTCTTTCTTAAATAAAGGCACAACTTTAGCCACTTTCCAAACTTCTGGCACCTGGCCTGTGGCTGTAGATAATACAAATATCTCTGCTATGGGCTCCACAATTTCTTCGCTAACTTCCCACAATGTCCTGGCATACACTTGATCAGGCCTCAGAGATTTATCGACCTTTCTCAATTTCCGATTTCAAGCTGAGAGAGGAAAAATTTAAGGGAGATATGTGTGGACAGTTCTTTACACAGAGGCTAGTGGGTGCCTGGGACGCGTTGCCAGTGGAGGTGGTAGAGGCGGGGACGATAGTATCATTTAAGATGTATCCAGACAGATACATGAATGGGCAGGGAGGAAAGGGATACAGATCCTTGGAAAATAGGCAACAGCTTTAGATAGATAATCTGGATCAGCGCAGGCTTGGAGGGCCGAAGGGCCTGTTTCTGTGCTGTAATTTTCTTTGTTCTTTGTTGCAAGAAAGATCTCTTGCCCTGAAATGTTAACTCTGATTTCTCTCCACTGAAGCCACCTGACCTGCTGAGCTTTTCTGTTTTTGTTCCTGATTTACAGCGTCTGCAGTTCTTTCAGTTTTTATTTATCCAGCACCTCTTCTGTAATGTGGACTATTTTCAGGACATAAACATTTTATTTCCCTGAGCTCCTTAGCCTCCAATAATATTCCAGCAATAGCACTGAAGACTTGTGCTCCAGAACTTGCCACCTCCCCCGCCAAGCTCTTCCAGTACATTAACAACACTGGTATGTATCCAGCAATGTGGAAAATTGCCTAGGTGTGTCCTATACATAAAAAGCAGGACAAATCCAACCCAGCCAATTGCTGGCCCATCAGGATACTCTTAATCATCTGTAAAGGTTTTGATACCAGGGGATTCAGGGATTGCAATGCCATTGAGTGTCAATAAGAGGTGTTGGAGATACCTGTCACCTAGCAATTGTTTGCATAATGTGCACATAACCTGGCACAATGTAACTTGCCACTTCCCAACCCAAGTCTGAATGTGTTCCAAGACTTGCTCTGTAGTGACAGGAATGACTCTAGCGTCACTCTACTTTGCTTTTATTGAGATATTTAATCAATCAATCTGTTCAAACATGTTACAACACACAGTTGGAATTTGAACTTGATCTTCCTGATCTAGAAGCAAAGACTTCACCACAATACCACAAGATGCCTCAATGTATTTCAATTATATACTAGTATTCTAGATAACAACTGCAAGATATGGTACTAATGATGCAGCACTTATGACATGTTTAAATAATAAAAAGATCACATATTCCAGCAGCACTAGAATTTTTCTTCTCTGTTCCCTATCTTGTCACACCCTTCAGCATATTATCTTGTTTCAATGAAATGCTTCTAATGCTTCTAAATTCAGATAGTGCCTTTAACACCTGAAATACAAGTCAGGTTTGTGATCACCACTTTCTCCACTTTCTGTGCTAATGACTCCAATCCAAGTTACAACTGCTAATTCATCTCACTGCTACAGAAATTAACACGTATTCAGGCATCATGTTTAAGGTGATTGACTGTTAAAGCTTCCACTGACATCTTAACTTGCTTGCACTTTTGAAGTCCTACCTCAAAAGCTAAATGTTACACTAAATTTCAGCTTGAAAAATGCTTACTAGAAATCCAATTTGCACCAAATTACTGACGTTAGCAGAGATAATGGGAACTGCAGATGCTGGAGAATCTGAGATAACAAAGTGTGAAGCTGGATGAACACAGCAGGCCAAGCAGTATCTTTGGAGCACAATCCACCTATCTTCTCCTCTATCCTTCTCCACCTATCTTCTCTATCCATCTTTGATCCGCCTCCTCCTCTCTTCCTACTTATTTCAGAATCCTCTCCCCCTCCCACTTTTCTGATGAAGGGTCTAAGCCCGAAACGTCAGCTTTTATGCTCCTAAGATGCTGCTTGGCCTGCTGTGCTCGTCCAGCTCCACACTTTATTACTGACATTAGCACTCAGTTTATGAAACATGCAATTCTATTGTTCACTGTACTAACACCATGATGGATTCCCCTGTTGTTTTGATAGATGAGCATTCAACAAAAGAAATGTAAGAAGAAGATGAGCTGGGTCTAGGCCCAAAACATCAGTTTTTGTGCTCCTGAGATGCTGCTTGGCCTGCTGTGTTCATCCAGCTCCACACCTTGCTATCTCTGAGCTGAAGGTGTGTTGTCTTATGTGTGGTGTTAAACCACATCTTTATTTGCACAGCCAGTTGCAAACATTGAATATGAAGTCAGTGCTGGAGGTTTGGATTGAAGCCTTGGCTTTAAATTGTGCAATCTTAGTTCCAAAGACAGTGTGTTCATGATGGTCAGCCACTGCAGCAAGTGATTTATAAAAACATGGAAACACTGAAAATAGGTGCAGGAGTAGGCCATTCAGCCCTTCGAGTCCATTTCACCATCCAATATAAAAACCAAAAGAGCTGCGGATGCTGTAAATCAGGAACAAACCAAAGTTGCTGGAAAAGCTCAGCAAGTCTGGCAGAATCTGTGGAGGAGAAAACAGAGTTAACATTTCGTGTCCGGTGACCCCCATCCAATATGATCTTTCGAAACCATACAATGTTCCTGTATTTTCCCCATATCTTTTGATCCCTTGAGCATTAAAGATTATACATAGCTCCTTTCTGAAAACAGTCAATGTTTTGGTCTCAAATGCTTTCTGCAGCAGAGATTTCCAAAGACTCATTCATTATTCTCTCGGTGGAGAAATTTCTCCGCATCTCAGTCCTAAATAGCCTATCGCTGATCCTCAGATTGTCCCCGGTCTGGACCCCCCATCATCGGGAACATTCCTCCAGTGTTTGCCCTGTTTAGTCCTTTTGGAATTTTTTGGGTCTCTATGAAATCCCCACCTTGTCCTTCTAAACCACAATGAATATAGTCCTGACTGGCCTAGTCTCACATCATATGTCATTCTACCATTCCAGGAACTAGTCAGGTAAGTTTTCATTAAATCCCTCTATAGCCAGAATATCCTTCCTCCGATAACGAGACAGAAACTGCACACAATGCTGTGTGCACTCACCAAGAGTCTGTACAATTGCAGCAATGCAGCACTGCTCCAGTACACAAATCTTCTCATATGAATGCCAAAATACCATATTCCTTCTTCACTGCCCACTGCACCCACACTTCCAGCAACTAGTGTACAAGGACACCCAGGTCTCGTTGCACATTCTACCTTCCCAATCAATCACTATCCAAATAATAATCTGCCTTCCTGTTTTTGCTACCAAAGTGGCATACTTCAAATTTACCTTTATCTTTGACTTTTCTAAATCAAACTGAAGCATTTCTAATCCTCCTTACAGCTCACTCTCTTGCTCAGCTATGTACCACCTGGAAACTTGGAGAATTTACATGTCACTCTGCTTTTTCTTAGTCCAGAAGGCATTTGATCAAGTCCAATATAAAAGACTGTTAACTAAGGCAAATCCCACAGAATGACATGGTTGGGAAATTGGCCGAGTGGCAGGCAAGGAAAACATAGGAACAATGGGTAGGTACTCAAAATGGCTGGATGTGATCAGTCGTGTCCCTCAAGGATCTGTGTTAGGGCTTCAATTATTTCACATGATTAATTAATGGTTTAGATAACAGCATAGAAAGTCATATATCCAGATTTGCTAATGACAAAGATAGGCAGCATGCAGTGTAATGATACATAAAATTACAAAGCGATATCGATAGACTAGGTAAATATGCAAAACTATGGCAGATGGAGCTCAATGAAAGTAAGACTGAGGCTCTCCATTTTGGATTGAAAAAGGATACATCAAGGATACTTTCTAGATGGTATAAAATTAAATACAGTGGAGGTTCAGGTGCATAGATCTTTCAAATGCCATAAGCAAGTGCAGAAAACAATCAAGAAAGCTAATGGAATACTGGCCTTCAGGTCTACAGGACTGAAATACTGGGATACAGAAGTTATGGTGCAGTTATACAAAACCCTGGTTAGACCCCAATTGGAATATTGTGAGCAGGTCTGAGTACCATACCTGAGGAAGGATACATGGGTTTTGGAGGGAGTACACTGTAGGTTTACAACAATGATACCTGGACTTCAGGGGTTAAGTTATAAGAGGAAATTATGCAAATTAGACCTATTTCCTCCAGAAAATTAGAAGGTACAGTGAAAAGTGTTGTCTTAAGTGTTTTACAGACAGATTGTACTGTACCAATGCATCAGGGTAATAATAGTTAAGTGAGATAACAAGATGTAGAGTGGATGAACACAGCAGACCAAGCAGCATCAGAGGAGCAGAAAAGCTGATGTTTCAGGCCTCGACCGGTCTTCATTTTCTGAAGAAGGGTCCAGGCCCTAAACATTAGCTTTCCCACACCTCTGATGCTGCTTGGCCTGCTGTGTTCATCCAGCTCTACAGCTTGTTATCACAGATTCCCCATCATTTGCAGTTCCTACTACCTCTAATAGGTAAGTGGTTGGCTTTTGACCATTGCAGATGCAATGGGCTAAATGATATTTTCTCTACGCTATAGATTTCTAAGACCCTCTGATTCCATAAGTTGGGGCTAACAGGAGATTTAATGGGGTTGTTCAAATTCATGATGCTTATAGATAAGAGAAAATAAGGATAAATTGTTTCATGGCCTGAAGGTCAGTACAACTGTGTCAGGCTATTGATTGGCTGGTCTGCAATACAGCTCTTCCAATTTTGGCACTAGTCCCCAGATGTTAATAAGAAGGTCATTGTAGGGTAGACAGGGCTGTTTCTACCATTGTCTTTTCAGATGCCTAGGTCAATACAAGGTGATCCATAGAGTTTCACCTCTTTGTGGAGATTTCTAGCGATTGATACAAATGAATGGCTTGCAAAGGCCATTTCACAGGGCATCTAGGAGCCAACCAAATTGTTGTGGATCTGGAGTCACATGTAGGCTGTACCAAGTGAGGATGATTTCCTAATGATTATGAGGAGACTTCCTTTCCTGTAAGACATCAGTGAGCCAGATTGGTGCTTCCAACAATCAGAAATGGTTTCATAGTCATCAGTAGATTCTTAATTCTAGAATTTTTTTATTGAATTCAAATTCTACAATCTGCTTTGGCAGGATTCAAACCCAGATCCAGAGAACATTGGCAAAGTTCTTAAATGAATAGTCTCGTGATAACATGACAAGGCTCTCCCTGCACTTATACTCCAAACCCCGTGAAGTTAAGGCCAACATTACCATAGACTTCCCGATTACCTGCTGCATCTGTGTTAGCTTTATGTTTCATACATTAATTCCTCCAAGACCCTTAGTGTTGCAGCTTTCTGCAGTTTTTGACCATTTAAATAATATTCAGTTCTTTTGGCCTCCCTTTCAAAATGAACACCTTCATATTTTTTTCTCACATTATATTCCATTTCCCAATTTAGTTAAACTATCAATATCTCTCTGTAAGCTGTTTGTATCCCTCATACAGCCTGCCTTTCTACCTCCACAAACTTAGTCTCATTGCAATGCCTGCTTGATGTTGACTGATCATCAATGTGACGAGGCTTCAACATTTTCTGTTTTAGTTCACTTTATTCTATTTTCTTTTTGTTAGTTGTTTTGGGCTGGATTTGAATCCATGGGCTCAAAGGTTATAAGTCTTGCACTCCCTAGTCATCATTGTGAATGCTTGCTATAAAAAACCTTGAATTGTTTCTTGTTGCTTGAACAGGGATGCGGGCACAGCAGTCTATCTTGGGAGTAGGTTGCCTTTCTTCTGTAATAAAATGTGAGGCTGGATGAACACAGCAGGCCCAGCAGCATCTCAGGAGCACAAAAGCTGACGTTTCGGGCCTGGACCCTTCATCAGAGAAGGGGATGGGGTGAGGGTTCTGGAATAAATAGGGAAAGAGGGGGAGGCGGACCAAAGATGGAGAAAAGAAGATAGGTGGAGAGGAGAGAATAGGTGGGGAGGTAGGGAGGGGATAGGTCAGTCCAGGGAAGACGGACAGGTCAAGGAGGTGGGATGAGGTTAGTAGGTGGGAGATGGAGGTGCGGCTTGGGGTGGGAGGAAGGGATGGGTGAGAGGAAGAACAGGTTAGGGAGGCAGAGACTGGTTGGACTGGTTTTGGGATGCAGTGGGTGGAGGGGAAGAGCTGGGCTGGTTGTGTGGTGCAGTGGGGGGAGGGGATGAACTGGGCCGGTTTTGGGATGCGGCGGGGGAAGGGGAGATTTTGATACTGGTGAAGTCCACATTGATACCATTGGGCTGCAGGGTTCCCAAGCGGAATATGAGTTGCTGTTCCTGCAACCTTCGGGTGGCATCATTGTGGCACTGCAGGAGGCCCATGATGGACATGTCATCTAAAGAATGGGAGGGGGAGTGGAAATGGTTTGCGACTGGGAGGTGCAGTTGTTTATTGCGAACTGAGCAGAGGTGTTCTGCAAAGTGGTTCCCAAGCCTCCGCTTGGTTTCCCCAATGTAGAGGAAGCCACACCGGGTGCAGTGGATGCAGTATACCACATTGGCAGATGTGCAGGTGAACCTCTGCTTAATAAGGAAAGTCATCTTGGGGCCTGGGATAGGGGTGAGGGAGGAGGTGTGGGGGCAAGTGTAGCATTTCCTGCGGTTGCAGGGGAAGGTGCCGGGTGTGATGGGGTTGGAGGGCAGTGTGGAGCGAACAAGGGAGTCACGGAGAGAGTGGTCTCTCCAGAAAGCAGACAGGGGTGGGGATGGGAAAATGTCTTGGGTGGTGAGGTCAGATTGTAGATGGCGGAATTGTCGCAGGATGATGCGTTGTATCCGGAGGTTGGTGGAGTGGTGTGTGAGAACGAGGGGGATCCTCTATGGGCGGTTGTGGCGGGGGCGGTGTGTGAGGGATGTGTTGCAGGAAACCTCCCAGTCACAAACCATTTCCACTCCCCCTCCCATTCTTTAGATGACATGTCCATCATGGGCCTCCTGCAGTGCCACAATGATGCCACCCAAAGGTTGCAGGAACAGCAACTCATATTCCACTTGGGAACCCTGCAGCCCAATGGTATCAATGGTATCAACCAGCTTCAAAATCTCCCCTTCCCCCACCGCATCCCAAAACCAGCCCAGTTCATCCCCTCCCCTCACTGCACCACACAACCAGCCCAGCTCTTCCCCTCCACCCACTGCATCCCAAAACCAGTCCAACCAGTCTCTGCCTCCCTAACCTGTTCTTCCTCTCACCAATCCCTTCCTCCCACCCCAAGCCGCACCTCCATCTCCTACCTACTAACCTCATCCCACCTCCTTGACCTGTCCGTCTTCCCTGGACTGACCTATCCCCTCCCTACCTCCCCACCTATACTCTCCTCTCCACCTATCTTCTTTTCTGTCCATCTTCGGTCCGCCTCCCCCTGTCTCCCTATTTATTCCAGAATCCTCACCCCATCCCCCTCTCTGATGAAGGGTCTAGGCCCGAAATGTCAGCTTTTGTGCTCCTGAGATGCTGCTGGGCCTGCTGTGTTCATCCAGCCTCACATTTTATTATCTTGGATTCTCCAGCATCTGCAGTTCCCATTATCACTGCCTTTCTTCTGTGTTTGCAGAAAATTAGTAAATGAATGTCCAAAAGATGCGTTACAAATTGTTACAAATTTCAATCGAAGGAAATCTTTCCCTGATGTGCACTTGACTTTTTCAATCTTTCAGTTTTTTTTTCTGTATAAAATACACTCCAACCTTCGTTTTTACTATTTAGTGCATAGAAGCAATTAAATTCTGATGTAGCTATTGATCTACAACTATTAAGCTTGTTCCAGTAATGAGAGCTTTTACTGCATGTCAATACTCACACACTCAACCAATTGTGTCTCAAAACTATCATAATATATTGCCATTCAGCATATCAGGCTTGAATAAATATTTAACATCTCCTGCTGCCAGTGCTATTATTTTAACACCATAAATATTGAGCATTTGCAGCTTAGGGACAGTTTTTGCTAACTGAAATTTCACTGAACATTTCTTATGAAAAATGTATTTTATTTTCTAAGGCACTGCATACTATCATAATAAATAATTTAACAATAAAAATATAAATGGATGTTCTAACCAATATGCAAAACATCAACAACATGAAACATAGTACAAATGCCACTCTGATTCATTGTGATCATCTGAAAACCCCGCTCTTCAACTGATGCTCCAAGAGGACATATTTACCCTTTGAACATATATCGTGTTCTCTGACCACAAAAGACAAGCCTCAACTCTTCTAAAAACAGAATAAAACAGCACAGGAGGCCATTCAGTCAATCATGCCTGTGGCAGCCTTTTGAAAGTATTATTCAGTTAGTCTCATTCCCCCACTGTCCGATTCGCTACTTCAATTATTTATCTATAACTCTTTTAAAGACGATTATTAAATCGAAAAATACACTTCAAATCTTAACCTCTTGTTAGGTGACAATAATTTCCCTTTTGCCACTCCGGTGACTGAATGGCCTTCAGTTATCACTTTCAATTTTGTCCCCATGGGCATTGATATTTTATCCACCAAGAACAGCCTCTCTTTATTTACCGTCTCTGAAAGCCTTCATGATTTTTCTCCTTTTCAGACTTTCCAACCTCATGGATACCACCCCCAGTGACTCCAGTCCAAGTAAGCCTGAAATAATTCTGTAAATCTCTTTTGTGACCCTCCCCACACCTTCAGGTCTATTCCATTCGGAACTCTGAAGCTTGAGCATATGTTTGACTTTTGTACTCCACCAGCTAAAATATTGATAGTCTAAGAAGATGGCAGCAGAGATCACAATGCATAATTAATCCATGTCTGTTCAAGATCATGCAAACAGCTCATAAGCTAAATGATAGCTACGGCATTTGGACCAATGCTAAATGCACTGTGGATCTAGTAACTGTACACCTCAGCAAAGAAAACAATATGTGAAAAGTGAGCACCAATTAAAACTAACTTGTAATATTTAAAGTCAGCCCGCAACTCTTAAAGCCAGGGGCATCTTAACAGCTCCAGGGTGAGATGATGGCATAGTGGTAATTAAGGTAAAGTTGCATCGTCTTACCAGACCATAGGGCTGCTCATTCATTATAGAGACAGAGATGACTGATGGTGCTTTAACCTGAGGTCACCACACATCAGGTGAAGGGGGAGGTTTGAAAAGGAAAGCCCTCACGGTAACCTCAGCCAGTGCAAGAATTGAATACACTCCTTGGCCTCACTGCATTGCAAACTAGGTGTCCAGCCAATTAAGCTAATTGAAATATCAGTAGTCTAGTAATCCAGAGGATCAAAGCAAAATACTGAAATAAAACCAGAATGTGCGAAATAAGCTCAGTAGCTCTGACACCATTTGCTGACAGAGAAGCTGTGCTAACATTTTGAGTATAATGACTCTTCTTCAACAGCTCCTTAAGGAAGAATACAGAAGGTACACCTGAGGACATTGGCGGTCTTCCGAGAAAGTTTCTGAGGGCCTTCTATTTAGTGATTAAGAGGAAATTGGAACATTTGACTGCAGAGGTCAATGCAAATATTTGAAGAACTTCGCATCAGTGACACGAGAAGGGCCACTCCACACCTAAATGGCCAAGGTTAGTAAATTCTAAATGTTGTATCCTTAAACCTGAACCACTTGCCTCAGACACTGCACAATTCACCACCAGCCCTTCTCTTACTGACCAACACTGTCTGGCAAGCACAGCTCGTATTTCGTATTCCTACCTTCACAAACTCAGCAATGTTACAAGCCTCACACCCACAGCACATACACGCTGTCACTTATTCAAATAAGCCAGGCACTTCAACCAAAAATATCACTCTTGACTCAATGATACATTCTCTTCGATTGTGCAGGAGAGTGTGGCACACAGTCCTACGCTGCAGTAGATAACCAGCAGGAACTGCAGTATGTCCTCACCACTCAGGGGAAGACTGGATGTTTTAATTGCATTGGGCATCTTGGAGACTAGAGCTAGTGGTAACTCTGAAACCAAAAGAGATGACAGTAGGCTCCTGCCTAATCCTCCTCCTCACATATTATTTACCCTTAATCCTATGATCACTTCTGAATTGCAAGCTGTGAAGGCTGTCTGTACGCGTAACTTAGTTCTTCCTAGGTCCACTCTCACATCAACATGATTGTTGTGTCTTTCTCTTTTCACATATCTGAGAGCTGCTACATGGCCACATTGTGATACAACAGCAGTGTCCAAGATAATCATGAAGCAATTCACAGCCACCAGCTGAGATAATGGCTCTGCCCATTCTTTAGACAATATCCCAGAGGTGGGACCTGGATCTGGACAGTCAGTGAGCACGAGTGGTCCGCAGCCAGGTGAAGAGTGGCTAAGTATATAAAGATAGAACAAATCCTGCAAGATCGTGACCTGAAATGGTAACTCCATTCTTCCCTTAGATACTGTCAGAGTTTCTGATTACTTCCAGCATTCTGTCTTTATTTCAAACTGACAAAATCTTCAGCACTTTTCCATTGTAAGAGGAACTGGTACCATGGTGGCATTTCCCTGGAAGCTAAGGTCACAAGCGAGTTCTGCTTGTAGAAGACCCAGATGATGACTTTGCCAGTGTAGTGTGCAGGAAAAGGCAAATGGTTTATTTGGTTGTGGAATGTGGGTATCACTAACTGGGTCAATATTTAATGGTCATCCCTGAAAATGTAGTGATGAGCTGTCTTCTTGAGCCACTACTGACTTTGGGATGTTTGAACAAACACAATGCTGTTAACAAGGGAGTCGCAGGATTTTGACCCAGGGATTCATGAAGACAGCCCATCACTACCTTCTCAAGGGCAACTAACAATGGGCAACAAATGCTGGCCCACCAGTGAGACCCATGACTCCTGAATGAATTTCAACAAAGTAAAAACTGCTTGTTAAATGGTCAATACACTTCCTACAAATACACTTCCTACATTCCTTTCTCAAGAAGGGTCCCAACCCGAAATGCCAACTTTCCTGCTCCTCTGTTGCAGCCTGGCCTGCTGTGCTCATCCAGCTCTACACTGTGTTATCTATAAATGGATTATTGCCTGTTCTTCATTCCAGCTCCTTTAAAATCAGAAGGGGGTGAATCGGGCTCTAGTTTCGGACTTTTCTTACTCAATGGGTACTAGTTTTGGACCTTTCTTGGGTAAGAAACAGAGTAATACAATTACACACTAGTTTTTATTAGAAAGTCACAGAGTGCTAGCCTGACTTGTGTGTGATGGGCCTCTTCTCAAGGGTCTAGGCCCAAGCTTTCCTGCTCCTATGATGCTGCCTGGCCTGCTGTGTTCATCCAGCTCCACAACTTGTTATCCCAGATTCTCCAGCATCTGTAGTTCCTACTATCTCTGCTCTCAGACTGTTTGGCTCCTTGGCCCTGCCTTGCACACTTCCAGCCTCAACTCCTCACTGGCTTCTCACCATCTATCCTACATACATTTCCACTCATCCAAAACTGCTGCCTGAACTGTATCCTAATCTGCGCTATGATTTGTTCATGTCAGGATTACTTTTGTTGACATATCATAGCATACCTTTTTTTAAACCTCCCTCACATTGATGCAAGTTTTTTTTCTGATGTACATTTTGTTCAACAGCAGGTGATGACAGACATCCTGTCCGAATCAGTTCTCATGCTGGTAGTACACACTGATTCTTTTTAGTACTGACCACTGGATAACAGTCAGGAACACAAACTCTTTCTGCTTTTTCCACTCAGGCAAGCTGTGGCCCTACAAACGCTAACTAAGCAGAAGGAGCAAATAGAGGAACTTTTTACCTCTTCCTGTCTCACAAGCATATAGTGGCAGCAGTCAGTTCAGAACCTGACAGAAAGTAATGTGCAGTATATCGGACATATTAGGCATTTGTGGTTGATGCATCTGATTCTCACTGGAGGAGTGGCAATTACCAACCACGGTATTTGTTTTTCAATATCCAGTCTTTCCCAGTTCACCACTGCACATGTAAACATTAATGGAAACTTTTATTAGCCAATAAAACATAAACTTCACTCACATCTCTGCTGGGTTTCGTTCAAAGAGGTTGTAGTCAACTCAATAATCTACTAGTCAGAGCCTTATGACATGTCCTGGTCACACTACCTAATTCATCAGTTTAATTACTGTTTATTCATTCACTGAAATGAGTGTCAAATCAATATCAATCTCAGACAGTACAATATTGAAGTTACAGTTCCATTTGATCCAATTTAAATAAATTTGTTAAGGTACTCTTTAATTGTTTTGTGATCCTCTCTTGTGCAAATGCCTATTTTCATCTTGCCAGCACTGCAAATCTCTACCTACTTCATGAGGGATTACTAACAGGGCATGATAAAGAGTTGGGAGCATTTATAAATATTTAGTTGAGTTCTTATGGTGCTGCTTTGTGACCAAGCTGCAAGGGTTTCTCTATGTTCTCGCAACTTGTCTCCTGCTCTGTAACTATATCATAGCATCCCTTTTGGCCCAACAAGTCCACACCAAACCTCAGAGCATCCCACCCGACCCATTCCGCTATAACCCACCTAATCTACACATCCCTGAATACTACAGGAAATTTAGCATGGCCAATCCACCTAACCTACACATCTTTGGGCCTTCGGAGGAAACCCATGCAGACATGGGGAGAATGTGCAAAAGGCAGAGGAAGAGCAGGAAGGCAGTGCAGGTGTCCCCTGCGGTCATCTCCCTCCAAAACAGGTATTCTGTTTTGAATACTGTTGGGGGAGATGGCTCACCAGAGGAAGGCAGCAGTAGCCAGGTTCACGGCACCATGGCTGCCTCTGCTTTACAGAAGGGCAGGAAAAAGAGTGGAAGGGCGATAGTCATTGGGGATTCAATTGTAGGGGAGTAGATAGGCGGTTCTGCGGTGGAAAACGAGACTCCCGAATGGTATGTTGCCTCCCAGGTGCACGGGTCAGGGATGTCTCTGATCGGCTGCAGAACATTCTGAAGGGGGAGGGCGAACAGCCAGTTGTCGTGGTGCATGTAGGCACCAACGATATCGGCAGAAAACGGGATGAGGTCCTACAAGCAGAATTTAGGGAGTTAGGAGCCAAGTTAAAAAGTAGTACCTCAAAGGTAGTAATCTCAGGATTGCTACCAGTGCCACGTGCTAGTCAGTGCAGAAATGAAAGAATCGCCAGGATGAATGCGTGGCTTGAGAGATGGTGTAGGAGGGAGGGGTTCAGATTTTTGGGACATTGGAACCGATTCTGGGGAAGGTGGGACTATTACAAATTGGACGGTCTACACCTGAGCCGGACTGGAACCAATGTCCTTGGGGGTGCTTTTGCTAACGCTGTGGGGGAGGGTTTAAACTAATGTGGAAGGGGGATGGGAACCAAATATTGTCAGAAAAGAGGTAGAAACGAAAGCCTGTAGGGAACTAGATAGTGGAGTCAGTGTGACTAAAGGGAATAGTAGTCGGGGAGCAGATGATGAACACAAAGGGACAGGTGGTCTGAGGTGCGTTTGTTTTCATGCGAGAAGTGTAGTAGACAAGGCAGATGAGCTTAGGGCTTGGATCGGTACCTGGAGGTATGATGTTATTGCTATTACTGAGACTTGGTTGAGGGAAGGGCATGATTGGCAACTAGTTGTCCCAGGACATCGATGCTTCAGGCGGGATAGAGAGGGAGGTAAAAGGGGTGGAAGAGTTGCAGTAATGGTCAAAGACAATATCACAGCTGTACTGAAGGAGGGCCCCATGGAGGACTCAAGCAGTGAGGCAATATGGGTAGAACTCAGAAATAGGAACGATGCAGTAACAATGTTGGGGCTGTACTACAGGCCTCCCAACAGCGAGCGTGAGATAGAGGTACAAATATGTAAACAGATAATGGAAAGGTGTAGGAGAAACAGGGTGGTGGTGATGGGACATTTTAATTTTCCCAACATTGACTGAGATTCACTCAGTGTTAGGGGTCAAGACGGAGCAGAATTTGTAAGGTGTGTCCAGGAGGGTTTTCTAGAGCAGTATGTATGTAGTCCAACTCGGGAAGGGGCCATACTGGACCTGGTGCTGGGGAATGAACCCGGCCAGGTGGTTGATATTACACTAGGGGACTACTTTGGAAATAGTGACCGCAATTCCGTAAGTTTTACAATACTCATGGACAAGGATAGGAGTGGTCCTAAAGGAAGAGTACTAAACTGGGGGAAGGCCGATTATACCAAGATTCGGCAGGATCTGAGGACTATAGATTGGGAGAAACTGTTTGAAGGTAAATCCACATTTGATATGTGGGAGGCTTTTAAGGAGAGGTTGATTAGCGTGCAGGAGAGACATGTTCCTGTGAAAATGAGGAATAGAAAAGGCAAGATTAGGGAACCATGGATGACAGGTGAAATTGTGAGACTAGCCAAGAGAAAAAAGGAAGCATACATGAGGTCTAGGCAACTGAAGATAGACGAAGCTTTGCAAGAATATCGGGAATGTAGAACGAATCTGAAACGAGGGATTAAGAGGGCTAAAAGAGGACATGAGATATTGCTGGCAAACATGGTTAAGGAAAATCCCAAAGCCTTTTATTCATATATAAAGAGCAAGAGGGTAACTAGAGAAAGGATTGGCCCACTTAAGGAAAAAGAAGGAAAGTTATGTGCTGAGTCAGAGAAAATGGGTGACATTCTTAACGAGTACTTTGCATTGGTAGTCACCAAGGAGAGGGGCATGACAGATGTTGAGGTTAGGGGTAGATGTTTGCTTACTGTAGGTAAAGTTGACATAAGGAAGGAGGAAGTGTTAGGTATCCTAAAAGACATTAAGTTGGACAAGTCCCCAGGTCCGGATGAGATCTATCCCAGGTTTCTGAGGGAAGCGAGAGAGGAAATAGCTGGGGCCCTAACAGATATCTTTGCAGTGTCCTTAGACACGGGTGAGGTCCCAGAGGACTGGAGACTTGCTAATGTTGTCCCCCTGTTTAAAAAGGGCAGCAAGGATAATCCAGGTAATTATCGACCGGTGAGCCTGATGTCAGTGGTAGGGAAGCTACTGGAGAAGATATTGAGGGATAGGATCTATTCCCATTTGGAAGAAAATGGGCTTATCAGTGATAGGCAACATGGTTTTGTATGGGGAAGGTCATGTCTTACCACCTTAATAGAATTCTTTGAGGACATGACAAAGTTGATTGATGAGGAAAAGGCTGTAGATGTCGTATACATGGACTTCAGTAAGGAGTTTGATAAGGTTCCCCATGGCAGGCTGATGGAGAAAGTGAAGTCACATGGGGTCCAGGGTGTGCTTGCTAGATGGATAAAAAACTGGCTGGGCAACAGGAGACAGAGAGCAGTAGTAGAAGGGAGTTTCTCAAATTGGAGACCTGTAGCCAGTGATGTTCCACAGGGATCTGTGTTGGGACCACTGTTGTTTGTGATATATGTAAATGATCTGGAGGAAGGTGTAGGTGGTCTGATCAGCAAGTTTGCTGATGACACTAAGATTGGTGGAGTAGCTAATAGTGAAGGGGACTGTCAGAGATTACAGCAGAATATAGATAGGCTGGAGAGTTGGGCAGATAAATGGCAGATGGAGTTCAATCCAGGCAAATGTGAGGTGATGCATTTTGGAAGATCTAATTCTATGGTGAACTATACAGTAAATGGAAAAGTCCTAGGGAAAATTGATGAACAGAGAGATCTGGGTGTTCAGGTCCACTGTTCCCTGAAGGTGACAACGCAGGTCAATAGGGTGGTCAAGAAGGCATATGGCATGCTTTCCTTCATTGGGCGGGGTATTGAGCACAAGAGTTGGCAGGTCATATTGCAGTTGTACAGGACTTTGATTCAGCCACATTTGGAGGTACTGTGTGCAGTTCTGGTCGCCACATTACCAAAAGGATGTGGATGCTTTGGAGAGGGTGCAGAGGAGGTTCACCAGGATGTTGCCTGGTATGGAGGGCGCTAGCTATGAAGAGAGGTTGAGTAGATTAGGATTATTTTCATTAGAAAGACGGAGGTTGAGGGGGGGCCTGATTGAGGTCTACAAAATCATGAAGAGTATAGACAGGGTGGATAGCAAGAAGCTTTTTCCCAGAGTAGGGGATTCAATTACTAGGGGTCATGAGTTCAAAGTGAGAGGAGGAAAGTTTAAGGGAGATATGCGTGGAAAGTTCTTTACACAGAGGGTGGTTGGTGCCTGGAACTCGTTGCCAGCAGATGTGGTAGACACAGACACGATAGTGTCATTTAAGATATATCTGGACAGGTACATGGATGGGCAGGGAGCAAATGGACACAGACTGTTAGAAAATAGATGACCGGTTAGACAGAGGATCTTGATCGGCGCAGGCTTGGAGGGCCGAAAGGCCTGTTCCTGTGCTGTAGGTTTCTTTGTTCTTTGTTCTTTGTTTCCACACAGACTGTCAGCTAAGGCTGGAGTTGAACCCAGGTCCCTGGCGCTGTGAGACTGCAGTGCTAACCACTGTGCCACCGTGCTGCCCCCAAATCCAGTTTCCCCTCCTTCTGCTATTTGAACTGTGTAAATGGGCCCTTATGAAACAAGCCAGTCACTGTGTCTGCAACTTAATGGGATGCAACATGGACAAATGGCAAAAATTCAGAAATATTTAATTAGCTATTCTATAGCTAATACATTGTTTGAGTTCCTGTGAGGCCCAACACAAATCATGGATTGGATTTTACAGGTTGCCACATTCCCACATCCTATCTTCCAGCCTGTAAGGTCACAGGGGAGCTAAACCATAATACTATCAGATAAAGGAGCAGAAGTAGGCCATTCAGCCCATTGCTGCTGCTCCACCATTCAACTTCATTCTTCTGCCTTTTCCTCATTACTCTCGATCTCCTTACCAATCAAGAAACTATCTAATTTGATTTTAAAGACACTCAAGGACTTGGCCCCCACAGCCCTCTGCAGCAATAAGTTCCACAGATTCATCTCCCTTTGGCTGAAGAAATTACTCCTGATCTCAGTTCCAAAGGATTGTCTCTTCATTCTGAGGCTACGTTTTTTGGTCCTGGTAGTCTCATAATAGTGGAAACATCTTCTCCATGTCCACCCTCTCCAGGCTTCTCAATATTCTGTAGTTCCATTGCAATTTCCCCCTGCTACCTAACCCTTCTGAGCTCCATCAGCACAGATCCAGAGTCCTCAACTGCTGCTCATATGACAAGGACTTCATTCCTGGGATCATTCCTGAGATCCTCCTCTGGACCTTCTCCAATGTCAGCACAGATACGAGGCCCAAAACTGCTCACAGTATTCCAAATGCAGTCTGGCCAGAACTTCAGCAGTACACGCTTGCCACAGTTCCCCTGCAAACATTTAGTGCTGGAAGCAGCTGTAATTGCTTCAAGAGGAGACTTCCATCCCATCGCAGAATGAAGTCTTGCCTCAGAGGCTATCAGGCAATGTGATAGCTAGCAGCTCCACAGACCACAAAGAGCTCTTGGAAGTAATGGCTGCTGCTGGGATCACTTATTTTAACTAGGAGGCCAGAGTTGGAGATCTCATGAAAGGATCTGGTCTTGGAGGGGGTCTAGAGGGGATCCTAGGAATTAAGGCATCTACTTCAACAGCCTGGAGTAGGGGGAAGGGTCCAAGTGTGGGAAGTGGGGAGGATGTTTTGAATAAGATCAGGGGACCCACAAATAAGGTTCCCTCCTACCTCGCCGATACTAGCTCACACAGCTAAAGCTGTCAGCCTACTGGCATAGCATGGGTCTGCCCCCATTACATTCTCCCCACACACATTCCAGCCCTGCAGCTCTTACCTGACTAGAAACGTGCAACACTGAAAGAGGAGATGGGAGGGAGTGAAAAGGTAAAGGAGTCCAGCGGATGGGATGACATCAAACTGAACGGAATGCCATTGCTAATAGTTTCTTGCTTATTATTAAAAGAGGGGAGGGTGGGGTTGGATGTTTAATATGGGTGTGTGATACTGCAGGTTAATATCTAATGTCAGCAAGGTCACAACTGTAAGATCGTTTTTGTTATACCATTGCTCAGCTTTGCATTCGCAGGATCTTGATTCCTAATTCCGGCTTTCTGATCCTGATGATAGATACATGGATTTACGTTCTGATGATAGTAGTACTGTGACCACTGGGATTAGGTTTCACAATTCCAGACTGCCAAAAACAGAAGTGTAAAAGTGCTTCAGTAGCCAGACTGTATACATGCTGCAGCCATAGGGTTAGAAAAAGCACAGAGAACACATGACACAAAATCAGCAATAGAAAGGACGAAACACTGTTGCTCACTTACAAACAGACTTATGCAAGAACACATTTGTACTAGTGAACTGTAAGGAGCGTCTAATTCTGCTTGAACTCTGAACAGTGGAGGCTAATTTGCATTAGTCACAGCTGTTCCTTCTGGCAGATTTGTAAATCTTTTGTATTTTAATAATATGCTACATTTCCTCCTGTCTCAAAAAGATACCATCAGCCCCATTGCTGTCATTTTCTATGATTTACAAACAAAATAATAACCTCCCTCTTCAAATTGAATTTCTGTCTTGAACCCCTGCAGACACACATTGCTAACCATCTGGCAGGATCTAGCTGAACAGCTGGGTCAGCTGTTCCACAGACAAGAACCTCTGAGCTTGTAGGTGAGCCTTGATTACAATCTGCTAGCTTTCTATCCATCAGAGAGTCTCGATCACTGATGGACCTTCCAGCTTCCAGAAAGTCTGCATGTGGCAGAAATCACCATATATTGGGTGGGCCCATAGTTTACTTGACTGATTGATGCTGACACCAGATAGCTTCAGGACCCACTCACATTTAATGAGTTAGTCTCCTTAATGCAGAAGCCCAAGAAACAATAACATCCCCAAATGAACAGTCAGTTCAAGTCAAACCTAGTATATAAGGCTCAATGATAACAAGGTGTAGAGCTAGATGAACACAGCAGGCCAAGCAGCATCAGAGGAGCAGGAAGGCTGACGTTTCGGGCCTGGACCCAGGCTCGATTTTGTATACATACTCACAAATCTTATATGATAAGCTTCCATACGTACAAACACGCTGAAGCCCTCTTTTAGTCACCAGATGATGAACCAATGTGGTTCAAATTATGGAAAGTGAATTATCCTGACTGTACCCTATTCACTGTTACGTTTTGACCATTCTCAATTCAAGAAATCCTTTGAATTGAGACCAAATAGTGAATGGAAGCTGACAGTCCTACAGTAACATTAACCATTGTATATCTGATATGCCAGTATCCAAGCCAGGGAATTTTTTCAACTAAAGGCTAATTAGAACCCATTTGCAGCAATGATGTTAAATGTCATGGCCTATTGTTTTCCATGCTGAGATATTGACACAGTCTGCTAAATACTGGGAAGTTGTGCCACTCGTGGTAATAGTGGTTATTTAAGATGGTAGGGAGCCAATGTGTGGAGTAAGCTGCTCTATGTATAAAGTTGGAAGGACAGAAAAAGTTAATCCTGAGGAGGGTCATAGGGTTTTAAAGTTGGATGGGTGAATAGCTTAGGATCTCAAAGAAGGAAGACCTAACTTCTGGGTTTTCCTCATCACAGCACATTGGCTTCATGGTTAGCATTGCTGCCTCCCAGTGCCAGGGACCTGGATTCAATTCCACCCTCAGGTGATTGTGTGGAGTTTGCACATTCTCCCCATGTCTGTGTAGGTTTCCGCCAGGTGCTCTGGTTTCCTCCCACAGTCCAAAGATGTGCAGGTTAGGTGGTTTGGCCATGTTAAATTGCCCATTGGGTCCAGGGATGTGTAAATTAGGCCGATTAACCATGGGAAATACAGGGTTTCAGGGAAAAGGTCGGGGGACGGGTCTGGGTGGGAAGCTCTTCAGAGGGTCAGTATGGACCTGTTGGGCTAAATGGCCTGTTTCCACACGTTGGAGATTCTATGATCTCTGGAACAATGTCTATCACTTCAGAGTAACTTGCATATTGTTGTTACAATGCAATGAGCTACATCTTATTTAAGTCAAAAACCTCTTCTCATTAGACCATCAAGTAGCTTCCCACTGCTACACAATACCAAGCAGAGATAGTGTACAAATTAGGACCAGATCCATTCAAGAAAGATGTTAGGAAGCAATTCTAAATAACGGGTGGTTTAGATTTAAAACCATATTCAACAAATGGCTAGATCAGTTGTTAATTTTAAATCTGAGGTTGATAATTTTTTTTTATTAAGCACAGGTACTAAAAATATATGAACCAAATGCAGATATACCAAGTTAAACCACAGATCAGCCATGATTTCATTAAATGGGGGAATAGTCTTGTAAGACTGAATGACGTACTCCTGTTCTTATGGTCCAAGGCCCTGTAGATTGCCAGTAAGAAGGATTTGGTGGTCACAGCCCGACCAGATCACTCATACAACATGTTGGGCAGTGGTGAGGATTCATCCTACAACAGCTCAATCCTGGATGCTGTCGATCGTCTTGAGTGTAGCTGGAGTGACACTTCTCCAGACTAATGAAGAGTATTCCATTACACTGGAGAATGGCTTCAATGGTAGAAAGCCTTTAATTGTGTTGCCGACTAATTTATGTGAATGAAACATCAAGGATAAAGACTCACGATTAACTCCTTTTCATGGTAGTAGTCAAGGCTCCCTCACAATATTAGGAACATGAATAAAATGATACAATCTTCCAATAAATGAAATAAAAGAAAATGATAAGGAAACTCAGCAGGTCTGGCAACATTAATGGGGAGAGAAGCCGAGTTAGCGTTCCAAATCCGGTCTGACTGTTCTTCAGCTCTCATTTGAAGAGTTATAGCGAATTCAAAACATTAGCTCTGTTTTTATCTCCACGGACTTGTTGAGTTTCTCCAGCATTTTCTTTGTTTGTTATGGAAGAACACATGGTTTGTATCATAACAAATATGGATCACTGATTGTCTAACAGCTGATGCAATCCAATTTGGGAAATCCTTGATCAATGCTCAAATGTAAATTACTGGCTTGTTCTCAGTTGTCTCACATGGCAAGGAACCTGATTCTCAGGGAGATGGAACCTATTGGATCAGATGCCTGCTGCCTTGAAAAATTCCCTGGGGAAACCATCAATTCCAGCAGCTTTTACAGAGCAAATGGCACAGTCTGCAATGACAAAGTAACAGAGAACTGAGTGGCTAGCTGACTTGAAAATGCAAATTAATAATCCTTGAAATACAGTTGAAACTTTTATCACATGCTGCTTCCCTTGGGCTCACAGAATACTGGGGCAAGTATTTGGGGAATGGGCTGGCTGATTGGATGCAGACTGCACTGCATGGAAGAATTAAACATAAACAGAATCAGGATGAAACCACTTTTAGCAAATCAAACCAATGCAACAGAAGCCACGATTAAAATAGGTGCATGATTCCCAGGAAGCTAAAGATTAGTTCATAGGTGCTCCACATGCAATTGCGCAGTGAACTACCCAAAGAGAAAAAGTACTCAAAATGAACATAATAAAGAGAATTCCAAGAAAGGGAATGAAGAAAATGATGAATTTAAATACATTTTACTGATCACAATGAGTCATATTAGTTGCAGATTGCATTAACTGTCCAGTACTCGATGAGACTTGTATTTGTATTTGGAACAGATTAATTAAAAGATTATCGTGATTCAACAAGCAGTGAGGAGTACCAAAAGTTTAAGGAATACAAAAGGACTTGAGATCAAAGATAATGGGAACTACAGATGCTGGAGAATCCAAGATAACAAAGTGTGAAGCTGGATGAACACAGCAGGCCAAGCAGCATCTCAGGACCACAAAAGCTGACGTTTCGGGCCCGCTCTCTGATGAAGGGTCTAGGCCCAGAACATCAGCTTTTGTGCTCCTGAGATGCTGCTTGGCCTGCTGTGTTCATCCAGCTTCACACTTTGTTATCAACAGGATTTGACGCAGGTTTAGTGACGATAATATAATGAGGTCACTGAAGAAAGTCACAATTCTTTGCATTTTGCTGGAAAAATTTACAAATACTGATGTAGTCTCTCTAGTGTGAGAATTTCGATGTTGAATATACATTCTTTGGAAAAGGCACAAATGAAACTTAACATGAAGCATTATAAGGCGATTATTTTTGGCACGTCAGTGTATCTGCAGTTGATCCAGTCAACACATCACTGTAGCCCATGGTGTAGCCCAAAACCATGGTGTTTCTCACTGGAATGTTAAAACATGCATTAATGCCATTAGGAGATAATTTGTTTTCTCATGGATATTTTATCTTAAAGTTACATTTCAATTTGCTCAGCCTATTTGTCAAATGTTAAAGATCTTTTGTGGTTGATGATGAAGGTCTAAAATAATGGTACAAGGGTGGGAATACTTACATTCCACATTTTGTAGAGTCAGTAATAATACTTGCTCCATAATACTTAGAAACACAAAGGATTTTATAGAAAAGATCAATGAGAAGTGGATAAAGATCAGTCTTTTGGTCCCAGCAAAATTTCTCACTGGTATTTCTCACTTGCTATTAGAGTCATAAAGTCAGAAATATACAGTGCAGAAACAAACCCCTCAGTCCAGTTCATCCATGCTGACCAGATATCCTAAATTAATCTAGTCTCATTTGCCAGTATTTGACCCACATCCCTCTAAACCCTTCCTATTCATATATCCATCCAAATGTCTTTTAAATGTTGTAATTGTACCCATCTCTATCACTCCCTCTGGCAGTTCATTCCATACTCACACTACCCTCTACGTGAAAAAGCTGCCCCTTCGGTCTCTTTTAAATCCTTCCACTCTCACCTTAAACCTATACCCTCTAGTTTTGGACTCCCCCACCCTGGGGAAAAGACCTGACATATTCTATCAATCCTCCTCATGATTTTATAAACCTTGAGTGAGTCCAGCAAAGGTTCACCAGACTGATTCCCAGGATAGCAACAGGACCAACATATGAAGAAAGACTGAATCGACTGGGTTTGTACTTGCTGAATTTAGAAGAATGAGGAAGGGTTCTCATAGAAACATAAATTCCTGATGGGACTGGGCAAGCCAGATGCAGGAAGAGCGTTCCCCATGTTGGGGAAGTCCAGAACTAGGGGTCACTGTTTAATAATAAGGGATAAGCCATTCAGAGCTGAGATGAGAAAGAATTTCTTCACTCAGAGAGTTGCAAACCTGTAATTCTCTCCCACAGAAAGCTGTTGGGGCCAGTTCGTTAGACATGTTCAAGAGGGGGCCAGATGTGGCCCCTGTGGCGAAAGGGATCAAGGGGTATGGGAAGAAGCAGGAATGGGATATTGAAATTGCATGATCAGCCATAATCATATTGAATGGTAGCGCAAGCTCAAAGGGCCGAATGGACTACTCTTGCATCTATTTTTCTATTTTTTATAATAGAGGGGAGATTGCCAATGTAGAGTTCAAACAAATGTGTCAAACATGAACATCATAATTATGAATACAAAATTTAAATAGAAAGAACTGAGGATGCTGGAAATGAGAAAACAAAACAGAAATTGCAGTTCCGGCAGCATTTGTGGAGAAAAATCAGAATTAACGTTTCGGGTCTAGTGACCCTTCTTCACAACTCGTCACAGCTGCTGCCAGGCCTGCTTAAAATTTTCAACAATTTCTGTTTTTCTTTATGGTTATGAATACAACTGCTGAATAGACTGACACTGATGAACTCTGTGAAAGAAACCATGCAGTAATTGATAAAATGCTGCTTAAGGTTTTAGCTGATGAACCAGATGCTTGTCATAGGGAGTTCACACAAAGAATTCACTCTAGATTGCTGGAGGATACAGTGCCTATCAATTAGTCTGCGGATTAAATCTCATATTGCCTTCTACCATTTCTCAGCATGGTTTAGCTCTGCATGTGTTACCAATGTGTAGACGCTTTTAATCAAACTGTTCAGGCATGTTATGGAGTAGGTAGGGCTTGAACCCAGGCTTTCTGGCCTAAGGGTAAGGAGACTACCACTGTGTCACAAAGGCTTTCAACTGCACCCAAACAAGGACTGAAACACTGAACCCACAGATTAGTCATCTGATGCTCTGCCAACTGAGCTACCTGAGTTTCTCGTCTATGCTTTGTTTGCAGTTTTGGAGGTTGATGGTTCTACAATCGGTTTAATTTTCTTTTGGCATATTTGGCAGTCCATACAGGAAGGCATGCTTTCACTGAGGTTGAGATTTCATGGAAAAATTGGAGAATACTGAGGCTTTACATGTAATCCTCTGAGACAGAACTTGATTCAAGATTAAATCATTGAATTAATTTGCCATTGGGTTAATAATCCAGGTGTCCAGATGAATGCCGTGGGGACCAGGGTACAAATTTCACAATGGAAGCTGCTGGAATTTAAATTCAATTTGAAATAAACCTCAAATATGAGCTGTCTCAGTGTTGGCGGCTAGGAATTATCATCAATTGTTGCAAAAATCGAATTGGTTCATTGATATATTTAAGGGAAGGAAATCTACCAGTCTTACATGGTCTGACCTGCATGGGTCTACAGCAATGTAGTTGGCTCCTAATTATCTTCTAAAATGGCCTTGCAAACTATTTAGGAAAAGACAGTTTGGGATCAGAAACAAATGCTGACCATATAAATGACACCCACATTCCGTGGAAGAATAAAGAAAAGCAAGTGATATGATGTATTATGAAAGAGAAAGTCACAGTGAATAAAAAAACTCTTGTACAGTAATATGACTTTAGAGTAAGTCAGTACTTATCAAACATGGCAATCAAACAACTAATGTTGATTCCTCATAATTAATTAGAATTAATTTTAAAGTCTCTGAGCAGCTGACAGAAGCGAGCAGGCCACATTATACTTTACATACTGCTTATGTATTCTGTGATGAAGGTACTGAAGAATGAAATACAGTCGATGAAAGAATGTGTAATAGCAACTTAAGGGTGAATAACACATCGAATTAAGTCTTGAGAAATGTGTACCTATGTCTCCCTCTCCCTCCCTCTCTCTCTCTCTCTCTCTCTGTCATATATATATGTTTATATACAGCTGATCCAAATTGAAAGTAGTAATGTGCAAGAATGCATCACCTGCAAATCTGTGGTTATCCTGCTGTAGCCGGTATCATAATATCTCTCATGTGTGAAAGCAGAAATGTCCCCCTCTAGCTTCGAAATCTAAAAGATTAGAAAGTACTTTCAACCACAAAGTACTTTGGCTACTGAAACTCTAGTTCATACGGAACCAATGATTGTGAGGTTCTATTAGTAAAAGTCTAGAGGCAGAAATTGTGACAAAGGGTTACAGGTTGACTTTGCCAGCTCGACACAAATGTTGGTGGGAAAGGAAATTTCTAAAATGAAATGGGCAGATGATGGAGTCAAAGGGATTTTGCAGCATGGTAAAAGGCTCTTTGGCCCATTGTGTCTGTGCTGGTTACCAAGCGTCTTTCTATCGAATCCCATTTTCTAGCACTTGGCCTGTAGCCTGGCATGCTATGGTGTTTCAAGTGTTCATCTAAATTTTATTAGCTGTCTCAGATTTACAAAAGAAGTGCTTGAATAAACATATTGTTGGAGGCTCCTGCAAGGCAGTGTTTGTATTTAAAATTAGAACTCTTTTAAAATGTATTTTAAAGCACTGCTTTTACATATTAATGCTAATTTGTATTTAAAGAGAAAGAGACGGAACTCTGTCAATTATGTATTAATTATCTTTATTGGAAGCAAGTGATGGACCACAGCTGCGGATACACTTCAGTTCTTACAAACGCAAACAGACGGTAATCGTAGTTGCTCAGTTAAGAGCTACTTGTTTGCAACCCGTAACTGCGTAAATAGCACTTATAAAAATGTGCGAAGATTGGCTTCAGTCACATCCTTCACCAGCCGGCTTTCTGGAATGTAACAACCCAAAATAGATCAGTAACCAAATAACTATTTTTGATAATATCTGTTCAGGGATGATTGGTGACCTGAGAATGGGTGAATTTTCTGCTTAACTTCAAAAGGAATATGGAATAATATAACTAAGCACCGCAGGGCTTCAGTTTAGTCATTAATGTAAGTATATGGCATCTTCAACAATCCAGCACTCTCTCAAATTAAACTGAAGTATTGTAAATTATGAGGCCAGATCCATAATCCCATTCAAGCAGAACTCACGGAAGTTCATCCCATATCTCCCCAATTACTGAATCTAACTATACATTGAAGTTGTCCACATCGTATTGCTTCAATTATCATAAAATCATAGAAATGTTGTTTCAATTATCATAAAATCATCATTTAGGGCAGCATGGTGGCTCAGTGGTTAGCACCTCAGTCTCACAGCGCCAGGGGCCTGGGTTCGAATCCATCCTTGGGCAACTGCCTATGTGGAGTTTGCACATCCTCCCCGTGTCTGCGTGGGTTTCCTCAGGATGCTCTGGTTTCCTCCCACAGTCCAAAAATGTGCAGGCTAGGTGGATCGGTCATGCTAAATTGCCTGTAGTGTTCAGGGGTGTGTGGGTTATAGGGGGATGGGTGTGGGGGGGATGCTTCAAGAGGCGGTGTGGACTTGTTGGGTCGAAGGGCCTGTTCTCACACTGTAGGGGATCTAATCTAATCTAAACATACAGTACATGAGATTGATATTATATTTTAATAACAAAGCTATCTATTGGAATTCACGTATCACTACTTCCAATTCACAACTTTTGATTATGTAGCTAACCTTTTGGTTCTCATCAAAGTTTTCTGCATCACTTGCTCGCGGGTTTTTAGAGTGAGTGTTTTTCCACTCACAATTCTGAGGAAGGGTCACCGGACCCAAAACGTTAACTCTGATTGCGCTGCCAAACCTGCTGAGCTTTTTTAGCAGCTTCAGTTTTTGTTTCTGATTTACAGCATCCGCAGTTCTTTTGTTTTCTTTTCCACCTTCTTGTTGTTTCTGCACACCCCTCAGACCATGTAATTTATGGTCACAAAAACAGAACTTGCCGGAAAAGCTCAGCAGGTCAGAACTGAGGAAGGGTCACTGAATCCAAAACGTTAACTCTAACTTCCCTTCACGCATGCTGCCAGACTTGCTGACCTTTTCTAGCAACTTCTGTTTTTGTTTATGATTTACATAATCCACAGTTTTTATGTAACATAGTGTTTAACAATGAACTCATTATATATGTGGTTCATATTGAATGTATCTTATTTCACATTTTCCTTTGTGTGTGTGCATGCATACCTATGCACATGTGTGTATGTGTGTGTTGAGATACAAATCTTGACCTTTCCATTGATGGTCATGCTCCATGAATGAATTAAAATATAAATCAGAACAGCCATTTAGTGCTACTCATTGCTTGTCACAGTACCTGCAAGTTAAAAAATACTGAACAGCTTTCTCCCGTTTATCCTTGGCATATCACAGGAATCATTTCAACTGAACAGTCCTGGCTGGAAGTCCATGGCATCAGGTGAAATGTTGATTTTGCACTCTGCCCAATATTACATCGAACTAAAAACAATAAAACGCAGGAACATGCCCTTTGGCCCTTCAAGCCTGTACCAACACATTTTGTCCTTCCATAATAAAACTGTCTTCACTTACAGGAACTGTATCTCTCTGTTCCCTACCTATTTATGTATACGTTCAGGTGCTTCTTAAATGCTGCTATTGTGTCTGTTTCTACCACCTCCTCTAGCAATGTGTTCCAGACACTCACCACCTTTGTGTGAAAACTTGCCTCGTACATCTCTTTTAAACTTAGCCCCTTGCACCTTGGACCTGTGTCCCCTAGTAACTGAACCCTCCACCCTGAGGAGAAAAACCTCATACTTGCCACTCTATCCATGCCATTCACAATCTTATAAATTTCTATCCAGTTGCCCCTCTATCTTCTGCATTCCAGTGAAAACCAGCCCAGTCTATCCAAGCTTTCATCATAGCTAAAATCCCCCATATCACACAACATGCTAGTAAACCTTTTCTGTACTTTCTCTAAAGCACGGACATCTTTTTTGTAGCGTGGTGAGCAGAACTGTAAACAATATTCCAAGTGTGACCTAAGTAAAGTTCTATAAAGCTACAGCAGAAGTTGCCCATCCTTATACTCAATGCCCCTTTCAATGAAGGCAAGCATACTATATGAAAACACAGTGAGGAGGTCGCTTCTGGGAGCAGTGGACTAAGTTGATGGATGTGCAGATAAACTCCTGTCTCTTATGGAAGGCTTGTTTTGTACCTTGAATGGAGGTGAGGGGGGAGATGTAGGGGGAGGTGTAGTACTTCTTGCGGTTGCAGGCAAAGGTGCTGGGGGTGGTAGGGTTAGTGGGGAGTGTAAAGTGGACAAGGGAGTCGGAGAGAGCGCAGTCCCTACAAAAGGTAGATAGGGGTGGGGAGGGAAAAATATCTTCTGTTGTGGGGTAAGATTGTAGGTGGCAGAGAATGATACGTTAGATGCGGAGTTCTGGGGGGGAGGAGTGAAACTTGACAGCAATGGGGATTCCATAGTCATTTTTGTTGTGGAGAGGGGACATGAGGGCAGAAGTGTGGGGAAACTCAAGCGATGTGGTCAGAAGTTCATCTCAGGATCAGATATGAGATCAAGTTTGCAAACATGCTAACAAAATCTCAGATTGTTACCAAAGTGAAAGGTGGAGATGGGGGTCTGGTAATGGAGTTTGGAGCAGAGATTGAAAAGCAGTGGCTTCAAACTTCCTGGTACTGAATTGGATGTAATTTTATGGTCATCCAGTACCAGATGTCAGATAAACAACCTGTTGATTTAGTGATGATGGAGGAGTCACAGAGAGGTGGTGGTATAGTACAACTGAATGTCATTAATATACAGGCTGACACTAAAACTATTTACTATGGGATTTGTTTTGCGTGGCAGTATCCTTCCAAGCACTAATGTGTCAATCTGATCTTATCACATTCAGTGTTGTTTGTAAATTCACATTCTTCTGAGCTTGTAGTTTGTAGCTATGAATTATCCATGCTGCAGCACTGGGCCTTCACAGAATACAAAGTAACAAAGATAAGATTGGCAAGGTAGCTGAGGCACGCACCCTGAAGAGATGGAGATCCAAAGGATGGCTGGGTCATGGAATTCCCATCCAGAATCAGAGATGGACGCACGATTTGCAATGACTTTTAAAAGAAAAGCAAGCAGTTATTTGGAAAATGTAAACTGGAAAAACTGCAGAGAAAAGGAAGTGGAATTGATTCCTACTTCTTTCTGAAAGCCAACACAGGAACGTAATAAGGTAAATATGGTCTACATACTCACAAGCCCACATTTAACTAGAAAGGATGCAGTTTCTGGTCAGTTATGAATTAATTGGAGTTGGGCAGTTAGGTAACTTTGAGTGATAAATAGTAGAAGAAAGTGGTTGGAAATGGAAATCACAGGATTAGGAAAAACAAGTGAGATTAAAACGAACATCATCTACAAAATACCTTGCAAGAACTGTGACAAACACTACATTGGACAAACAGGCAGAAAGCTAGCCACCAGGATACATGAACATCAACTAGTCACAAAACGACATGACCCACTATCACTCGTATCCTTACATACAGATGGAAGGACACCACTTTGATTGGGACAACACATCCATCCTAGGACAAGCCAAACAGAGACATGCACGAGAATTCCTAGAAGCATGGCTTTCCAACCGGAACTCCATCAACAAACACATTGATTTGGAGCCAATCTACCATCCCCTGAGAAAAAGAACAGGAATTGACATCACCAGCAAACCCAAGGAAACCTAACCAGATAAATAGAAAGCGGGACATAACACCAGCGCTTCGTCAGAGGCTCACTGATGATGTTACCTAGAATGGTGACGAAACGTCTGAAAACAAACCTTCCAGCTCAGCGAGCAAACTCACATCCAGAACCTCAACCTGAGCTACAAATCTTCTCAAAACTCGCAAGTGAGATTAAGATTGTGCATTTGCATGCCAAGTTGCACCTTTCATTTCTTAATTGTTCTTGGGATGAGGGCACTTGCACTGCTTCTTGGCCCATTGGCTTCATCATGGCCACTTATCTGCCATTCATAAGAGCTTACAAACTAGCAGCAGAAGTAATCATTTCAGCCCCATGAGCTTGTGCCATTTAATACGATCACAGTTGACCTTAACTCGGCCTCAGCTCCACTTTCCTGCTTGCTCTCCATAGCCCTTTTAACCCATCCCTGATGGAGTATCTGTTTGTCTCCTTCTTAAATTTATTCAGCTCTCAATATCCACATTATGCTGAGATAATGAATTCCACAGATTCACAACCTTTTGAGAGAAGTAGTTCCTCCTCATCTGTTTTAAATCTGCCATTCCTTAGATTAAGACTATTACCTCTTGTTCTAGATTGCTCCACATGGGGAAACATCTGTTTTCCATTCACTTTCTCAAACCACTTTAGCATCTTAAATATCTCAATTAGCTCTCCTCTCATTCCTCTTAACTGTAGAGAGTTACAGGCTAAAACAGCTCAATCTTTTCTCATAAGACAATCCTTTCATCCATTGCACTAAGCTAGTGAAACTCATTCACAACCTTATTGTGGAGAACAGAATAATGTACTGGCTTTGAGGTTGTAGATATCCTGCCGAGCTGGTGGGTTTGGATGCAAACATTTCATCATCCTGCTGGGTAACATTTTCAGTGCGCCTCCGGTGAAGCGTTGGTGCTGTGTCCCGCTTGTTATATATAAGCCTCAGTTTGTTGGGGTGTTTGGTACCACTTCCAGTTCTGTTTCTCAGTGGTTTGTACACAAGGCCAGTTCAATGTGTTTGTTGATGGAATTCTGGTTGGAATGCCATGCCTCCAGGAATTCCCTGGCATGTCTCTGTTTGGTTTGTACGATTATCGATGTATTGTCCCAGTCAAATTGGTGTCCCTTGTTGTCTGTATGTATTGAGGCCAGTGAGAATTGATTGTGACTCTTGGTGGCTAGCTGGTGTTCATGTATCCTTATTGTCAGTCCTCTTCCAGTTTGGCCTATATAATGTTTCTCACAGTCCTTGTGTGGTATTTTGTATATTACGTTAGTTTTATTGGTTGTGGGTATGGGATCCTTTATGTTCGTCAGTAGCTGTCACAGGGCATCTGAGTGGTCTCGTGGTCCCCTCTGATAGGGTGAGGGTTAGGGTTAGGGTGAATAGTAGGGTGATTATGTGTCTGGTTGTGTTATGAATTCTTGTTGTGGTCTGTCGTGGAAGTAATGGCAGATTGTGCTTTTCGGGTATCCATTCCTTTTGAACACTACGTTAAGTGCTCCTGTTCTGCTTTGTGTAGTTCTTGGTTGCTGCGAAGTGTTGTGCTTTGTTTAAATAGTGTCCTAATTGTGGGTGTTGGGGTTATTGCTGTGTAATTAAGTGTCTGGTCCATATGTGTGGTCTTTCCATTTATGCTAGTGTGGAGTTCCCCTTTTCTTGTGTTCTGCCATTATGTCCAGGAAGGGCAATCAGTTGTTGTTTTCCTCTTCTATGTGATTTTTATCCTGGTGAGGATGTCGTTTATGTGTTGGTAGGTTTCCTCTGGTGTTGTGTATTTAATAATCACAAAGGTGTCATCTACATATTGGACCTAAAGTTTGGGTTGTACAGTGTGGGTTACTGTCCGTTCTAACCTTTGTGTTACTGCTTCTGATATTGGGGATTCCATTGATTTGTTTGTATATGTCATTGTTAAAGGTGAAGTGGGTTGTGAGGCACAGATCTAATAGTTTCATGGTGCTCTCCTTTTTGATGTTAGTGTCCTGGGTTTTCTGTCTACTTGATTCCTCCAAAAATGTGGCAATTGTTTCTTCGCATAGGTCGATGAACATGGATGTAAATAGCACTATTACGTCGAAGGATATCATCATTTTGTTGTCTTCTATCCTGGTGGCCTTGATGATGTTGAGGAATTTTGTTGATGTCTCCTGAGCTGTGTAATTTCTTCAGGGTTATTGTAATTCGATTCTCTAACTGTGGTGTTGGGTCTATTGCCATCTGTTGGTAGGTGCTGGTATCTACTAGTGGTGCATGAGCTTTCTCGATTTATATTGTGCTCTACTGAGGATTATTGTCGTGTGTCCTTCATCTGCTGGTAAGACTACCTTGTTCTTAACTTTCTTGAGTCTTTCCAGGGCTTTCCTCTCCTCTGCATTGAGTGTGTTCCACTAGCGTTGTTTGCTCAGTGTTGGTGCTATCGTCTGCCTGATGATCTGTTGTAATTCCTCCGTGAGTCGGTTGCTCCTTAGTGTCAACTCCAGCACAGCCAGGAAGTCAGTTTTTTGGTGTCTCTGTCAGTGTATGAGGACAGTCTTCTCAGTCTTCTCTTATTTGTCTGTAAGTGGTTGGTCTGAAATGTTTTTAACCCACGAATCTATGTTATCCGAGTTATTGATATGGGTGATTTTGGACGGCATTTCTTTAAGGGCTATTCTATTCTTTGCTCTGGTGTTTTGTTGTTGTATGCTGATGGCTTGTTCCACTGTGCATGTCTATTGAAGTATAGAGTCTTTTGGTGCACAGTTTCTTGGTTATATTTGTGGAGGCTGTAGTGGGCATCATTGATCATGACCCTTATCATTCTGTGTCTGTTCCATTCAGTTGTCCTCCATGCCTGTGGATTGTTGGTAGGTGGTTTATATTTTAAGCTTTGTGTTAGTACCTGCTTTCTGAGGCATTCGTGCAGGAAGCACAGTTGTTTGCTGACACACCAGGTCAGCAAGCATTTCTACAACCTCATCCATGACCCAAGCTACAAATTTTCTCAAAAACTGACTTTGACGAGAACTTAGTCCATGCTTGGTGGTACCTTATCCCCCACTGATTCTTAACTTTTTAGTTTCTTCTAACAGCCCACCTAAACCACCTTTTAAATGTGTTCCCATGCCCCCTCTATCCAAACCACCAACAAAACTTCATTCAAATCTCATTGCTGTAAGGAAGATGTGTTAAACTTGAAATGGCTCAGAAAATATTTACAAGGATGTTACCAGAGTTGGAGGATTTGAGCTGAATAGGCTAGGGATTTTTCACTGAATCTTCAGAGGCTGAGGGGTGACCTTATAAAGGTTTATATAATCATTAGGGGCATGCATAGGGTGAATGGATAAAATATTTTTCACAGCGAAGGAGTCCAAAATGAGAGGGTATAAGTTTATGGTGAGAGCGGAAAGATTTAATAGGGACCAAAGGGGCAAACTTTACATTGGAGGGTAGTGGGTACATGGAATGAGCTGCCAGAGAAAGTGGTGGAGGCCGGTACAATTATAACATTTAATGTGTCCAGTTCTGGTCACCCAGCTAGAGTAAAGATATGATCAAATTAGAAAGGATACAGAAGAGATTTACCAGGATGTTGCCGGGTATGGAAGGTTTGATTTATAAAGAAAGGCAGAATAGTCTGGGTCTTCTTTCACTGGAGCGTAGGATGTTGAGTTGTGACCTGAAAGAAGTTTATAAAGTAATTAGAGTATAGATAGAGTTAATGGTAGTTGCCATTTCCCTAGGATGGGGGATTTTAAGATGGGGGGTACATTTTTAAGATGAAAGGAGAGAAATTTAAAAAGACATAAGAAGAGGCAAAATTTTTACGTAGAGGATAGTTTGCATGTGGAGTGAACTTCCTGATGAAGTGGTAGATGTGGGAACGATTAGAATGTTTATAAGACATTTGGATAGATACATGAATACAAAAGATTTGAGGGGATATAAGCCAGGAGCAGGAAGGCGGGACTAGTTTTGTTGAGATTACATTCAGCATTGATTGGTTGGACTGAAGGGTCTGTTTCTGTACTGTGCGGCTCTATGACTCTGACTGTAAAAATCATCTGGATGGGTACATGAATGGGAAGGGTTTAGAGGGATATGGGCCAAGCACTGACAAACGGGATTAGATTAATTTGGGATATCTGGTTGGCACGGATGAGTGGGACTGAAGGGTGTGTTTCCATGCTGTTCAACTTTATGATTCTATCACTCAATAATTACAAGGAGCACATGGGCTTGTGATGCAAAAACTAAGATAAACCCTCGCCCAGCATAACATATCCCCACTCAGATGCCTATCTTTGGCCTGAAGCTCGACTGCTTTTGTGTTTTGTCTCTTATCTTCCCTTTTATTCTTTCCTAGGTGACAAGACCCAGTTTTCCCATTAAACAAAAACTTTAAATTGGTTGATTTTTTAATAAATTTGTATTTGAATGGATTTGTACCTTGCAGTGAAAGGCTTCACTTGCTTACGATGAAATTATGTTTCGATTTTTTTTAAATGAAGAAGGATTCATTTGGAATTAAACATTAGCCCTGAAAATTGCTTACTTTCAAGCACATTTAAATAAACTTTTAGGGATCTGCGACTGCACCATGGAAAATATAATGACAGTAATTTAAAATACATTAACAACACTGCAACAGAAGCAGTAAACCAATATTTTTAAAGATTCAGAGTACTGCAGATGCTGGATATCTGAAGCACAGGGGTTTCTGCTAGGACACAATAGTTGCATTCCTTCGCAATATTGCATTATAGAAAATCACGCTATAGAAATAATGGGGCCTATGGGAAAAATAGGTTTTGGGGCTGACCACTAAAAATATAATTCAAAAGCCTAAGATAAGAATAGCATAGTTTGAATAAATGTTTACTTCATATCTAATGATGAAAAAAAAGTAAATTTAACACCTTATCTTGAAAAAGTGTCAAGATGGCTTGATGGGGGAGGAGGTTTTGAGGTTATTCTGTTATTAATGCAGGGGCTGAGGGTCATCATCATCATCATTATCATCATCATCATCAGCACTACCTTCAGGTGCAGTTGTGTATGCAGGATGAGGGCAAAAATAATTAATGCAGAAGTGGTTAGTTGTGGTTCATTGTCTTCAGACTGTTTCTTGGGAGTTAGCTTAAAAAAGACATCCAGTTTTTGCTGCTTTTCCCTTTTTCTTCCTTTGTGAAGAAGCTGTTCATAGGGTGCCAAGTAAGATATTATTCCATGAACTGAAACCCTGCTGCATTCTGCATTGTTATTGTTGCCCTCTAAGAGTTGCAACAGCTTCTCAATGTCCCTCAGGATAAGAGACAACACAGAAGTGGAAAGCTCTTGTGGTGCTGCATCCTGGACTTCACCTTCTTCATCTCCAGCTTCCACTTCCCTCTCAGTGACATGTTGCAGATCAGCTGCAGAGAGGTCTCCACAGTGAGATTCGAGCAGTTCTTCCACATCCTCATTTTCCAATTCTTCAAATCCAACTTGTTTTGCAAGATCAACACAATGCTCTTTGATTCTTGGGAGCTCCTCTGACGGATCTAAGGTTTCAAAATGTTGAAAAAAATCTGGGAGAAGCTTCCAAAAGCTGCATGCAAGCAGTCCTTACTGACACCATCCCAGGCCTCCCTAATAATGCCAATTATATTCTTGATGTTAAATCTCTTCCAGAATTAAGAACACTGGCCTTATGCCCCTCAGTGGCTGCAATCAGCCTCTTAAATGTGTGCTTAAATAATAAACTTTAAAAGCTGCTACTGTACCCTAGTCCATGGGTTGAAGGAGAGAGGTTGAAAGAGATGGAATTGCATTATAGCAACATAAGTTTGTGTTTTAGGAATAGTGTTCCGCTATTCATCAGCCATATTACAGCCAATTCACATTGCTGGAACATGTGTTATACCAGAGGCCCTGTAAAATCAGAAAATACTCAGTAGACAATCTGTGTAGGAGACAGAAAGGCAGAGTAATGTTCCATATCAATGACCTTGGGTGGGACAATGACAAAAGGAAGGCCAGCAAAAGGGGTGGAAGCTGAGAGAAAATGCATGACAGAAAGGTTAGTTCCCAGGTATAAAATGAATGAAGATGGGGCAAGAAGAAAAGCAAAGGGACAAAATATGTACCTAAACAAGGAAGGAAAAAATAAACAACAAAACGGGCAGTGAGTGAATTTAATACTGTCGGGGTTTATGGTCTGAAATTGTCCAATTTCACATTGACTCTAGAAGGATGTAAATGGCCTACGTGACAGATGATTTCTCTTCCTCAAATTTTCATTGAGCCTCACTGGAAGAGTATAGCAGATGAAGCATAGATACATCAGTGGAACAGTAAGTTCACTGGATGTTTAAAGTCATGCTAACAGACAGATTGGGGTGCCCTGCAGCGCAATGACCCAATCTGTGTTTGTTCTCCTCAGTTACTCTGTGAGCAGTGGATACAGAACAGTCAGTTGCAAGGTGTACAAGCGAATCATTTCTTTACTTGGAAGGAGTTTTTGGAGCCCTGGATGGTGAGGAGAGGACAGGTAAAGGGTCGCTATTGCATCCTGTGCCTGTGCAATGAGAAGATGAGCTGGGAAGGAGACGAGGCATTCGAGTGATTGAAGAGTGAATCACCATGTTGTGGAGAGAATGTTCCCTTTGGAAATCGGAAGAGGAGGGTAGGTGACAACGTGTTTGGTGATGACATCCCCCCATTGGTGGTATGCTTTTCAACCACGTAAAAATTTATGCATTTTTATTGACTAAGAATTTAAACCCTTTATGGTGAAATGTTCCGCATGACTGGTTGGCTATGATTAGCTACAAGTAACTACTGAAGGGTATAACCCATAGGTTCAGGTACGAGGGATGGGCAATGCTTGTGAGCATAACCAGTGATGCACACTTCCTGCGATCATGTAAATAGAAGAGCCTAGAGGTATTTGGTTTGTTTGTAAAGATTTCATTGTTATTTAAGTTACCACTTAGTGCTGCTAGTTGGTCTCAGTGCGGGCTTAGTAATCACCTAATACAGTTTTGGATAATGTTGGCGGGGATAGCCTTTCAGGGGAGTATAAAGGCAGCAGCCAGGCCTGTGACACCACAACTGGCTCTGCTGTAGAGCAGGGTCGGGCAAGATCCAAGCAAACGATAGTAGCCGGAGACTCGCTAACAGACAGGTGTGTCTGCGGCCACAATTGAGACTCCAGGATGGTGTGTTGCCTCCCTCGTGCCAGGGTCAAGGACGTCTCTGAGCGGTTGCACAAAATTCTTAAGTGGGAGGGTGAGCAGCCAGAGTTCATTATGCATTTCTGGTATCAACAACACAGGTAGGAAGTGGGATGAGGTCCTACAGACTGAGGACAGGGAATTAGGAAGGAGGCTAAAAAGCAGGACCTCGAGGGGAGCAATCTCTGAGTTACTACCAGTGCCACGTGCTAGTGAGGGAAGGAATGGAAAGGTAGGACAGATGAAAGCATGGCTAAGGAGCTTGTTCCGGGGTTAGCATTTCAGTTTATTGGATCATTTGGAACTATTCTAGGGCAAGGATGACCTATACAAGAAGGATGGCTTGCATCTAAACTGGTGGGGAACCAATATCTTCGCAGGGAGGTCGCTAGTGCCACTCAGGAGGATTTTCACTAGAGTGGCAGGGGGCTGGGAACCAGAGCAGCAAGTCAGCAAGTGGAGCAATTGAGGGGAAGGTGGATGTTAGGACCATAAGGGAACAACAGGCAGAGACACGTAAATGAACACAATGGCACGAATGGGCTGAAGTGAGTTTGTTTCAATACAAGGAGTATTATAGGTTAGGCAGATGAGCTTAGAGTCTAGATCAATGCATGGGGCTATGATGTTTTGGCCATTACAGAGAATTAGTTGAGAAGGGGACAGGACTGGCTGCTCAACGTGCCAGAGTTTTATTGTTTTAGATGAGATAGAAAGGAAAATATAAGAGGTGGAGGAGTTGCATCACTAATCAGGGAGAAAGCTACATCTGCAATCGGAGGGCACATGTTGGAGGGCTCAGTCACTTTGATAGGATAATACTATAGGCCTCTATTTGGTAAAACATGATCTAATTAGGGACAGTCAGCATGTCTTTGTACAGGGCAGGTCATGTCTTACTAAACTGATTGAATTTTTCGAGGATTTGACAAAGGTGATCGATGAGGGTGGAGTAGTGGATGTTGTCTCCATGGATTTTCGTAAGGATTTCAGCAAAGTCCCTCATGGCAGGCTCATCCAGAAGATTAAAATGCATGGGATCCATGGTGATTTAGCCACATGGATTCAGAATTGGCTTGTCTATAGAAGACAGAGTTGTGGTGGAAGGGTATATTTCTGGCTGGAGCTCTGTGACTAGTGGTGTTGCGTAGAGGTATGTACTGGGGCCTCTGCCATTTGTGATACAAATAAATGACTTGGATGAAAATGTAGATGGGTGGATTAGTAAGTTTGCAGACGATACAAAGGTCAGTAGTGTTGTGGGTAGTCAAGGTTGTCAAAGGATACCGCCGGATATATATCAGTTGCAGATATGGGCAGAAAAATGGCAGGTGGAGTTTAATCTGAGTGACTTTGCCGTGCTGCACTTTAGGAGATCAAATGTTAAGGAAAAATATACAGTTAATGTCCAAAGCCTGAACAGCGTTGATGTACAGAGGGATCTTGAGCTTCAAGTCCATAGCTCCCTGAAAGTGGCCACGCAAGTAGATAGGGTGACAAAGAAGGCATATGGAATTCTTGCTTTTATTGTTCGGGGAATTGAGTACAAGAGTCAGGATATCATCTTGCAGCTTTATAGGACTTTAGTTAGGCCACACTTAAAAATATTATGTTCAGTTCTGGTTGCCACATTACAGAAAGGATGTGGAGGCTTTGGAGAGGCTGCAGCAGGGATTTACTCGGATGCTGCCTGGATTAGAGGGTAGAAGGTATAGGAGAGGCTAGAAAAGTTTGGATTGTGTTCTCTGGAGCAGCGCAGGCTGAGGGGAGATTTGAAAGAAGTCTATAAAATTATGAGATGTATGATAGGGTTGACGGTCAGAATCTGCTTTCACAGAGTTGAGATATCTAAAATTAGGAGGCATGCAGTTAAGTTGAGAAAGTTCAAAGGAGATGTAAGGGTCAAGTTTTTCTTACCCAGAATAGCAGGAATGTGAAACATGCTGCCGGGGTGGTGGTGGACGCCGATACAATAGGGGTGTTTAAGAGGCTTTCAGATAAATACATGAATACACAAGGAATATAGGGATACGGACCAAGAGTAGGCAGAAGGAATTAATTTAATTTACTTCATTTTTGGCACAACATCGTGGGCAAAGGGCCCGTTCCTGTGCTGTACTTTGCTATGTTCTAAGTTATTAAAAATAAGTAAAAGCTGTGAAAGGCAACATTCTGGTCCAAATCCTCCGGCATACCTCAAAACAGAGGTTCAGTAAACCAATTTGTACATTTTAATAAAATGTGAGGCTGGATGAACACAGCAGGCCAAGCAGCATCTCAGGAGCACAAAAGCTGACGTTCGGGCCTAGACCCTTCATCAGAGGGGAGCTCTGATGAAGGGTCTAGGCCCAAAACGTCAGCTTTTGTGCTCCTGAGATGCTGCTTGGCCTGCTGTGTTCATCCAGCCTCACATTTTATTATCTTGGAATTCTCCAGCATCTGCAGTTGCCATTATCTCCAATTTGTACATTTCCAACTTTCTTTTAACTGCTTTTCTCTTTCCAGGTACTTCCACCAAACCCCCGCCAATCACACCATCTAAGGAGGAAGTGCCACTTCAGAGAGCTCCTTCAACAAATCCTTGACTGCAAGAGCGTTACTTGGAGTGATGGCCACGATTGGAATGACTCAGAATCCCACCAAACAAAGTGTCAGCTGGAGGAATTCACTGAATTGGTGCAAGGAGATGCTTGGGGGCATTGATGCGGGTTGGGGAGGGAGAAGACTGGGCAGCTCCATCATCGCCCCCTTTCCTGATGGTTTGCCCTGCACCCCTCTAAGATATGGCCTTTTCCTGCCCCACTCTATGAGTGTCCCCTTTCCATATCACCCCACAACAGGTAGCAATTATTAACTGCCCATTAATGAGGAAAAGAGTTTTGAATTGCCCTAGGGCAGTTAAAATATTTGTCAAGCAAGTGAGAATGACCTTAAAATATGCCTGGAGCAATGGTACCCGATATAACACCTCCAGACAGTCACCTAGTCATAGAAGCCTCAGTGTGATCAGCAGAGTGACTGGAAAACCTCAGTTGGACATTTTCAAGATGCCTTAATAGGCTTTTAACTTTCTTTAATTGGCTACCCACTGATTGGAGGTAGGAACACTTGTGTATCCTTCCTTTTCACCTCTGGGAGAATGGCCTAGAGATTGAATGCATTCGAGGATAAGATTAGGCCCAATCAAGGATAGTAGTGGTAAGTTGTATGTGGAGTCAGATGAAATAGGGGAAGCGCGAAATGAATATTTTTCAACAGTATTCACTCTAGAAAACGACAATGTTGTCAAGGAGAATACTGAGATACAGAGTACTAGACTAGGTGGGATTGAGATTCACAAGGAAGAGGTATTAGAAATCCTTCAGAGGGTGATGATAGATAGGTCCCCTGGGCCGGATGGGATTTATCCTCGGATCCTCTGGGAGGATAGGGTTAGGAAGCCAGGGAGGAGATTGCCAAGCCTTTGGCATTGATCTTTAACTCGTCATTGTCTACAGGAATAGTGCCAGATGACTGGAGGATAGCAAATGTGGTTCCCCTGTTCAAGAAGGGGAGTAGAGACAACCCTGGTAATTATAGGCCAGTGAGCCTTACCTCAGTTGTTGGTAAAGTGTTGGAAAAGGTTATAAGGGATAGGATTTATAATCATCTAGAAAGAATAAATTGATTAGGGATAGTCAGTACAGTTTTGTGAAGGGAAGGTCGTGCCTCACAAACCTTATTGAGTTCTTTGAGAAGGTGACCAAACAGGTAGATGAGAGTAAACCAGTTGATGTAGTGTATATGGATTTCAGCAAGGTGTTCAATAAGGTTCCCCACAATAGGCTATTGTACAAAATGCGGAGGAATGGAATTGTGGGAGATATAGCAGTTTGGATCGGAAATTGGCTTGCTGAAAGAAGACAGAGGGTGATAGTTGATGGGACATGTTCATCCTGGGACCAGTTACTAGTGGTGTACTGCAAGGGTCGGTGTTGGGTCCACTGCTGTTTGTCATTTTTATAAATGACCTGGATGAGGGCGTAAAAGGATGGGTTAGTAAATTTGCAGACGACACTAAGCTCGGTGGAGTTGTGGATAGTGACAAAGGATGCTGTAGGTTGCAGAGAGACATAGATAATCTGCAGAGCTGGGCTGAGAGGTGGCAATTGGAGTTTAATGCAGACAAGTGTGAGGTGATGCACTTTGGTAGGAGTAACCAGAAGGCAAAGTACTGGGCTAATGGTAAGATTCTTAGTAGTGTAGATGAGCAGAGAGATCTCGGTGTCCATGTACACACATCCTTGAAAGTTACCACCCAGGTTGACAGGGCTGTTAAGAAGGCATTCAGTGTTTTAGCTTTTATTAATAGAGGGATTGAGTTCCGGAACCAAGAGGTTATGGTGAAGCTGTACAAAACTCTGGTGCAGCCGCACTTGGAGTATTGTGTACAGTTCTGGTCACCGCATTATAAGAAGGATATGGAAGCTTTGGAAAGGGTGCAGAGGAGACTTACTAGGATGTTGCCTGGTGTGGAGGAAAGGTCTTACGAGGAAAGGCTGAGGGACTTGAGGCTGTTTTCATTGGAGAGAAGAAGGTTGAGAGGTGTCTTAATTGAAACATATAAAATAATCAGAGGGTTAGATAGGGTGGATAGGGAGAGCCTTTTTCCTAGGATGATGACAGCGAGCACGAGGGGGCATAGCTTTAAATTGAGGGGTGAAAGATATAGGACAGATGTCAGAGGTAGTTTCTTTACTCAGAGAATAGTAAGGGAATGGAACGCTTTGCCTGCAACGGTAGTAGATTCGCCAACTTTTGGTACATTTAAGTTGTCATTGGATAAGCATATGGACGTACATGGAATAGTGTAGGTTAGATGGGCTTGAGATCGGTATGACAGGTCGGCACAACATCGAGGGCCGAAGGGCCTGTACTGTGCTGTAATGTTCTATGTTCTACGTACTATGTAAGAAATTGGCACACTCCCTGGCAACACAGATTTATGTTCTTGTCCAACCTCCATACCTGCCCCACAATGGAAATTCAGCTCATGGTTGCAGAGTGACCAAAGTGGGGACCTAATTACACTAGAATTCTTCAATGTTAGAATGGACGTGCAAAGTGTAAAAGGAGGGTATGGAGATGGGGGTGGCATTAGTCCTGGTTAATTAGATGCAATAAAGATGATAGAGGGAAAAGGTTTTAACTGAAAAAAATTGACATGTAGAATCAGTTTGGGTAAAGCTAAGAAATAGCCAGGAGCTAAAAATGTGCCTTGTAGCAGTTTATAGAACCCTTAGTAATGCCTGCAATATCAGGTAGAGCATGAATTAAGAAATTGACGCCCTATGTACCGAGAGCAATATTATAATCATAGGGACTTCGACACAGACGAGGCTAACCAAATTTGTAACATTATGGAGGAAGAGATAATAGAATATATTAAAGACATCTGAGAAACAATTCACACCAGTCAACAGAAATATGAAAATTGAGGCCCCTTATTAAATGGATAATTGTGCTACGTTAAATGGTCTATACTGATGCCTTAATATCTTTAGCCTATGGTGTTTTGTATGAAACATCTAATTTTCATAACCTAAGTTTGGAAGTGCCAATATGTGATCCTTGCTTACTCATCACAGACAATGTGTAATGAGGCTCAAACACATTCTTACAATTAGAATCAGAATTCGATATATTTCACATGTACTCAAGTACAGGGATAGAACATAGAAAATAGAACATCGAATTGTATAGCACAGTACAGGCCTTTCAGCCCATGATGTTTTACCGACCTATTGTCCTACTGAGATCAAACTACCCTGCACACCCTACATTATACTATCACCATGTGCCTATCCAAGAGTCACTTAAAAGTATGTAATGTACCTGACTCCACGACCACTGCCAGCAGTGCATTCCTCACACCCACCACACTCTGTGTAAAGAACCTACCTCTGACATCTCCCCTATACCATTCTCCAATCACGTTAAAATTATGCCTCCTTGTAATAGGGGGGACAGAACGATGCAAAAGTACAAGTGTACAAAGTTGTCATTTCCAACACCATATTAGGTATAAATATACCGAGGTACAAAATCTTACATATAAGTTAGAAAAATGAAAGCGTAAAGCTAAAAGATCAGCATTACAGTCCTTATGAAGCTAAGTACAAAGATGCTTAGGTACAAAATCTTAGGCTTAAGTTAGAAAAAGAAAGATAATAAAGGTAGAAGTTCAGCATTACAGTCTTTCTAAAGCAGGGAGTCTGCGCTGAGCTTTGTTGTGGCCTGGGCTTCCTCGAGGCCAAGAGAACACATCCCTGCCAATGCTGGGCTTCCTCAAGCCCAAGAGATTAGTCTATCACCAGATTGTAAAGATATAGAATAAGTGTACAGAATAAATTCCAGTGTTCTGGCTATAGTCCAAATTGAATTGGCTTTTTTAATTGCTTCACCACAGTGTCTGGTTCCTGACAGTGATAAGTCCGCTATCACCACTGGGTCATTTCTAAGTCTTCCTCTGCTCTTTGAAATCCACTCATTGCGCTCTTAAAAAGCTGCTTTTGATCATGGCCTTTATCTCAATTTATATTCTTTCATAACCATAAATGTATTTCACTAGACCCTTAAAAAACCAGTAGAAAACCTCTTTGAACTTCTTAGTCACAAATGTCTAAGTGTTTATCATTACAAAATGCTCCAAGTGTGGCAACAGATGTGTCAATGCTTACTCTCACTTTTCAAGGCACCAGAAATGACCAAGAAGCAAAAAACAAAAAAAACAAAAAGGAAAAGGCGGATTGCCAACGTTTAAATAAAAGAAACAATGGACCAGCTTATAATCATAAGTGATTTCATTTTGTGATTGAAAAAGAATATTACACTCAGCACTCTGCAGCCTTCATGATTTGGTATCTTTCTTGCTTCTGAAATGGAAATCAATAGCTCAATGGCCAATATCTATTATGCCTATTTATTTCATATTTGCTCAGTGAGCCTTTGTCTGTGTATAGATTATCAGAAGACTAAACCTTGAAGAAAGTGTCTACGCTGCATGATCCTGTACAAATAATAAATTATACCATGCACAGCTTTGATCTCGTTTTCTGAGGAAGGATGCTGTTATTCACATGGGAGTGCAGTGAAGGTTTACCAACCTGATTCCAGGGATAAGCGCGACTGAAGTTGGAGGAGAGATTGAGTAGATTAGGATTGTTTACACTGGAGTTCAGACAAATAAAGGGGGATCTCATAGAGACTTATGAAATTCTAACAGGACTAGATAGAGTTGATTCCGGGACGGGGGGATGTTCTCCATGGTGGGTGTGTCCAGGGGTCACAGTCTGAGGATTCGGAGTAGACCAGAGATTCGATGGAGTTGTGGAGACATGTCCTCACCCAAAGAGTGGTGAGCCTGTGGAAGTCATTACCACAGGAATTAATTGATGCCAAGACATGGAATGTATTCAATAGGCAGCTAAATATAGCACTTGGGGCAAATGGGATCAAAGATCATAGGGAGAAAGCAGGATTAGGCTATTGAGTTAAATGATCATCCATGATCATGTTGAATGGCGGAGTAGGCTTGAAGGGCCAAATGGCCTCCTCTTGTTCCTATCATCTATATTTCTACATCTGTTGAGAATTTGTGGAATTCAGCAAATGTCATTGATGTTATGCATTGTTTCTCAGAGCCTTAAATCTGTAGAAGTGCTGTGTTTGTTCCAAAACTTTAACAGATTAAAATATCCCAAGGCATTACAAAATGGCATTGTTCAATTAAAAATGTGCTCAGCCACATGAAGGCAACTGGCCAAATAAGTAAGGGATGTCCAGGTTTGAAGGACCGTGTTAAAGGAAAAAAAGTGAAGGAGAGAGGAAGAGAATTAATTCCAAAACTTCAGGCCTAAACAACTCGGAAGGCCAATTGAGAACAGGAAACAAATGCTGGTCTCAACATCAACATCCACATCTCATGAAAGAGATTTTAAGAAAGCCAGCAAAGGTATTTAAAACTTTCAAACTGTAATGCTCAAGAAGGTTGAATTCCAGGAGTACAGACGTCTCCGAGGGTCTTAGACAGTAAAAACATAAAACAGCAGGGAGTTGCAAAGCCTTTGAGGGATCTTTGAAAACAAGGATATGCTTGAAACTGAGGCATTGTTTAATGGGAGTCAGTGCAGTTCAATGTATACATAGATAACAAGCAATCAGGAATTTGGTGTAAGACAAGGGCAGTAGAATTTTGAATGAAGCAAATACAGAGGGTAGAGTGTAGTCAAGTGTACAGTAGAACAGAAAGCTCTTGAGGTAACAGAACATGAAGAAGTGTTTCATAGAATCCCTACAGTGTGGAAGCAGGCCATTCAGCCCACTGAGTCCACATCAATCCTCCAAACAGGACCATCCCACCCCCAATCCCCCACCTTATCCCTGTGAGCCACGGCAAATCTACCGAGCCAGCATATCCCTGCACACTATGAGCATGTTAGCATTGCTAATCCACCTAACATGCACATTTATGGACTGTGGGAGGAAACAAACAAAGCCCATGCAGTCACATGGAGGGTGTGTAAACTCCACGCAGACAGTTGCCTAAGGGTGGAATCAAACTTGGGTTTCTGGCACTGTGAAGCAGCAATGTTAACCACTGAGCCACTGAATAGATAAGCTCAGATAGGGGTGAAGTTAAAGCAATGTTATGAAATTGAATTATTAGTCCTTGTGATGGCATGGATATATACTACTGGAAGCTTATCTCAAGGTCTAAGATAACACCAAGGTTGTGAACAGTATGACATTCGGGTAGTTGCCTCGAACAGCAGTGAAACTTATGTTGAGTAATTAAAGACAATGGACAGCTTTCCCAATTCAAGGAGACTTAAGCTCATCCAGTACTGAATTTTGGACAAGCATCTGATGAATTAACAAGTGTGCAAGAGTCAAACTGGGGTGACATGCTGCCTTGGGGAAAACATGATATACTGGAAGGTGTACAGGTATAAAGTGGTATTAGGTCTTTATTTATTGGAAGGATTGATAAGAATCAGCTAGATAAGATTGGAAATAGTTGATTGTATATCATTTTTTAAAACTACTTATTCCAGATTTAGTTTCTGGAAAGTGCAGCTGATTGTTTAGAGAGCAGTGGCGACAGACCAGTATCCTTTTTACCTCATATATTAGCACATTGCAACTTTAAATTTTGTAACGGCAAGGCTTATACAATTAAGGGCAGTGTCCTGGGTAGTGTCGTGGAATAGAGAAATCTAGGGGTTCAGTTACATAATTCGTGGAAATTGGCGTCACAGGTAGATGGGCTGGTTAAAATGGTGTTTGGCACGTTTGCCTTCGTTGCTCAGACATTTTGAGTATAGGAGTTGGGATGCCATGTTGAGGTAGTACAGAACTTTGATGAGGCCTGTTTTGGAGTATTGTGTGCTGTTCTGGTTTTCCATTTATAGGAAGGATGTTACTAAACTGGAGGGGGTTCAAACTAGATTTTCCACCATACTGCCAGGAATGGAGGGTTTGAGATATAAAAATAGACTGGAATGGCTGGGACATTTTTCAATGAACCATAGGAGGTTGAGGGGTGATCAAATGAGGTTTATAAAACCATGAGAGGCAAGACAAGCGTCTTTTCCTTAGCGGGGTGAGTTCAAAACTTGGGGGCATACTTTTAAGGTGAGAGGAGAAAGTTTTAAAAAGGACGTGAGGAGCAATGTGTTTACAAAGTGGTCCATGTGTGGAAAAATCTGCCAGGGAAAGTGGTGAATGCAGGGACTGTTGCAACATTTAAATGACATTTGGATGGTTCAATGAATAAGAAAGGTTTGGAGGGATATGGGCTAAATGGAGATAGGTGAGACTAGTTTCGTTTGGGAACACGGTCAGTGTGGACTGGTTGGATCAAATGGTCTATTTCCATGCCATATGACTCCATAATTCACAGAACCAGGGACCCAGGTTCAATTCCAGCCGCAGACAATTGTCTGTGTAGTGTTTGCATTCTCCCAGCGTCTGCAATGGTTTCCTCCCACAGTCTAAATATGTGGAAGTAATGTGGATTGACCATGCCAAATTGCCCATAATATGCAGGTTAGGTGGGTTGGCCATGGGAAATGCAGGGTTACAAGAGATAATAGGAACTGCCGATGCCGGAGTCCGAGATAACAAGGTGTCGAGTTGGATGAACACAGCAGGCCAGGCAGCTTCAGAGGAGCAGGAAAGTTGATATTTCAGGTCTGGACCCTTCTTCAGAAGAAGGGTCAGACCCAAAACTTCAACTTTCCTGCTCCTGTGATGTTGGGTTACAAGGATTGGGTGGGATGTTCTTTTGGAGGGTCAATATGGGCTGAATGATTTGCTCCTACACTGTAGAGATTCTGTGATTATCATCTCACTTCTCTGTGCAGCAACAGTGGCTCAGTGGTTAGCACTACGGACTCACAGTGCCAGGGACCCGGGTTCCGCCCAAGGGCAACTGTCTTTGTGGAGTTCACATATTCTCCCCGTGTCTGTGTGGGTTTCCCTTGGGTGCTCCGGTTTCTTCCCACAGTCCAAAGATGTGCAAGTTAGGTGGATTAGCCAAGTTAAATTGCTTGTAGTGTCCAAGGATGTGTAGGTCAGATGGGTTAGGTGGGTTAGCCATGGGAAATGGAGGAATAATGTTGGGGGGTGGGGTGAGTCTGGTTGGGATGCTCTTCAGAGAGTTGGTGAAGATTTGTTGGGCCAAATGGCCTGTTTTCACACTATAGGGATTCAATGATTCTAGGGGTAGTAGTAAGGTACAGATGTTTATCACTTTTGAAAAATTCATTCAGAAGAATGTAGACATCAGTGGCTAGACCAGCATTTATTGGCCATCTTTAAATGCACAAAAGAAGGTGGTAGGGCTGCCATCTTGAATAGCTGCAGTAACCAGGGTGTACAGACACCCATTCCAAAGGAGTTCCTGGATTTTGACCCAGTGACATTGAAGGAATGATGATCTACTTTCCAGAATGGTGAATGTCTTAGAGGGGTTCTCTAGTCTCTGCTGCCCTTATCCTAATCTGCAGATTTCATAAGTTTAGAAGGTGCTGCTGAAGGAGTCTTGGTAAGTTGCTGCATTGCTTCCTGTAAACAGAGCACGCTGCTGCTACTGAACATCAGTAGTGGAAGGAATGGCTGTTTTATGGATTTGTTTTATGGACACAGGCTGCTTTGTCTTGGGTGGTTTCAAGATTTTTTTCAGTGTTGTAGGAGATGTATTCGTCCAGGCAAGTGGACAGTATTCCATCACACACTTAATTTATTCATTGTAGATGGTTTGGGGAGATAGGAGGTGATTTTCTTGCCTAAGAATTCCTGACCTCTGACTGGCTCTTGTCGCCATTACAACCCCAGGACATCGATAGCGTGAAAACTAATGATGTGATATTGGGTGACGAAGACAATGGAAATATCAGAGCTAGCACAACAGGGCAAGGTTCTCTATAAGATAAACAAGAATAGAACCAGATGAGAACCAGTGGGACATTATCAGACAGGTTTGGACCTGTGTCAAAGGCTATAGATTGGGTATAAAGGATATGGGGCCTAATTTACCTTTGTCACAATCAAATAAGTTATCATACTTGTGTCTTTGATAAGAACTGATGTGGTAATACATCAGGGGTAGAACCCTGATTGGAGTTCCAGAAAATATGTAGATTTGAGAGATGATAAACTTGTTCAAGGACAATGGAAAGAAAAAGGAGGTTGGAAATAGAGGGAGTTCCTTCCAAGAATTAGATGTCTACAACCTAGAAGGACAAGGGCAGTATGAGACATATAAGTTTGCCACAAGTTGCGCACATTCCTAAAATTGATTCATTTTATTCAGTCAGGGTATATGGGCCTTCCTGGCTGGGGCAGCATTTATCGTCCATCTACTCCTACTTCATTATGGCTGGATCAAAATCCCAAGCTCACAACATAACAGCACTATGGAAGTACCTTCACAACATTGACTTGTTTAGACTCACTTCTGGGTCATGGGCATTGCTGGCTGGGCCAGCATTAATTACCAGCACCGAGGTGCCCTTGAGAAATGAGGGTGAACTGCATCTTTGAGCCACTGCAGTCCATTTGTAGCAGCAATAAAAAGACGCAGCTCACCATTACCATCTCAAGTAAATAAACATAAATCTTAGCAGCATCACCAACATTCCACAAATTTGTGAATTAATAAAAAAACTGGGTTGCTGAGATTGAAACTTAATTACATATCCACTACATGCCTATAAACCTGCAGCCACCAAAAACAGAATTGAGGTGTAAGAAGCAATTAAAAATAAAAAGACACTAATCAATAAAAATTGATTATTAAATTAGTCATGAATGAGAAATATCATTGTAAATCCACAGATTGGCATAAAGCATTGTTACAGGGCTGGCTCACTGCTAGACCTATATGTAACTGAGTACAATAGTGATCCAAGCATAAATCTAATTTGAGTTTAAAATGTCTCTAAATTACCTTGCAGAATACTCAGCAAAAATGGTGTTGATCAAGTGTCAAATTTTACCCAGCAGCAGTGGGGCATTCTCCAAAGTCTAATCCACTTAAATCAGAATTCATTAAAGCACTGGCATGATCAGCATGGACTATAGATCATGTCCTGAAGGAGGAGGGGAATAACCAAGTAACTGACTACAAGACAAAAGTAATCTTGGAAGACTCATTGGCTTCATCTGTTGATTGTAATCATAGATTAATTTTTATCACCCTGACACACCGTTCCATACATCTTAACTAACAAGTTGAATATGTTGAAAGTAAACATTTCAGTTCTCTGCCCAATCTGAAAAACAAGAGCGCTATATAAAATGAAAAGGGAGTGAAATTATTTGGAAAACTCAAACAAAGACAAAGAAAAGGCCAAATGGCCTCTTTCTATTCTGTATCAATCCACAGTTCTGACGTTTTTGACGCTGTTATTACATAAGGTTGTTAACTAAGTGGTAATCAGCTAAACAGGATAATGGGTATATTACATCCAGTTCATGAATGTTCCTGTAATCCACATGATCCAATCCCACAGATGAGCTATAAAACTCAAAGTTAACCTCTTATTGTACTGACTAACCTATCCACTTGTTTCCTACAAATGTCCCAATGATGCTGAGTACTTTGATTGCTTCATAGCATTTTTGATCCAGCTATTATGTTTAGGATCAAAAATTTTAAAAAAGCTCCTTTCTCATCATTTTTAAAACTTAAAATTTTTAATTTAAGTGAAGGGAAAATAAAATTTATATTGTTAGAGAGGAGATTTATCAATGGGTGGCAAGTGGACTCTGATTGATAGAGGCGTTGTCATAGAGAATGGACTAGATAATGATGACTGACAGTTAATTATCAAGCTTTGGTTCCATCTTAAACCTGTTATCGGAAATGAATGAGGAAGGCTACCACTTATTTTGCTGAGTTGGAACAGGCTCACTGTGTGTACATGTTATTTTGTTGGCAAAGAACACTGTCTTGTGTATTAATATATGTAGCTTCCAGTACACACCAAAATGCTGCACTGAGCCCAGCTGGCAAGACTAAATAGATTGTCAATATAATTCCTCACTCACTCAGAACTATTTGTCAAATATGATCTAATCATGGAATTGCTTCTAATGTTGGACAGAGTTGTGAAGTTTGCAAGTGTGGCCTGTTTGGGTACATTCAGTATCTTTCTTGTTGCAAATAACCAGCAGGTTATACTGTTTGAAATGATCAGGCAATTATTGGAATACATGGCCTGCATACCTAGCATCACACTGTCACTAAAATTATCTACAATATTACTCATTTGTGTGGTAGTTGGTGAGTCTATTTGGCTTGGTGGCAGCATGCACAGAAGAGGCAATAGCCTAATAGCACTATCACTAGACTATTAATCTAAAGATCCAGGTAATGTTCTGGGAATCCACATTCGAATCCCACCACAACAAATAGTGGATAATAAAATGTGAGGCTGGATGAACACAGCAGGCCAAGCAGCATCTCAGGAGCACAAAAGCTGACGTTTCGGGCCTAGACCCCTCATCAGAGAGGGGGATGGGGGGAGGGAACTGGAATAAATAGGGAGAGAGGGGGAGGCGGACCGAAGATGGAGAGTAAAGAAGATAGGTGGAGAGGGTGTAGGTGGGGAGGTAGGGAGGGGATAGGTCAGTCCAGGGAAGACGGACAGGTCAAGGAGGTGGGATGAGGTTGGTAGGTAGCTGGGGGTGCGGCTTGGGGTGGGAGGAAGGGATGGGTGAGAGGAAGAACCGGTTAGGGAGGCAGAGACAGGTTGGACTGGTTTTGGGATGCAGTGGGTGGGGGGGAAGAGCTGGGCTGGTTGTGTGGTGCAGTGGGGGGAGGGGATGAACTGGGCTGGTTTAGGGATGCAGTGGGGGAAGGGGAGATTTTGAAACTGGTGAAGTCCACATTGATACCATATGGCTGCAGGGTTCCCAGGCGGAATATGAGTTGCTGTTCCTGCAACCTTCGGGTGGCATCATTGTGGCAGTGCAGGAGGCCCATGATGGACATGTCATCAAGAGAATGGGAGGGGGAGTGGAAATGGTTCGCGACTGGGTGGTGCAGTTGTTTGTTGCGAACTGAGCGGAGGTGTTCTGCAAAGCGGTCCCCAAGCCTCCGCTTGGTTTCCCCAATGTAGAGAAAGCCGCACCGGGTACAGTGGATGCAGTATACCACATTGGCAGATGTGCAGGTGAACCTCTGCTTAATGTGGAATGTCATCTTGGGGCCTGGGATGGGGGTGAGGGAGGAGGTGTGGGGACAAGTGTAGCATTTCCTGCGGTTGCAGGGGAAGGTGCCGGGTGTGGTGGGGTTGGAGGGCAGTGTGGAGCGAACAAGGGAGTCACGGAGAGAGTGGTCTCTCCGGAAAGCAGACAGGGGTGGGGATGGAAAAATGTCTTGGGTGGTGGGGTCGGATTGTAAATGGCGGAAGTGTTGGAGGATAATGCGTTGTATCCGGAGGTTGGTGGGGCCCCCAGCTACCTACCAACCTCATCCCACCTCCTTGACCTGTCCGTCTTCCCTGGACTGACCTATCCCCTCCCTACCTCCCCACCTACACCCTCTCCACCTATCTTCTTTACTCTCCATCTTCGGTCCACCTCCCCCTCTCTCCCTATTTATTCCAGTTCCCTCCCCCCATCCCCCTCTCTGATGAGGGGTCTAGGCCTGAAACGTCAGCTTTTGTGCTCCTGAGATGCTGCTTGGCCTGCTGTGTTCATCCAGCCTCACATTTTATTATCTTGGAATCTCCAGCATCTGCAGTTCCCATTATCTCTCTCACAACAAATAGTGGAATTTGATTTCACTAGAAATCAGGAATTAGAAGTATAATGATGGCCATAAATCCATTATCAATTGTAGGTAAAAACCCATTTAGTTCACTAATAATGTCTAGGGAATGAAGCCTCCATCCTTGCCTGGTTTGACTTACAGGTAACTCCAGACCCATACCAATGTGGATGATTCTCAACTGCTCTCTGGGCAATTACAGATGGACAATAAATGCTACCCTAGCCAATACCACCCAGAAGCTCCAAACTGCCCCCAGAATCACCTCTAAATGGATCAGACAAGTTAACTCAATTTCCTTGATGACCCAGTTGAAAAATCAGCCATAAAAACAGGAAGTGTTAGATAAATTCAGCAGGTGTAGTATTTATAATGAGGGAGGTAAAGCTTATACTTCAAGCCTAATGTGATTCTGTCTCAGAACTCTATTTACTTCAAACAAATCTGGAATACTTTGCTTTGATTTGAGAGATCAGTCAGTGGGTTCTCCACTATTGGCTTGAAGAAACCTACCTGCACTGGTCAACAGGGATACCTACAGTTTCTCATGCGAGATCTGGCTTTATTGGAAGACTTGTAAACAGGGCCTGAGCCCTACACTAAGCAAGCTGGATGCTTAAATACAGCACATCAAAACTTTCCTGCAGGACAATGGCTACCCTGATTCAACCATTTCTTGCTGTTTTCACAAAAACTCATCAGCAGGCCTAACACCATCACCTTTGGTTCTAAAACATGTTCAATCTACTTCACATTACTCTGGAAGAGCAGTTAATTCAAAGGTTTAGACAACAGATGAAGTTGTTTCATGCATTAATATGCAGCTGCAACACAAATGGAATTGACCACTAATAGGATACTGCTTTAAAGCCAAAATGATACTTTGCCAATCATACAAGTTTTCAACATGATACATGAATTTCAGTACCACTGTTATGGTCAGAATGTAGGCTGTCCATCACAAAGACTTGCAGGCCATGCCAAGCAGCATTATCTCTACATTTGCTTGTAATGAGCACAGTGCTAATTGTACCCACTCAGCCCAAAACTCTTAACACAATGTCTAACATTAGTTGTGATTCCTCAACTGGACAGCATTTGCTAAATAATTGAGTGTGCAAAGAAGTAAATGCCAAACAATCTACGATTGTAGTATGAAATGCTCATGTGTGCTCGAAACAACATAAACTAACATAAACTGATACACAGGACCTGTTCTTTGCAGATAAAAATGTTTACACGCATTGCGCTTTTTACAAGTCAGCAAAACTAAATGATAGTGATTTGCTGGTTCAATCACAGGGATTAATCAACCCATCAATTAAAATTAAAATTAAAATAATGTTTGGCAGTTAACTAGCAGTCACTATTAACTAGTGTTTTACCTACAGCATATTTTTACCAATCAGAATCCTGTTGTCAAAGTCTCCTTTCATATTGTATAAACATTGTTTTCCTATATACTGGCATTTCTCCCCAATTGTCGTAACGTATGCAAGATGAAAAGCGTCAGCAAATTTTTTTTAGCAATACTAAGGTATGGCTTAAGATCCTCCAAACTACAACGAATTACATTTCCCATTGAATATACAACATCTGTTTTTTTTTGTAAAGCCTACTAGCCATGCATCTTAATCATTCAAATTTTATTTGTTCTCTTTCGTGGTTAAGTCCCAGACCTGCTCCTTTGGTCCTACCTTTGCTTTTCCGAAGAGATACAGCAGAGCATGGTAAAGGATGTCAAGAAACTAACTAAAGATGATTTATTGCTTCAAGTTCCATGTATCTGTGGGAAATCTTTTAAAGCCTGATTCTCACCAGTGTGCCAATGTTCCTCCTGCAGAATTATCTTGATATATATATTTGAGTTTTCTCTCTTTAATACAATCTCTTCCAACCTTGTAACTCAACGGTTAGCCACAATTTTGATCTTCATTCTAAATTGTTACTGTCTCCTAACCTTCATTGCAGGAATTCATATCCATTCATGTCTTCTTACCTTGAAGGAATGAAAAACTATATTCTCGTCCCCACAGCGTAATATTGCCCATCTTATAAAATAGTGCTTCCTCTAATTAAGAATGAACAGCACGCATGAGATTCAGTAGAGGTAGCAGAGATGATTCAGTGAGTTTAGAAATAATAATCCAACCTTATGCTTCAAATAAAGAATACAAGTAGCTATAAATCTACGATATTAACTGTTATGAACATTGTGCTCTTCACAGAATGTATTAGCACTGGGAAATGAAATGCTTGTCATATCAGGAAACCAGTGTTAGCTTCAGGGCAGGTATAGTTTGGTAGTCATGACACTTCAACTCCATTTGTGACATTTTCATTTGTCACATCAGTCCATCTGTACCAAATAAGATTTGCAGCTTGTGTTGAATCAATGGTGATAAGTGATCAAATTTACTAAAGGCTGAAAATAAACACAAAGAACTGTTAATGCTGGATATCTGAAACAAAAACAGAAATTGCTGGAGAAACACAAGAGGTCTGGCAGCATCTGTAGAGCGGAAACATAGCACTGGGGGGAGGTGAATAGCTCAATTAGCTTGATAGCTGATTTGTGATACAGTGTTGCTAACAATATGAGCTCAGTATCTGCAGTGGCTAAGGGTACTGTGAAGGACTCTCCTTCTCAACCTCTCCCCTCATCTGAGGAGTGGTGACCCTCAAGTTAACCTCATCCTCCTTAATGAGGGAGGAGCCCATTGGTCTGATAGGATACTTGAATTGCTGCAGCCCATTTGGTGGAGGTACCTGCATAATGTTGTTAGGGAACATGTTCCAGGATTTTCACTCAATGACGCTGAAGGAATGGAAACATATTTCCAAGTCAGAATGAGGAGTGGCTTTGACAGGACCTTGCAGTTGTTAGGATCTGTATGTGTTTACTGTATCCGTGTATCCAGATTATTTTCTATTATCTCTTCAACTTTGTTTTAATTCATTCATGGGACATGCATGTCATTGGCTGTGCCAACATTTATTTCTTGTCCCTAGGTGACCTTCAGGTGTTGTTGAGCTGCCTTCTTGAAATAATGCAGTCCATGTGCCAAACGTAGACCCACAATGCCCGTAAGAAGGGAATTCAACACGACTAATGAATAATCCAAGAGGGCATGCCAGGAGCAGCACCAGGCATATCTAACCTGATGAAATTATGAAATAGGACAACTTGTATATCAAACAATAGAAACAGCCTGGAATAGACAGGCCATAGTGATCCTGCTGTAATAGATCAGATTGAAAGCTCTGTAGACCTGCTGTAATGGACAAGAAAACACCTAATCAGAGAAACAAACTCTAAAAACAATCCCCACCTTTATACTGGAGGAGCCGAAAATGAGCCATTATAGCAGGCTGGTACAATTACAACATTTAAAAGGTATCTGGATGGGTACACAAATAAGAAGGGTTAAATGGATATGGGCGAAATGCTGGCAAATGGTACAAGACCAGATTAGGAATCTGATCAGCATGGACAGTTGGACCAAGGGGTCTGCTTCCAAATTGTGTAAATGCTTGACTCTTAAAAATTTAAGGTTGAAGGCCATGAAGTGCAGCCCAGGACGAAACGTCATGGGCACTGCATCGACAAGCATCCACTCCCTCCACCACCAACATAATGTACCAGCAGTGCTACAGAGTGCACTGCAGAAATTAACAAAAGATCCTCAGACAGCACCTTCCATCCTCACAGCCACTTCTATCTTAAAGGACAAGAGAAGTAGATAAATGGGAAAATCACAATCTGCAAGCTGTACTCCAAACCACTCACCATCTTGACTTAGAAATATATCGCCATTCCTTCACTGTTGCTGGGTCAAAACCCTGGAATTCCCTCCCTCAGTGCATTGTGGGTCATCCTACAGCACATGGACTGCAGCGGTTCAAGAAGGCAGCTCATCACCGCCCTTTTCAAGGGCAACTAGGGACAGGCAATAAATGTTGGCACAGCTCATGTCTCATGAGTAAATGAAAAAAAAGCAAGACCTGAAGAACATCCAAGTTTGGGCTGATGTGTGGTGAGTAACATTCTCATCACACAATGTCCATCTCCAACAAGAGAAAATCCAACAATTAAGCATTGATTGGCACTACCATTGCAGAACACCCACTACCAAAATCTTTCAAGGTGTCATTGACCAGAAACTGAACTGAACCAGCTAAATAAAATCTGTGGAGGATTCTTGTGGTGCAGTGAGTCAGAAGGTCTGGAGTGAAATCTTATTTTCTCTACGTGTGTGCAATAATATCTCCGTATAGATTGATAAGGAAAATATTTTGAAATACAGTGACTACAAGACCAGGTCAGAAGTAGCAAGTAACTCACCCCTAACTTCCCAAAACCTGCTCGCCATTTACAAGGCACAAGTCAGGAGTGTGACTTGTAGATCTCTCCTGGGTGAGTGCAACTCCAACAACACTCAAGAAGCTTGACACCATCCAGGACAAAATATGCACAATGACATCTACATCGCCGATTCCAGAAGCCAGACACCTTCTCCTACTTTTGTGCTCCTGAGATGCTGCTTGGCCTGCAGTGTTCATCCAGCCTCACATTTTATTATCTTGGAATTCTCCAGCATCTGCAGTTCCCATTATCTCTGATACCTTCTCCTACCGCCTCCTTGATCATGACCCCACCCCTGACCACCAAAACATCATCTCCCAAACCATCCACAACCTCATCACTTCAGGTGACCTGCCACCCACAGCATCCAACCTCATTGTTTCTTAGCCCCACACCACCCGCTTCTACCTCCTTCCCAAAATCCATAAACCCAACTGCCCTGGTCAACCCATTGTCTCCACCTGCTCCTGCAAGACCAAACTCATCTCTACTTATCTTGACTCCATTTTCTCCCCCTTAGTCCAGCAATTCCCCACCTACATCCATGACACCACCCACACTCTCCACCTCCTCCAAAACTTCGAGTCCCTGGTCCTCAACCTCATTTTCACCATGGATGTCTAGTCCCTATACACCTGCATTCCCCATGCATTTGGCCTAAAGGCCCTCCGCTTCTTCCTGTCACACAGGCCTGACCAGTCCCCCTTCACTGACACCCTCATCCGCTTAGCTGAACTCGTCGTCACCCTTAACAACTTCTCTTTCGATTCCTCCCGCTTCCTACAGGCAAAGGGGGTGGCCATGGGTACCTGCATGGGCCCAAAGTATACCTGCCTCTTTGTAGGAACAATTCGTCTTGCATAGCTACACTGGCCCTAAACCCCTCCTCTTCCTCTGTTACATGGATGTCTGTATCGGTGCCACCCCGTGCTCTCACGAGAAGCTCGAACAGTTCATCCATTTCACCAACACCTTCCACCCCAACCTTAAGTTCACCTGGACCATCTCAGATACCTCTCTCTCCTCCCTGAACCTCTCTGTTTCCATCTCTGGCAACGACCCGGAAACCGATATCCATCTCAAACATACCGACTCCCACAGCTACCTAGAATACACCTCCCTCCCACCCACCCTCCTGCAAAAGTGCCATCTCCTATTCCTCGTTCCTTCACCTCCGCATCTGCTCCCAGGATGAGGCATTCCACTCCCAAACATCTCAGATGTTCTCGTTTTTCAAGGACTGCAAATTCCCCCCTCAGTGGTAGAGAACACCCTCAACCATGTCTCCCACATTTCCTGCAACTCACCCCTCATATCCACTCCCCGCAACAATAACCAAAATAGAATCCCCCTCATCCTCACGTACCACCCCACCAACCTCCGGAAACAACGCATCCCCCTCCGAGACTTCCACAATCTGCAATCCAACCCCAAAACCAAAGACATTTTTCCCTCTTCACCCTTGTCTGCTTTCTGGAGGGACCATTCTCTCCGTGACTCCCTCATCCCGTCCACACTTCCAACCAGCTCCACCACACCCGACACATTACCCTGCAACTGCAGGAAGTACTACACCTGCCGCTACTCCTCCCCCCTCACCCTGAAGAAGACCTTCCACATCAAGCAGATGTTCACCTGCACATCTGCTAATGTGGTATAGTGTATCCACTGTTCCCTCTGCTACACTGGGGAAACCAAGCGGAGGCTTGGGGACGCTTTGCAGAACACCTACGCTCAGTACGCAATGAACAGCTGCACCTCCCAGTCGCAAACCATTTCAACTCCCCCTCCCATTCCTTAGATGACATGTCCATCCTGGGCCTCTTGCAGTGCCACAACGATGCCACTCGAAGGTTGCAGGAACAGCACCTCATATTTCGCTTGGGAACCCTGCAGCCCAATGTATCAATGTGGACCTCGCAAGCTTCAAAACCTCCCCTTCCCCCTACTGCATCCCAAAACCAGCCCAGCTCGTCCCTACCTCCCTAACCTGTCCTTCCTCCCACCTATCCCTTCCTCCCACCTCAAGCCCCACCCCATTGCCTACCTACTAGCCTCATCCCACCCCCTTGACCTGTCCGTCCTCCCTGGACTGATCCATCCCCGACTTAGCTCCCTGCCTACAATCACCCCTCCTTTATCCATCTTCTATCCACCTGCCCCTCTCTCCCGATTTATTTCAAAATCCCCTCTGCCTCCCCCATTTCTGTAGAAGGGTCTTGGCCTAAACGTCAGCTTTCCTGCTCCTCTGATGCTGCCTGGCCTGCTGTGTTCATCCAGCTCTGCACCTTGTTATCTCAGATTCTCCAGCATCTGCATTTCCTACTGTCTCTGCACCATCTAAATGAGGTGTTACAGCAATCTCACCAAAGCATCCTTCAAAAGCATCTTCCAAACCTATAATCTCCATAGAGAGACAAGGGCAGCAGATAATCGGGAAATTCAGCACTTGCAAGTTGTCTTCTAAGTTGTGCAGCATCATTCTTGGAATTAAATCTAATTTCCTTAATTGCTATTGGGTGAAAATCATGGAATTTCCTTTCTAACCCTACTTTGAGTGCACCCACACTCAAGGATTGCGTGGGTTCAAGAAAGCAGCCCACTGCCATATTCTCCAGTATGATACATGCCAAATACTCAGGGAGCTGGAAATCTTCAGAAGAGTCTTACAGGACTCAAAGCATTAACTATTTCTCTCTCCACAGATGTTGCCAGAGCTGCTGAGTTTCTTCAGCATTCTCAGTATCTATTTCACGAGGATAATTATGGATGGGAAATAAATTCTTGCCTGGACCATACTCTTTGAAAGTATCAAAAAAATCCTGAATATTCAACAATGAAAATGCAACTAAAACTCATAAATATTGGGGATGGGCAAGAAATGCTGGCCAGCCAGTGAAGCCTACATCCCAGAAATAAATAGAAAAAAAAAATTAAGAGCATTAACAGCTAAGACAATATTCAAAAGGGATGGTTAATGTGTGGATAATATTTGGCTATTTTGTATTAGTGGGCTATAAATGTTCATCAGAAGCAAATCAATTTTTGAAAGATGAATTTGGCTGCTCCTTAAGTTATTGCAGTTACTGATTTCGAGTCAGTTACATGCACACCTTTGGCATCTTTCCATGAGGGACAACTCTGAGGATGTACCAGTGTAAACTCAAGTGGCATTTCCTACTATGAGCTTGCTTTAATATTTCTTTGTAGTAAATTACTACTGGTCTTGATACGGTGTAAAGTTGGCTTATTTTGTGATACAGCAGATGATGACAATTTCCTAGAGTGGTGGTTCTTAGTCATTCAAGGACTACATGCATAGCTAAAAGCACTCAAAGGAGATGAAATAGTCATTCTCTCATGTATATTTTCAACTTTCAGATACTAAAACATGGTCTCTGATATTAGCCCAGTTGGCTGGATGGTTGGTTTACAATACAGAGTAATGCCAACGGTGTGGGTTCAATTCCTACACTGATTGAGGCTATTGTGAAAGGACACTCCTTATTCAAACTCTTCCTTCATCTCAGGCATGGAAATCCTCAGTTTAAACTATCAACAGTCTCTCGCTCTCTCCAATGAGGGAGTAGGACTATGATAAGTTTTATGTTTATTTACACTGAGCTCTGAGTGCATCAGTTCCTCTGTCCCTCAAGTCATCAAGAAGTCTACTTTCTGAAGGAAGATCTCTTCATATTGCATTCCTCCCATGCTTTCTTCATTTTTTTGACAAACTTTCAGACAGCTGAGGAATAATTATCTGGTTGGAATTATCTTTGTTCATTTACTCGAGCCACCTGCTTTTCTGTGTTCTTTTTAAGATTCCAAATTACAGAAAAATGATGTGATTAAGAACATGTTCTTCCTGTCTAAAGCTCCCCCAAGTGGCAGCTTTATGGATACAGAAAGCTGCAGGACTTTTCTATAATCTATCGTGTTCTGGAAATACAATGCCACTTAATTGTTTTCATCTGCAAAACAATGTTATCTCCATTAACTTAAATCTTTCTAAACAAAAAGAGTAGAAATATTTCTCAGGCCAGTCCCTGTTGCAGTAATGTGAGATTTACACTCTGGCAACAACAGACTTGATAGAACATAACTATATACAGAGAACGGTAGGAGAGCCTGTCAGAATAAGGCTCCAGCTCCATGAGACCTGACATCACAATGCCACATCTTCTTTCTCACATGCTCTGTTGCTATTACCTAAAACAAAGGTAGAATTTGGTTAGTCTACACCTACTGATTCGTTTGTATAAACTGTGTCAGACCATTTGATTGATTGTAAAGTGCTATGCAATATCCTGAGGTAGTTGATGGAGGACTCGCAAAACAATTTTTCAGAGTGCTCAGCAGAAGTATATTCCAGTGATGAGGAAGAATTGTAGGAAGAGAGAGAGCCAGCCATGGATGTCGAAGGAAATAAAGGCAAGTAGCAGATTGAATAAAAATGAAGACAAAAACGCAAAAAGTAGTGGGAAAAGAATCGTCTGGGAAATCTTTAAAGGCCAACAGAAAGCCACAAAAAAGGTTATAAAGAAAAGTTAAATAGATTATGAGAGTAAACTAGCTCAGAATATAAAAACAGGCAGCAAAAGTTTCTATAAGTATGTAAATCGTAAAAGAGCGGAGAAGGTAAATATTGGTCCTTTAGAGGATGAGAAGGACAATTTAATAACTGGGAATGAGGAAATAGCCGAGACATTAAACAGTTATTTCGTGTGAGTCTTCATAGTGGAAGACACTAATAACATGCCAAAAACTACTACCAAGAAGATTGTAGCAGGTAAGGACCCAGAAAATATCATTATCTCGAAGGAGGTAGTGCTGAGCAAGCTAATGGGGCTAAAGGTAGACAAGTCTCCTGGCCCTGATGAAATGCATCCCAGGGTACTAAAAGAGGTGATGGGGGAAATAGCAAATATACTAGTAATTATTTACCAAAATTCACTGGACTCTGGGCTGGTTCCTGCAGATTGGAAAACAGCCAATGTTTAAAAAAGGAAGTAGACAAAAAGCAAGTAACTGTAGGCCAGTTAGCTTAACTTCGGTAGTGGGGAAAATGCTTGAATCTATCATTAAGGAAGAAATAGCAAGACATCTGGATATAAATTGCCCCACTGGAAATACCCAGCATGGGTTCATGAAGGGTAGGTCATGTTTAAGTAATTTGGTGGAATTCTTTGAGGACATTACTTGCATGGTAGACAATGGGGAACCTGTGGATGTGGTGAATCTAAATTTCCAGAAGGCATTTGACAAGGTGCCACACCAAATGCTGTTACATAAGATAAAGTTGCAAGGTATTACAGGTAATGTATTGGCATGGATAGAGGATTGGTTGACCAGTAGAAAGCAAAGAGTAGCGGTAAATGGGTGTTTTTCTGGTTGGCTGTCAGTGGCTAGTGGTGTGCCTCAGGGATCAGTGTTGGGACCTCAATTGTTTACAGTTTACATAGATGATTTGGAGATGGGGACTAAGTGTGGTGTGTCAAAATTTGCAGATAACACTAAGGTGAGTGGTGGAGCAAAGTATGCGGAAGACACTGGAAGTCCGCAGAGGGATATAGATAGTCTAAGCGAGTCGGCAAAGGTCTGGCAGATGGAGTGCAATGTTGAAACATGTGAGGTCATCCATTTTGTTAGGAATAACAGCAAAATGGACTATGTTTCAAATGGTAAAAAATTGCAGCACGCTGCTGTGCAGAGGGACTTGGGTGTCCTTGTGCATGAATTGCTGAAGGTGGGATTGCAGGTGCAAAAAGTGATTAAAAAGGCAAACGGAATTTTGTCTGCCATTTCTCGAGGGATGGAGTTTAAAAACAGGGAGGCTATGCTGCAGCTGTGTAGGGTCCTGGTGAGGCCACACCTGGAGTACTGTATGCAGTTTTGGTCTCCTTACTTGAGAAGAGATATACTCGCACTGGAGGGGGCGCAGAGGAGATTCCCTCAGTTGATTCCAGAGTTGACAGGGTTGGATTATGAGGAGAGACTGAGTGGACTGGGATTATACTCATTAGAATTCAGAAGAATGAGGGGAGATCTCCTAGAAACATATAAGATTATTAAGGCAATAGATAAGGTAGAGGCAGGGAGGTTGTTTCCGCTAGCAGGTGAAACTAGGACTAGAGGGTATTCCCTCAAAATAAAGTGAAACAGATGTAGATCTGAGGTTAGGAGGAACTTCTTCACCCAAAGGGTTGTGAATCTGTGGAATTCCCTGTCCAGTGAAGCAGTCGAAGCTACCTCGCTGAATGTTTTTAGGGCAGGGCTAGATAAATTTTTGAACAGTAAAGGAATTAAGGGTTATGGTGAGTGGGCGGGTAAGTGGAGCTGAGTCTCAAAGATCAGCCATGATCTTATTAAATGGCAGGGCAGGCTCGAAGGGCCAGATGGCCTACTCCTGGTCCCGGTTCTTATGTTCTTATGTTCTTTGGAAGATGCTGTACAAAAGCTTATTCTTTTCATTTTGCGTCTCTGTTCACTACCTCCTTCTGGCCAATAGCACTCAAGTATCGGATAAAACTGTACTTTTTTATGTCAAAGCTGTCTCTCCTATGAAAGTCACGTTATCTCCATTTATCCTTTGTAGGAGCACAGCCATTCAGTTACTCCATTCAATGAGATCATGGCTGATCTAAGGCTAAATTTCCCACATCTGCCATTGGTCCATATCCCTGATACCTTTGTTTAACATAAAAGTATCTGTCTCAGATTTAAAATTAACAATTAATCCAGCATCCACTGCCATTTGTGGAAGAGATTTCGAAACATATAGCACCTTTTGTACAGTTCAGTCCATTATGGTGAGTAGTGTCATTTCTGGTTTTGTTCTGAACAGAACCAGAAATGATACTACTCACCATAACGGACCAGACAGTATAAATTCCAAGTGGAGTAGAACAACATCACTTCATCGGAGACCTCACTGATCGGAGACATCACCATGATGAACAAAAACAAGCCCAGCTCGGCGAGCAAATCAACAAACTCACCCACAACCCGAACTACAGATCTTTGCTAAAGCCTTAAACCTTTTGTGTTTAAAAGTGCTTTCTAACATCTCTCGTGAATGGTCTAGACCTAATTCTCAGACAATGTCCCCTAGTTCTAGAATCTCCAACCAGTGAAAATAGTTTATCTTTATCTACCCTGTCTTTTCCTGTTATTAATATTTTGCAGACTTTGATCAAATCACCCTTAATCTTCTCAATTCTGGAGAAAATATTTGTACAATTTGTATAATCTCTCCTCATAACTTGACCCCTGAAGTCCAGGCATCATTCCTGTAAACCTAAACTGTATTGTCTCCAAGGTCAATATATTCCTCCTCAGGTGTGATGCCCAGTTCTGCTCACAACACTCCAAGTGGGATCTAATCAGGGTTTTGTACAGGTGCAGCATAATTTCAGCATCCATGCACTCCAGTCCCCAAGATATAAAGGCCAGCATTTCACTCACCTTCTTGATTATTTTCTGCATTTGTTCAGGACATTTTAAAGATCTATGCATCTGAACTCCCAAGTCTCTTTGGATATTCACTGTATCATCCCATCTAGAACGTAAACTGTTTTCTCAGTCCAGAACGGATCATCTCACACTTCTTTTATCATAAATTTGTCATATCTTATTATGGCTGCTAGACATTATAAGATGGTTATTGTCAGGGCTATTTCTTTAATTCAAATTAAAATAGAGAACGGAACACAAATTGGTGATGTGTTCCTGTAATTGCCTGGCGATAAATCAATATGACACAACAAGGTGTAGAGCTGGATGAACACAGCAGGCCAAGCCACGTCAGAGGAGCAAGAAAGCTGATGTTTCAGGTCTAGACTCTTCTTCAGAAATGGTGGAGGGGAAGGGGATTCTGAAATAAATAGGGAGCAAGGGGGAGGCGAATAGAAGATGGATACAGGAAAAGATAGGTGGAGAGGAGTCTCACAGGTCAAGGATGATAAATCTGTATGGTCTGTTTCCCATGGGGACATGGGATCCAGAACAAGCACTATTGAATTTAACATGCCAGTTCTACCAGTGGAAGACAAAGAACAGAGCATCTTGCTTTGACATTGCCAGACCTACAGACCCTCAGGCAGCCAAACTCTAGAGACAGAGATAGTGAGACAGAGAAATAGCAACAATTGTGGATCTCAGGAGAAACGTTTGCGCTAGGTTAGATACCAGTCAGAATGTTGCTGGGAAATTGTCTCTGGTCAAAGAGAAGGAACTTGCAGAGATTTAAGGACATTGGAAGATATGCCCTGATGTGACCTGGTGAAAGAGTCAGCAGAGCACAGCTTTGATGTCAAATATTGGTTCAGGGTGTCCTCAGAGGACTGAAGGAAGTGACTTTCAATTGACACCAGGGATCATAGCCTCATGAAATGGGGATAAACAATTCGCTAAGAAGCTGAAGTAAATTTGGACTGGTTCCTATAAAGACTGATTTTGCATAATCCATAAACATGTTTTGGAACTATCAGTTATGTTAAGAAACAAATGAGGGGTATCTTTTCTGAGATAATGGAAACTGCAGATGCTGGAGAATCCGAGATAACGAAGTGTGGAGCTGGATGAACACAGCAGGCCAAGCAGCATCGCAGGAGCACAAAAGTCTTGGTCCGAAACGTCAGCTTTTGTGCTCCTAAGATGCTGCTTGGCCTGCTGTGTTCATCCAGCTCCACACTTTGTTATCAGGGGTATCTTTTTGGTAGTTTTGTTTATTACTTACCGATTAAGTAATGTTTAACTGATGATGATTTTAGTGATTTTTACAGTAAAAAGTTTAGAACTTAAATCCATTTATGTAATTCCTTAAGTCAGTCACTGGACATTTAGTGTTCATTGTAAAAGTAATTGGTTTCTATGGAGATCTGTTTGACTAAACTTGATCTCTAAGCAGAGATTGCCACAGTTTGGTGATAGTAAGAATTTGGGTAGGAGATGTGGGGATTGGAGTGCATTGGAAAGGCAGTTTCTTACACTTAACTCAGAAGGAGTGGAGTGACAGCACTAGAGTATTCTAAACATAATGTATTTTTTTTCATAAAGCCAAACCCTCCAATGGTAAACAGTCATGACAGCAACATAAACAAGAGTTACTAAGGAACCATGTGGACCTTTTTTTTTAATTCATTCACAGTATGTGGGCATCACTGGCCAAGCTGGCATTTAATGCTCATCTGTGTAAAGAATCTGCCCCTCAAGTCTTTCTTAAATCTCTGTCCTCTCACCTTAAAAATATAACCCCCTAGTATCTACCATATTCCAGAATTAAATGGTACTTAAGTAACTTTCACAGTTTACGAGAGAAAGTAATGTATTGGCAAGTAAGAGCCCATGTGCCAGGTGGGTGAAGGGTATTATGCCTTGTGGGTAGGAGAGTAGAGAGGCAGGTATGCTTTAGGTAGGTCAAGGGACAAGTTGAAACAGGGCAGAGGGAGGGTCAGTGGTTGGGGTGTCAGGTCCACAGTGAGTTGAAGTGCATCAGGTCAGGGAGAAGGCAGTATATGAGGAGTGGGTGGCAGATTCTAGTCAGGTTGGCTGCTGCTATGGAATCTGGAAATGATTTAGGAATCAGATTGCAAGGGATTATTTCCAGGGTAGGAGGTTCAGAGGAGTCAGGGACAGCTTGAATGCTGTGAGAGCCAATGGGTTGTTTGAGTCAGGGGTTGGGTATAGATGGGGCATGGGGTGTCACTTCAGATCAGTGGGGTGGTGATGTTGGAGTGGTTGCCAATTGGAGTGGGGATATTTGGGAGTATGCTTAATTTAATAGTTAACCAGGCCGAGTTTTAATTCCTCTAATCTTTTCCGGGTAACTTTTAAGTTGTCAGTTGCGGAGCATGAATACATCAGTGCCGGGCATTTCAAAAGACATACATAATTACATTTTAACATGCAAAACATGCGCTACACGCAATTATTTCGACTCAATTCCTGGCAAGTCTAATGATGAATTTGCTTGATTTTAGAGTGGACTAACTTCATTCAGTCACCCACAGACTCAGCGATCAGAACTTGTGAAAAAGATGTTTGTGCATTTATGTTCTCCTGGAAAAATTACTATCAGATAACAGACAATAATTTATTCACAAGGATTTCATCGCTTTGGAGGCAAGCATCAATCACCACTCCATCCTTGGGCGAGAAAGAACAGTCAAAACTGTGAAATCATTGATGCATAAGAATCAAGACTAGAGAGCAACTGTTGGCTAATTACTGGTGAAACTTTTAATGGGGAGGAGGTTAAAAACAGATGTACCACTTTTAGAGTACAACCTCCAATCAAACATAATCTCTCAAGACCATGAGAAGGTAAAAGCAGCTAAAGAAAATCCATAGCAAACAGCAGCAGAGGTGGTACAACTTTACACACACAGCTTGAACTTCATCAACCTTAATGCCAGGGGACAAAGTCTGGTTAATGGATAGTAAGTTAGAAGTCATGATCAGCAGACAAACTGATCAACCGAGATCTTACATTAATAGAAGACCTGAGGAACATTCAGGAGGAACAAAAAGGCATTGATCACACTGAATTCAAGAAGTGAGGCTGAGTAAGGTATCTATAAAATATGGGGCAGCCTTCCCTATACAACATCAGACTTTGTTCAAAGTGCTACTACTAATTCAGACATGGTACAACACCTTCAATGTCACACCGACCTATGACTCTATTATTCAAAATTCTTTTATTGACACTTCTATACAAAGTGGTAGGCTAGGATTTTATGAAGTGCTGAAAACTATCTAACAATGTCAAAACCATCACAACGTCCCCTGATTAAATGCGGGGCTATCATCTTGAGTTCCATTTTGCTCTTTTGAAAAATAATGTTGTATTCATTGAAAACCATTTTGCTACCACCCTTCCTTGCTTAACACAATCACTTAGCATAGCTAGAGCTTCAGTATCTTTATTGGTACACAAAGGTAGTTATTACGAATTCTCAGACCTGTAACAACCACCTTTTGAAAACATTCCAGGATTTCTGAAAAGTGTAAGTTAGGTTTGTGATACTCTGTAAGTTACCATTTTGACAAAGCTATCTTTTCCAGTGAACATTGGCAATAAAAGCCTTTTACCTTTCAGTCAAGCCATTTGAACATTTCCACAACAATGCAGGAGGAAGATGATAAATGAATATTTGCCAGACTTACTCAAACAATCAGCTGGAATTGTGAATACAGGCCCTTAACTTCTATTTTATTATAGACAGCAGAGGTGCAATGCTGGCACAGCGGTTAGCACTGCTGTCTTACAGTGCCAGAGATCTGGGTTTGATTCCAGCCTCAGGTGACTGTCTACGTGGAATTTGTACATTCTCATGGTGTCTGTATGGGTTTCTTCTGGGTGCTCTGGTTTCATTCCACATGTGTGCAGGTTAGGTGGATTAACAATGGGAAATGTAAGAGTAGGGTAGGGAGTTGGGTCTGAGTGGGATGTTCTTCAGGGAGTTGGTGTGGACTCAATGGGCAAATGGCCTGCTTTCATACTGTAGGGTTTCTATAATTCACTTGCAGTTAAATGAGTGATGCTTGTGTACAGATTTCAAACCATATTCCTGACCACCTTGAGAAACATTTACAAATCTCCAGTCCTGAATTCTAGGTTGACATCAAATGGGGTTCTTGTATTCTTTTTCATCATACATTTTATGTACATTCATGAGATGTGCACATCAGCTGGGCCATTGTTTATTGCCCAGAGTCAACCACATTGCTGTGGGTTTGTGGGCCACACCAGATATGGATGTAAATGACACAAGCAAACCAGATAGGCTTTTACGGGCTTCATTGTCATCATTAGACTTTTGGCTTTATATTTTTATTAAATTCAAATTCTACCAGGGTGGGATTTGAACCCATGCACCCAGAATATCACCCAGGTTTATGCATTATTATTTAAGCAACAATACCATGGGTCATCACCTCTACCACGAGTGGTCAGTGTAAATACAGACCCTGATGAAATGGGTTGTTAAGGCCAGAAAACTCCCCCTCTTGCCTGGTCCAAAGGTGGTGAAGGCCATGTGGGATGCTTTTCCACCTCAGTCCATCCGATGATCTTCCTTTCACTAACTTCACATTGTTCCATTTAAGAGTGACCCTGGCAGGGAGGAGTAAAGATATCTTCTCCCCAGCAGAGAAAAGGGCTTTAAAACTAATGTGCACAGCACTGACATGGCAGTGTCTTCTTGTCATGGATTCTGGAACAGAAATAGATTTGGCAAAAAAAAGATTGTTGTTCTACCTAGAGAAAAAGACGAAGCATTGGCCATTGTGACACAGAAAAGAAACACTATTTCATGTTTCTAGATCCGAGAGCTGCCTCTAATTTAGCTTCCTAATTTACACGTACAGAGGACCAAGCATGCAAGGATTTGTTTGGAGAGAGGCCAAGCTTTCATTGCAGCTCATCTCCAAATAAAACTGAATAGCTGTATCCACTTGTCCTGTCAGTAAGCTCAGCATATCAAGCAGTCCTGCTCTGGCTGAGGTAATTAAATGACAGAAACTAATGGACTAGGACTAGACTAATGCTGAAATTAGAGTCACCTTATTATGGGTTACGCTATGAGGATCCACTTTGACTTAAAAGAGCTCAAAAGCATAATGAGCCAAATCCCTACTAACCCATGATGGTAAAGAGGCTAAGAAGAATCTTAATCAAATGACAACAACCAGAAGAATCAGGAAAACATTTATAGTAATAAAAGAATATGTTGGAAATCAATAGAACAATTAAGAAACCTTCGCATATTTTGTGAACAGGTACATTTTTAATTTCTGAATGCAAGTGTTTCCCATTATTTTTAATTCAAAATATCTGTTCATTTCATTACTTCTGTCATGAAATAGTGGCTTTCCAAAATAGTTTGCATTGCTTCATCTAAATTATTAAATAATCTGAATTTCCATTCATGCTTAAAAAAGCACTGTAATTTTTAACAGCTGATTATGGGCTGCTATCATGTTGAATAGAGAGGAGCGACAGGATGATGCAGTAAGTGCTAATCAAAAAATGACAAGATTGGGTTTTTCACAGCTTGAAGGATGCTCAGAAGACTGAGCAAGGAAAGAGATGTTCCTGTGTTTGAGGCTGTGGAAAAGAATGACATCAGTGGGAAACTGTGGGCAAGATGGCCTGTAACAAATCAGCAGTTATTTCACACCACACTCAGTTTGTCGTCACATTGAATTGTGGATAGAAAGCATTTCTTTTCATGAATCTTGATTTCAAAACATTAAGAATGCAATATTTTCTCCTGCCATAAGTTAATGATGAAAATTTGTTAAATTTTGTCATCGGAAACTCATCAGGGTAGTTTACAAAAAAGACCAATGTAAAGGGAGCCAAAATTTTATAGTGAATGAGAGGACAATTGGTTAACAAAAGGTTTCTGATAGCTGTAAGCATTGCCATGGAGAATGACCTAGTTAGATGATGACTGGCAGATAACTGCAACTTACATTCAGAAAGAACATGTACACACATTGTGCATGTTTCAGTTCATCAAAACAGATGACAACAATTCTCTGGTCCATTTCTCAAGTCAACACTAACCCTCTGCAGAGCATCCCACCCAGACCCAATCCCTGCATTTCCCATGGCTAATCCACCTAGCCATCATGCCTTTGGGCTGTGGAGGATACTAGATCACCCAAAGGAAACCTACACAGAGAGAATGGGCAAACTCCACACAGATAGTTGACCAAGGATGGTATTGAACCCAAATCCCTGGCACCCTGAGACATAAGCGCCAACCACTGAACCACAATGCCACCCCAACTTGTGCAATGCCTCTACCAGAGTCCACTTGCCAATCGATCAGCACTTTTTTTCTCAGACAGGACAAAAAGTTTGGTTCCCCTTTACAGTGGTATTTCTTTCAAATTTCCCTGTTGAGAACAGTACAAAAAGATTCAATGAAAGCTGTCTCTTATTAGCAACACTCAAGTCTTGTTGAATCAAATGACATGATAACATAGTCTATTTTACTGTTGTATATGGGTACACAATTGTGGTTTGATTACATTCCATTGTTGGCTGTGCCCTCAGCTGTCTGGGTACTAAGCTCTCCAACACTTTGAATAGGAAGGGTTTGGGGGATATGGGCCAAATACTGGCAAATGGGGCTAGATTAATTTAGGATAACTGATTGGCATGGACAAATTGGACCAAAGGGTCTGTTTCTGTGCTGTACATCTTAGTGACTCTGTGACAAAACATCCCCATTTCTCAATTACTTTGAATGCTTCTTAAAGTATTTTTTGACCAAGATTTTCATCATAATATCTCTAACACTATGAAATTTAATTTAATAAATATCTTGGAACTGATTTGCAATGTTAAAAATGCCATATAAAGACAATCTGTGTTTGCTACTTACAAATGCTACAGCCATTCAAAGGTATCATGGGACAATGTGAAATTAGGTGGTAGTTTTAGACTGCTCTTGATGATGTTTGGTGACTCTCATACTGTCATTTTTCAAAGTAATGGACAAAAGAATTTTTTAAATACATTCATGGCTGAGATTTGAATGTCACCACTACGGGCAGCAGTCAGTGCTCATTCCTCATTGCCGCTGGGGGGATGTTGTCAAACTACTTCTTGTATCGCTTGTATCCCTGTCCCTATGGTATAGATACAGCGATAATGTTGTTTGTAAGAGAGATCTGAAATTTTGACTTGGCAACAATGAAGGAACAATGCAATATGTGTTATTTGGAAGGGAATCTCCAGGTAGTAGGGTTCCTATCCATCTGCTGCTCTTGTCTTTCTAAGTGGCCAAGGTCTCTGTTTTGGAAAATGTTGAAAAAGGCTTGGCAACTTGCTGAAATTAAGCTCATAGGCAGTACATACTGCTGCCACTGAGCATCAGTGGTGGAGGGAGGGAATGTTTAAAGTGGTTTAAGGGGCATAGGTTTAAGGTGAAAGGGGGAGGTTTAAAGGAGGCTTTTTTTTGCACTGAGGGTGGCAGAGAACATTGCTTGGGAAATGGTAGAAGCAGATGCAACAGCAAGGTTAAGAGGCATTTAGACAGACCCATGAAGAGGCGGTAAAAATAGCGATATGGACCATGTGCAGGCAAATGGGATTAGTTTAGAATGGTAGCGTGGTCAGCAAAGACATGGTGAGCCCAAGCGTCTGTGCTGCACTGTTCTATGTTTTATGGGAGATGCTTGCCAATCAAGCTGGCTGCTTTTTCCTGGATGGTGCTGGAATTGCAGTTATTCAGGCAATTGGGGATTACCGCATCACAACAGTGACTTTTTCTTTGGAGTCGAGCTTTTACGAGTCGCATGGTGAGCTACTCACTGAAAAGTCCCAACTTCTGAATTGCACTTGTTAGTCACAGAATTTAGATAGCCAGCTGGTTTAGTTAAGTTTCAGATTCAATGGCAACACAATTGATACTGGTTGAGATTTAAGAATCAACAGTGTCTACAAACTTACTGTCTTAATCTTGGCAGGTAACAGATTTAGGGCCACTTCAAAAATGTATGTTTTGCCTTCATTGCTTATTGCTTTAAGATAATACTGAACCGTATAACACAGCATTTGGTATTGAAATATTCAACAGAGGAAGACATTATTTAGTTGTTTCCTGGTGATAATAAATGATGTCACACAACTGGAACAACTTTGTTGAAGAAAATGATGAATAGAACATCAGATTACTGCCTGTACGCACAAGAATATGGTTGCCATTGGAAGAATAAGGATAAGCAAAAGTTTCAAACAAGCTTTGAAAGAAAAAAACTGCAGTTGGTCCCAGAATTAATCTGGAACTTGTCAAGCCTACTGTAACATGAGGCAATGGATTACAACTGACACATTTTTTGACTGATTTTAATGAAAAGTCAGATATTTGTTGTGGATGTTATAATAACATTTTCATTATCCCTCTGAAGCCTAGGGCAGGATCTTTGCCAAACGTCAATTACGGTGACAAGGTTAGCGGATTTTCTGGACCTTTTTTAGCAGCCACGATAAGATATGAATCTCAGTGACTGCTGGCACTTTAATGGAATTAACATCAGGGGTATGAGAATTTTATTACATGGCCAGATGTTACAAGGGCAACAACTATTGATTAGCCAACCAACTGTAGCTGCTAAGCAATTTAAAACGTCTCCTTATTAAGCACAGCACTAAAAATCATATCTACCACTGCTGTTCTTGTCCTTACAGAGCCACAAATAAAAAGCACACTGCAACTTTTTTTAATAGACTTTCTCATTTCCGTGATAAATGGAGGATAACTGATGAAGATTAGTAGCCCATTAAAATATGATGCACCACAGTACATGACAGAATTTACAAACGAATAATGGATAGCAAGCCTTTTCCACCATGAATAAAATGAGCGTGTGTGAGCAATGAATCAAGCTCCACTATTACCAGTAACAAATGCCAATTTAATGTAGAAGGTATTTTTTAAATTCTTTCTAAGAATTTGAGCATCACTAATAAGGACAGTGTTTTTGCCCATCTTTAATTACTCTAAAGTAAGTGGTGTTGAGCCATCTTCTTGAACTGCTATAGTCCGTGTGGTGTAGGCACACAAACAGTATGGATTGGGGTGGGAGTTCACAATTTTGACTTAGTGACACAAGAGGAATGGTGGCATAGTTGTGAGCTGAGAAAAGGCATATCTCTTGACTGAAAACTTACAGGCAATGCTCCTGCTACCCTTGTTCTTCTAGGTGGTAGGAATCCTGTGTTGAGATGCCCACAGCAATGAGGTTAACTCTTAATTACCACTTGATAATTAGGGGTGGGCAATAAATCTACCCAGCATTGCTCTCATCCCATAAATGAACAAAAGTATCTAATCACCAATCTTGAAAGAGCTGAGGTCCATTGCCCTCTGTTCTGGTAGGGTTCTACAATTCCTCACACAAATGTTGCGTTACTTCAAGGTTGGTCACGTTCACCTGAATATTGTTTATTCATAAAGAATGTATAAAATGCTTGTAATCCAGATTTACTGTAATTTGTAAGCCCACTAAATATGATGGCTAGTTTCTCTACAACTTTTTTAACACTTGTACCACATTAACACATATCAGTTATTCCAATATACATAGCTTATATTCATTCTCAATGAACAGGAAAATTCCAAACACATTTCATTTGGGAGACACAACTTAGTAATGTTATTAATATGCAAACTGGCCAGGGATTAGTGGCAAGAGCGAGAATCTCTCATGATCCACAAAATTGCCCTCTTGTCTAACCTCACCGTGATTTTTATGAAGATGCTGCATTTGCATACTAAGTGCCCATTGCGCTCACCACAGGAAGTCTACTAATTAATAACACACATTACCCTTTTAATGAAATGATAATAGGCAATGGCTGTCAATCTTTGAGCCATAGAAGTACACAATGCAAAGACCATTCTATCCTTTATTCCATCATAGTCCTTCGAAAGAGTATTCAATTCATCTCAATCTACTGTTCCTTTTGCATAGCCTTGTAATATTTTAATATTTACATACTTCGCTCTGACATTAAAAACATTAAACACTACTCTGTTTCCTGTCCCAATTTTTGGATCCAAGCTGCAAATATCCTTTTAATCCCATGATCTTTGATTTTCTCACAAATCATTTGAATAAATCTCTATCAAATACCTTCGAAATCTTTTATTTCCTCATCAATAAAATCATCATCAATCCCTTCTGCAAATTTGTCAACTCAATCAAGTTGGTCAAACACAATCAGCCTTTCACAAATCCATGATGGCTTTCAAATATAAGTCTGAACCTTTCCAAATGCCAATTAATTTTGTTCAAGATTATTCAGCCATAAAGTAACCATCTTTCATTATTGGATAATTCCCAAGCAGCCTGTATTTAGCTCCACTGAAGCAGGCAGCACATGATGTCATACACCTCCTCCCAACCACTCTCCTGCAAAAATTCCAACCCCTATTCCCAATTCCTCCGCCTCCACCGCATCTGCTCCCACGATGAGGCATTCCACTCCCGCACATCCCAGATGTCCAAGTTCTTCAAGGACCGCAACATTCCCCCCACAGTGGTCGAGAACGCCCTTGACCACGTCTCCCGCATTTCCCGCAACACATCCCTCACACTCCGCCCCCGCCACAACCGCCCAAAGAGGATCGTCCTCGTTCTCACACACCACCCCACCAACCTCCGGATACAACGCACCATCCTCCAACACTTCCGCCATCTACAATCCGACCCCACCACCCAAGACATTTTTCCATCCCCACCATTGTCTGCTTTCCGGAGAGACCACTCTCTCAGTGACTGCCTTGTTCGCTCCACACTGCCCTCCAACCCCACCACACCCAGCACCTTCCCCTGCAACTGCAGGAAATGCTACACTTGCCCCCACACCTCCTCCCTCACCCCTATCCCAGACCCCAAGATGACTTTCCATATTAAGTAGAGGTTCACCTGCACATCTGCCAATGTGGTATACTGCATCCATTGCACCCGGTGTGGCTTCCTCTACATTGGGGAAACTAAGCGAAGGCTTGGCGACCGCTTTGCAGAACACCTCCGCTCAGTTCGCAACAAACAACTGCACCTCCCAGTCGCAAACCATTTCCACTCCCCCCTCCATTCCTCAGATGACATGTCCATCATGGGCCTCCTGCAGTGCCACAATGATGCCACCCGAAGGTTGCAGGAACAGCAACTCATATTCCGCTTGGGAACCTTGCAGCCCAATGGTACCAATGTGGACTTCACCAGCTTCAAAATCTCCCCTTCCCCCACCGCATCCCAAAACCAGCCCAGTTCATCCCCTCCCCTCACTGCACCACACAATCAGCCCAGCTCTTCCCCTCCATCTACTGCATCCCAAAACCAGTCCAACCTGTCTCTGCTTCCCTAACCTGTTCTTCCTCTCACTCATCCCTTCCTCCCACCCCAAGCCGTGCCTCCAGCTCCTACCTACTAACCTTATCCCACCTCCTTGACCTGTCCGTCTTCCCTGGGCTGACCTATCCCCTCCCTACCTCTCCACCTATACTCTCCTCTCCATCTACCTTCTTTTCTCTCCATCTTCGGTCCGCATCCCCCTCTCTCCCTATTTATTCCAGAACCCTCACCCCATCCTGTTCTCTGATGAAGGGTCTAGGCCAGAAATGTCAGCTTTTGTGTCCTGAGATGCTGCTGGGCCTACTGTGTTCATCCAGCCTCACATTTTATTATCTTGGATTCTCCAGCATCTGCAGTTCCCATTATCACTAGCACATGATGTTGCATTGCCTTATCAATTTCAGGAACAAAGGGGAGCTGCAATCTGATGAAGAGATGATGTCACAATGAATCAGCATTTGGACAGATTCATGTTGTCAGTTCATTCAGACCAATGGGTCCGTGATTCTATTTCACTATCTTCTGCTCATCCTGCCAAGATCCGGCCTCCATATGCCTAGCGTTCTCAACTGGAACAGTGGGCAATGAACTTAGAGTATTATTGCCGTGCCACCACCTCCTTCCTTGAGTAATCCAGTTGTACAGAACCTTAGATTGCAATCCTCACTTTGGCAATGGATGAAACAGGGTGGCGTAGTTCTGTAGCCATCAATTTGACGAATGTTAGGCATCTCTGGCATTGAAGTGCTCACTGATAAGCTGGTAGGACCACCTAAAGTGATTGTTCCTCCTCCCCTCTGTGCAGAAATTCTCTGCCCTGAATCTCTGCTCTATTTAACTGTCGCAAATATTGCAGCCCCAAGGCATTTCAAAAATAGATCCCAAACATTCCACAGCTTTGAACTGGAGACCCCACCCCCTCCTGTACAATGGGGCTACATTCCCTGCTAAATCCAGCAACCCACCACAACACCTCAAAGACACTCCACAAGCTGCACTAGCGTTGATGTTGGTCAAAATTATCTTATAGTGAGTTCAATAACTGGCTGTTGTTGGGATGGAAGTTGAATCTGCAATGCGTGTGAACATTTGTTCAGCTGGGATCAAGTAGCACATGAATTCAATGGACTTACACAGAACAAGTTTCAGAAATGTGCAGCAAATCATCTGTAAAGGCCATTTTGATGTCAGGACCCATTTTCTCCTACAGCATCCAGGGTGCACACTCTCATTAATGCCTTTCCCAGCATGGGAGACATGGACAATATTCCTCAGGTGGACAGTGGTGCTGTCTACATTATAGACCTCAACTGCATGGCCAATGAAATTTTCTGAAATGTTCCCACTATCAAAATTAGGCAGACTAGCATAGAGTTCAGGTTTATCTTTCTCTCTTTCTCTTAAACATGGATATCATATCTTAAATCCACAGTCCTCTGATTCAAACACCATTTCCATGGTAGGTTAGAAATTTCCGCAATTTCAACTTTGATTTCTCTTGGTAATCTTAGATACATCCCACTCATAGTGGGTAACCTTTCTACTTTAAGGGCTATGGAGTTCTTAAGCAAATCCTGTTTGTTTATTATTACCCTTTTCAGAATTGCGACAGTCTCCACCTTTGCTGTTAAATTGGTGGCTTCCTCCTCTCGAATAAAGACAAATGTGAAAATGTTCATTTAGTCCTTCAGCTACGCTGACAGCCTCTATGTGAAGATTTTGTTTTTGGTCCCTCATTGGCCCAAACCTTCTTTTAACAACCCTTTCACTTTTCATAAAGAAACCTTTGGTCCAGAAAATTAACAATTTTATGCATAAGTCTCATTTAGTCTGTTAGCAAATTGTTGTTGAAGATGTTAAAAATGCCAAACCTCATAACTCTGCTTCCTTTCTCTGCCTGTTTCTGAATGAGAGGGTGTGGATCTAAAGTCAAAGGTACAAGACTCACAGACTCCACAAGGTAAAATTCTTTCGTGCATAAATGGTGAATGTCTGGAATACACTGCCAGAGAGTTTGGCAGAAGCAAGCTCAATTAAAGCATTCAAAAGGAAATCAGATTTTAAACTGCAAAGGTAGGCTGTGCAGGATTACAGACAGAAGGGTTGGGGAATGTCAATAAATCATAATGCTTACTTAGAGAGCTGGTGCAGATAACGATGGGATAAACGGTCTCTTTCTGCATTGTAACAATGCTGTGATCTTCTTGCCCCTCTCTCAATTCTTTCTTTTTTTTTCTCTCCATCTAATTTGGCATTGAATATACCCTCTTTTATTCACAATCCATTTTAAACTTTCCATGGTTTATTTCTCAGACCTTAGTTAGGGAATACATTGTTAGCCCCTAGTTTATAAAGGTTATCTTCACCACTTGAGCTCATATTTCCATTGACTTGCAGAGAAAACAAATTTTGATGGCAGGGCGCAGGGAAGGTTTAACGAACCAGGCATATGGTGAGAAGCTGTGCTCCAGCAAATTGCATCCCAATATGTCATTTAGTTTATAAGTTGATGTCCTGTGGCGTAATGTACATTTTGTCCTCATTCTTCTCTGTCCTGCATAATTTCCTATATTCTCTACTGGAAAAGGTATCATTACAGTATGACAAACTTCATCAGCAGCTTCCATTTGGAATATGAAAATTGGAAATTTTAGTGAAAAGTAGACAGGAAATACAGGAATAAAATATTTATTGGTGCACAGAATAAAATGCATCCTATGTTCATTCATAGCACTTTGAATGTGTCACAAGTAAAAAAGGAGAAATAAATATACAAATACCTTTATCATAACGACCTGGTCTCTACCCATTTACGGGAGTCAGGAATTTATAAGAAATGGCAATCCATAGAAACTTTTCTAAACAATTAATTAGCCTTTAATGACTGTCTCAGGAAGTACCTAAGCAGCAATCTTGAAGAGTTGGGATAGATTAAATATAATTTCAACCTCGCAGCTATTTATCACATCCTGACCACAGGCTATGAGTAATGCCTTGGGTGATTAAGTATGTTAGGAAATTAAAACTTGGTAATGGTTCAATTTCTTAACATAAACAAGGATACAAATGATTCTGATTTTTATCAAATGGAAGGGGATAACTTGTAGTAACTTTCAATTACAGGTGAATATCCCATAGATGCATTCAACATAAAAACAGGCCCATCAGCTCACCATATCTATGCTGACCAACAAACACCAAACCACACTAATCCCATTTACATGCACTTGGTCCATAGCCTAGTATGCTCTGATATTTCAAGTACTTTAAGTACTCATTCTTAACCGTTGCAGGAATATCTGCCTCTATTATCCTCTCAGGCAGCACATTCCATATTTCTACCATGCTCTGAGTGAAAACTGTTTCCTCAGGTCTCCTCTAAGTCACTTACTCCTTGCATTAAACTTAATTTGTACAGCTCACAGGGAAATTCTCTTGGGAAAGTGGATAAAGAGAGGGATCTATCATTCTAGGTGATGCATCTCTAAAGATACACAAAGCATGTTGTGAAATGAAGGCAAGCACAGAAGGTGATAAGTTAGATTCAAAGGACTATTAACTATAACGTTCTGCAAGACCTCTCTCATGCCTCACTTGGAATCTTCTGTTCAGTTTCATGTTCCTGAAATGTTGTGGCATTGTAAAGTTAAGTAGAAGGCCATAAGTCTAATTTCCAGCATAAAAATATTAATTATCAAGGCAGGCTAGAGGAGTGCTGACTTAGTCAGGAATTCAGGCTTGGTCTATATAACATCCTGATTCATAGAAGTACTCATGAGATATGTTCAGACATTTTTGTTTCCCAAGTTGGCTTCATTTTGAATGCATGGCTGAATTCCAAGAATAATTGAAGCACTTAACTCCCAGTAGCAAAAAGTTTCACAACTCCAGAGGACAATGTAAGCTTTTTTCAGTGATATATATTTGTTAATCTTATTAAAGCTGTTCTTCATCTGAAGAATTTTTCAGTGCCAATGTTTTCATTTACATAAGATTAAACAAAAAGGAGGGAATTGTCATACCTCACTGGGCTAGCTGGCTGGAAGTCAAACTCAACTTTGCCCAGCGTTGTCACAAAAGTTAATTTTTTTTTGAAAAAATCATGCAGAATTCCCCAATTTACCTGCATTTTCGACCTAGCTTGACCTTTTGCTGATCAAAATGTTGTTCCTTGATCTTCCTTCTCCAGGTCCTTTCATTTGTTTGCACAAGCTCCAGGGTGACGGGTTCACACTTAGAAAAGGTTTCTGACTAATGAATTAGAAGTTACAACTTACAATAACTAGTGCGGGGAAATAAACAGCCTATCTTGAGGTGCTTTTTTATTTGCAGAGGATAAACAACTCCTTCTGTCCCAGAGGTCTGATTAGTTCTGACCCTAACATTCACACTCCGAAGCTGATCAGCTACATGGGAGCCAATCGCGTAACTGTTGGCAGGCAGGAGGCCTTTGTCATTGTTCCGTAAAAAGGTGACCAATTTTCCAATCAGCTGCTGGTCAGCCAAGTTCCCTTTCATACGTAGTGCCTAGCTCCAACCCATCAATAACTAGGCTTAACCAACAGCATAAAAAGCACTTAAAATGCATTTCATGTAAATTAGAAAGGGCAGTAAAGCTTCAACAATCCTTGGTTTTTAAAAGAATCCTTACCCCCATTTTAGTGTGCAATCAAAAACACAGAGAAATAAAAGAATACAGCCTTCACAGGGTAATAGTTTATTTTATCGTTGACATTATGATTCCTTTAGGCACTCTTTTGAAGGTGTAGGCTGAGAAACATTTTCACAATAGATTTCTGAAGGGCGTCTGCCTATTGTATCAGTTTAAAATCATTTCAAAGACTTATCAGATATGGTCAATGGTTTACTTATTCTTCAGTGAAAAATGAGAGAGGAGTAGGGAAGTGGCATGGGAGTATTGAGTTATGTGGGATATGGGAGAAATGGTACAAGAGGGGGTCATTGAGTAGGCATGGAGGATATGGGGCACAATAGAGATATGTGAAATATGAGGAAGGAGCATTGGCATATTGTTGAGTTACCATCTAGACAACTATGTACAGTTTAGTCTTTTTATTTACTTGCATCGGAGGCTGTAGAGAGAAGATTCATTAGGTTGATTTTTGGGATAAAGGAGTTGTCATATTAGGAAAGGTTGAGCAGGTTCATCCTGTACTCAATTCGGTTTAGAAGAAAGAGATGTTATTTTCTCGACACATAGACAATTTTGAGGAGGTTTGAGAGGGAGCATGCTGAGAGTTACCTTATCATAGATGTTTACAATACAGAAGAAGGCTACTCAGCCCACTGTGTCCATGTCAGCTAACAAAGATATGGCTGCACTGATCCCACTTTCCAGCTCTCAGACAACAGCCGTTGGGGCTAAGGAAATGCAAGTAATCTATAGATACGCATAAATGCTATGACAGTTTCTGACTCAACGCCCTATAAGGCAGTGAGTTCCAGATTACTACTAGTGAAAAAAACTTCTCCTTGACCACCCACTTAGTCTTCTACCTCTTCCTTTAATTTTAAGACCTTTGGCTATTGACACCTTGATTCATGGCAAAATTCTTGTCCACTTTATCCATGCCACTCAATCTAATACACCTTGGTCATATACACACGCAGCTTTCACAGTTCCAAGGAAAACAACTCCAGACTATCCGATCTTCCTTCAGATCTCAGACCCACCAAAAGCATCCTAAATCTCTTCTGCATCGTTTCCGTTGCAATCATATCCTTCCTATAATGTGGTGACTAGAACTGCATGTAGTAATCCAATTACGGTTTCATCAGCATTTAAACGCTTCCAGCATAACCTACATCCTCTTGTATTTTATGTCTCAGCTAAGGAGAGAAAGTATCCCATATGTCTTCTTAACCATTTTATCTACCTGTCCTGCTACCTTCACGTAACTATGCATAATATTTACCAAGGTCCATCTGATCTTTACTATTTTACAGGCTCTTAGCATATGTGGATGATATGAAAATTAGTTGAGGGGTAAATAGTGAGGAGATTACCTCTAAGTTACAAGATACAGACAAATAAGCAGAAATAGCAAATGAACAAAATGTGGCTAAATGTGAGGCAATTCACTTGGGCAGGACAAACAAGGCAAGGGAATACAGGTAGGTCACCTATGAGCGATAGGACCGTGGGTGGCACCAAGGATTAGAGGCGACTTGATTTGCATGCTGACTGATTTCTAAAGGTAGCGAGACGGGTCGGTAAAGTGGTTAAGAAAATATTTGCCTTTATTTGCTGGGGCATGGATTTACAAGCAGGGAGGTCATCCTGGAACTGTATTAGACATTTATTAGACTACAGCTAGAGTATTGTGTGCAGTTCTGGAATCCACATTATAGGAGGGTAGCGATTGCATTGGAGAGGGTGTCGTGGAGATTTACCAGGATGACTGGACAGACTGGGGTTGTTGTCCTTGGAGCACAGAAAACTGAAGGAGGACATGACTGAGGTGTATAAAATAATAAGGGGGTATGGTTGATAGGAAGGAACCTGTCCCCGTGATGGGAGGATCACTGACCGGAATGGGAGCATAAGATTTAAAGATAAAGGCCAGGAGGTTTAGAGAGGAAAAAACCTTTTCACCCAGAGGGGATTGGGAATCTGGAATTCACTGCCTGTGAGGGTAGAAGAGGTAGAAACCCTCATAACATCTAAGAAGTATTTAGATATACAATTGTATTGCCAAGGCATATAAAGTTATCAGAAAGTGGGATTAAAATATTTAGGTGCTTAGTTTTGGCCAGGCAGACTCAATGGATCTAGAGGATTTTTGCTGTACTGTAGATTTTCATGACTCTAATCCTTTGCCTCCTTAGCTCTGGTCAAGTGCACTATCATACACTTTCCTGGGTTGAATCCCACAGCCATCGCTCTGCATACCTGACCAGTCCATTGACATTCTCCTGCAGTTTATGGCTCTCCTCATCACTATTAAACATCCTACCAATTCTCTTATCGATCACAAAATTGTTAACCATATGCCTTACATTTAAGTCCCAATTATTAATTTACACCACAAACAGGAAGCACCCCAACATCAAGCTTTGTAGAACTCCACTGAGGTTGTGATCACAGAAACATCCCCCTATCATCACCCTCTGCTTCCTGCCTCTCTGACGGTTTGGATCCAATGTGCTGCTTTGCTTTGGATTATGAGGGCTGTTACCTTCTTGACCAGCCTGCCATGAGGGGACCTTATCAGATGCTTTGCCAAAGTCCCTATATACCATGTCAAGCGCATTACCAGCTTCAGTACTTTTGATTACCTCTTCAAATAATCATCAAATTTGTAAAGCGCAAACTATTGTAATTGTAATTAATCATTTGGACTTAAATGTAAGAGGTATGATTAACAATTTTGTGGATAACGAGAATACTGACTATGCCAGATTAACTCATGGCTCTCCAAGTGCAGATATATTCTGTCCCTCAGAATACTTTCTAATAACTTCCTCACCACCAAGGCTAGACTGACTGGCCTGTAACCTCCTGGTCTATCACTTCCTCCTTCTTTTTCTTTAAATAATGGAATACCATTAGCAGCCCTGTAGTCCTGTGGAACCTTGTCTGCAGCAAGAGAGGTTCTAAATGTTACCATCAGGGCCCCTGATATCTCTCCACATGCCTGCCTCAAAAGCCTGGGACCCATCTCAAACTTTACTCCTTCCTTCTTAATCTTAACCTTATATCCCTTGGCATCCAGGCTTGTGGTTTTATCAAATTTTAAATTTGCTAAATCCACTTGTACCTCCTCTCTCTCTATGTTACTTTCTTCTCATAGTTCATGTCCTGCACCCTGTTGTTTATACATATCATCCTTATCTGTTGTGAAGACTGACACAAAGTATTCATTCAGGATGGGGCTCATGTTTTCCTGGCCCATGCACACATTACCCCTATGGACCCTAATGGGCTGTATTTCTTTTCCTGATTATTTTCTTCATCTTTATATATTTTAAAACACCCTTTGAATTTTCCTTTATTCCACCTATTAACATTTTCTACAACACTCTCTTTGCTTTCCTAATCTCTTTTTAAAAAATTTCTTTGTGTACTTTTTGTACTTCTCTAGGGTCTCTGCCACATTGAGTCCTTGATACCTGCCATAGGCTTCCCTTTCTTTCTTAACCCTAACCTTTATGTTCCTTCACATCCAGGATTCTCCAGTTTTGGTCCTGTACCTTGTCTTTGTGGGAATGTATTTTCACTGTACTCTCACCATTTCCTCCTTGAATGCCTCCCACTGCTCTGACTTAGCTTTGTCTGCAAGTTACTGCTCACAGTCAAATCGATCTTGAGGAATTAAAGCTTTCCACGGTTTAGGACATTAGTTCTCAGCTATCGTCCATTTCCAAATGCAATTATGGGCACTACCTTCAACGTGCTCCATTACTGATAGGCTTTCCACCTGCTTGAGCTCACTTCCACATATTTGGAAATGGATGAAAAGAAAATGAATGTCCTTTTAACTTCACTGTTATCACTCCCAAGTCCCAAGTGGGTGCATCATTATTTTGTCTGCTTCAAAGAACCCTGCACACTCACTGCTTCACTGCTCCTTTAACCTCACGGCCACCTGAGTTCTACACTGATCTACCATCAGTCAGATCTGCTGCTGCAACTTCTTCACATGCATTGCTCCTTAGTCTACCACAGTTTCACTGCTAGCCTGTTTGCTACTAAACTGGACAGCATAGTTTCAGAATCAGAGGTCTGTTCACATAAGGTAGAGACGACAAGAAATGTGTTCACTCAGAAGGCAGTTAATCTGTGAAGTTCTCTACCCCAGAAAGCAATGCAGACTGCGTCAATGAATATATTCAAGGCTAAATTAGACAGATGTTTGATCAGGGCAGAAGTCATGGTTTATGGGAAGTAGGCAGGAAAGTGGAGTTGAGACCATGCTCAAAATCCTGCATGATATTATTCAATGGAGGAGCAGGTCCAAAGAACGGAAAGGCCAACTTTTCACGTTTTAATATTTTTATGTTTAACCGTCTCATCCTCACATCCAAATCCATTCACAGCCTAATGCTCAAATCCAAAGTCTCATTTCTTTTTTACTTTTGGACTTGCTTTATCTTTAAAACTCACTTCTGCTTTCTTCTAAATCTTGCATCTTGCTGCTTGTACACATGCACAGAACCCATCTCTGAAAATCTTTCATCCTCTCTGCAAACTAGTTACTTTCTCTTCATTCCTTAAAATCAAATTCATTGACCGAGTTTTAAGCCCTTTGAATGCCTCCTTCTTTAGATGCTTATACAGCTGCAGATTGCCATGTAACATACTTCTACGTCATAGAATACATAATATAAACGCAAATTGCCATTGGATAGACTTTGGATTCAAATGCTGACAATGTTTTGGTGAATACTCAGGTTATTTTGACTCAGAAGGGTGGGTTAGTCACCTTATTTAAACTTCATCCTTTGATATGTGATGTCAGTCTGAAGCAGACCATACTGGTTTAACAAAGTAGTTGTTCTCCCTGTAACAACTGTAAGTAGGCTTCCATGACATTGGGGTGATCACAATTAGCAAATGGACAAGAGTAAACAACTTCTAAACTAGCACTGAGAATGGAGTTTTGACACGTCTTCTTCCATGTGCCTTGTTTATTTCTGATATTGGTTACCATGTCGATTAAACTCCCTGATACAGTGTGCGAAGCTGGAAACATTAAAATCATTTTGAAAACAATTCTAGAATGATGATAAAATAAAGTCTCAATTTTTGTGAAAGGATCGAAAATGGGCAGTATGGCATGTCCTACCTGGAATTACCCTGTGATCACAAAAAAACTCCAAATTCACTGAACACATTTATACCTGTTCTTAATAACAATGATGACTTGCAATTAACATTGTAAATATCCCAAGGCCCTTCACAGGACTAATTATGAAACAAATCTTAACTGAACCATATAAACAATAGGTGGTTAATAGCTTGGTCAAAGAAATAGGTTTTAAGAAATGAGTTAAGGGAGGAAATGCAGTGTTGAGAGTTTAACAGCTGCAAGTATAGCTGTCAAATGGTGGCACAATGAAAGTTGGGAAATTCTCCAGAATTAGAGGAGAGCTTTTTAAAAAAATAATGTATGGCTGTGCTGACATTGACAAAACCACTAATCCTTGCCAATCCCGCAATGCTCTTGAGAAAGCAGAGGGAGCTGCCTCTTGAACCTAACTCGGGAAGGGGCCATACTGGACCTGGTGCTGGGGAATGAACCCGGCCAGGTGGTTGATATTACAGTAGGGGACTACTTTGGAAATAGTGACCACAATTCCGTAGGTTTTACAATACTCATGGACAAGGATAGGAGTGGTCCTAAAGGAAGAGTACTAAACTGGGGGAAGGCCGATTATACCAAGATTCGGCAGGATCTGAGGAATGTAGATTGGGAGAAACTGTTTGAAGGTAAATCCACATTTGATATGTGGGAGGCTTTTAAGGAGAGGTTGATTAGCGTGCAGGAGAGACATGTTCCTGTGAAAATGAGGAATAGAAAAGGCAAGATTAGGGAGCCATGGATGACAGGTGAAATTGTGAGACTAGCCAAGAGAAAAAAGGAAGCATACATGAGGTCTAGGCGACTGAAGCTTTGCAAGAATATTGGGAATGTAGAGCGAATCTGAAAAACGGGGTTAAGAGGGCTAAGAGAGGACATGAGATATTGCTGGCAAACATGGTTAAGGAAAATCCCAAAGCCTTTTATTCATATATAAAGAGCAAGAGGGTAGCTAGAGAAAGGATTGGCCCACTTAAGGACAAAGAAGGAAAGTTATGCGCTGATTCAGAGAAAATGGGTGACATTCTTAACGAGTACTTTGCATCGGTATTCACCAAGGAGAGGGACATGATGGTTGTTGAGGTTAGGGATAGATGTTTGCGTACTCTAGGTCAAGTTGACATAAGGAAGGAGGAAGTGTTAGGTATCTGAAAAGACATTAAGGTGGACAAGTCCCCAGTTCCGGATGGGATCTATCCCAGGTTACTGAGGGAAGCGAGAGAGGAAATAGCCGGGGCCTTAACAGATATCTTTGCGGTGTCTTTAGACAGGGGTGAGGTCCTAGAGGACTGGAGACTTGCTAATGTTGTCTTGTCCCCTTGTTTAAGAAGGGCAGCAAGGATAATCCAGGTAATTATCGACCGGTGAGCCTGACGTCAGTGGTAGGGAAGCTACTGGAGAAGATACTGAGGGATAGGATCTATTCCCATTTGGAAGAAAATGGGCTTATCAGTGATAGGCAGCATGGTTTTGTGCAGGGAAGGTCATGTCTTACTAACTTAATAGAATTCTTTGAGGATGTGACAAAGTTGGTTGATGAGGGAAAGGCTGTAGATGTCATATACATGGACTTGAGTAAGGCGTTTGATAAGGTTCCCCATGGCAGGATGATGGAGAAAATGAAATCACATGGGGTCCAGGTTGTGTAGCTAGATAGATAAAAAACTGGCTAGGCAACCGGAGACAGAGGATAGTAGTAGAAGGGAGTTTCGCAAATTGGAGACCTGTGACCAGTGGTGTTCCACAGGGACCTGTGCTGGGACCACTGTTGTTTGTGATATATGTAAATGATCTGGAGGAAGGTGTGGGTGGTCTGATCAGCAAGTTTGCTGATGACACTAAGATTGGTGGAGTAGCTGATAGTGAAGGGGACTGTCAGAGATTACAGCAGAATATAGATAGACTGGAGAGTTGGGCAGATAAATGGCAGATGGAGTTCAATCTGGGCAAATGCGAGGTGATGCATTTTGGAAGATCAAATTCAAGGGCAAACTATACAGTAAATGGAAAAGTCCTCGGGAAACTTGATGAACAGAGAGATCTGGGTGTTCAGGTCCATTGTTCCCTGAAGGTGACAACGCAGGTCAATAGGGTGGTCAAAAAGGCATATGGCATGCTTTCCTTCATTGGGCAGGGTATTGAGTACAAGAGTTGGCAGGTCATGTTGCAGTTCTATCGGGCTGTGGTTCAGCCACATTTGGAGTACTATGTACAGTTCTGGTCGCCACATTACAAAAAGGATGTGAATGCTTTGGAGAGGGTGCAGAGGAGGTTCACCAGGATGTTGCCTGGTATGGAGGGCGGTAGCTATGAAGAGAGGTTGAGTAGATTAGGATTATTTTCATTAGAAAGACGGAGATTGAGTGGGGACCCGACTGAGGTCTACAAAATCATGACGGGTAAAGACAGGGTGGAGAGCAAAAAGCTTTTTTCCCAGAGTGGGGGATTCAATTACTAGGGGTCATGAGTTCAAAGTGAGAGGAGGAAAGTTTAAGGGAGATATGCATGGAAAGTTCTTTACACAGAGGGTGGGAGGTGCCTGGAACTTGTTGCCAGTGGAGGTGGTAGACGCAGACACGTTAGCATCTTTTAAGATATATTTGGACAGGTACATGGATGGGCAGGGAGTAAATGGACACAGGCCGTTAGAAAATAGATGACAGGTTAGACAGAGGATCTTGTTCGGCGCAGGCTTGGAGGGCCGAAAGGCCTGTACCTGTGCTGTAGGTTTCTTTGTTCTTTGTTCTTTGTTCTTTGAACCACTATAATCATCTACAATACGGATAGAAATCAGAACAAGAGTGCATGATGGCTCAATGATTAGCACTGCTGTCTCACAGTGCCAGGGACCCAGGTTCAGTTCCAAACTTGGGTGATGGTCTGTTTGGTGTTTGCATGGTCTCCCCATGTCTGCTGGATTTCAGTTGGGTGCTCTGATTTCCTCCCACAGTCCAAAGATATGCAGGCTAGGTCCATTAGCCATTGCAAATACTGTGTTAAGGTGATAGGGTGGAGGGCTTGGGTAAGGTTGGCATGCTTTTTAGGTTGATGCAGACTCGATGGGCTGAACGGCATTTATCCACACCGTGGAAATTCTTTGATCAAATTTGATATTGGTGAGGAGGGCTTAGAGTCATAGAGCTGTACAGCATGAAAGCTGACCCCTCAGTCCAACTTGTCCATGCCGATTAGATATCCTGTCTCATTTGCCAGCATTTGGCCCATATCCCTCTAAACCATTCTTATTCATGTACCCATCCAGATGACATTTAAATGTTGTAATTGTACCAGCCTCCACCAGTTCTTCTGGCAGCTCATTCTGTACACAGACCACCCTCTGTGTAAAAATGTTGCCACTTAAGTCCCTTTTAAATCTTTCCCCTCCCACCTTAAACCGATGCCCTCTAGTTTCGGAATCCCCACCCTGGGGAAAAGACCTTAGCTATTCACCCCATACATATCCCTCATGATTTTATAAATCTCTATATTGTCCAGAGAAAATAGGCCCAACTTATTCAGCCTCTCCCTATCGCTCAAACCCTCCAACACTAACAACATCCTTGTATATCTTTTCTGAACCCTATCCAGCTTAACAATATCTTTTCCACAGTAGAGTGACAAGAATTGTACTCAATATTCCAAATGTGGCCTGACCAATGCCCTGTAAGGCACAATATGACATCCCAATCCCTATTTTCAATGCGTTGACCAATAAAGGCAAGCATACCAAATGTCTTCTTCACTACCCTGTCTGTCTGGGACTTCCCTTTCAAGGAGCTGTGAAACCATAGTCCAAGGACACTTTGCTCAGTAACACTCCCCAGGACCTTACCATTAAGTGTAAAAGTCCTGCCCTGATTTGTCTTTTCAAAATGCAGCGCTTCACACTTATCTAAATTAAACTCCATCAGGCACTCCTCAGTCCTTTGGCCCATTTGATCAAAGTCCCTTTGTACTCTGAGGTAACCTTCCTTGCTATCTACTACACCTCTGATTTTGGTGTCACCTGCAAATTTGCTAGCCATACCTCCTATGTTCACATCCAAGTTATTTGACTAAATGATGGAAAGCAGTGGGCCCAGCAGTGATCCTTGTGGCACACTGCTGGTCACAGGCCTCTAGTCTAAAAAACAACCCTCCACCACCACCCTCTGTCTTCTACCTTTCAGCCAGTTCTGTATCCAAACGGCTGATCCTTCCTGTATTCCATGTGATCTAACCTTCCTAATCAGTCTACCATAAGGACCCTTGTTGAATGTCTTACAGAAGTCTATACAGACCCTCATCTATCCTCTTCATTACTTCTTCAATAAACTCAATCAAGGTTACAAGTTTAATTCTGTTGGCTGTTCATTCATACTTTTTGCAGTGTTGTTGCAGTTACTTCCTGGTTGTTTGCAGATTGCAATTAACAGTAGAATCTTACCATTTTGAAAAAATGGTTGGAAAAGTGAGGGATGGGCAAATAATCTGCTGCATTGATTTGAGAAGACTCTCACCACCCTCCCACAACAATAGGAGTCAAAATTTGAGTGAGAAGTGGCAAGCTTAGCTCTTGTCAACCTTTCAAACCTACCACCAACTGAAGTCCATTAATGATCAATGAATGACCTCTTCGGGGCCTCATTCTACCTGGGATGCACTGATTTCAGCTCCATGCAGGATGAGAAAGAGCCTATTGAACTGGATGACCAGTGCAGGCATGTTGCCAGCTTGGTGTTTGTGCCTTTGATCTGAATGAATTTGTGCAAGAGCAAGTAAATGGATCTGGAGCAGGGATGCTCTTCAGAGAGTTGGTGTGAACACAATGGGATGAATGGCCTGATTCCACACTATAGGAAATCTATGACTCTAGGTTGGGTGACCTTTTAGAAGTACCCCACTGCTCTAACGTCCGAATCCCCTACCCATGACTCCCAACACCAATACTTGCCTCTTAGTGACATGCATCATTTATAGTGATGATCCTCTTTCCTCTGAGCTTGGAAGGCAGTGTCCAGGCACTAGCAATGGCCTCTGCCATGATATTATTGAGTTTTGGAGTTGTCAGCCTCTGTTTGCCCAGAAACTCCACTGAGCAGGATTTCCTGTTCTGGGGTAATGATTCAACAGAAAACCTGCCAACTCCTATCAGCTGCCTGGAGATCTAGTGGGCTTTTATACCTCGGTAGACCTTGGTTTCCCCACTGAAAACTATGCTCCTTACTCCAAAAACAGGAAATCCCAGTCTAAAAGTCAAACATATTGGCACGAGTCTTAAGTGACTTTAGAAAGACCACATTGGTACAACAGATTTCCTTCCTTAAAGTGAATTAGTAAAACAGATGGGTTTTGAAGATAATCTGGTATTTTTGTTGTCAGCAGTATTGAAATTAACCTTTAATTCCTGACAGAGTTAGCAGTATTTTCTAGTATGGTTTGAACTCACATCTCCTGACCATAATCCAATCATCTGGATTATTTGTCCAATAATGTAATCGTTATGCATCATTATCTTATGGGACTGGAAGAGGTTACAGAGATAGAAGTAAGTGAGGTCAAAACGGGACAAAAAACAAAGTTGCTGGAAAAGCTCAGCAGGTCTGGCAACATCTGTGAAGAAAACAAACAGAGTTAACATTTCAGATCCGGTGGCCCTTCCTGTCACCACCCCCACCTCCCTATTTTCTAGAAATAAGCTCGTGTTTTTCCAGCCATCATCAGGTTTGAGGGAGAGTCACCGGACCTGAAACATTAACTCTGTTTTTTACCTTCACAGATGCTGCCAGGCCTGCTGAACTTTTCCAGCAACTTTGTTTTTGTTCTTGATTTAAAGCATCCGCAGCTCTTTCGGATTGTATTGAGATCAAAAAGGGATTTAAATATAAAGAATTAAACTTTTAAAATCAAAGCATTACCATACCAAGAGTGATCACAGGGCAGTAAACACAGATCTAATGGTTGAACTGGAGAATCAGCAGAGGTTTGGAATAATGCCATGTTATCGTGGTCCAGAGACAGCATTGCCTTTGAATCAGAAAGTCATGGGATTAGTTCGCACTCCAAACGCTTAAGCTCAAAATTTAGGCTGACATTCCAGTTTGTCCGACTGCCATAGTATCCGAGATGCAATTGATTGGATGAGATTTTAAAATGAGCTCCATCTGCTCTCTCAGATGGATGTGCAAGATCCCATAGCACAATTTCAAAGACGAATAGTAGAGCTAGCCCCAGTGTTTTGGCTAATTACTACCCTTTGGCAAACACCTAAAACAGATTAACTGGTAATCATCACATTGCTGTTTGTGAGAGTTTCCTGTACATAAATTAACTTTTGTGCTTTCCTACTCTGCAACAGTGAATATACTTCAAATATACTGCACTGGCTGTAAAGAATTTGGGAAATTCTATGGTCAAAGCAGCCACAATATAAATGCAAGTCTTTTATTCACTTTTTTGATACCCTGAAGTGCTCTATCAGAGAAGTGAAATTTCTTTTTCCCGTATCTCAGATCACCGTGGTTTTTTTTCACTAATTAACCACCACAAGTAATTCACTTGTGTTCTCCAATTGATTAATTTTCAGCTAAAGCCCATTAAGGATGAGTGAGAGGGCAAAATCAAAATGTCTTTGCTCTTTTGAAACAAAGTGATAACTAAAGACGACAAACAATTTTTTTTCAAAATGTTAAAGAACAATATACATTTCATCAATGATATGAACCCTAAATTCCGAGATCCTTGGATGACAAAGTTGTTGTAATTGCTCGAGAAAGATTCTGATGCACATCGGTGCATGCAAAACTTCGCCAGATGTCACATACAAATTTCCATAGAACCCTACAGTACAGTAAAGTCTCTTTAGACCATTGAGTCTGTATAAACTCAGCTATACCAATCTACACTAATCCCACTTTCCAGAGCTAGGTCCTTTGCTCTTTGCTCTTGACATTCAAGGCTAAGAAAATTAGAGCACAGGAACAGGTCCTTTGGCCCTCCAAGCCTGCGCCAATCCAGATCCTCTATGGAAACCTGTCACCTATTTTCCAAGGATCTGTATCCATCTGCTCCCTGCCCATTCATAAATCTGTCTAGATACATCTTAACTGATGCTATCGTGCACACCTCTACCACTTCTGCTGGCAATGCTTTCCAGGCACCCACAACCCTCTGCGTAAAGAACTTTCCACACATATCTCCCTTAAACTTTTCCCCTCTCACCTTGAAATCATGACCCCAAGTAATTGAGTCCCCCACTCTGGGAAAAAGCTTCTTGCTATCCACTCTGTCTATACTTCTCATGATTTTGTAGGCCTCAATCAGGTCCCACCCCCTCAACCTCCATTTTTCTAATGTAAATAATCCTAATCTACTCAACCTCTCTTCATAGCAAGTGCCCTCCATACCAGGCAACATCCTGGTGAACGCCCTCTGGACCCTCTCCAAAGCATCCACATCCTTTTGGTAATGTGGCGGCCAGAACTGTACATAGTATTCCAAATGTGGTTGAACCAAAGTCCAACACAATTTTAACATGAACTGCCAACTCTTGTTCTCAATACCCCGGCCGATGAACGAAAGCATGCTGTATGATTTCTAGATCACTCCATCCACCTGCGTTGTCACCTTCAGGGTACAATGGACCTGAACACTCAGATCTCTCTGTGCATCAATTTTCCCCAGGGCTTTTCCATTTACTGAATAATTCATTCTTGATTTGGAACTTCCAAATTGCATCACCTCATATTTGCCTGGATTTAACCCCATCTGCCATTTCTTCACCCAGGTCTCCAATCAATCTATATTCTGCTGCATTCTCTGGCAGCCCCCTTCACTATCTGCTACTCCACCAATCTTAGTGTCCTCTGCAAACTTGCTGACCAGACCATCTATATCTTCCTCCAGATCATTTGTGTATATCTCAAACAACGGTGTCCCAACACAGATCCCTATGGAACACCACTGAACACAGGTCTCCAATTTGAGAAACTCCCTTCCACTACAACTCTGTGTCCTGTTGCCAGCCAGTTCTCTATCCGTCTAGTTAGTACACCCTGTACCCCATGCGACTTCACTTTCTCCGTCAGCCTACCATGGGGAACCTTATCAAATACCTTACTGAAGTCCATGTATGTGACATCCACAGCCCGTCCCTCATCCATCGACTTTATCACTTTCTCAGAAAGTCTACCAAGTTGGTAAAACATGACCCTCCCTGCACAAAACCATGCTGCCTGTTACTAATAAGCCCATTTCCTTCCGAATGTAAATAGATCCTATCCTCAGTATCTTCTCCAGCAGCTTCCCCACCACTGACGTCAGGCTCACTGTCTATAATTGCCTGGATTATCCTTGCTACCGTTCTTAAACAAGTGGGCAACATTAGCAATTCTCCAGTCCTCCAGGACCTCACCCATGCTCAACGATGCTGCAAAGATATCTATTAAGACCCCAGCTATTTCCTCTCTCACTTCTCTCAGTAACCTGGGATAGATCCCATCCAGGCCTGGGGTCTTGTCCACCCTAATGCCTTTGAGAATACCCAACATTTCTGCCCTCCTTACGCTAACTTGACCTGGACTAATTATGTCATGATGTTTCAAGTGCTCATGCAAATGTGTTTTGTAAGTTGTGAGTTTACACATCTCAACTAACCTTCCAGGCAGTACATTCCAGATTCCCACCACTGTCTGGGTGAAATCTTTCTTCCTCAATTCCCCTCTTAACTTTCTGCCTTTCACCTTAAAATTATGCTTCCTTGTTATTGTTCCTTTCACTATTTGAACAGTTGTTTTCTATCCACCCTGCCAATGTCCGTCAAACTCTTATACACCTCAACAAATTATAGTGAAAGTTAAAACCAGTAGATTGACATCAACTAACAACAATGTTGCCCTTTAAGTTAGGTGGGCCTCTACAGTCTAGCCACAGTTGTGTATCAGGACCTGATTCTGGTAGAATTGGGATCTGTTAAAAATTACTTGGCTGTCAGATGTCAGTCAATTCTGGAGACAGCATCAGGTCTGAAATGTGCTACAGTGATTTATTTTCCCCTTCCACCTCTATGGAGACAATACCGTGGTCTCACCTAAAATTATACAGCCATCTGTGCTACACATGCAAATACTTTGATGCTGTACTGTGGAATGGGTCAGGAAACAATGACTTTCTGGGCTTTCAATCTTCTTCATGAAGCCTTTGCCTTCAACATTTTACAGTCACTGTCAAAACATTTCACAGATATTTAGCAGAGCACAGGGCTGCAACATTCTTTCTGCAAATCCATTTGAATACTCAGTAGAAATCCATCATTAGAAAGTTAAAGGTTAATATCACAGACACCTACACATTCTATTATGGAAGTAGAAAGTAAGCCAAATCAGGATTATACAGCCGAGAATATTGTGATGCTTTGTACATCCAAAGATTCAGGGAAGATTGCTTCAAGCAATGGAGTTACACAAAGGTTATAACACCTTTCTCTCATAGACCCCATTCTGTCCTCTAATTAAGTCGGGTATTGTCCCCAATGTGAGTCTTAGTCAATTTCCCAGATTTACAAACAATTTTTATTACACAATGATGAAATTTCAAATGAATTATGTCAAATTCCTGTTCACATCTGACACATTTAATTGACTTTCTAAAGAAGGGTCTCGACCCAAAACGTCAACTTTCTTGCTCCTCTGATGCTGCTTGGCCTGCTGTGTCCATCCAGCTTCACACCGTGTTATCTCAGATTCTCCAGCATCGGCAGTTCCTACTATCTCTGTAACATTTTATTGACACTTTGTTTAAACTTTGATGAACATATAAGCTTGGATCCAAGTGAATTAAGAGGAATATGCCTTATGTATTGAAGCATAGCTGAAGGGCAGAACACATTGAGAACAAAGGGCAAAAGTAAAATCTAAAAGCCAAAGGAACGGCAGATGCTGTATATCAGGAACAAAAACAAAGTTTCTGGAAGAGCTCAGCAGGTCTGGCAGCACCTGTGAAGAAAACATCAGAGTTAATTTTTTGAGTCAAGTGACCTTTCCTCAGAACTCATGGTAAGGTAAAGAACTGATGGTAGTAAGGTAAAATTTAGTTTCTCAGACTGGAAAGGAGCAATGAGTGATTTTGTGCCGCGGTGTGTCTTTCAGTAAAAGAAAAGCAGAAAGTGCTGTTTAGTGGAGAAAGTTTTAAGTTGAATATGTATCTCCTTCCATTCAAATGCCCTTCAGTCCATTGAGTCTATACTGGAGTAGTATTATGTCTCAGTGTGTGGTCCCATTACAAGAAGTGTATGACAGCAATGGGAAAAAGTGCAGCATTGACTCACTGCAATGATACATAGAATCAGATCTATTTTCATACGTTCTTAAATATCCTTGCACTCTTTATTTGTCAAGGAGACGTGAAAGGTTATGGCTCTTCTTGAGGATAAGATGTGACTTCATAAAGGGATTCAAACTTACCATAGATTAAGATGAGACAACTCCTCCCGATTATCAGTTTGTAAATTGGATGTGGGATTAAAAGTCCTGGCCTTCCTTCCAAACGAGTAACCTTCAGGCACTTATTGAGGAGGCTCATTCATGGAGTACAGCATTTTACAAGACACAAGAGGGTCACAAATGCAACAGTTTCAAGTCAGCAATTTCAGGAGAGGAGCAGAAATAATTAAAGGACAAAATGCTCAAGGTTAAATTCAGTTCCTGGCAACGTTAATGCTTGTGGTGTTTTTTCTCGACTGATTTAATAAATAGACAATGTCAATTGTTTAGACTGCCCGAAACGGGGCTCTGTAACATAAAAAAGTGAAGCAGCAGAATCTTACAAAAGAAACTTAACAAAATCACACTAAAGTGTCACCGCCAGGGGTTGGGGATTAGTGTACTGATATGGATGGCCAATTGGTTGGCAGAGAGAAAGCAAAGAGTGGAAATAAATAGATAATTTTCCTAGTGGTGACCTGTGGTATCACAGAGATGTCAATTTTGTTTCCCACGTCAAAGATGCTGCTAGACCTGCTATGTGTCTCCAGAACTTTCTGTATTTGTTTCAAACTTCTCGCATCTGCAATATTTTGCTCTTATTTGTGGGTCACAGTAGATATTGACACAATAACGGTTGTAGGCTCAGATCAGAGAAAATGCATGAAAGTTAATGGTTATCAAGTCAAGGAAAATGGGGAGAGGTTTAAGGATAACAGAGTGGGGAAAAATAGTTCAATGGGTCAAGGACGATGAGGAAAGTTGGTGGGTCACAGGGGCAGGTTGAGGGTAGTTGAAAGATCTTGAATTTGTGATATACTGTACTTTCAATGTCTTTTTGAGAATGCAGTCACTCTGAATGTGCGATTCTTCGACTTGGAAGAAGGGTTCTTTTGGTGAGTGCAGTTAAGAGTGAGCACAATTGGCTGACTAGAGAGATGCCTTAATAAATTGAGTTAAATGAATGAGAACCATATCCAGGTATATTTTCATCTCTAAGTCCATTCTCCGAACACTGTAGTGTAGCAACTTGACTCATGGATCCCATTTTCAGCCTGCAAAGCGGCGGGGGGGGGGGGGGGGGGGGAGGTTCTCAGTAGAATGAGACCCATGTGGAGAAGGAGAAGCAAACGTGCTGAAGGACAGCTCCTGCTGACTGAGGGAGGGTGGGAGTTGGCAGCCCTATGACCTCTCACGGGAGATAAAGTGAGGATACAGGGTTTTGCGGGGAACTTTGATGTTGGAAGACCAAAGGCCCAGAATGAATATGCTGACAGTAAGGGTCAGGTAGGAGGGTCATTTCCTAAGTCCTAAGATTCAAGAGTGGTTGTAGAAAACTTGGCAATGGCCAAGAATGATGGGTGGCACAGTTGAAGGTTAGGGGCGATGTGCCACTGTGCCGGGGGAAGCTTGAGCGTCACTGACAGCTCCTGATAGCTGCTATTGGGGTGGGAAGAATTTGCTTGAAGGTAACAAAAGGGTAAAAGGCCGAGACTCGAGAGTACTAGTGGGCAGCTCAATAGTGATTAAGGGAATGGACACAATCTATTCCAGGAGTTCTATTTCCAGGGACACTGCTCTAGCATGGGATGGGAATGATCACGATGAGACAGGTGGGGACCAAGGACTGTCTGATATTAATTATAGGGTTTCCTATTTGGCAGAAATGTTTAGCTCAGGAAGAAGGGTCTGAGTGAATATGGTGACGAGGCTGCTCCTTGCAATTTGTTCAGAAATTAGCTCCAGCAGACATGGCAATGAATCAGGCTGACCTACAGCTTCTGCTATCTGCAGTGCTGTTGCAGAGGACGATGCAAGGCAATGGCCCAGAGCCAGGTAGAGCCAAAGCAGAAAGAGGGAATGAGAACCAAGGAACATAGACTGCTGGCAGCCAAGGGCTGGTCTGGTGTCGCGTACTGATGCACAATCGAATGTACCACAAGAGGTGTTGCTGCCTGAAATAGCAGGGAGGCAATACAGGAGGTGGCCATACATGTCGTTAGCTGCTGTGGCTTATATGTGCCAGGCCATGTGGTTTTGCTAACAGGTCCTTCCAGGGCTCCACTGAGGACAAGTTCAAAATATCAGCCACTTACAAATGCATCATGGAGGTAGGTGACCAATACCCTGTTCAGAAGAGTGAGTGATTTTTTTAGATTCACAACAAGACAGGAAGCCAGGCTGCCAGAGCTGTGGGACTCACTATCATTGCATGATTTTCGCTGCTGCCTAGGGCAATTGATTGCACATCTCTGGCACTAAGAGCTCCCTGGGTCAGCCAGCAACATTCACTAAGAAAAGAGCATTCACTCTCTGAATGTAAGCTGTTCTCTGTTCAATAGAAGCAAATCCTTCAGATGGGTGTGTGCATCCAGAGAGATCCCATCATTCATACATCCTCTTGCACATGTAGGTGACACTAGTTTTCTCTCCCTTCATCACCTACAGTGTGGCACCTTGGTGTCGGGGGATAGCGAGGGACAATAATGCCTATTGTACAGACAGAGTTATCCACAAACTGGGGCAGAGGAGATCTCTAGCACTGTCCATGATTCGGCCAGGCCTGTGATAGGACATGCTATTGGGCTGCTCAAGAAGTAGTTCTGCTGTTCGAATCACACAGTTGGAGCTCAGCAGCACTCACCAGAGAGAGACCTCAGCATTTTGTATCCCACACAGACATTGCTCAGCAAAGGAAGGAGAGGTTTATGGAAGGGAGATGATGGGAACGAGGCATGATCTCTGCTGCAGAGAGAGGAGAGGGTGGAGCTGATGGTGATGTAGGGAGTGGTGTAGCTGAAGTGGCAGATCCCAGGGCAAAGGTGTGATGTGATAGACCACCCAGTCCAACCTCACTGCCACCAGATTCCAGGCTGGGTGAAGCACCGCAACATCTCTTCATTGCGAGAGCTTATCAATCTCTGCTGACTGGGGACCGTGGATTCCCATGTTGGCATGGTCAATTTGTTTCGCCGCCTCAGACTGTTATTTGGCTAGCCCAGTTGGTTGGATAGCTGGTTTATAATTCAGAGCAGTGCCAACAGTGTGGGTTCATTTCCCACTTCTGTCTTCTCAACCTCCTCTCCCATCTGAAGCTCGGTGGCCCATCAATGGTCATCTCTTTCTAATGTGACAGCAGGACTATGGCAACTTTTGAGCGGCACGGTGGCTTAGTGGTTAGCACTGCACCCTCATAGCACCAAGGACCCGGGTTCAATTCCAGCCTCAGGCGACTGTCTGTGTAGAGTTTGCACATTCTCCCCATGTCTGTCTCCGTTTCCACTGGGTGCTCCGGTTTCCTCCCACAGTCCAAAGATGTGTAGGCTAGGTGGATTCGTCATGCTGAATTGCCCATAGTGTTCAGGGGTGTGTGGAGTATAGGGGGATGGGTCTGGGTGGGATGCTCTAAGGGGCACTATGGACTTGTTCGGCCAAAGGGCCTGTGTCCACACTGTAGGGAATCTAATCTAATCTTTTACACTACTGTTGTTTTGGTCGCAGCGTTAAAGATGTCACTTTAACCAAACATTGTTGAGAATGTAATCCTGTACATGTGTTAACACAAAATCAACAACTTGTTCCTGGATCTGACTAAGGCTAAGACAATATCATGGTTTTCTTTTCAGAAGGACCAGGGCACTACACCCTGTGTTTATAACACAGCACATGCCCACAAGCTCAATCTCCTAGAAGGGACAAAGCTGCAAACTTTTGACTTGAGCAAGCCCATACAGGTGCAACATTGGAAACCGCATGCTTTTGGAACCTGGCAGGTGGTCAATCATGTCTTACTGGTACAAGCTCCAAATGGGAATAGTGCCTTACGGAGACCTCCAGCAATACATAACGTGCTGTGGATGTTGCTCAGAAAGCATTCTCAGAGGGATGATAATAAGTGAACACTACCTGATGCTGGGTTCCCAACTGCTAGTAACACCCAAAGTTTAGACCTACATGCATCAGGATGGTCACATCATCCAAGACTGACTGGGAACAGAATGCAAGGCCCTGGAATGCATGTGCCTAATGCAACAGTGCAATAAAACTACAACTTACGTGAGTACAGTGAAATTAAACATAGATTTTCATGTACATTTCATCGATGCAGTGAATAGACACCTCAATCCTAAAATGTCTTTCTAATTTCTTAATCTTTCATTGTCAGCACTATGCCTGGGTGCATCCTAACATGCACAACTGAGGTGGAGGCAAGCTGCCGACTGCTATGCCCTGTTGACTGAGATGTCTGTGGTGGCCATATAATGCTGGCCTGAGGCCTCAAGGGCTCTGGCCTACATTGGGCCCTGAACAACAGTACAGGTGCACCATGCTCAGCCGGACCTGCTGGAGATGACGGAATTACTGGCAGTGGGCACATGCCAAGGCAGCCACACACTGAAGGGATAGCAAAGCTGACTGACTCTCCTCCTCCTTGGCACTGTGTGAAGGCACGCCCAGACTCCTTGACAAGAAGAAGCACCCAGGTTGATGTCCCTTGTCTCCTATCTCTCTCACTGAGCCATTGTTAAAGTACACCCATGGCTAGGGGATGATGGAGTGCAGGTCAAGGTACACATATGGCAACCACTCCACGTTCTGCCAGCCTATGGAAGCTGCCAAACACTTCCATGCTGGAGCCATGGCAGCAGCCAGGACTTTTGCTTACATCTACGCATGGTCTCTGATATCTTTGCTAGAGGCTACCCTCCCTGTCTATGCATCTCCGATTGACCTCTTAAGGTTGATTCCAGATACCACTATTTGCCTGGGGCTCTACAGGGGCTTGGACACTGAGTGTTAGAGACCTTGACTGTCCAATTTTCTATCAACTGTGAGCACAGATCTGGGTGGAGCTTCGATTGCAGGAAGAAAACAGGAGTCCCTGTTTACATCAATGGAGCTGAGGTGGAGAGGGTCGAGACTGTTAAGTTCACAGGAGTGACAATAACCAAAAATCTGTCCTAGACCTCTCACGTAAATGTGACCGTCAAGAAAGCACAACAATGCCTGCTCTTCCTCAGGAAGCCAAGGAAATTTGGCACGTCCATATGAGCCCTCACCAACTTTTACAGTGGTTAGCACTAATGCCTCACAGCACCAGGAGCCCAGGTTCGATTCCAGCCTCAGGCGACTGTCAGAGTGGACTTTAAACATTCTTCCCATATTTGTATGGATTTCCTCCAGGTGCTCCCGTTTCCTCCCACAGTCCAAAGATATGCAGGTCAGGTGGATTGGCCTGGGATATGCAGGGTTGTAGGAGATGGTTGGGGGTTGCATTTGGGTGGGATGCAATTCAGACATTGAATATGTATTCAATGGGCCGAATGGCCTGCTTCCACGCTTTATGGATTCTATGACTGTCGAAAACATTCTATCTTGGTGCATCGCAGCATGGTACAGCAACCGCTCTGCTCAGGACTGTAAGAAAGCTGTGAACACAGGCCTGACCATCATGCAAGCCAACTTCCCACCCTTTGACTCCAACTGCAGTTCTCATTGCCATGGAAAATCAGCCAACATCATCAAAAATCCTTCCCATCCCTGTTATAATCTCTTTCAACCTCTTCTATCAGGCAGAAGACACATATGTTTAAATACACATACCAACAGTTTTAAGAACAGCTTCTTCCTCACACTTGTTAGACTGTTGAATGGACATCTCAAATTTACACCTGTACTTTTGTACACCTCCTGTGAAGCCATAACTCTGCATGCCTTGCTCTGTCAAAACACCCTATGACCTCCTTTAATGTTATAATCTGCCTAGTCTACTCGTAAAACAAAACATTTTACTGCATGCCGGTCCACGTGGTAAAAATAAATCAAATCAGATCAGCTCACCAGACAGCGACTCTGAGCCCATTCAAGAAAGTGAAACCACAAAGGAGAATGTCTCTCAACTGGGGAAGGGCACATGTCAATGCTATGACTGTGCATCCTCAGAGGTTTTAGAGTCATCAACTTCAGAGGTAGTATTTGAGGTGGAGGTGGAACTGGGCATAAGCTCTGAAGTTTAGAACTTGCTGCAAGAACCAGCAATGGAGAACAGAGAGAATTAGCTGATGACTGAACACAACACCTTTTCTCAACCTTGTTTCAGGCATTAGTCTGATATGTTCATCTGATAGCAGCAGATTGGAGACAGCCTCTGTGAATGCAGGATGGTCATTAATGCAGGCTCTGTCTCTGTCCTGGGTATCACATTGGCAGTCAATTTTTCAGCTCGGCATTCTACTGTCCGGGACTCCACCTCCAGGCTTATTGTGCTGCCACCTATTGAGTGGTTTTCTTCAGCAGGTGAGACAAAATGATGAGGCGTCATCCCAATGGGCCCAGGACCATCCTGAACATGCCTGACAAAGACAGATCCTCAGCCTTTCAGCAAAAAGAACTTGATACAAGGTTTTCCCATCTAACCTCTGGCCCTTAACCTTGCCCCGCACCGTCTGCCAACTGGTACAACATTCACAGCCGCAATTAGTTCCCACACATTCTGACTACATGTTACATTTGACAGTGAGGCCCATAAACCAAACTCCTTTCAGACAGCTCTCTGTCCTCACACACTTACACTGCCAGCTACCATTCTGAATGTCACTTTCCAGGCATTGCACAGTACCAGTTACCCTTGTGATGTGCAGCAGATTATTCAGCCTCCTCCTGCACTGTGACAGGGCCCTGGAGAGAATCACACTGGCATCAGCCCTCTCTGTGACCTCTGACCATTTCATTCAGTCTGACAGGAAGATCTTCTGCTGCCATTCCTGGGAAACAGGATCTCCTACCTTCCCTGTTTAAGCTGGAGGTGCACCTGCAGTGAGGTGAAACTATGAGGCCACTTGTCAGCACTTGGATGGATGGTGGTCTGGATTAGGGTTGGAAGCCACTGCAGCCCCCAGAAGCCACTCAGAGAGTATAGTCCTGACTTACAAGGAATGAATGCCTTTCCAGGTACCCTGTGAATATAGTGGTCCAAACCCATAATTTAATGTTCAAATATTGCCTTGGGATTTTTACATCCCACCTGAACAGGCAGAAAAAGCCATAGTTCAATATCTCAACCGCAGCAACATAGTATTGCACTGTACTATCATGGACCTCAACTCAATAGGTTCAGGCTTTATGTGTTGCTGCACCCAGCCGACTGCTGCCACAGTCAATTTAACAGTGTTATTGAAAGTTCAATTTGAAAAGCTTTAAGAATCCATTCACAAAACATTATTAGATTTCAGAGAATCAAAGAACTTAACAACACACATGCGGATTGCTCCGTCCTGCTCTTTGAAAGAGTTATCCAATAGGCCTGGAACAGTGACCTAGTGGTTAACATTACTACCTCACAACACCATGGATCTGGGTTTGATCCCAGCCGTAGGGGACTATCTTTGTGGCGTTTGAACATTCTCCCTGTGGCTGCGTGAGTTTCCTCCCGCAGTCCAAAGAATTGCAGGTTTGGTGGATTGGCCATGCCAAATTGCCCATCATGTCTAGGGGCTACAAGTTAGGTAAATTTGCCATGCAGAGTTATTGGGCAGGATGCTGTCTGAAGGAGTGGTATGGGCTGAATGGCCTGCTTCTACACTGTAGGGTGTCTATGATATTATAATTAAGCCTAGTCCCCTGCACTTTCCCCATTGCCTGCAACTTTCTCCCCCTCAAGAAACTATTCTTTAGCATTTTGAAGGTTTCAATGCCATTGAATCTACTCCCATGCCCCACACAGATCATAATACTTCACCGCATTAAAACATTTTCTCATTTAGCCTCTGACCTTTAAACTTGCACCTTAAGGAATAGACAGCAGAAAATACGAAGAAAAATTCTTTCTGTGTTATAGATTTTTAAAATAAGCAAGCATCTAGAAAATATCATCTGGGCTAGGCAAGTTATGGATTTCAGTGAGGCGTTTGATAAGGTCCCCCTCAGTAGGCTATTGCAGAAAATATGGAGGTGTGGGATTGAGGGTGATTTAGTGGTTTAGACCAGAAATTGGCTAGCTGTAAGAAGACAGAGGGTGGTGGTTGATGAGAAATGTTCATCCTGGAGTTCAGTTACTAGTGGTGTACCACAAGGATCTGTTTTGGGGCCAATGCTGTTTGTAATTTTTATAAATGACCTGGATGAGGGTGCAGAAGGATGGGTTAGTAAATTTGCGGATGACACTAAAGTCGGTGGAGTGGTGAATAATGCGGAAGGATGTTGCAGGTTACAGAGGGACATAGATAAGCTGCAGAGCTGGGCTGAGAGGTGGCAAATAGAATTTAATGCAGAAAAGTGTGAGGTGATTCACTTTGGAAGGAGGAAGACAGAGTACTGGGCTAATGGTAAGATTCTTGGTAGTGTGGACGAACAGAGAGATCTCGGTGTCCATGTACATAGATCCCTGAAAGTTGCCACCCAAGTTAATAGGATTGTTAAGAAGGCGTATGGTGTGTTAGGTTTTATTGGTAGAGGGATTGAGTTTTGGAGCCATGAGGTCATGTTGCAGCTGTACAAAACTCTGGTGCGACCACACTTGAAGTATTGTGTACAGTTCTGGTTGCCGCATTACAGGAAGAATGTGGAAGCATTGGAAAGGGTGCAGAGGACATTTACCAGGATGTTGCCTGGTATGGAGGGAAGGTCTTATGAGGAAAGGCTGAGGGACTTGAGAGAAGAAATTTAAGAGGCAACTTAAGACAGGCATACAAAATGATCAGAGGATCAGATAAACTGGACAGTGAGAGCCATTTTCCTCGGATGGAGATGGCTAGTATGAGGAGACATTGCTTTAAATTGAGGGGTGATAGATATAGGACAGAACTCAGAGGTAGGTTCTTTACTCAGAGCGTAGTAAGGGCATGGAATGCCCTGCCTGCGACAGTAGTAAACTTGCCAACTTTAAGGGCATTTAAATGGTCATTGGATAAACTATGGATGATAATGGTTAGATTGGTTTGGGTGAGTGATAATGGGAACTGCAGATGCTGGAGAATCCAAGGTAATAAAGTGTGGAGCTGGATGAACACAGCAGGCCAAGCAGCATCTCAGAAGCACAAAAGCTGACGTTTCGGGCCTAGAGCCTTCATCAGAGAGGGGGATGGGGAGAGGGGACTGGAATAAATAGGGAGAGAGGGGGAGGCGGACTGAAGATGGAGAGAAAACAAGATAGGTGGAGAGAGTATAGGTGGGGAGGTAGGGAGGTGATAGGTCAGTCCAGGGAAGATGGCCAGGTCAAGGAGGCGGGATGAGGTGGTAGGTAGGAAATGGAGGTGCGGCTTGAGGTGGAAGGAAGGGATGGGTGAGAGGAAGAACAGGTTAGGGAAGCAGAGACAGGCTGGGCTGGTTTTGGGATGCACTGGGGGGAGGGGACGAGTTGGGCTGGTTTTGGGATGCAGTGGGGGAAGGGGAGATTTTGAAGCTTGTGAAGTCTACATTGATACCATTGGGCTGCAGGGTTCCCAAGCGGAATATGAGTTGCTGTTCCTGCAACCTTCGGGTGGCATCACTGTGGCACTGCAGGAGGCCCATGATGGACATGTCATCAAAAGAATGGGAGGGGGAATGGAAATGGTTCACGACTGGGAGGTGCAGTTGTTTATTGCGAACCGAGCGGAGGTGTTCTGCAAAGCGGTCTCCAAGTCTACGCTTGGTTTCAGAGGAAGCCACACCGGGTACAATGGATGCAGTATACCACATTGGCAGATGTGCAGGTGAACCTCTGCTTAATATGGAAAGACATCTTGGGGCCTGGGATGGGGGTGAGGGAGGAGGTGTGGGGGCAAGTGTAGCACTTCCTGTGGTTGCAGGGGAAGGTGCCAGGTGTGGTGGGGTTGGAGGGCAGTGTGGAGCGAACAAGGGAGTCACGGAGAGAGTGGTCTCTCCGGAAAGCAGACAAGGGTGGGGATGGAAAAATGTCTTGGGGGTGGTGGGATCGGATTGTAGATGGCGGAAGTGTCGGAGGATGATGCGTTGTATCCGGAGGTTGGTGGGGTGGTGTGTGAGAATGAGGAGGATCCTCTTTGGGCGGTTGTGGCAGGGACGGGGTGTGAGGGATGTGTTGCGGGAAATGCGGGAGACACGGTCAAGGGCGTTCTCAACCACTGTGGGGGGAAAGTTGCGGTCCTTGAAGAACTTGGACATCTGGGATGTGCAGGAGTGGAATGCTTCATCCTGGGAGCTGATGCGGCAGAGGCGGAGGAATTGGGAATAGGGGATGGAATTTTTGCAGGAGGGTGGGTGGGAGGAAGTGTATTCTAGGTAGCTGTGGGAGTTGGTGGGCTTGAAATGGACATCAGTTACAAGCTGGCTGCCTGAGATAGACTGAGAGGTCCAGGAAGGTGAGGGATGTGTTGGAGGTGGCCCAGGTGAACTTGAGGTTGGAGTGGAAGTGTTGGTGAAGTGGATGAACTGTTCGAGCTCCTCTGGGGAACAAGAGGCGGTGCCGATACAGTCATCAATGTAACGGAGGAAGAAGTGGGGTTTGGGGCCTGTGTAGGTGCGGAAGAGGGACGGTTCCAGGTAACCTACAAAGAGGCAGGCATATCTGGGGCCCATGCGGGTGCCCATGGCCACCCCCTTTGTCTGTAGGAAGTGGGAGGAATCGAAAGAAAAGTTGTTGAGGGTGAGGACGAGTTCAGCTAGGCAGATGAGGGTGTCGGTGGACGGGGACTGGTCGGGCCTGCAGGACAGGAAGAAGCAGAGGGCCTTCCACTCCCACACATCCCAGATGTCCAAGTTCTTCAGGGACCGCAACTTGCCCCCCACTGTGGTCGAGAACGCCCTTGACCGCATCTCCCGCATTTCCCGCAACACATCCCTCACACCCCGTCCCCGCCACAACCGCACAAAGAGGATCCCCCTCGTTCTCACACACCACACCACCAACCTCCGGATACAACGCATCATCCTCCAACACTTCCGCCATCTACAATCCGACCCCACTCACCAAGACATTTTTCCATCCCCTCCCTTGTTTGCTTTCCGGAGAGACCACTCTCTCCGTGACTCCCTTGTTCGCTCCACATTGCCCTCCAACCCCACCACACCTGGCACCTTCCCCTGCAACCACAGGAAGTGCTACACTTGCCCCCACACCTCCTCCCTCACCCCCATCCCAGGCCCCAAGATGACTTCCCATATTAAGCAGAGGTTCACCTGCACATCTGCCAATGTGGTATACTGTATCCATTGTACCCGGTGTGGCTTCCTCTACATTGGGGAAACCAAGCGGAGGCTTGGGGACCGCTTTGTAGAACACCTCCGCTCGGTTCGCAATAAACAACTGCACCTCCCAGTCGCGAACCATTTCAACTCCCCCTCCCATTCTTTAGATGACATGTCCGTCATGGGCCTCCTGCAGTGGCACAATGATGCCACCCGAAGGTTGCAGGAACAGCAACTCTTATTCTGCTTGGGAACCCTGCAGCCCAATGGTATCAATGTGGACTTCACAAGCTTCAAAATCTCCCCTTCCCCCACCGCATCCCAAAACCAGCCCAGTTCATCCCCTCCCCCCACTGCATCACACAACCAGCCCAGCTCATCCCCTCCCCCGACTGCATCCCAAAACCAGCCCAGCCTGTCTCTGCCTCCCTAACCTGTTCTTCCTCTCACCCATCCCTTCCTCCCACCCCAAGCTGCACCTCCATCTCCTACCTACCAACCTCATCCCACCTCCTTGGCCTGTTTGTCTTCCCTGGACTGACCTATCCCCTCCCTATATCCCCCTATACTCTCCTCTCCACCTATCTTCTTTTCTCTCCATCTTTGTTCCGCCTCCCCCTCTCTCCCTATTTATTCCAGAACCCTCACCCTATCCCCCTCTCTGATGAAGGGTCTAGGCCCGAAACGTCAGCTGTTGTGCTCCTGAGATGCTGCTTGGCCTGTTGTGTTCATCCAGCTCCACACTTTGTTATCTTGCTTTCCCTTAAAGTGGTCCTTCTTAAATGACGGAAGGTCGGGCAGGCTTCTAATTCCTCAATGGTATCCAATTTCCTCACTCATTGCCATATGTATGAAAACTGTACCAATGGATGAAGACGACTGTGATTTCCTTGACAGTTAACAAACTTGCCTTCATTCTCAAATTCATAAATGAATCGGGCGCTTGGATAATGTTTGGACGGTGGGTGGTGGGAACAGTGAGTGTGTGGTTGGCATATCTGTGGAACTATAGGGTTTGGTGTTTTGCAGAACAAGCAACATCAAATTGAAAATTAACCTGCTTTGTCTGTGTTATAATTTCTTTAGAGTGGTACACATCTAGGTCGACAGGGCATTTTAAACGATTGGTTGCTTTAAAGTCTAAAAGCACGCCAAGAGAAAGCCTAGACCAGAGCAGCTGCTCCAATAAGAAACAGACTGTGATATCTTCTTCTGACTCCAGAACTCCTCCGCAAAGTCCGGGATCATATCCAAAATATAGAAAATCATCATCTGCGAGTACAGAGATGGCTAATGATTTTTGACACATATAATGATGAATACATTAACTGCACAGCACTGCTCAACACAACAGGAATTGCTTTGTCATTTACTTTGTCAGATTCTTTGTCTCCCTTCCAAAACTTGAGTTTTGTTCCCCATGCAGGTGCAAGGCTGCATCACAAAGTGCAGACGATGAGATATACAATTAGGCTGCTGCACATGAAGGGGTAACTCATCTGGAGAATCAGTTCCCAACCTTTATGTTTTTCTACTCTATTCAATCAAAGTGAGTTCATCCTAACAAGATTGCAAAGTTCCAGATTTCTATATACTTCTGCTTATTTCATGAACTGTATCTGAAAAAACATAATTCATCTTGTTTTGTTATAGGTCCTGACTAACCTACCATGTAGCTTAGCATTGTTCAATTTTATGGCAGTTTTACAGCATCTGCAGTTTTAATTCTATTTATATTATTGTCTGATTATTTTTTAAAGGAATAATGACTGGTGTTGAACATAGATGGATCCCCAGAGAAGATGAGCAATCTGCTATAAAAGGCAGGTAATATATGGTTAAGATGAATCGTATGACAAATATTGAAAAAAATGCTATCCATTTAGTGCCAGCTGAGGTGTAGATGAAGAACCCATCATCTCTGAGTCAGTCACAATGTTATAGGTCAAAGTCCCAAACCAGGGATTGCTCTACTTACGTCCTTACTGGAGTGCCCTCCTGAAGGAGTGCTGAACTGTTGATAGTCGCAGTATTTTGAAAAGACATTCAACTGGGCCTTTGTCAAGTGAATGTGAAAGATCTGACTACACGAGATTGAAGAAAGTAGGAGTGATGTCCTGGTCAATGTTTGTCCCTCAACCAACATCACAGAAGTAGATTAATCATTACCATATCACTGTTTGTGGGAGGTGGTTTGCAATTAGCTGCTGGGCTTCCAACGGTAACTACACTTCAAAATACTTCATGAAATCTCAAGAATTTAGGATTATCCTTTAGTTGTGGAAGATGACATATAACTTAAAGTCTTTTCAGTCTAACTGAAAGTTATTGGAATCATCAGCCAGTGGGATCATTAGCTGGTTATACAGGTCTTCAGTTTTTGTGAGAATCAGTTACCAGTTGCCTCTGATCGACAGACATCCAGATAAATTCATCTGACAAATGACTCAAAGCTACAATTTCCTCTAACTTTCCAAACCCCTAAAAAGTCTCTTAAAAACAACACTGGCAAATCTGTGTGCTTTTCAGCAAAATTGCTGTAGGACATCAATGGTGCTTTATGCTGAGCTGTGAAGGATGCTGTGATGAGTGAAAGAATATCTAAGAGTGTAATGATATCCAATTGTTGTGGTTGAAATCATTTGACAGGGAGATGGGTTGTGCTGAATACTAAGTGGAATGTTGACATCGGGAGGAGGAAGGTTGAAACAATGAAGGGCTCAAAATTTATAAAGCATAGGAATTAGGAAGGTGATTTGTACTTAAAGTTAATAGTTAATAGGGTCCAGTGAGCTGTGTTCGGAGTCACTGAGGGAAGCAAAAGAACTATGAAGGAATTGGTCAAAATCTTTTATTCCTTCTTAGAAACAGCCCTTTTTTAAAAAAGGTCTGTAGCTTGTAAATGTGAATGTTTAGGGAAGGTTGGGCGTTCTCGTAGAAGGAACACAATAAGTCAGCATGTAACAAGCAGCTAAGAAAGCAAGTGGCACTTTGCTGTCATTGCAAGAGATTGAAGTACAAGAATAAAAATGTCTTGCTCCACTTGTAACAGTCGGCAGTGAGGCCACACCTGGAATATTGTGCGCAATTTTGGAGCAGGGATGTATTTGCACTGGAGATAATGTTCACTGGTTTGGTTATTAGAATAAGAGGGTGTCCTGTAAGGATGGGTTGAATAAATGGGATCCATAGTCTCAGGAGTTTAGAAAAATTATAGACAATCTCATTAAGATATACAAGATTATGTTGGGCATTGGCAGTGTAAATACTGAGATGTTGTTCCCCCTGGCTCAGGAATCTCATACAAGGGGTCACAGTTTCAGAATAAGGGGATGATCATGTAAGACAATGATGAGCGTAAACCTCTTTATATTGTAAGGGACCACATGTTTTTTTTTCCCCTTTTGGACTGTGAACTGGAAAGGAAATTAGATACTGCTGGACATCTAAAACACAAGGGAAGTTTTGCAATTTGAAATTCAAGCACATATACAAGACTACATGACTTTTGAATCAGTGAGATTCAAGTGAGTGTCAAGACAGAGCGCCACCAAAACTTTTAGGGTTAGCAAAAACTGCCAGATGACATCCCTCAGACTGGTCACACTGTAGCATGCTGCAGAATTGTGAACAGCGCAGCTAGAAAACATCCAGAGCTGACAAAGAGGAAACATCTCTCTCTCCTCTCTCTGTGTGACCGAAAGCACTGCAACACACAAAGTTGAAAAGAAAGAATTCTAATGCAAAAAGAAACCGATCAGTTGTTGAAATGTAGAATAACTACCAGTCTACAGATAAAAGCATATCATCATTGCTAAAACTAAAAAGACTGAAAAATAACTCTCCACTTGTGTTCTGATCTTCAGAATCTTTTATTCCATGTTGATATTTTTCCACTCATTAATATCTGTGCCATATGATCTGCCTTTTACCTATCTTATTTAAGAAAGATCATGCGCACTTGGGGTTTTAAAAGTGAATAGTTTATGTTGCATATTAGTAGCTTAGCATTTTCCTCTAACTCAATTGTTAAAGAATGTGTGTCTACAATAAATAGAAATACAGTATGTTTCTGTTAATGATGAAAACTGGCAAGATTCACTTTAGTTCATCAACAGTAGTGCATCAGGCAAAATGTACATTTTGGTGGTTTAAATTTGGTATTTAGGCAATTGTGACAGCTTGTAGATTCGTGGGGCTCAACTATCAGTGCAAACATTCCATTGCAAACTCATAACAAATTAAAGGGTTGTGAATCTTTCAAATTCTCTATCCTGTAGTGTTGTGGATCTTTTTCTTATTCACCCATGGAACATGGGTGTCGCTGGCTAGCCAACGTTTATTGCCCATTCTTAGTTTGCCTTGAGAATGTTGTGGTGAGCTGTGTTCTTGAAGTGTTGCAGTTCATGTGCAATAGGTAGACCCACAATACCATTAGGGAGGGAATTCCAGGTTTTTGACCCAGCATCAGTGAAGGAATGGTGATATATTTCCAAGGCAGGGTGGTGATTGACTTGGAGGGTAACTTGCAGGTGGTGGTGTTCCCATGTATCTGCTGTCCTTGTCCTTCAAATGGAAATGGTCATGGGTTTGGAAGGTGCTGTCTGAGGATCTTTGGTGAATTTCTGCAGTGCACCTTGTAAATAGCACACACTGCTACTTGTGAATGTGGTGCCAATCAAGTGGGCTGCTTTGTCCAGGATGGTGTAAAGGCTTGCAAGTGTTGTTGGAGCCGTGCCCAACTAGACAAGTAGGGAGTATTCCATCAAAATCCTGACTTGTGCATTGTAGATGGTGAACAGGCATTGGGGGTCAGGAGGTGAGTTACTCATCACAACATTCCTAGTCTCTGACCTGCTCCCGTAGTGACTATGTTTCTGTGGTGAGTTCATTTGAGTTTCTGGTCAATGGTGACTCCAAGGATGTTGGCGGTGGGGGATTTATGATAGTAACACTGTTGAATGACATAGAGTGATGGTTCGATTGTCTCTTATTGGAGATGGTCATTTTCTGATATTTATGCAGCACAGAAGTTACTTTCCACCTGTCTGACCAAACCTGGATATTGGCCAGATTCAATGCATTGGAACATGGACTGCTTCAGATTCTGAAGTGTCAAGAATGTTGCTGCACATGGTGCAATGGTTGGAGAATATCCTCGCTTCTGACCTTAGGATGGAAGAAAGGCCATTGATGAAGTAGTTGAAGATGGTTGGACCTAGCACACCATTATTGAATACATTTATGGTTGATTTAGACATATTTTGGTCTCTCAGTGAACCACAGGGAATGGGAAATGCGAGAAAGCATGCTTGAAGTTCAAGATCAGTCAAAATCAAGCTTACAATGGAAGAAGTGTGACAGACCACAAAGTCCTCTCCTGCTGTTGCTTCTAATATTCCTATGTTGTTCGTTAATAGGTTCAAGGTCTCAAGAACAAAATTACAAAGTTCAGGCTTCAAAAACACAGGTTCAGTCTGAACTGTAGCATTGCACCCAGTACTGTACTGTATTTTAGAAAGAATGCGAAGACAGAATGCAGAAAAGATTCACAAGAATGGTTCCAGAAATGAAGGACTTCAATTACATTTGTTTTCAGTGGCAGCAGAGTGCCAACAGGAAGGTAACATTGTTTTTTTCTTCCAGTATAAAATCTTACCTCCTGCAGCAGAAGGCCTCTTGCTTTCAGCGGCAGGTATGTGGAGAGAACATGAGCCAGGAAGGAACAGATATATTCAGGCATTGGCTAAACCCAAAACGCAACACGTGTAGTGTCTCCCACCCATGCTCCTCCTCTAACCAAAAAATACAGTGTGGGGTGTCAGTAAGGATTTTTGTTTATTCTTCTAGAAATCAAGAGTAGAGGGAGTGGAAGCTAGGGCAGTCGTATGCTCCTCTTGCAGGATGTGGGAGGGAAGTGTCACTTCCGGTGTCCCCTCTGACGTCACTTGCAAGAAGTGCACCCAACTCCAGCTCCTCAAAAACCACGTTAGGGAACTGGAGCTGGATCTGGATGAACTCTGGATCATTCGGGAGGCTGTAGGTAGACCAACATGAGGAGAGGTCATTTTGGATTTGGTGCTTGGCAATGAACCGGGCCAAGTATCAGACCTGTTGGTAGGAGAGCATTTTGTCGGCAGTGATCGTAACTCTGTTACTTTTACAATAGTCATAGGAAAGGACAGGTACATACAGCAGGCTAAGGTTTATTATTGGGGGAAGAGTAAGTACAATTCTGTTCGGCAAGAACCGGGTAACATAAATTGGGAACAGATGCTGACAGGGAAGAGCACTATAGAAATGTGGAGATTGTTTAAGGAATGCCTACTGTGTGTGCTCAATATGTTCGGACCTAGCAGGCAGAAAAGATGCAGTCGAGTGAGGCAGTTAGTCTTACATTATGGGTTGCAAATTATTGGAAAGGGCTCAGAGAGATCGGATTTATGATCACTTGGAAAGGCACAGTTTCACTCGTGATAGTCAGCATGGATTTGTGAGGCGTAGATCATGCCTCACAAACCTTACTGAATTCTTTGAAGAGGTGACTAAACACATGGATGAAGGTAGAGCAGTGGATGTGGATTTAAGTAAGGTTTTTGATAAGGTTCCCTAAGGTAGGCTCAAGCAGAAGGTAAGGAGGCATGGGATGGGGGAAATGTGGCAGATTGGATTCAGACTTGGAGATAACAAGGTGTAGAGCTGGATGAACACAGCTGGCCAAGCAGAATCTTAGGAGCATAAAAGCTGACGTTTCGGGCCTTGACCCTTCATCAGATCAGACCCTTTCTGATGAAGGGTCCAGGACCGAAACGTCAGCTTTTACGCTCCTAAGATGCTGCTTGGCCTGTTGTGTTGTGTTCATCCAGCTCTACACTTTGTTATCTCAGATTCTCCAGCATCTGCAGTTCCGATTGTCTCTGATATCTTGGATTCAGAATTGGCTGACCCTTAGAAGACAAAGGGTGGTAGTGGATGGAAAATATTCAACATGATGCTCAGTTATGAGTAGTGTACCACAAGGATATGTTCTACATAGAACATAGAACAGTACAGCACAGAACAGGCCCTTCAGCCCACAATGTTGTGCCAACCATTGATCCTCATGTATGCACCCTCAAATTTCTGTGACCATATGCATGTCCAGCAGTCTCTTAAATGACCCCAATGACCTTGCTTCCACAACTGCTGCTGGCAACGCATTCCATGCTCTCACAACTCTCTGTGTAAAGAACCCGCCTCTGACATCCCCTCTATACGTTCCACCAACCAGCTTAAAACTATGACCCCTCGTGCTAGCCATTTCTGCCCTAGGAAATAATCTCTGGCTATCAACTCTATCTATGCCTCTCATTATCTTGTATACCTCAATTAGGTCCCCTCTCCTCCTCCTTTTCTCCAATGAAAAGAGACCGAGCTCAGTCAACCTCTCTTCATAAGATAAGCCCTCCAGTCCAGGCAGCATCCTGGGAAACCTCCTCTGAACCCTCTCCAAAGCATCCACATCTTTCCTATAATAGGGCCACCAGAACTGGACGCAGTATTCCAAGTGCGGTCGAACCAAAGTTTTATAGAGCTGCAACAAGATCTCACGACTCTTAAACTCAATCCCCCTGTTAATGAAAGCCAAAACACCATACGCTTTTGTAACAACCCTGTCCATTTGGGTGGCCATTTTAAGGGATCTATGTATCTGCACACCAAGATCCCTCTGTTCCTCCACACTGCCGAGAATCCTATCCTTAATCCTGTACTCAGCTTTCAAATTTGACCTTCCAAAATGCATCACCTCGCATTTATCCAGGTTGAACTCCATCTGCCACCTCTCAGCCCATCTCTGCATCCTGTCAATGTCCCGCTGCAGCCTACAACAGCCCTCTATACTGTCAATGACCCCTCCGACCTTTGTGTCGTCTGCAAACTTGCTGACCCATCCTTCAATATCCTCATCCAAGTCATTAATAAAAATTACAAACAGTTGAGGCCCAAGGACAGAGCCCTGTGGAACACCACTCACCACTGACTTCCAGGCAGAATATTTTCCTTCTACTACCACTCGCTGTCTTCTGTTGGCCAGCCAATTCTGTATCCAGGCAGTTAAGTTCCCCTGTATCCCATTCCTCCTGACCTTCTGAATGAGCCTACCATGGGGAACCTTATCAAATGCCTTACTGAAGTCCATATACACCACATCCACAGCTCAACCCTCATCAACTTTTCTAGTCACATCCTCAAAAAACTTGATAAGGTTTGTGAGGCATGACCTACCCCTCACAAAGCCGTGTTGACTGTATTTGATCAAGCCATGCTCTTCCAGATGGTCATAAATCCTACCCCTCAAAATCCTTTCTAACACCTTGCAGACGACAGACGTGAGACTTACTGGTCTGTAATTGCCGGGGGTTTCCCTATTTCCTTTCTTGAAGAGAGGAATTACATTTGCCTCTCTCCAGTCCTCAGGTACGACTCCAGTGGAGAGCGAGGATGCAAAGATCTTCGCAAGTGGCGAAGCAATTGCATTTCTCGCTTCCCAAAGTAGCCGAGGACAAATCTGGTCCGGGCCTGGCGACTTGTCAATCTTAATGTTTGACAAAATTTTCAGCACATCAGCTTCCTCTATCTCTATCCATTCCAGCATGCACACCTGCTCTTCAAAGGTTTCATTCACTACAAACTTTGTTTCTTTCGTAAAGACAGAAGCAAAAAACTCATTTAGGGCTTCCCCTACCTCCTCAGACTCCACACACAAGTTCCCTATGCTATCCCTGATCGGCCCTACTCTTTCTTTGACCATTCTCTTATTCCGCACATAAGTGTAAAATGCCTTTGTGTTTTCCCTGATTCCTTCTGCCAAGCCTTTCTTGTGCCCCCTCCTAGCTCTCCTCAGACCATTTTTGAGCTCCTTCCTCGCCTGCCTGTAATCCTCTCTAGCTGAGCTTGACCCTAGCTTCCTCCACCTTATGTAAGCTACCTTCTTCCTTTTCACAAGAAGCTCCACCGCTCTCGTCATCCAAGGTTCCTTTATCTTACCCCTTCTTGCCTGTCTCAGAGGGACATATTTACTCATCACTCCCAACAACTGTTCCTTAAACAGTGTCCACATGTCTATAGTTCCCTTACCATGGAACAATTGCTCCCAGTCCATCCTTCCTAACTCATGTCTAATCGCGTCATAGTTTCCACTTCCCCAATTAAATATCCTCCCATTTTGCCTAATCCTCTCCTTCTCCATAGCTATGTAGAATGTGAGGCAGTTATGGTCACTATCACCAAAATGCTCTCCCACCACAAGATCTGATACCTGCCCCGGCTCATTTCCGAGCACCAAGTCTAGAATGGCCTCTCCCCTCGTCGGCCTGTCAACGTACTGCGTTAGGAAACCCTCCTGAACACACCTTACAAAAACAGCTCCATTCAAATCTTCTGCTTGAAGGAGGATCCAATCAATATTAGGAAACTTAAAGCCACCCATTACAACAACCCTACTGCGTGCACACTTTTCCAAAATCTGCTGACCTATGCTTTCTTCAATCTCCCTGCTGCTATTGGGGGGCCTGTAGTAAACCCCTAACGAGGTGACTACTCCCTTGCTGTTCCTAATTTCCACCCATATTGACTCAGTCGGCAGATCTTCCTCAACAATGGAAGCTTCTGTAGCTGTGGTACCCTCTCTGATTAGTAGTGCTACACCCGCTCCTCTTTTTCCCCCCTCCCTATTCTTTTTAAATGTTCTAAACCCTGGAACATCCAGCAACCATTCCTGCCCATGAGAAACCCATGTCTCTGTTATGGCCACAACATCATAGCACCAGGTACTGATCCATGCTGTAAGTTCATCACTTTTATTCCTGATACTCCTTGCATTAAAGCAAACACACTTTAACCGATCCCTTGGTTCCTTCCCACTAGCTGGTCTACCTCTTGCTACTGCCTCATCTGCGTCAACTCTCACCTCCGGTATACAGCTCAGGTTCCCACCCCCCCCCCGCCATACTAGAGTGAACCCTCTCGAACTACTCAAGCAAACCTTCCACCCAGGACATTGGTCCCCTTCCAGTTCAGATGAAACCCGTCCTTCTTGTACAGGTCCCACCTTCCCCAGAAGGCATCCCAATTATCTACATATCTGAAGCCCTCCCTCCTACACCAGCTGCGTAGCCACGTGTTAAGCTGCGCCCGCTCCCTGTTCCTTGCCTCGCTATCTCGTGGCACTGGTAGTAAACCAGAGAACACTACTCTGTTCGTCCTGCTCTGCAGCTTCCATCCTAACTCCCTGAAATTACTTTTTATATCCTCAATCCTATTTCTAGCTATATCATTAGTGCCAATATGTAACACGATTTCTGGCTGTTCGCCCTCCCCTTTTAGAACCTTATACACCCGATCGGAGACGTCCCGGACCCTGGCACCAGGGAGGCAACATACCTTCCGGGAATCCCGATCCTGACCACAAAATCTCCTGTCAATTCCCCTAACTATCGAGTCCCCTACCACGAGTACTTTTCTATTCTGCCCTCTTCCCTTCTTTGCCACAGTGTCAGGCTCAGTGCCAGAGAACTGACTACTATGGCCTTCCTCTGGTAGGTCCTCTTCTATTTGTGATTTTTGTAAATGACTTAGATGAAGGAACGGAAGGGTGGATTAGCAAGTTCATGGATGATACAAAGGTGAGTCGCGTTGTGGACAGTGCGGAGGGCTGTTCTGGTTTACAAAGGGACATTAATAGGATGCAGAGCTGAGCTGAGAAGTTGTAGATGAAGTTTAACCCTGAAAAGTGTGAGATGATTCATTTTGGAAGGACGAACTTGAAAGCAGAATACAGGGTTAACAGAAAGATTCTTGGCTGTGTGGAGGAGCAAGAGGATCTTAGGATTCATGTTCACAGTTCCCTGAAAGCTGCCAACCAGTGGATAGAGTTGTAAAGAAGGCGTATGGTATGTTAGTTTTCATTATTAGAGGGATTGAGTTCAACAGCAGTGAAGTTATGCTCCAGCTATACAAAAGCCTGGTTCAGCCACATCTGGAGTATTGTGTCCAGTTCTGCTCGCCTCATTACAGGAAAGATGTAGAGGTATTGGAAAAGGTGCAGAGGAGATTTACCAGGATGTTGCCTGGAATGGAGGAATGGTTGAGAGATACGGCTTTTCTCTTTAGAACGATGAAGGATGAGAGGTGACTTGATAGAGGTGTACAAAATGATCAGAGGTATTGATAGAATAGACAGCCAGAGACTTTTACCTGGGGTGGAGGTAGCTGTTACATGGGGCACGGAAAGCATTGCCAGAGAGGGTAGTGGAGTTGGCCTAATTAGGGGCATTTAAACAGCTATTAAATACGCATATGGATGATAGTAAAAGGTAGGGGTGTGGGTTAGATCAATAGGATTAAGGTGAAAGTTCGGCACAACATCGTGGGCCAAAGGTCCTGTACTGTCCTATGTTCTATGTTCTTTTTGGCTGGATTTAAGAAGCTCTTTCATTTACAAAAACGAGGGTTGAGTGAAGATTTGACAGAATGCCTTCAAAACAAGTGGTTTGGAAAGGGTATATAATGGGATACTGTTTCCTTTCCCTGAAGAGTAGAGCACCAAAGTGAGTTAATTTATTGTGTCTGGGAAAAAAACCAAAGGTGACATTCAGCAAACAATTTTTATTCAGTTATTTGTTAGGATCTGGAATGTACTGCTTGAGGCAGTAGTGGAGGTAGATTCAATTATGTTTCTCGTAAGCAGCTTTAATAATTATGGAAAGAGATTAACGAATGTAGTTTGCCACTTTCTGCGCTGTAGCCGTTCTATCATGCTATGATTCTATAATTATAGTCTGTATGCAACAGCAGCAAAAATTGAGCAAGTACTCAGTATTCGGAACAAACCCCAAGTTTGTGTCTAGCTTTGATGAATAGTCGAGAGGCAAGCAACAACTACTGCTGATACATCCAAATTGATGGAACCAGTTCATGCTACGAAACGTTAACTCTGTTTTTACCTTCACAGATGCTGCTCGACCTGCTGAGCTTTTTCAGCAGCTTTGTTTTTGTTCCTGTGTTACCTTATAGTTTGTATCAGTACATTCATCACCAGGAATAGTCATAATGTACTCAATATTTTACGGTTGTGCTCACTTTACCATTTGTAAGAAGTTCTCAATACACCATGTTCACCAAAGATGCCTCAAAGGTGGTCCTATATAACCTTGACCTGACCTTCAGATCCAATATTCTCTTACCCATTAAGATTGCTTACTTCCACTTCTGTAACATGGCACATTTCTGCCAATGCTTTATTTCATCTACAGCTGAAATCTTTAACCATACTTTTGTTACTAGCGAGTTTTGAGAAGATTTGTAGCTCAGGTTGAGGTTCTGGATGTGAGTTTGCTCGCTGAGCTGGAAGGTTCGTTTTCAGACGTTTCGTCACCATTCTAGGTAACATCATCAGTGAGCCTCCGGTGAAGCGCTAGTATTATGTCCCGCTTTCTATTTATATGTTTAGGTTTCCTTGGGTTGGTGATGTCATTTCCCATGTCCCATCTGTATGTCTCACCTTACATACAGATGAGGAAGGACACCACTTTGATTGGGACAACACATCCATCCTAGGACAAGCCAAACAGAGACACACACGAGAATTCCTAGAAGCACGGCATTCCAACCGGAACTCCATCAACAAACACATTGATTTGGAGCCCATCTACCATCCTCTGAGAAAAAGAACAGGAAATGACATCACCAACATAGGAAATGACATCACCAACCCAAGGAAACTTAAACATATAAATAGAAAGCAGGACATAACACTAGCGCTTCACTGGAGGCTCACTGATGATGTTACCTAAAATGGTGATGAAATGTCTGAAAACCAACCTTCCAGCTCAGCAAGCAAACTCACATCCAGATACTTTTGTTACATTTGAAGGTGACTATTTCATTGTTCCCTTGATCAATGTACCTTGTTATTTCCTGTTATTTCATTGCACTTCTTCTCAAAAGAAATTTTAACCATCACCCCGTGACAATCAATGGAATTATAATGACTGAATACCTCCCTATCAGCATCTAGGGGTTACTGTTGAACAGAAACTGAATGGGCTAAACATACAAATATTGCAGCTTTAACAGCAAGTCAGAAACAAATTCACCTCATGACTCTACAAAGTCTGTCCATCATTATTATGGGAGGTGATGGCCTAATGGTATTATCACTGGACTGTTCATCCAGAGGCCCAGACAAAGTTCTGGGGACCTGGGTTTGAATCCAACCATGGCACATGGTGGAATTTGAATCAATAAAAAAATCTGGAATTAAAAATCTGGTGATGAATCCATTGTTGATTGCTGGAAAAACCCATCTGGTTCATTAATGTTCTTTAAGGAAGGAAACTGCCATCCTTACCTGGTCTGGCCTACATGTGACTCCAGACACAGCAATGTGGTTGACTCTGAACTGCCCTCTGGTCAATTAGGGAGGGGCAATAAATATTGCCTAGCCACCAATGCCCCTATCCATTTAATAAACAAGAACAAAATCATCAAGGCACAAGTCAGGAATGCAATGAAATAGTTGCCATTTCCCTGGATAGGTGCAACTCTAACACCACTCGAGAAGCTTGACACCATTCAGGATTGAACAGCTTACTTGATTAATTAGCGATTTGTTGTTTGTAGTTCCACAAATATCTATTCCTTCACCATTGTCACTCAATAGTAGCAACATATACCATCTTTAATTTGCACTGCCGAAAATCACTGAATTTCCTTCAATAACATCTCCCACCCCTTGATCTTTATGATCTAAGCAGATGAGGGTAGCAAATACAAGGGAACACCACCATCTGAAAGTTCCCCTCCAGGCCATGCACCATCCTGACATGGAACTATATTGCTGTTCTTTCGCGTTGCTCAGTCAGTATCTTGTAACTCCCTCCCTAACTGCATTGTGGGTCTGCACATGGACTTCAAAAGGTAAAGAAGGCAGCTTGCCACCACATTCTCAAGGCAAGTAGGGACAGGCAAAAAATACTGGGACAGGCAGTGAAGTACAGATCTCCTAAATGAATTTTTAATTCACCTGTCATTGTTGTATATGCTGAGTTTCTTGGACCTAGATTTGGCAGTGCCTCAAATTTAAAATTCTCAACCTGTGAGATGTCAACATTCCTCCAATTTTGCCCTCTTGTGCAACCTGATTTTCTTTGTTCAAACAATGATGGCCATGTCTTCAGCTACATGTGTTCTGAGCCCTGGAATTCCCTGGTCAAACGTGAAAGCTCTCTACCTCACTTTCACCTTCTGTGATTCTTCATAATCACGAATAGACAAGGCCGATGGTAGTCTGATGCACTACTGATGAAAAAGCTGCAACTCTTGTTTATTACTGAGACGTGAACATGTTCATAGGAGAGGTCTGGGACTCTTCTTATTTAGCTCTAGCTAACTCTGAGGGCCAATGTTCTAACAAGTAATGTGCTCTTTTTTTTAACTGCTTAGTAGGGGCTTCTGGTTATATCACATTAAACAAGTAGTGCCTGTACTCAGAGTTACAACTCGGTTTGTCCTGTTTGTCACCAACTACCACTTTAAATCTCTATACCTAGCTGGTCTGTCATAGGTAAGAATGATTGAAATGCACTAACGTACACTTCACCTACATGGATTCCTCAGTTAGCTAAGTTTAGAGACTATTAAGGATGATAATAGATTTCTGTGTTTATCAGACATGCTATTGACCAAATAAAGTAAAGCATACTCAGAATGAGTGATATTGGCATATCTTACTCAGTCTTGCATGGTAACATTGCTTTTGAATTTATCTGGATTTGGAAGCTTGTTGAATTATTGTGTCATGAAGTGACAGGAAAACATATACTCCATCAAGGTAACTACGGCAATGATTTTGTCCTTTTCAGCCAGAATCTCTAAGAGCTAAAAGGCAAAGGGTACGGCAATTCTCTACTGAGTGGGGAAACACTGATGCATGTCACACATGTACAGATATACAAGTTTGCTCAAGAACAGAGGGAAAAAAATCCTAGGAAGTACTTGTTTTCCATTTATTCCCTGAAGTCTACGCAGAAAAAAACTGAGATGGATCTGCACTTCCTATTTTATCACGGGATACCAAATGCATAGGTATCTTAGGTACAGTGCAGGTAGTGAAAACAAAAAAATGCTGAAATCACAATGGGCCAAGCAGCATCCGTGGAGGCAGAGCAAGCTGATATTTCGAGTCTGGAGGACTCTTCATCAGAGTAGAATGTTTCAAGGAATGGTCCAGGAGAAATCAGCCTCTCTGAATTTGGCAAATCCTCTCAAGGATGTAGCTGACAGTTAACCTGAGGGTCTGGAAACCAGATCTACCAAAGTTGAAAAGCTGATTAGAATTTCATTCTCTAATTACAAAACATTTTGTTGGGTCCGTCACGGCTTGCTCTGCCTTTGACACTCCAGATTGAATGACGGTCAGTGTTTTGTGCATTTACAATTGCCAACCGTTGTTTTTTTCCGATAATTATACATCACCTGTAGACATGGTGACTGTAGGCCATACTAAGTCTTCTTGGCAATGCAGAAAGCTTACATGGAGAGGAAAATCCATAAAGACATCTTGAATGGTAGCATGCAGGAAGGCTGGGAGGGCATCCACTATAACACATGAGCGTGCCAATCAAATTTCCGAGTATTCATGCTGACTGCACCAGAGTGCTGGACCTGGAGAATCTACACTTGTACCTATGCCAAGGATAGCTGACAAGTCTGAAAATTCATCTTATTGCATTGTTTCTCTTTTTTTATTATTTGTATGAATTAACACAAGTTCAGCATTTTTAAGTCAAATCCCTTCCACCAGCATATAAAAAAGAAATTTACAGAGGCACTAAAATATTCTGCTCACTCAGCTCAGCTTAATCAATAACAAACTAATAATAGCTCCTGAGGTAACAAAATATTTCAGATGAGATGGCCTTTTAAGAAAGCTTACAGAATGGATTACCCATTCTCTGTGAAATCGATTCTCCAGTCTTAGCTCACTGAGCTCCCTATTGAGATGTGAAGCTCGATTTTAGCACTCCCACCAACAGGAAACAGAAGGGGTTGGGGGGGGGGGGGTGGTGGTGTTGTGCGGGGAGACGGGTGTGGTGGAGGTGACAGATAAACCAGAGCGGCAATTTACTGCTCCACTCTGGCTAACTGCAATTTTATATTAAAAATACCAAGCACAGTCATCAGAGACAGTTTGCAATCCAAAGATGTCATCAACTGCAAGGAGACCAGTGGCAACAATTGCTGTCATTGAGAGGAGTACAAGGGATTTAGTGAGGTAAGTTTTTATAAATTGATTTGTGGCTTCCTTGTGAACCAGGGTAAGCAGAAATGGTTCTCCTTGCCACAAAAGAAGCTGCCTCCCCTACCCCATTACTGCCACACTTCCCTGACCATCACAGGTTCCCCAACAGATTCCTCTGAGCCACCATGGTCTGTGTCACTATGACCATGCATTTCAGCGAGGGACTTGATGAGCAGCATGCCTTTAAAATTAACTGGGCTTACTGCTGTCACTCCATGAGTATCTGGACATTTGTGAGGCTGCAATACTGCCAGCTAGTCGTTTGTCTAAGCACATATTTACGGTGTATTTTACTTATTCTCTCTCCTCAGAGAGCACTCACTTCAATTCGACTTGTCAATCTTTGAGAGAACATTATAAAATTTGATTCATTTTACTTTTGGACCCCTGCTCTCTTCACTCTTCTTTGTAATTCTTCAGCTACACATTCACTTCATTATCTTTCACTAAAAAAGGAGACCTACATGGAACACTCTGCGCTTACCTTTTGCAGTAGATTTTCGATCAGAATTGGATTCAGTAAATTTTGTATTGTAACAAGTGCAATTATTTTGCTCTATGATTGTTGACCACTCATCTGGTCTATTTCCTCCTCCTGTGTGCTCCAACATTTCAACATTGTCTTTACCTTTCACATTGCAGATATGTCTGCTCAGCTATTCATTCTACCTCCTCCTTGTTCTAAAGGATAGCCATTTAGTAAAGTGACTTTCTTTATTTTTCAGTGCCTGAACACTTCAGAGCTGAAATAGAAAGCAGAGGTACAGGCCCTTCGGCCCACCATGTCTGTGTCAATCCGTGAAGTGTGAATCCTCTTCTCAGATACAGACACCTGGAGTTCACACCTTGAACAGTGACCTCAGAATTTTCTGAATATCATCTTTGCTGTCACAGCAAACAGTCCAGCAGCAAAGTGGTTATATTCCCAGACAAGTAATTCAGAGGGCCAGAACAAAATCAGGAAATATAGAGCCAAATTTTCCCATGGACTTCAGGTTCCTGGCATTGTTGGCATCAAATGGGGTCAGATGGAACAGTTCAAAGTTTTTACCGGAGAAGGCCTATTACTTCATTGCCGTCCAGTTGAGATGGCAAGCAGGCTCTCCATACTGTCGACCTGATCAGTTCTAAAGCCGCAGCAGCTACACCAGAAGTAAAAACAAACAAAAGAATTTAGGATGGCTAAGGGTAGAGGGGTAGCCTTCTACAGGCATCATAGGAGCAGTGCTTCCTGCCTGCAGTCCCTCTGTAGAATGAGGAGTCTTTGCCTCTTATAATCCCCTTGCCTCCTAATCTGCCACCATCTGGGCTGGTGCCACCTCTTGGTCACCTCAGATGATTGGCATGCTGTTGAATACTCGCCTCATAGAGGTAATGGCTTCTCAGCTTCTGGCCTCCATCAACAGTCAGCAAAGCTGGTCACAAAGAACTGGGAAATTCAATTTATCAAGTTTATCTCCTATGATTTACAATGATCGGAATACCATAAAAATCTATCTTTTGATTTATACATCCACACGATGGAAGCTTATTGGCCATCCCTAATTGCCCTTGGGAAGGTACTGATGCAAAGTCACTTTCTGCAGCACAACTGAGTGGATGCCAGGACCATTTCTGAGGGCAGTTAAGATCCACCAACAGTGTGGATCTGGAGTTACACATAGGCCAGATGAGGTAAAGAGGCACCAAGTCCTTTCCTAAAGGTCAGCAGAGAGACAGACATGTTTGTAGCAATCCACTAGTTACTTATGGCCTTTACTTAAATTAGGGAGGGACCTTCCCAAATCTGGCCAGACAGGAATTTTATGCCTGAACTGGGAGCAAGATGAGAAAAATGTGCATTAAGAATATGTTTTAATGCCTTCCCGTATCCCCTGCATCCTTGGCACAGCCTGGAGTAGCAGCTCAAACTGTGCTGATGATCACAACGGCTCACCAGTTCACAGAATCATCGATGGAGCCATTCAGCCCAATGGTGATCATTACCTAACACCAATCCCCTGTCTTTTCCCTATACCCTTCACACTATTTCTAACCAAATAATCATTCAATGCCCTCTTGAATGCCTTAGTTGTACCCGCCTCACCAAATTTCCAGGCAGGGCATTCCATATCCTAACTGCTTCATTTGCACATCACCTTGAATCTATGTCCTCTTGATTTTTTTTAATTTTATGAGCAGGAACAGATCCTCCCTATTTATTCTATCCCGCCTTTAGCTTTTAGCTAAATGGAAGATAAAAGTTTACACATTATCTCAACGTTCTGCATATCAGACAGCGCTGGTAAACATCATTAGCATTAACTGAACACTGATGAACTTCATGTTCAGAAATGCTAATGTATAAGAAGTCTGTGATTACTAAACTACTTAAAATGTGTAATTAAACCAAATTTGAGAACCATTACTTGATGGCACCTTCAACTCCTTTTGCTATCTAATTTATACCATTTACACCTTTCTCAACATAATCTCTCAATTCTACTTTAATCTTTGGAGACTTGGTCTCTTTTGACACAACCTCCTACAATTTGGAACAAATTTAGGTGCAACATTTGAAGATTTCTTCAACGTTGGAAGGCTTGTAGTGTTATAACATGTGCCATATTACCTCTTGACTGACTAATCTTTGCAAGTAGGAGAGTCTTCAATGATTCTAACTGTCTCTAATTCTTTCTGCTTATAATATCAACAATTTAGATCTGAATCTTTGGCACCTAAACAATTTGAATCATATATCTGAAATTTCTAACCTTGTAGATGGTTTGAAGTATTACAAACACTGAAACAAAGAAAACGAGCAGGCATTTGGCTCTTCCAGCTTGATCCACCATTCAATATGGTCATGGCTGATCATTCAACTTAATAGCTTGTTCCTATTTTCTCCCCATGCCATCTGACCCCTTTAGCCCCAAGAATCATATCTAACTCTCCTGGAAAACATTCAATGTTTATGCTTCAACCACTTTCTTGGAAAGTTGTGTTTTTTTAAACAGGTTCTAATGATTAGCTCTCTGTGTACTGTCACTGGCCAATATTGCTCCCATCACCAGTATGGGTCAAAAGTGACTAGCAAAAGAAGTGTGGCAAAAGATTTTCACTCAGTGAGCAGCTAGGGTATGGAATGCACTTCCTGGAATTGTGTGGGTGGAAGGTTCGATTGAGGCATTTGAGACGGCATTTGATGATTATTTGGATAAAAATAATGTGCGAAGGTATACAGGAGAAGGCAAGTGATTTGCACTTGGAAATGATGCTCATGTCATGAGCCTGTGTAGGCACAATGAGCCAAATAGCCTATTTCTGAACCAGAACTTCTGTGATTTAGTGAGCACCATATTCCCATGATTCTTTTCCTTCGATCTTCTCTGAAAGGTGACATACCTTGTCCACTCTCCTGGGCTTTGGGGTTGCTGTGCAGTTGGCAGTCCCAGCCTCTACTCCCAGGCACTGCCAGCCTCTAAACATCTGGCAACTTCAAGGCAGGTATGACATCATTGTCCCACTATCCAAAGGCCCACTGGCCGATGCCTGCTGAATCTGGTAACATTTCCTGTTTATGGTGACAAGCATTTTGGCATCTGCCACCACATTTGGGGGATATGAAACCTAGAAAATTCCACCCTTTAAAAACATTTATAGTAACAAAACTGCTTTTTTTAAATTTTACTAAATGACAGTATCTTTAGTTTTTTAAAAAGTATCTGTAGGCAACAGTTGAGACACATTTTGCAAGTAAGAGTGAGAAAAGCTCCAGGTTTGAAATAACTTACTGGAGGCGTACAGATAAGGTGAACAGCAAAGGTCTTTTCCTCAGGGTGGGGGAGTTCAAAACAACGGGACGTTTTTTTAAGGTGAGAGGAGAAACATTTAGAAAAGACTTGCAGGGCAACTCTTTTACACAGAGTGGCTCATATGTGGAATGTATTACTGAAGAAGTAGTGGATGTAGATACAGTTACAATATCTAAAAAACATTTGGATGAGTGCATGAATGAGAAATGTTTGGAGGGAACAAAAACAAAGTTGCTGGAAAAGCTCAGCAGGTCTCGCAGCATCTGTGAAGGAAAAAATAAAGTTAACGTTTCAGGTCCAGTGTCCCTTCCACAGAACTCATGGTGGCTGGAAAAACATCAGTTAATATGCCAATTTTATGTTTATAGGCATATAAACTGACGTTTTCCCAGCCACCATCTCTTCCAAGGAAGGGTCACCAGACCCAAAACGTTAACTTTGATTTTTTTCCTTCACAGATGCTGCCAAAGCTGCTGAGCTGTTCCAGCAACTTTGTTTTTGTTCCTGATTTACAGCATCCGCAGTTATTTCGGTTTATTTTAATGTTTGGATGGATATGGGCAGGTGGGACAGGTTTAGTTTGGGATTATGATTGGCTGAACTGGTTAGACTGAAGAGTCTGTTTCTGTACTGTATGAATGCATGACTCTACCTGCCCCTGGTGTTTCTTAGGTTGAAGCCAATTTAGAAAAAAAAGCCCTTTTTTTTGTCCACCCCTGGCCAGTCGACACAACTGGATGACTCACTGACAAGTTGGTATTACTTGTATTGAATATTGTTGCGAAGGTAGGAAAAGTAATTGAGGCAACTGGCAGCATTGTGTTATTACTGCCGACTTTGAAGGTGAATGCTCATGTTTGTGTGGCTACCCACCATCATTTATGAAATCTTGCCTCAAATTAGGAAGCCACTCGGCTTGCTGTGTCTGTCAAATCTTTGAAAGGTTTATGCAATTAGTCCCAATCTCCAGTTTCTGCCCACAATGCTGAACCGCATTTACCAACTCCTTTTCAAAAGTTACTATTGAATCTGGCAGATAATCCCACAGGCTGCAGCAACTGGTTATTGGCTATTTCCTACCTCAGCTTCACCTCAAGTTTCTTTTTGCTTCTTCTGGTCCTAGCTCATCTGCATTGATTGTAGTAATATATATCCCAATTATTGATGTAAGTGCAGTGAATCATGGATCAATTTAATTTGCCAAGTGTCTGCCAAAGTGCATTGCTAATTCTTTACTGTACCTTCAACTTAACTTGTCTGCAAAATTCGATTACCATCACGATTTTGACCAGCATACCGTTAGATTTGGCAGTTTTTGCTCACTTCATTGACATACCTATATGTATTAGATGTCCAGGTGTTAATTCTGTGAATACTCTGATCTATCACCTTTTTTTTCAGACATTTCAACTCTGTCGCCTGTTGACTTTTTTAAACTAGTGTCTTATTCGAACCCATACTTCCTATTGGATATTCAATGTTTTATCACATGTCTTTCACACAGGTCTTTCAAAACTTTAATATACTGTAAATAAACAAAATCTTTGAAAGAGATTTTTGGCAGTCTCCAGTATCTTACTTCTATTCTTGTGTTCCTGTTCTGTATTCCTTGTGCATTAGGACGTCTCTTCTACCATGTATTCCTGCAGTTTACCCCTCTGAAAGGCATTCCATTATCTTACAAATTATTGAAGTTAAGCTAATGGGTTAGCTGGAGTTGCTTGAGTTAACCTTTTAAATAAAGGTTGGGTGTTTGCTAACAGGCAATCCTGAAGGGTGACACCAGCGCTGCTTAGCAACTCTTCTATTAAAACTAACAATGCCTCACAAATTTCCTCTCACAGTAGTATCAAACTGGGCCAAGTAACTTATTCTTCTTAAATCTCTACATTTTATCAAAGCAGAAATTCTCATGCAATTCATTTAACTAATTGTTTAATCAGAGTGAAATAATCCTATTTTAAGAATTGGACCAATTCATTGCAAAAACAGCTCAAATAATGAGTTCATGGTTGCAAAATTGCACAGCAGTATTTTACTTTGAGATCTTTGAGCATTTTAAACAAAATACAAAGAATATTCTTGACTGTCAACACTTTGTTCACAAATTCCTTGATACTTCCCAAGATACCAATTAAAGCAGAAGTTAGAATTCTCTCGACCAAATAATGGTACAAGATATGCTCAAATGCATAAATGACCTCTGTCTATGTTGTTTTGTGATTTTGTATTTCAATTTTATTCTTTTAATTTCACTGGCACCTTTTATCTTTTCTATTTTCATCTTCTGAAACAAAATTTCAGATTACCATCCACTCCACCCAAGTCTAGTGCCCCTCTAACACTTCTGTGAGAGCCTCAGAGATGAATCTCATCATTTTTCAAGTATTCAAGCTTTAGATAGAGTTATGTTATGGAGTTAATAGAGATAAGATTTACTATGTGTAAAGCAAGTGTCTAGCATAAATATAATATGTGTGTTTAAAATAGATTTCATTCTGTATTTGTTAACTAATGGCCAGTGCCTCCACTAAATCAAATTCCTGGCTTGTTGAGGAAAAGTGTCATTTGACAGAATTTTTTTTTACATTTCAAATGTATCTTACTTCCACTCACCTCCATAGCCTCCAAACTCACCTATTTCCCCTGCTCCCTTACTTCCCTCGCTAAAGTTTCTATTTCACTGGCTCTAACCTCTACACAGATTTGCTCCATTTGCTCCCACCCTCTCTTGGCACCAATTACAAAGACACCAACTCTTGGAATTCCCTCCCAAATACCTATTTCTCCACCACCATCAACAGCCTCCTTAAAATCCATCTCTGAGCTACCAAACTTGTATCGCCCGCTTCTTTGTCAAAATATTTTTTATTATTATACCTCTACATTTCATTGGCTATCCTGTTTCTGGGATGCTATTCTGTATGACTGCCACCTTGTTGTTCACATCTTACTCCTTTTTGCTCACCCTTTTGTAATTCTACCAGTCATTCTCAAGCAGCTGCTTACACACCCACAACATAACCTTTCTTTCCATATTTTTTCCTGCAAGTATGGCCACCCATTATGCATTCATTATGACTTTAACCGTAGAATGTTGGAAAGAGAAATGTTCCTCTTACTGCACAACTTGTCCCCTTATCCCTACTCCCAATGATTCTTCCCCAGTTACCCATTTCCCACACGTGTGACATCAGTTCTTCAGTTCCCACAGTCCTTCCTGGGGGTGGTGAGAAAAAAAGTCATTGGGCAAAGTGGTAAATAAAAACCGAAAGAACTGCGGATGCAGTAAATCAAGAACACAAACAGAAGTTGCTGGAAAAGCTCAGCAGGTCTGGCATCATCTGTGAAGAAGAGATCACAGTTAATGTTCTGGGTCCGGTGACCCTTCCTCAGAACTATTTCTGTTTGGGCAAAGGGGCCCTGGAGAGATACTCGACCCATTCTCACTAACTCAGCAATTCATTTCTAGACATGACGGACTTACCATCCCACAAAATAAAGCCCTTAAGTTGTCAACTAATGATCACTTAAGGACCTCAACTCACCAATGGCTCCATTACCTTCCATTTCCACAAACTAGGGAAGTTTTTTTTGGGGGGGTGGAGGTTTGTAGTTCCTGATTGTCTGCCCCTACATCCACACTTAGCTGTCCAACAAGAGGGATGCTGCAATCTCCAAACATAAAATACAGGCCTTTAGGGACCAGTGGGCACCATAAGCGATGCAGAGCATCATCTGATAAGATAATTTTGATTTAAATTTGGCCATTTGATTACAGTTTTAATAAGAATGCCTCACCAGGGGCAGTCTAACTTGTTGGATATTTTGTTGAACAGTGTAAAAAGGTGCCTCATTTCCTCAGAAAAAAACCAGGGCAACAGACATGCTGGTTTGAGGGGCAGGGCCTTTACCCCAATAGAGGGCAATTCAGGATGGGGATGATGGGTAAGTAGGCAGTCACTGTAAACCACCTGCTGCATTTGACTTTGCCCTCCATAGTCACTATGACTGCCATCCTGCAATTTCCCATCACCTAAATCCAGGAGAAAGGGCTTGCCTGCTCACCATTGCTCACCTACATGGCTGCTGAGTCTGGGTTTATATTGATGATCTTTAGACCTCAGTGGCTGCTAGTCTGTAATTGGTCAGTAGCCTTTGATGGGGGAGGAACGTCAGGGGGTGAGACTTGGGAGATTGGACAAGAATTGGGTCTGCGAGCATTTAAAGGACCAATCAGGTGAGATTCCACACCCATTCGTGGTGGGAAGTTAATCAGCACTGAAGCTGCGTGTCCCCACCCTAATGTAAAGAGCACCGAATCTCAGCCATTGTGCCCAAAGTTCCTGTTTGTGTGGAGTAGCAATTCACTTTCGCAAAAACATAATAATGAGAATGCTCCAAAGCTAAAGTAAAAATGGAGTGTGACGCAAATAGTCAGCAGGTCTGGCAATATCTGTGGATAACAAAACAGAGTTAACCTTTCAGCTCTGTAGTGACCTTTAACAGGAGTATTGTATGTCCACAGCCAGGAATATGACAAATTGGAAAAAAGGAAAATAATGTAGAATTGGAGGGAGAACAGCAGCATGTTTGGTGTACTATTTTAGGTGTAGATTCATTGTCAAAACTAAGAACAAAGTTCTGACAATGTGTCTAGAGCTCAAAATATATTTTAGTCCTTTCAGCATTTCAGAAACTTCCTGTAATGTTTATCCTGCATTTTCTACTTTATTTCAGATTTCCAACATTTGCTGTTTTTCTTTTTACTTCTGCCAGATTGGATCTTGTTCTAAACATTTTTGACGAATTTAACTAACGTGTGATTCTACACCTCTGTGGGAATCAACACCTCGGAGTCTGGCAAACCAAAGCATTTTTTTCAGGTTGCACACCATTTACTATGGCAAATGATATAACTAAGAATTTGATTAAAATTGATAAGTTGGATGTCATTTAATTGGGGGTCTCAGCTTCTCTACTCCCTGTAAAACAGTCCAACATGTCTGACACTTTTTAATTAATGTTATATACTGTACATCTGCTGATAATTCTATTAACACGTCAGTTAACTTCAAGTCCTGCCAGTAAGTATTAAAATTGCATAAATCAAGTTTAGAGTCATTCCTGCACCACCACATTCAGTGTTCGGGCCTTTCAGTGATTGACCTAACTTCCACAATGGTAGTTTTTTTGTTCTAAATCCCTGCAAACGCTAATTAAGGAAAAGACTAAGTTGCCTCATTGAGTGGTCTGCTTTCTGTTATTCTTTTATGGGAAATGGGCAGTGCTTGTTCTCCATCCCTAATTGCCCCTGAAAAGGTAGTTGTCAGATGCATTCTTGAGCTGCTGAAGTTCGATTTGTTGACGTGTCTGCCACATTCTTACCCACCCACTGACTGTCCCTAACAACATGGAGTTTGTTCGATAATCTGAATCAACAACCAACCAGCCACATGTAAATAAATAATTAAGAACTCGTTAAAAGTTCATTTGACACGAATGTTATCCTACCAATGCCACGAAACAACAGGCAGGAATGAAGAGGCAGTTTTCTCGGAAGTGTCATTAAAATTGCAGGAAGGAAGGGGTTGCTATCTTTGAGGAGTGCACTTTACATGTTGGGAACACCTAGCCAGAAGATGGAACCTTCCTTCCTCCCAGTTCGCACTGCAAAGACCACGCTCTCTCAATTCATTTTGCTAAGACACTTCATTCCTCCCTCCTCAACCATCCTGATTCATCACGATCCTGGATCAATGATTGTCATCTGCCTGCAGTCCTGGCAGTGACCACTACCCACTGCCAGGCTTGCAAGAGCTACCTATCAGGATAGCTGGCAGTTCTGACAGGCAGGAATTTGTCTCAGTGAGACACAGAACTACCACTACTACCTTGTTCACATGCTGTAATGTAATTTTGGAGTGCACATGGTTTTGGTTGGTCGGTTTTGGACCAACTTTTCAGGGGAAGATTTAGCCATCTGTTCCCTCCCCCTGCCTTGGCTACAGCCCCATGCATTATAGGTGCACTCACTGTGCAGCTATGGAGGCAGCTCTGGGACAGCAAAGGAGAGGTGATCTTGTGTCAGATCAGGATGGTGTGTATCTTGGAGGGGAACTTCCATGTGGTGGTTTTTCCATGCATCTACAGCCCTTGACCTTCTAGGTTATAGAGGTGATGGATTTTGAAGGTTCCATCGGAGGATCAATAGTTGTGGGTTGTGCATATCTGGAACTCACTGCCTAAAAAGGTGGTAAAAGAGGAACCTAGCGGGTTTTGAGCAGATTTGTGGCTCAGGTTGAGGTTCTGGATTTGAGTTTGCTCGCTGAGCTGGAAGGTTAGTTTTCAGACATTTCGTCACCATTCTAGGTAACATCATCAGTGAGCCTCCGACGAAGCACTGGTGTTATATCCCGCTTTCTATTTATCTGGTTAGGTAAATAGAACCTAACCAGATAAATAGAAAATGGGACATAACACCAGCGCTTCGTCGGAGGCTCACTGATGATGTTACCTAGAATGGTGACGAAACGTCTGAAAACTAACCTTCCAGCTCAGCGAGCAAACTCACATCCAAGAGGAACCTTCAAGACATTTAACACGTGTACAGATGGGCACTTGAAATGCCATAGTATACAGGCTAAAGGCTGATTGCTGGAAAATGAGATAAGAAGAGATGGAAGTTTGATGACTGGCATGGACACAATGGGTTGGATTGTGTCTTCCAGTATTGCAAAAACTCAGTGACTCTGTGGATCTGAAGGAGCCCCAGTGAGTTGCTACAATGGATCTTGTATATAGTACACACTGCTGCCACTTTGCTATGGTGTTGAAGGAAGTGAATGTTGAAGGTGGTGGGTGGGATGCTGATCAAGCTGGGTGCTTTGTCCCGGATGGTGTCAAGCTTCTTGAATGGTGCTGGACCTGCACCCATCCAGGTAAGTGGGGAGTATTCCATCACACTCCTGACTTGTACGTTGGAGATGGTGAGCAGGCTTTCGGGAATCAGGAGGTGAGTTACTCACTGCAGTATTCTCTAGCCTCTGACCTGCACTTGTATCTATATGACTGGTCCAGTTCACTTTCTAATCAATGGTAACCTCAGGATGTTGACAGGGAAGAATTCAGTGATGGTAATCCCTCTAATAAGGGAGATGGTTAGTTACTTTTGTTCACTGATGGCATTGCTTGGCACATGTGCAGCATCAATGTTATTTGCCATTTATTAGCCTGGAATTTGGCCAGTTCTTGATGTATGTGGACATAGACTACTTCGGTATCTGGGGAACTGTAAATGATGCTGAACATTGTACAATCATCAGTGAACATCCCTTTTTTTTACCTTATGATGGAGGGAAGATCATTGATGAAGCAGCTGAAGATGGTTGGGCCTGGTACACTACCCTGAAGAACTTAGGGTCTTGTGGTGCCCCTACCTCTGAGCCAGAAAGCCTGAGTTCAAATCCCACCTGACCCAGGTATGTGACATAGCATATCTGAACAAGGTAATTAAAAAATCTGCCTTGAGGATCTCCTATAAAATGGTATGATAGCAATATGTGTTTATTTTATGATTTGGCATTTGCATCACCAGTCTTTGTTCACTACTTTTGAAGAATGTGAAATTGTACAGATTGTGAATTGGATGGCCTTCTTGCCTGACATCCATTGCTGTTGTACAAAGCTCTGTGCCAAATTTCATAACTGACACATTAAGAACATAATTTAAGAAGAGAAAAAGGTCATTAAAGCATAACCGTCCATCCTCTTTTAGGAGATATATACCTCACCAATCAAGGCCTTTTGTGGGTTCCTCAACCAGGCAAAAATACTCTTTTTTTTTCATAACCATGCCTGGATCCTTTCATGAATTTGAAAACCCTAGCATAACAGGTCCAGTATAAATGCTGGAAAAAAATGAAATAGAAGTTGCTGAAAAAGCTCAGCAGGTCTGGCAGCATCTGTGAAGTATTAATGTGACCCACATTGTACAGTGAGAGGGTCGCAGTGCGCAGTGCTATTTGGAAACTGGGAGGGCCCAATATTCCAAGCTCCATTTACATATATAACTTAAACACTTCAACTGTGCTACTTCTTTCTTGCCCTGCTTGAGAGCATTGAGGTTATTTAGGAGAGGACATTAAGCCTTGAACGCTGCAGCTTCAAACTAAAGAGAATGAACCCTCTTAATTGTTGGCAGCAAACAAGGGAGTGATGAATAACGCAGAAGGAAAAATTAGGAAAATTGGAGAATGAGACATATTGGACTGATTCAACCCATCTTGTTCACTTCAAATTGGAGTCCGATACATTCATCTCCCAGTATTACTGTTTTTTAATAGGCTTATCCCTCTGGGAAACTGTTGAATTTGCATGTCGCTGTAAGTTATACAGTGTTTGTCAGTATACAGAGCCCGGTGTCATGATCGTCATAGCGTACAAACAAAAAATCAATGTTCTTTGCCACAAAATGGGGCGGCAAGGTGGCTCAGAGGATAGCACTGCTGCCTCACAGCACCAGGGACCGGGTTTGATTCCATCCACAGGCAACTGTCTGTGTGGAGTTTGCACATTCTCCCTGCCTCTGCGTGGGTTTCCTTCGGGTGCTCTGGTTTCCTCCACAGTCCAAAGACATGCAAGGTAGATGGGTTGGGCATGCTAAATTGTCCATAGTGTTCAGGGACAGAGGTGGATTAACCATAGGAAATGCAGGATTACAGGGATAGGCTGGGGGATGCGTCCAGGTGGGATACACTTCGGAGGGTCAGTGTGGACCCGTTGGGCTGAATGAAAGGCCCACCAACCTGTGTACTGAGATTGGGACGCACTGATCTGTGCAGGGCAGAGAATCAAGCGGAACAGTGTCCCCCTTGTTGTTATGCTTCGGAGTTTATAAAAACAAAGGATTGCAACCACTGCTATTGTTTATCAGAGTGAAATTGAGTAATAACCTTTTCAACAAAATCCCTGCTCATAGATCCAAATATACAGGCCTCTTTTGCCAGTAACAGGCAGCTGTAATATTGATGGATATTACCTTCCCAAGGAGCTGAATGAAGTGTTCAGATTGCTGCGAATTGCCGTATTGGCTGCAAATGATACAATCTGAGATGAGATTGTGTCGTGGCGTCTGACTCTCTCTCCTCTTTGCCTGCACAGAATTTTAATTCAGTTTGCACTGAAAATGAGAAAGAAATATACGGATATCTTTTTTTTCTCGAGAGCTGCTGAGGCTATCAGAAAACAAACTTACTCCATCAGAAATGCTAAATAAATTGTGAAGAAACAGCAACAAATATGGTGAGTAGCAAAAATTGTTATTTGGAGTGAAATCCCCTCTGAAAAACAGTCACAACCAAAATAATTATTTGTCATTCTCATTCAAATTTTATGCGTTTCTGTTTTTCAGTGTTTGCATATGTGCCCTTTTAGTAAGGCATCTACTTATGAAAGTGTTACCTGATGGAAAAGTTAAGCCACTGGTGTTAATGTTTGGTTCTTTGAAGGAAAGTATCATGGAAGCTTAAACTCTCAATATAAAGCATTTCCCCATCAGGTAATATTGAAAAAGTCATCTGTCTATTGGGAAAATTTATAGTGTCAGTCTTCTTTCTCTTTGGTGCAGGTACTCTATTTGTGCAATGAATCTCTCAGGAAGCAACAGTTACAGAAGAGTAGGGTTCATTCTCTTTAGTTTGAACAGTTACAGAAATTCTGTATCCTTTTCCTGCCCCAATCTGTGTGTCAGTAAGTAAGGAAGACCTAAATAAGGCTTTAGAGTAGATTTGTAGCTCAAATTGTGGAAGTTTTGCTGACATTGTGCTGATATTGCGCTAAAATGCTGAAGCTACTGGACCTATGCCTCACCAACCACTTCACCTTTAATGGCCAAATATATGAACAGATCAACGGGACACCGACCGATGGGATCACCTATCTCCGGACTAATAGCTTAAGTGGTGATGCAGAGACTCGAAAGTAAGGCCCTTCTGCTAATCCAGCTGAAACTATGGACACACTATGTAGACGACACTTTCGTCATTATTAAACAGACCAAACTACAAGAGACACGCAAACTAATAAACAACACCCTTGCTGGAATCAGATTCGCCAGGGAAGAGGAGAAGAACAAACACCTCCCATTCTTGGACGTCATGGCAGAGCGCAGGACAAATGGGGAATTCCTAACAAAGGTACACAGGAAAGCCACACACACTGACCAAGTACTGAATTTCAATAGCAACCACCCTAACACACACACAAACAAAGTTGCATGAGAACACTTTTAAACGGGCAACAGCACACTGCATCAGCAAGAACTATGCTAGAAAGAAGAAGAGTACCTCTTCCAAGTATTTAAAGACAACAGATACCTGTAAAACTGGGTCAGAAGATGCCTATTACACAAACAACAACAGGAAGATACTGCATGCCCTGGCACACTTACCACGCTACCTTACATCAGGAACACACCTGAACTGACCACAAGACTCCCACGACCATTGGGCATCATAGTAACACACAAACCCACATCAACCCTTTGCCAACTGCTCACCCAGACCAAAGACCCACTACCCACTATGGACAGGATCAACATCAAATACAAGATTCCCTGCAAAGACTGTAACAAACATTACATTGGACAGACAGGAAGGAAATTAGCCACAAGAGTACACCAACACCAACAGCAACTGGCAACAAAAAGACATGACCATTACTCACTCATCTCCATCCACATGGATAAGAAAAACCACCAATTCAATTGGGACAACACCAGGATCCTGGGACAGGTGAAGCAGAGACAAGCACAGGAATTCCTCGAAGCCTGGTTCTTCACTATGAAAGCCATCGATGAAGACATAGAGTTAGATCCCATATACACGCCATTGCGAAGGGAAACTGAAAGTGAGGTACCCAGTTCAATGGATACCAGAGTTTAAATACCAGGCAGGAAAACACAACAGCGCTTCATCAGAGGCTGCGCTGATGATGTTATCCAGCAGGGTAACGAAACGTCTGTGGAACAACGAACCAGCTCAGCGAATCAACCAACCAGAACAGAAGGCTTAAATACGCAGTAGTTAGGAAATGGTTCTTCTAGTACGGTGGTAATGTCCCTATCTCTGAGCCAGAAGGCCCGGGTTCCATTCACACCTACTTCAGATACATGTTATGGCTCTTCTGAACAGGTTGATGAAAGAAATTCTGTAGCAGGAGCACTGAAACTACTATCCCATACTTTCTCCTTTCAGTATCAAAATCATTTGCAGCTTGGTACGATAAACAAGTATTTTTTTTAAATGTTCATTTATAGATTTGTATAATACTGGTCAGGTCAGCATATCTTATCGTTGTTGAGCCATTTTCTTGGAAATGATCGCGTGGCATGTTAAACAAATTCAGAAGGCAGATAAATATTAACCACAATTAATCATGAGGCTGGAGTAGCTGCAGGCCAGACCAGGTAAGGACAGCAAATTTCCTTCTCTAAAGGGCATTTCTGAACTCTTTTGACGTTTACTTGCAAAGCAATGGTATTATGATCACCATTTCTGATAGTAAGCTTTTTATTCCAAATTTATCAACATGAGCTTAATTTTTCAAGATGTCTTGCTAAGATTTAAACAAATAATACAGGACTATGAGTCCTGTAACTCAACCACATGCTCTATATTTGACTGCAATGCAGCTTGGTGAAGCAGCAAAGTAATGCCATAAGGATCGAGTAAAATGAGGTCCATTAACAATATGTTCCAGATACTTAAGATGCAGCACCATTCATATAATATTTCTAGAAAATATCCTGTGGGATATTTTGAGATTTGGGGCGACAATTAATTCTTGTATTACATCTGATTCAGCAAGGACATGACTCACATTCATTTATATGAAGGAATTTGTGTAAATTAATCATGGTGAGAAGTTATAAGGTTAATAGAGATGTCAGCACTTAAAAGATTAAAAATATTGAAAGGTTAAATACAGTTTGCATGCCACGACAATGAATTTTTGCACTTGCCTCTCCTTGCTACAATAACAAAACCTTTGATACAAGAGACCCAAAGTCAAGATTACAGTACAGTGTTGAATTAGGTGGTGTTACATTCATAGATCTAAACATAAGAGTTTCAATGGCAGACATTCAGGGAACGTTTCATAACATTCAGCTACATTACATTCCAGTGAGAAAGAAATTGTCTTGGTGAAGAATACACCATCTATGGTGAACTAAGGAAGGCCATGGTGATATCAAATTAAAAGAAAGTTTTACAATTCTGCAAAGTAAGTTGCAAGGTCAGAAAGTTGGATTGAAGATAAAGCCAGCAAAGCATGACAAAAAAGGATATTATTAAATTAGAGAAGGTTCAGAAAATATTTACCAGAATGTTGCTGGAACGAGACTCTTTGACTTATAAGGATAGGCTAGACCGGATGAAACTTTGTTCACTGGAGCATAGAAGGTTGAGGGATGACCTTAGCAAGGCGTATAAAATCATGAAGGGCATAGATACAGAGTATAGTAAAGGTCTTTTCCCTGGGGTAGAGGACTTCAAAACAGGGGGTATGTTTTTCAGGTGAGAGGAGAAAGATTTAAAAGGATCTGGGGGCCAATATTTTCACACAGAGGGTGGTTCATATGTGAAATGAACTGCCAGTGGAAGTGGTAGTTGCAGGTTTAGTTACTACATTTAGAAAACATTTGGACAGGTTCATGAATGTGAAAGGTTTCGAGGGATATGGGCCAAATGCAGACAAGTAGGACGAGTTTAGTTTGGGAACTTGGTCAGCATGGACTAGTTCAACAAAAGGGTCTGTTTCCGTGCCGTGTTACTCTATGACTCCAAGAATTTCTTTTGCAAAGCTAACCTGATCTAATAACTGCATTATAATTTTAAAACACACTCAAATGATAAATGAAACTGGACCATCTTGAGATTCACAAAGAGTGCTCTTATTTTCTTGGAAATCAAATCGGTAGTGTTCTTACTCAGAACTCTACTTAGAACTTACAATGATATAAATCTTACTTGCTGCATAAAGAGTCTAAATTTAATTGTAATTAAGATAGTATCCTAATATGTAAGAAATTAATTATAAATACTCATGAATCATTATAAATATTAAAAACATAAATCGGAATTTTAGTTTCACTGAATTCGCTCCAGCATCTCTTAGCATCCAGGTATAGCAATTAGAGTCAGGGGAATGATAATTCTCTCCTTAACTAGAATAAAGTCATCTCACTAACTCTGTAATGTTCCCTCAGGGAATTAAAGTAAATGTAATTTTAATAATTGATAGGTATCTCCTTTATTACATAACAATACTTGAAATTGAACACTGGCAACTGGAAGTGAGATTGTAATTTCAGTTTGATCCTATATCTATTAAATTTTATTATTTTCTATTCCTCAAAACAATGAGTTACGTGTTTTGTTCTTGAGTAAACTGTTATCTTGTTTACAATTTACATATTGTCTTCTGTACCACTAACTCATGAATTTGGCTCCAGACACACTTTGGTGGAAAGATATATCACCGAGGAAAGATTTCTAGACCCTTAGAACAGAACACAGAATATTAAAATTGGTTGAGATTTGTTCTCGAGACTGTCTGGAAGATAGTAGTACTCTCAGCATGTTCCTTTCCTTTGAGGAGAGATGGATCTTTCCTGCAGACTTATTTTGTATCATTAGGATGTCTTTCTCAACCCACAATTGAGAGGGTTATTTCAATTATACCTAATCTGGCAAACTGACTCATCAATATTGCACTCCTTATGCTTAATGCATTAGTGGCTTAGTTAAATGCACAACGGAAAGAGTTGCATTAATGTAACACCTTTGCAACCAGTGGAAATCCCAAGTGCTTTAGAGTTAAAAAAGTATGTTTCTACTTGTATTTTGAATGGTAATAAAATGCAGCAGGAAATGATACAGCAAACTCCCACAAACAGCTCATGGTAGTATCGCATAATCTGTTTTTGTGATATTGCAGAGGGAAAAATACTGGCCAGGAGATTAGGGGCACATGCCCTGCTCTTCATACTTTTGATGTTTTACATCCACTTGAAAGTAGATAGGGTTTTAATTTACCATCACTTCCAATTATAGCACTATTAGCCTAAATTTTGTGTTTAGACAGTGGAGTGGGGCTTGAATCTACAACCTCCTCTCAGAGGTAAGAGGGCTACCAGTTGAGCTACTGTTGCCATTTGATGTGATAGCCAAACATTTTCCAAAAATGCAAAACCCAGCAGCTCTGGCAGCATCCATGAGCCAAGAAACAGAGCTAATGTTTTGATTCTGATATGCTTCTTTTAACAGAGGCAAAAGAGGAATCAGGGAAACAGAAGGTATGGAATGCAAAAGCCAAACGGATTGCTAATAGTGTCAAAAGTGAAATAGAGATGTAAAACTTGTGTAAATTACGATGTGAAATGTTGAAAATAGGTCCGTTTTGCTGAGAGCAAAGTCAACAAATCACCATGTGGTCTCCTTTACAGCAAACACAAGCTAGTGACCATTTTGCAGATGGACCTCTGCTCTGTCTGTTAGAATGACCCTGAGCTTGCATGCTATTTCAATAACCCGCCCTGCTGTCATGCTGACATTCCTGTCTTGGGCCTTCTGCAATGTTCCAATGAAGCACAGCCTTGAGGTCTCAATGTTGAATTCAATAACTTCAGAAACTGATCACATGATTCAATGTGTTACAAAAATACTTTTGAGTTAGCCATAGTTAAAATATTGTATAATTCCCTAAGTCTACACAAAGTAGACATTTGTTCCGACATTCAACTGTCATTCAACGATAAATTAGCTGACCACAACAAACTGTATCCATAGGATGGCATTGTGGCTCAGTGGTTAGCACTGCTGTCTCATAGCACCAGAGACCCAGAATCAATTCCAACCTCAGGTGACTGTGTGGAGTTTGCACATTCTCCCCATGTCTGTGCAGGATTCCTTGGGGTGCTCCAGTTTGCTCCAAAAGTCCAAAAATGCAGAGTAGGTGGATTGGGAATGCTAAATTGTCCAGGGATATTTGGGTCAGCTGCATGGGTGGGAGAATGGGTCTGGGTGGGATGCTCTTCGGAGGGGCAATGTGGACTTGTTGGGCTAAGTGGACTCCATGAATGTCTTTCAGTTTTAAAGGTGAAGTTAGTTGGGATTCCTGTTCTGTATTTGTGTTCATTTGGGAATGTTTGTGTTCATGTATTGGGATGCCTTCTGGGGAAGGTGGGACCTGTACAAGAAGGACGGGTTGCATCTGAACTGGAAGGGGACCAATGTCCTGGGTGGAAGGTTTGCTCGAGTAGTTCGAGAGGGTTTAAACTAGTATGGCAGGGGGGTGGGAACCTGAGCTGTATACCGGAGGTGAGAGTTGACGCAGATGAGGCAGTAGCAAGAGGTAGACCAGCTAGTGGGAAGGAACCAAGGGATCGGTTAAAGTGTGTTTGCTTTAATGCAAGGAGTATCAGGAATAAAAGTGATGAACTTACAGCATGGATCAGTACCCGGTGCTATGATGTTGTGGCCATAACAGAGACATGGGTTTCTCAGGGGCAGGAATGGTTGCTGGATGTTCCAGGGTTTAGAGCATTTAAAAAGAATAAGGAGGGGGGGAAAAGAGGAGGGGGTGTAGCACTACTAATCAGAGAGGGTATCACAGCTACAGAAGCTTCCATTGTCGAGGAAGATCTGCCTACTGAGTCAGTATGGGTGGAAATTAGGAACAGCAAGGGAGTAGTCACCTCGTTAGGGGTTTACTACAGGCCCCCCAATAGCAGCAGGGAGATTGAAGAAAGCATAGGTCCGCAGATTTTGGAAAAGTGTGCACGCAGTAGGGTTGTTGTAATGGGTGACTTTAACTTTCCCAATATTGATTGGAACCTCCTTCAAGCAGAAGATTTGAATGGAGCTGTTTTTGTAAGGTGTGTTCAGGAGGGTTTCCTAACGCAGTACGTTGACAGGCCAACGAGGGGAGAGGCCATTCTAGACTTAGTGCTCGGAAACGAGCCGGGGCAGGTATCAGATCTTGTGGTGGGAGAGCATTTTGGTGATAGTGACCATAACTGCCTCACATTCTACATAGCTATGGAGAAGGAGAGGATTAGGCAAAATGGGAGGATATTTAATTGGGAAGAGGAAACTATGACGCGATTAGACATGAGTTAGGAAGCATGGACTGGGACCAATTGTTCCATGGTAAAGGCACTATAGACATGTGGAGACTATTTAAGGAACAGTTGTTGCGAGTGATGAATAAATATGTCCCTCTGAGACAGGCAAGAAGGGCTAAGATAAAGGAACCTTGGACGACGAGAGCGGTGGAGCTTCTCGTCAAAAGGAAGAAGGTAGCTTACATAAGGTGGAGGAAGCTAGGGTCAAGCTCAGCTAGAGAGGATTACAGGCAGGCGAGGAAGGAGCTCAAAAATGGTCTGAGGAGAGCCTGGAGGGGGCACGAGAAAGGCTTGGCAGAACGAATTAGGGAGAACACAAAGGCATTTTACACTTATGTGAGGAATAAGAGAATGGTCAAAGAAAGAGTAGGGCCGATCAGGGATAGCATAGGGAACTTGTGTGTGGAGTCTGAGGAGGTAGGGGAAGCCCTAAATGAGTTTTTTGCTTCTGTCTTTACGAAAGAAACGAACTTTGTAGTGAATGAAACCTTTGAAGAGCAGGTGTGCATGCTGGAATGGATAGAGATAGAGGAAGCTGATGTGCTGAAAATTTTGTCAAACATTAAGATTGACAAGTCGCCAGGCCCGGACCAGATTTGTCCTCGGCTGCTTTGGGAAGCGAGAAATGCAATTGCTTTGCCACTTGCGAAGATCTTTGCATCCTCGCTCTCCACTGGAGTCGTACCTGAGGACTGGAGAGAGGCAAATGTAATTCCTCTCTTCAAGAAAGGAAATAGGGAAATCCCCGGCAATTACAGACCAGTAAGTCTCACGTCTGTCGTCTGCAAGGTGTTAGAAAGGATTCTGAGGGATAGGATTTATGACCATCTGGAAGAGCATGGCTTGATTAAATGCAGTCAACACGGCTTTGTGAGGGGCTGGTCATGCCTCACAAACCTTATCGAGTTCTTTGAGGATGTGACTAGAAAAGTTGATGAGGGTCGAGCTGTGGATGTGGTGTATATGGACTTCAGCAAGGCATTTGATAAGGTTCCCCATGGTAGGCTCATTCAGAAGGTTAGGAGGAATGGGATACAGGGGAACTTAGCTGTCTGGATACAGAATTGGCTGGCCAACAGAAGACAGCGAGTGGTAGTAGAAGGAAAATATTCTGCCTGGAAGTCAGTGGTGAGTGGTGTTCCACAGGGCTCTGTCCTTGGGCCTCTACTGTTTGTAATTTTTATTAATGACTTGGATGAGGGCATTGAAGGATGGGTCAGCAAGTTTGCAGACGACACAAAAGTTGGAGGGGTCGTTGACAGTATAGAGGGCTGTTGTAGGCTGCAGCGGGACATTGACAGGATGCAGAGATGGGCTGAGAGGTGGCAGATGGAGTTCAACCTGGATAAATGCGAGGTGATGCATTTTGGAAGGTCGAATTTGAAAGCTGAGTACAGGATTAAGGATAGGATTCTTGGCAGTGTGGTGGAACAGAGGGATCTTGGTGTGCATATACATAGATCCCTTGAAATGGCCACCCAAGTGGACAGGGTTGTTAAGAAAGCATATGGTGTTTTGGCTTTCATTAACAGGGGGATTGAGTTTAAGAGTCGTGAGATCTTGTTGCAGCTCTATAAAACTTTGGTTAGACCTCACTTGGAATACTGCGTCCAGTTCTGGTGGCCCTATTATAGGAAAGATGTGGATGCTTTGGAGAGGGTTCAGAGGAGGTTTCCCAGGATGCTGCCTGGACTGGAGGGCTTATCTTATGAAGTGAGGTTGACTGAGCTTGGACTTTTTTCATTGGAGAAGAGGAGGAGGAGAGGGGACCTAATTGAGGTATACAAGATAATAAGAGGCATAGATAGAGTTGATAGCCAGAGACTATTTCCTAGGGCAGAAATGGCTAACACGAGGGGTCATAGTTTTAAGCTGGTTGGAGGAAAGTACAGAGGGGATATCAGAGGCAGGTTCTTTACACAGAGAGTTGTGAGAGCATGCAATGCGTTGCCAGCAGCAGTTGTGGAAGCAAGGTCATTGGGAACATTTAAGAGACTGCTAGACATACATATGGTTACAGAAATTTGAGGGTGCATACATGAGGATCAATGGTCGGCACAACATCGTGGGCTGAAGGGCCTGTTCTGTGCTGTACTGTTCTATGTTCTTTGTTCTATGTTCTATGTACACATGTGTTTTTGTGATTATCAAATCGTCCATTGTTTCAGTTCACGTTCAGAATAGAGAGTTCAACAAGGTGCCTGAGATCTGCATATGCCCTTGCACAAGAAAAGGGAACAACTTCAAAGGAACCTGGAACTGTTCAAAGTTATATAATAAAACAAAGAACTGTGGATGCTGAAGATCTGAAACATAACAGAAATTGGTGGAAAAACTTAGTAGGTCTGGCAGCATCTCTGGAGAGGAAACAGCGTTAAGCTTTGAATCCAGTGACCAGTTCTGAAAATATAGAACATAGAACATAACAATGCAGTATAGACCCTTCAGCCCTCGCTGTTGCGCCAACCTGTGAAACCAATCTGAAACCCATCTAACCCACACTATTCTGTTACCATCCATATGTTTACCCAATGACCATTTAAATGCCCTTAAAGTTGGCAAGTCTACTACTGTTGCAGGCAGTGCATTCCATTCCCTTACTACTCTCTGAGTAAAGAACCTACCTCTGACATCTGTCCTATATCTATCACCCCTCAATTTAAAGCTTTGTCCCGTCATGCTAGCCATCACCATCCAGGAAAACAGCTCTCACTGTCCACCCTATCTAATCCTCTGATCATCTTGTATGTCTCTATTAAGTCGCCACTTAACCTTCTTATCACTAATGAAAACAGCCTCAAGTCCCTCAGCCTTTCTTCATAAGACCTTCCCTCCATACCAGGCAACAGCCTGGTAAATCTCCTCTGCACCCTTTCCGATGCTTCCACATCCTTCCTCTAATGCAGCAACCAGAACTGTACGCAATACTCCAAGTGCGGCCGCACCAAAGTTTTGTATGCCTGCAACATGAACTCATGGCTCCAAAGCTCAATCCCTCCACCAATAAAACCTAACACACCGTACGCCTTCTTAACAACCCTAGCAATCTGGGTGATAACTTTCAGGGATCTGTGCACATGGACACCAAAATCTCTCTGCTGATCCACACTACCAAGAATCATGCCATTAGCCCAGTACTCTGTATTCCTGTTAATCCTTGCAAAGTGAATCACCTCAAACTTTTCCCCATTAAACTCCATTTGCCACCTCGCAGCCCAGCTCTGCAGCTTAATTATGTCCCTCTGTAACCTGCAACATCCTACTGCATTATCCACAACTCCACCGTCTTTAGTGCCATCCACAAATTCACTAACCCATCCTTCTGCTCCCTCATCCAGGTCATTTATAAAATTACAAACAGCAGTGGCCCCAAAACAGATCCTTGCGGTACACCACTAGTAACTGAATTCCAGGATGAACATTTCCCACTAACCACCACCCTCTGCCTTCTTACAGCTAGCCAATTTCTGATCCAAACCTCTAAATCACCCTCAATCCCATGCCTCCGCATTTTCTGCAATAGCCTACTGTGGGGAACCTTATCAAACGCTTTACTGAAATCCATATACACCACATCAACCAGTTTACCCTCATCCACCTGTTTGGTCACCTTCTCAAAGAACTCAATAAAGTTTGTGAGGCATGAACTACCCTTCACAAAACCGTGTTGACTGTCCCTAATCAAATTATTCCTTTCTAGATGATTATAAAGCCTATCTCTTTGGATTCTTCCTGGCTAACTTGTAACTCTCAAGCACCCTAACTGAGCCTTCATGCCTCATCTTTACATAAGCTTCCTTCTTCGTCTTGACAAGAGATTCTTCTTTACTTCTTTAGTAGACCACGGTTCCCTCACTCGACCACTTCCTCCCTGCCTGACAGGTACTTACTTATCAAGGACATGCAGGAGCTGTTCCTTGAACAAGCTTCACATTTCAATTGTGCCCAGCTCCTGCAGTTTCCTTCCCCATCCTATGCATCCTAAATCTTGCCTAATCGCTGCATAATTGCCTTTCCCCCAGCTGTAACTCTTGCCCTGCAGTATAGACCTATCCCTTTCCATTGTTAAAGTAAACGTAACCAAATTGTGGTCACTATCACCAAAGTGCTCACCTCCCTCCAAATCTAACACCTGGCCTGGTTCCTTACCCAGTACCAAATCCAATGTGGCCTCACCTCTTGTTGGCCTATTTACATACTGTGTAAGGAAACCCTCCTGCACACATTGGACAAAAACGGACCCATCTAAAGTACTTGAACTATAGTGTTTCCAGTCAATATTTGGAAAGTTAAAGCCCCCAAAACAACTACCCTGTTAATTTCGCTCCTATCCAGAATCATCTTTGCAATCCTTTCCTCTGTATCTCTGCAACTTTTCAGAGGCCTATAGAAAACTCCCAACAGGGTGACCTCTCCTTTCCTGTTTCTAACCTCAGCCCATACTACCTCAGTAGATGAGTCCTCATCAAACGTCTGTTGCCAGACATGCTGACTATTCAAAGTTCATTGGGTTTCAGCTTGCATTTTGCAACTTGCATTTAGAGAAATTGAGACTTTCGGATGCAGAAATCATTCTGCCTGAAGGCAGCATCATTAAATCTCTTCTGCACCCGTTGATCACCAACAGGTACTGCTCAAGGATGAAGACGCCTGATGATTTGGCATGGATGGAACTTATCTTACCAATTACAAATCTTCCATATCACCTGCATTTGAGGAAAGTGCTGCTGAAAGCTATATTAAGAAATCAGGTAAACCCACAAAATGTTTATGTGGAGGAATTCAGCAATATTAGTCTGATAAGTGTCTAATTGAAAACTATCATACTTTAATGATCTATACATAGGGCTGAGAAACATCACAATTATCACCACACCACAAACAGCAGCATTGTTAGGAGGTGATGTGCTAATTGAAAATTTTCAATATTTAGGGAGTTGCTGTGTCCCTCTGATTATCGTGTTTCAGTTCATTGCTACATGAAATGGAAGTTCAGACTGTCAATGTGTTATACGTTAGGAACTCCAGGCAGCTGTATGTATGAATCAAGCCTTGTTTAATCACACAGTAAGTCATTGAGAGATAAATGGACTGAAGGTAAGCTTGTAAGAAAAAATGGTGATTTTGGAAGCTTACAATAAAATAGTGGTTTGATGATGACATTTCAGGAATGCCACTGTACAATGCAAACTTTTCCAGTCATAGCTACAGTGATGGTTATAAACTACTAGTTTCCTCCTTTAGTCTCAAGTCTGTCTATCAAAAAAATACACTGCTCTGCACTTTCTTCTGGAAGATCTGGCACAAAATGGTGCAGTGCCACCAAATGCTGAGTCCTTCTCTCTGAAAACTTGCTGGGATCATTTGCTACCACACTCTTGGGACACACCACGACACCCGTCTCCTGTCCTACCAATCGTGACCAAATGGCGGTGAGAGGACATGGCTTGAAATACTATCAGAGATAATGGGAACTGCAGATGCTGGAGAATCCAAGATAATAAAATGTGAGGCTGGATGAACACAGCAGGCCCAGCAGCATCTCAGGAGCACAAAAGCTGACGTTTCGGCCTAGACCCTTCATCAGAGAGGGGGATGGGGTGAGGGTTCTGGAATAAATAGGGAGAGAGGGGGAGGCGGACCGAAGATGGAGAGAAAAGAAGATAGGTGGGGAGAGTATAGGTGGGGAGGTAGGGAGGGGGTAGGTCAGTCCAGGGAAGATGGACAGGTCAAGGAGGTGGGATGAGGTTAGTAGGTAGATGGGGGTGCGGCTTGGGGTGGGAGGAAGGGATGGGTGAGAGGAAGAACAGGTTAGGGAGGCAGAGACAGTTTGGACTGGTTTTGGGATGCAGTGGGTGGAGGGGAAGAGCTGGGCTGGTTGTGTGGTGCAGTGCGGGGAGGGGACGAACTGGGCTGGTTTAGGGATGCGGTGGGGAAAGGGGAGATTTTGAAACTGGTGAAGTCCACATTGATACCATTAGGCTGCAGGGTTCCCAGGCGGAATATGAGTTGCTGTTCCTGCAACCTTCGGGTGGCATCATTGTGGCACTGCAGGAGGCCCATGACGGACATGTCATCTAAAGAATGGGAGGGGGAGTGGAAATGGTTTGCGACTGGGAGGTGCAGTTGTTTGTTGCGAACTGAGCGGAGGTGTTCTGCAAAGCGGTCCCCAAGCCTCTGCTAGGGACCTGAAATGTCAGCTTTCCTGCTCCTCTGATGCTGTCTGGCCTGCTTTGTTCATCCAGCTCTACACTTTGTTATCTCAATATACTGGGAGTTGCCTTCATAATTGTTTGCTGCACTTGTCTGTTTGCTCTCCTTGTCTGGTGTACAAGGGTACACAGATCCCTTTACACATTCACAATTCCAAATATATCACAATTTAATTAACCCCCTTCCTTTCTGTTTTTCACATCAAAGTGTGTCACTTCACATTTAGATGATCTTCTTTGGATTATTTCAACCTCTGGACATAGGAAAGTAATAGATTTTCCTCAGAGCTCTCCAGTTACACTGCCACAAGATGGGCAACAGCATGTGTGACACAGAAATCCCCCTGCCAAAGACATCCTCTGGCCCCTCAACCTGAAGCGTTATTTCTCTCCCTCTCTCTCCTCAGATATTCCCAGGCTTGCTGTGTATTTCCTGCCTTTTTGACTTTTGTTGTCATCCTGTTGTCCCTAGCTGCTAATTTATCTCCTTTCTATCTAAAACCCCACAGACAGCTGTTTCAATGCAGAAAATAATATTTTGGGTTACAGGCATGTGTTAATTCTATCATTAATGTGAGGAAATTTCCAAAGTTTCATAAAGTTCTCCAATCCCAGATATTGCCTCATTTCATTTCTGGGTTGATTAATTGAAAGATGTTTTATTGCTCTGATTAGTTACTTCCAGCACTGCTGTATCCTACCACTGTCATTGTGGCACAAGGTGACTGAGATGGTCCGTTACCATTCCTCATCAAGCCCTTCTTACATCAGTTATACCCAAAATGATCAATAACCAGTTTCTCTGATGTGAAAGGTGAATTGTAAGCTGATATTTAAAGGACAGTTGTAACCTATACTGCTGGTTGGGGAACTGGCAGGATTAGTGCAACTCTGTATTTACACACCCGCGGATTTTACTTCGCTTTGAATTTGAAGTGTAAAACCAGTGTGCATGCATTTCCTTTTGTTTCCTGCCCAAATACCACCAAAAAGCCAAACTAAAGGAAAGGTGAACCACCTGCACACTTATATGTGTGGAAGCTGCCTGCGGTGTCTGTAAATAATGCCACAAGGGAAAAAAAAACAAGTTGAGTATGAAAAGGGAGGGGGACCACCAGCCTTTGGGTTGAGACTCTGGAAGAAATTGTGTGAGGGTATGGAAAGAATCATTCCCAAGACATGGTGTGGCTGTGTTTCAATATGCAAATGTGAATCCACTGCTCAAAATGCCCTTTCCCTAGTCTTCCCAATTTAACAAGAATATTATTATCAGAATCAGCACACTTTCATGATGTAGTATTTCTCAGTCACGGGGCTGCATTTTTGCCACTTCTTGGGACAGATTGGGAAATGCGAGCACTGGTGAAATAATGGAGAAAGTCATCAGGATGGAGACTGACCTCTTCCCATCGGAACGCACATTGCCAGCATTAGGAATGTTTGTGGTTGATATGCTAAAATGACCATGCAAAGGGTCGCTTCATGGGCATTCTTGTCTCAAACGGGAGAGGGGCTTGTCTTCCACTTTGTGGGGAGACCACCCAATGAAAACTGGAATCCAGCCAGCAAGTATGGGGGCACGGACTTCTTTATGAGCTCTCCTAAAACCCACAGAAGGTGGCCCTAATGCCAAAGGCCACACCAGCAGCCACAGTGCATGCCCCACCTTACCTCTCTCACCAAAGTGGAGATCCCTGTCCAACCTCAACTCTCTTCAAGGAATCCTCATCATCAAAGCTGCTTCTGCCTTGGAGCTGCAGCCTCAGCAGTGACCAGGGATAATTCAGTGATGCTCAGATTGTCCCAGCAGCTCCTGGAGACCGGCCCCAGTATTCACCTGGGAATTTGACACCACCAACAATATACTGTTTTGGGGTCCAGTGCCTGCCAGTTTGGGTTTCCACCCACTTTCCACTCCAAAGTGGGACCAAGCAACAATCATAAAATGTCAGCCCAACTATTCATGGAAATATGTCATAATTAGGGCAAGGAAACAGACCATTCAGCCCAAATAATCAACACCAATGTCTATCCTCCACAGAAGCCTGACCCTTGCATGGAACCCACCCTACTTCATCAAATCCTACCAACAGATCCTTTTAAAACTTGTTATTCTCCACTATGGTATTCCTTTTTTTTAAATTTCAGCATTGCTTAACTATCACTTCATCTTTGAAAAGGCAGTCGTAAAATGGTAATGTGCCAGAACATCAACATGAGAGCACACCAAAGTTTTTAAAATTCACATTTACATAACAACATGAGATCAAAAGAGACCATGTGAAAATGCAACACAGTCGTTCTTGTTTAATGCAAAGTGCTCTCATTATCCATGTACTAGGACCTATTTAACCTGACTTTATTCACCATTTATTAGATTTCATTGTCCACTGCTGTTCAGACAAGAAAATGAAAAACATTGCATGTTTTGTTGTTACATCTGCCATGCCGTTGAAAACTATAGAAGCATTGGGAAATGTCATAATGATTCTATTTTGGGATAATGGTGCATCTTTTGTCATTTTTACTTTTCATGTTGATATTATATTGCCATAAATGAGATATTTCTATACCCTGGTATCTTTACTTTAAGCAAATAATCTATTGATCAATGCTTGTCAGAACAAATTAGTTGGAATATTCGTTGAGCATAACATCAGAATAGCAATTAAAACCATCCAAGCAATAATGCATGAGGTATTTTCACTCTCAGGTGCAGTACAGTCTGGACAGTACAGTACAGGTTCATGGTTTCACCTAGTATGTGTGAAATGCTCGTCAATCTCAGTCGGTGCAGCATAATGGGATTGCTCCAGTTGAGGGTCTTCAGGCTAGGGAGGTAAAAAAATGAGCTTCCAGATTGATCCTAGTGATTCAGCTGGAATGTGAGCATCAGATGAGGGCAGGAGCAGGTCTGTCTTTGATATGCCTTTCAATCAAATAACATGCGTTGACACTCCACCCGCACAGCTCGCAGATTCACAAAAGACCCAGTTTGGCTAAGCACCAGAGGCTGTCAATACTCATGAACCCTTAGTTTATCATGAATCAGCACTCCCAGGAGAGAAAAGCAGAGAAGAGGATGGGACCGTAATATTCATTACTTCAGAGTACCATTGACAGTAAGTCAATAGCTTGGGCTTTTTGTCTTATGCGAGTTGTGTTGGCAAGAAATTTGTACTACACAGACTTTGGTATAAATTGAAGTGTTAACATTGGCAGAAAACAGTGTAGAAAAGGACAAAGCAAGGAAATTAGCCTCAATAGAATCTGTCTAACTGGCAGGCTTGGCCTTGCTTGCTTACCTGCCACAGTCAGTCGAGCTGTCCTGCTCACTATCATCCCAACCCCTTCTACTGAGGCCTCGCACTGGTACAATCCTTCATCAGGTCGATGGTGCTTCGAGTGGATCACGTTCTGTACCATTAGTGATCCATCAGGCATCAACTGCCTTCTGTCATCTGTGCCCAGGTTTAAGAAGGCACCGTCTTTTCTCCAGCCAATAGACACTGGACTCTGGTCAGCTGTGGCTGAGCAGTTGAGTAGGAAAGATCCGCCTCGCACAGTTACGGTGTCCGAAGGCTCAGAAACAAATCTCAATGATATGAATCTTCTGATTTGGGAACCTGAAATGGAAAGAAATAAAGGTGTGCATTAAAAATGGAAATGCATACATGTTTGAATAACACTGTAACAAATTAAGTTATAAATTACAGTGTGACTCAACATTATTTCTATTGATGTTGACTGATGATTGCAGGAGTGCTGTCATCTAGTGCAGTGTGTGCAATATTTCAGCCTCAAGCTGCATGTGATTAAATGGGAATCCAGATATGACTTATTGTATTTTTGAATAGTGAATGAATAAATAAATAACAGATATCATCATCGGTACAGGGTATTGATAATCATATTAGGGTGGTATTTGCCTGTGCATTATAACCTTTCATATGTTTGTTGGTATTATAGGAAGATTAAAAGCAGAATGTGCAATAGCTTTTATAGTTTAAATTTTCTGCCCTGATCTACTGCAAAAATTGCATGTAGTGCAGGTGAGAACACCAAACAGAAGACAGGTGTAATAACCCTCACCTTCTGCAGAAAGCTGATAATCTGAAATGCTCACACTATTTGTTCCTCCACAGATGCTGTATGTGCCTGGTATTTTGTTTTGACTTCAACTTTCCATGAACCACAGTATTTCACTTTGAAGACCATGGGACTGAGCACCGTAACACCAGCACTGGCATTGTACAGAAATGGGATCAGTCAACATGATAAATCAGAATAACTGGGCAGACCTACAGGGAAAAACAAGGCCAACAGACAAACAATTTCAGTTGATCATGAGATGGCCAATGGACAGAAAGTAAGGTCAGACCTAGTCACTGTCATGATGCAGGCCAATGCTCCGAGCAATTACTTTGATAACATCAAAATATTGCTTGTGGCAGCTGGGCAAAAATCCAAAACTTTTTAAAAGAGAAAGACTACAAATCTTTGTCTGATTAGTGGCAGCTAATTAAATGTGCATGTGACCTATTTCATGTATAAGGTATCCTTTACAAGAATTAACTGATGTAACTACAAAGGTGCCACATCTGTAGCTACTCGGTATCTCCTCCTGGACAATAATGTTACAATCCCTGTTGAGACCCAGATGTTTAAAAAGAAATTCAAACCTCTAGCTAGTAGCTAAACAGATGACAAGACTGTCACGAAAAGACATTCTTATAACAAACAGGCTGAAAGCACTCAACCATCATCCCCCAAATCGTCCATGGCCTCATCACCTCAGGTGACCTCTGACCCACTGCTTCCAACCTCATCATTCCCCAACCCCGCACAGTCCGCTTCTGTTTCCTTCCCAAAATCCACAAACCTGACTGCCCTGGTTGACCCATTGTCTCAGCCTGTTCCTGCCCCACCGAATTTATCTCCACCTATCTGGGCTCCATTTTCTCCCCCTTAGTCCAGGAACTCCCTACCTACGCCTGTGATACCACCCATGTCCTCTACCTCCTCCAAAACTTCCAATTCCCCGGTCCCCAACACCTCATTTTCACCATGGATGTCCAGTCCCTATACACCTGCATTTCCATTGCAGATGGCCTAAAGGCCCTCCACTTCTTCCTGTCCCGCAGGCCCAACCAGTCCCCCTCTACTGACACCCTCATCCACTTAGCCAAACTCATCCTCGCCCTCAACAACTTCGCTTTCAATTCCTCCCACTTCCAACAAACAAAGGGAGTGGCCATGGATTCCTGCATGGACCGAAGCTATGCCTGCCTCTTTGTAGGTTACGTGGAACAATCCCTCTTCCATATCTGCACTGGCCCTAAACCCCACCTCTTCCTCCGTTACATTGATGACTGTATCGGCATCACCTCGTGCTCCCACAAGGCGCTCGAACAGTTCATCCACTTCACCAACACCTTCCACACCAACCTTAGGTTCATCTGGACCATCTCTGACACCTCTCTCTCCTTCCTGGACCTCTCTGTTTCCATCTCTGGCAACCACCTAGAAACCGATATCCATTTCAAGTCCATCACCTCCCACAGCTACCTAGAATACACCTCCTCCCACCCAGCTTCCTGCAAAAATGCCATCCCCTATTCCCAATTCCTTTGCCTCACCGCATCTGCTCCCAGGATGAGGCATTCCACTCCTGAACATCTCAAAAATCCTCATTTTTCAAGAACCACAGCTTCCCCCCTGCAGTGGTCAAGAGTACCCTTGACCGTGTCTCCCGCATGTCCCGCAACTTGTCCCTCACATTCCCTCCCCGCAATAACAACCAAAAGAGAATCCCCCTCATCCTCACGTATCACCCCACCAGCCTCCAGATCCAACGCATTATCCTCCAACACTTCCACCATCTGCAATCCGACCCCACCACCAAATACACTTTTCCCTCCCCACCTTTGTCTGGTTTCCAGAAGGACTACTCTCTCCGGGACTCCCTTGTCCACTTCACACTTCCCACCAGCCCCACCAACCCAGCACTTTTCCCTGCAACTGCAGGAATTGCTACACCTGCCCCTACTCCTCCCTCCTCACCCCCATCCCAGGCCCCAAGAAGACTTTCACATCAAGCAGATGTTCACCTGCACATCTGCCAATGTGGTATACTGCATCTGCTCTACCCGTTGTGGCTTCCTCTACATTAGGGAAACCAAGCAGAGGCTTGGGGGCCGCTTTGCAGAAAACCTACATTCCGTCTGCACTAAACAACTGCACCTCCCAGTCACGAACCATTTCAACTCCCCCTCCCATTTATGTCCATCCTGGGCCTCCTGCAGTGCCACAATGATGCCACCCAAAGTTTGCAAGAACAGCACCTCATATTCCGCTTGGCAACACTGCAGCCCAATGGTATCAATGTGGACTTCACAAGCTTGAACATCTCCCCTCCCCTTTCCGCATCCTAAAACCAGTCCAGTTTCTCCCCAAGATAGTAGGAACTACAGATGCTGGAGAATCTGAGAAAACAAGTTGTGGAGCTGGATGCACACAGCCGGCCAAGCAGCATCAGAGGAGCAGGAAAGCTGATGTTTTGGGTCTAGACCCTTTTTCAGAAATGGGGGAGGGGAAGGGGTTTCTGAAATAAATAGGGAGGGGGGGAGTCAGATAGAATATGGGTAGAGGAGAAAATAGGTGGAGAGGAGACAGACATGTCAAAGAGGTAGGGATGGAGCCAGTAAAGGTGAGTGTAGGTGGGAGTTAGGGAGGGCATAGGTCAGTCCAGGGAGGATGGACAGGTCAAGGAGGCGGCATGAGGCTAGTAGGTAGGAGATGGGGGTGGGGCTTGAGGTAGGAGGAGGATATAGTTGGGAGGAAGTACAGGTTAGGGAGGCAGGGACAAGCTGAGATAACAAGGTGGAGAGCTGGATGAACACAGCAGGGCAAGCAGCACCAGAGGAGAAGGAAAGCTGACATTTTGGGCTTAGACCTTTCTGAAGAAGGGTCTAGGCCTGAAATATCAGCTTTTCTGCTCCTATGATGCTGCTTGGCCTGCTGTGTGCATCCAGCTCTACAGCTTGTTATCTCAGGTTCTCCAGCATCTGCAGTTCCTACTATCTCTGAAACTAAAAGCACTGTTGATTAAACACGCTGTTCATATTTTAATCTGACTGGAGAACCAAACTTTTAGCATACCTGTTTAAAAAAAAACACTGTATTACCTACTCACCCAATTGGCTTTCAACTAGGCATTCAATTCTCCAAGAACCAGTCCAAACTGATTTTTGACTCCTGAGAGTTTACTTTCAATCTTTTTCTTTCCCAGACAAGAAACTTTAACTCCAGAATAACATGAGCTTTATTTGGAATTTCCCCATCTTGCTATAGCTCGACAAAATTTTCCAGCAATATTTTTAACTTCACAAATTTGGTCTTTCCAATTCAAATGCAAGCTTCCAGCTGCATTCCAGCACAGTGAACTATACAGTCTTTAGGCTTCTGACTGCTCTTTCTCTCCCAGACCCTGGCAGAGTAACTTTCTGTAATATTCAATTGAATTTTTGTTATGTCTATAACCTGGCATCATAATGCCTTCCTCTGTACCCTGCCCATCTCAAAGCTCTTCACTATGGTCATGTGCATTTTGTGGGCCTTGTCTCCAAATAGATATGCTGTTAGTTATTCCTTCAACCTCTGCCTAATTTGATCATAGAATTAAATGGGAAGTCTAAAACACAACTGTCTGTAGCCTGATACCCTTAATATTTGTTTGGTACTTTGGAAACTCACAGTCCATGCACTGCTAGCATACAGGCTGCTGCCATTGTTTCCAAGTGCAAAAATCTTGCATAATCTTCCATGTAAAACCATCTGGGTCCCTTCAAACTCGAGCAATCAAGCCACCAGAATTCAGAGTAAGTCAAATGATATCTTCAGTTTACCATCCCTTAGAAACATGGTCCCAAAACCTTTCTGTAATGTGGCTCTGTGTTCACATTAATGAGTTTGTGTTCAAGAATAGTCTGATCAAGGAGGAGGCACGGTCAGAAAGAGACTTCCCTTTTAGGCTTCCTTAGAACTGTTTGCATTGTATATTAATGCTAAATACAACTTTACATGTAATCTGAGATATACAAGACTCTAATCTTGCAGTTACATCATTAAAAGGTTATTATCTACCTGTGTCTCTCTCTTCAAATCTAATTAGAATGTGCTATTTATGCCCAGTGGAGAATAGCTCCATGATATCATCACAAGTTTGCTCGGTCCTAAAACCCTTACACAACAAAAGCGCGGCAATCTTTAAACTTTGTAATTGCAACAATATGAATCCAATGATTCTTCTTGCCAGACGGCTAGATGTAAACAATGGTTATGTCTGCATCCCTGAGAAGTTAATTTCAAAGAATTCAATTTAAAATAATTACCATCTATGGAAAGAAAGATTTAAAGGTTATGAATTCTTCACGTAACTCACCCATTGGTCCCTCGGGATTATCACTTTTTTGGAGGATGCAGTTGTGAGTTTTAGTGCATCTTCAAGTCAAAATGAACTGAAAGGGTGCTTTATGACACAGGATTAGTCAATAAATTTCAGCACCACCCATTTGTAAAGTCTGAGCAACAGGGTGAAATGCATGCTCCTATGCAAAGGATCAAAACTATTTAAAATACAGGCAATAGGAAGAATCAAATGTTGCACAATAAAGGATGATTAGTGCTTCAGATATTCTGCTTACATCACAACTCTTCCTGATTACTGTAAACCAATTTGAAAGTGCAATCTTTTTCCATTCTATTCACACTTGGGATGTGGGCATCATTGGCTAAGGCAAGCACTTACTGCCCATCCTCCTAAATGCTCAGCGGGCAATTAAAATCCAACCATATTGCTGTGGGTCTGAAGACCAGATGAGCTAAGGACAGCAGATTTTCTTCCTTAAACGACACTAATGAAGCACATTGGTTTTTATGAGAATCAACAATAGTCACTTGGTTTCCATTGGTCTAGTTCTTATTCCATATTTTCATTGAATTCAAATTTCATCATCTACCATGGTGAGACTTGAAGCCATGTCCCCAGAACATTACCTGGGGTTCTGGATTACTCGTCCAGTGATATCTTTCAGTACTAGTCCTATATCCTTATTACACTAATTCTTGCTAACTTATTTTACTGCTGTGTTACTGACTAGCACTGGCTCTAAATTCTGCAATTCCTCAATTTCAAAAAGTTCCATCCATGATTTCAGTAGCTCTATGGTCTCACTCCCACTCTATGCAAGGTAGATTTATCTTAACAGGATAACTGGTTGGCACAACTTTGTATGGCAAAGGGCCTGTACTGTGCTGAACTGTTCTATGTTCTATCTCTGCGATGCCATCAAGCTTTACAGCTCTCCAAGTTCTCTGCACTTCTTCAACTCTAACCTTTTACATGTTGTTGGCTTTGCTCCTTCGGTCAGGATAGCTGAACCTTCAGCTGCGAAGGTTCTAAGTTCTGGAATTCCCTCCCTAAATATCTCTGCTTTACTACCTCTCTCTCGCATTCTTTAAGATTGTCTTTGAGGCTTTGCTTTTACCACAGTATTTATTGGTGTCAGGTTTCTTTTTGTTAATTTGCATTGAGGGTGGTTTATTAACTTAAATGATATACAAAATGCAAGCTGTTATTGTGGTTGCTGTCTTGTCCTAAGACTATTCACTTTAACCTACCTGGGATTTTTCACTGTTTGACTAGAACTCCATTGGTTTGCTTTGAACAAACCACATAACTGAGCTGAAGGGCCTCAAAATTATCAAGAAAAACCTGAGATTTATCTGTTTCTGCGTGATTGACTTACCCTGAGAGTCGTGAATCTGTGAACCATGTATTGTATACTAGTTCTACTGTAGTGGCTGATGCAGCATACAATAATTTACTGAATCTGTGAGGACTGTGTGGCACAGTGATTGTTCAGAATCTGTGACTGGTGTGCCCTCCCAATCTTAGTGGGTCCAGTATGCTCAGTCCATTCAAGCATCAGATGTTGATCATTTGCATATATTGGCATGAAACGTCTCTCCTCATGTTGTTGTCAAAGTGGCTGCATCGCGAGGCCAAGAAGACCATGATATGGGTTACTTTACTACAATGGAACATCATCTTACTTCCAGCATTGTATTAGCTGCTGTTAGCCAAATATCTGTCAACAATTTCTATTAATGATTTGTCACTTCTGTTGCAAATTCACCATGCTGGAAAGTGTTGAAAAGCTGTACTATCATAGACATGTCATAGTTATGCTGCTCTTCCACAATCACAGTGCCCTGCCTGATATTTAGAAACCCTGGCATCAGAAAACTTTTACTAAATCCAGTAGGTTGACAATATGTATTGGCACATTTAACAGAAAATGTGGTACAAGCTTCAAAGAAATAAATTGAATCAGATGACATGTCATTGATAAACTGACCATAATGAATGAATGGTTCTAAAATTTACGCACTCAATTCAAAGTAAAGAAGCAAGAAATGACAATCTTGGTTTGTGATAAACGTTCACACATCAGAAATTTCCTTGAAAGCAATTCACACTGCTTTTGACTTTTCATGTAGATATCATCAGCAACCAGTTTGTTCTCTTCCTGCATTTGAACCCCTTTGTTGCTATGGCACTGTCTGCACAGATCAACTTGCAAATGTTCTTTTTCTCAGGGAATGAATGAAGAATAAATAATAAGCAATGAACAAGGTTTGAAGTAAAAAAGATAAATTATCATCCAGCTTTCTTCGTTCCTTTCATAGACATTGGCAAGTAGGAATCAAGAAAGTAAATGAAGAAGATTGCCTTCCAAAGGAGTGATAAATGAAGATCGCAGAGTAAGTCAATTCCTCACAACAAGATAAAAAGCAGCATTAGCAATTAAATGGGTTGCCAACTAGCCTTCCAAGACCGGATATGAAGCACAGCAAGCATGACGACTGAAAGAAAAGAACAAAAAAAATCAATTGTGGAACTTTTAATTGAAAAGTGAAATGTTTTATAAGATGATGTGTCACAGAATGAGCTCATTCAGCCCATCATGCCTGTGTAACTCCTTTTAAGTGTTAACAAATTAGTCTCACTTCACAGATTCTGCTGTTGTTTGTCATTTATGGAAACAATTTAGATGAGATCATTACGAGGCATGGTTTGCACATAACCCAAAATTGGTAGTACAGCCAACAATGAAGAAAGTAATCTAAGAGTACAAATAAGACCTTGATCAGCTGGGCTAATGGGCCGAGGAATGGCAGATGGGGTTTAATTTAGATAAATGTAAGGTTCTGCATTTTGGTAAGGCAAACAAGGGCAGGGCAGAACAACAACAAAGTTGCTGGAAAAGCTCAGCAGGTCTAGCAGCATCTGTGAAGGAGAAAACAGAGTTAACGTTTCGGGTCCCTTCCTCAGAACTCTGGACAGACACAGTTAATGGTAGGGCCCTGGGGAGTGTTGTCGAACAGAGAGACCTAGGAGTTCAGGTACTTAGCTCCTTGAAAGTGGCATTGCAGGTAGACAGGGTGATGAGGAAGGCGTTAGCATGCTTGTCTTAATTGATCAGAGCACTGAGTACAGGAGCTGAGATGTCATGTTGCTGTACGGAAAAACTATGTCCAGCTCTGGTTACCCTGCCATAGGCAAGATATTACTAAATTGGAAATGATGCAGAAAAGATTTACAACGATATTGTTAGGACTGGAGATTTTTATTGAGCTAAAAGGAAGCATAGGAAGTTGAGAGGTGGACTTATGGAACTTTGCTAATCACTTTATCTATGCCCCTCATGATCTTGTAAAGGTCTTTTCCCCAGGGTGGGAGAGTTCAAAACTAGGGGGCATAATTTTAAGGTGGGGGGGAAAGATTTTAAAGGGATCAAAGGGGCAACAATTTCACATGGAGCTTGCTACATAGATGGAATGAGCTGCCAGAGGAAGTGACAGAGTGGGTACAGTTTCAACATTTAAAAGGCATTTGGACAGGTACATGAATAAGAACAGTTTAGAAAGATACAGGCCAAACACAGGCAAATGGGACAAGAGATGATGGGAACTGCAGATGCTGGAGAATCCAAGATAACAAAATGTAGAGCTGGTTGAACACAGCAGGCCGAGCAGCATCTCAGGAGCACAACAGCTGACGTTTTGGGCTGAGACCCAATGGGACGAGTTTAGTTTGCAAAATCTAGTTGGCATGAACGAGTTGGACTCTAGAGTCTATTTCCATGCTGAATGACTCCATGACTCTGTGTCCCAGCACTGATCTTGAAGCAGTAGCTGGCATCAACATATAAGGCTTTGACAATGAAATCCACTAAGTTGATAAAAAGATGCTTCTGAAACTAAAGACTCTGATGTTCCTTATCGCAGAGATGTCACAGACCATTACCTTCATTGCCACTTTTATGTCCATTTCCAATTATTTTATAATTAAATCTGCAAAAGTGTCAAAGGTTAAAGACTCACATATTTAATGCTCTCAAAACTTTCCTCCTGAGCAGCAACCTGAAGAATAATCTTCAGCTCTTCAAATCTCCAGGGCAATTCTGGAAATTTGGTCACTATGGCCGTAGGGTGCTGCAATTTCCAGCTAATGGTTATTGAGACTGAAAGCCATAGATGAATAAGACCTTCACAGGGGGACGGGTCCTCCATGCCAAGACAGGATGGCCACACCAGGGCACTGCCACCCTGAGCCGAGACCGCCACTTCTCCTTCAGGCCTGGCTGCGGACTGAAACCTCAGTTTATCCTTCATGTCCAGGCTGGGGAAATCAACCAGGGATGCGCTCCTTGCTTAACAGGAGACCCTGAGATAGGGTGAAGCCGTATCCAGCTCATCCTGATGTTGCTGCCATCGGACGCCTCCTCCTTGACCTGCCACTCTCCAGGAATCAAAGAAAAGAAGATGAAGACAGAAGAAAGAAAAGAAAAAGAAAAGAGTTAAAGAAAAAAGAGGGAAATAAAGAGAAAGAAAGCTGAGTGGAGTGGACAAGTCTTGGGCTCAGTCCACTTAGTTTGCTACTATCTTGGGGAGAAAAAAGGAGTTGCAATAAATTGGTGGAAGTTGATGTCCCTTGCATAAAACTGTGTTGGCTCTTCCTGATTTGCATAAAGTTCTCTAAGTACCAGGTGACAATCTCTTTGATGTTCAATTTATAACACGTTCTCCATGACAGATGTCAGGTTAACTGGCCGATTGATTCCTTTTCTGCTTCACTCCCTTCTTTTATGGAGACTGGGCATGGGGCTAGCTTTGCTACAGTACAGGAACAGTGATATAATTCAAAGTCAAGACTGTATGTGGCTTGGGTCCCATTGCTGGCAGTTGTGTGACCACTTTCTGTGACCACTAGCTCAATCAGGTGACCCCATCAATAAGGGTTGGACTGCTTCCTGGAATAAAGTGCCCAGGTAACTTTCCCTCCCTTGAATGTTTTACAGTGCCGGAAGCTCAGACTAGTGCTCATTGAATCTAATCTAAGCTGCAAATGCTTCCTGGAAACATATTGTCCTGGATTTTACTGGCATCCAAAGTTCCCACACTTATCAGTCATATCATCTTGTTTGCCCTGTGATGATTCCTTGTGTGTTAATTCACACACCAGGCCATCTGAGATGAAGCGATAAAGCTAAAAGGCCTGGAATAGATTGGCTAAACATGCTGCAGAGGGCATGGGATTCAGATACACCTGCTCCCACCCTGGAGTGCAAATTTCCTCAGATCCACCTGCAACTGTTAAATACTGCAGATGGTGCAGAGTTGTGGAAAGGGAATTAGCAAATTGACTGCCCTTTGACAGCGCTCTGCATTCTGCCACATATGCCATCACACACTTCCAGCTGCAGAGTGAGTCCAACTTTGACATACAGGCTTGACTCCTGTCCTGAATCTCCACAGGAAATTTGCTCCAATGTTACAGGAGGACATTTGATGATGTATATTAAAGAGGTGAAGAAATGTCTGGCCAACTGCCTTGGTCTCTTTCCCATCTTTGGTGGTGGCTCAACCTGCATCCGTCATGGTACCAACAACACGGTAACTAAGTGACCACAGCAGCAACAAAATAAATCACTTCTATATGTGTGCAGTACATCTAAACCAAAGAGGACTGGAAATAAAATTGGCCAGTCTGGCGTTTGAGTTGCTGTTTTAGATTTAATAGTCACCTTTAACAAAGTATGTGAGAAGTTCACACCACTATGTTCTGTTTCTTAATTGAAGAAACTGGTTGGCATTTTGGATTTAAAGGTCATCTTTAATAAAGTGCATGAGAAGCTCGTGACATAATGTTCTATTTCTTAAATGAAGAACCAAGGTGTGTGGTCAAGGCCCATAGGAGTAAATTTGTAAGCTTCTGGTCACAGCATTTAAGTCTTGCTACTCAGAAGTGCAGGTAACAACCTCCTTGTGTTTAATGATTTATTTGTAAGCTGCACTGGTATCGATCAGGCCTCTGCACTGGGAGCCATGAATTCCAAAATTTACTCCAAAGTGGCAGGAATGAAATAAATAAGATATCACCTGACATAAATCATGGAGAAATAATTGGACAACACCATATTTACAAGTTGTACAGTTCCAGAATGAAATAGATTTGATACATGAAGAGAAAAGAGGAAAGATAGTGTCCAACTAACTCCCTAAATGTTAGAATATACGTGTCAACCAGCCGGCCGATTTTTGTGCCACCCATAAAGTGACTTAACAAATGCCCTCATTGTCATCGACATCTTTTACGCATATCACAAACAATACCCTCAACAATTTCCTGTGGTAGAGAATACCACAGCTAGTGGATTGACCTCTTGCACTTAAGGTAGAAGATTCTGAGCTTAAGAGCCCTCCAGACAGTTGAATGGAAAAATGCTGAACACATTGCTGTAGACGGAATGTTCTAAAGGTCCGAAAGGTGGGCTGTGGTGAGAAATGTGGAAGAATCACGTGAGCAGTTGGGTGTTACTTGATGTTGGGGACAACTCATTCCTTCTTCAAACAGAGTTCTGGGGAGTCACGATGAGATTTTGGGCAGGCAGCAGCAGGGAAAAGTGACAAAGTTTATGGATTGGTGACACTGTCATTAATTGCAAATCTTGCCTCATTAATATATACATTCCTATTCTGCACCCACTGTGAGGAAACTAGACATCGAAAATGCCCGACATGAAAGCCCAGAGGGGTTATTGGGTGACTTGCCATTTGCTCCTCCAGACTACTGTCTTGGGCACCCAACAACAGCAAATCAGGGGAAGCTCCAGGTACACACAAGAGACTTCCAATGGACACTGGCATACAGCACCAGGGTGGGCATCTTCACACAGGCCATCTTTACACATAGTTCGATCAGGTAGAAAAAGTTGCAAAAACAGAGTTTTCCAGCTAGATGAAATTGTGATGCAATAACAAGCAACTACACAAAATCAGGAAAAGACACCTGGATTTCTCTGGCAGAGAATAAACCCACTAGGGGAAACTAGAACTTATCCCAAACCATAGTTTCATGTTATCTGCAAAGAGAAAATGGAAGGGAAACTTGTAACTTCCATTAATTATCTTATTAGCTGAACACAAAGTATTAGAATCATGATTGAGCCCAAGGCCAATAAAGCCTGACTGAGAGATTTGCAGCTGAAACAACATCATGCTTTGGTTAAAAACATGAGGGGTTCAAGGATGAGGGATGCAACAGCGATTACAAGCAATTCCAGTTTTACTCGGACATGTGTTGGTAATTTATGGTTCAATTTATAAGATAGCCTAACTGTGTAGAGATCTTGGAAAAGCTGTCTCAAGTATTTACAGCTCAGAAAGCAAGTGGAAAAATATTTATGTATGTGTTGGTGTATGTGATATGCCACTATAGAGTGTCTACAGAAGAGGCACTATTCTTACATAACAAAGTGGTTCATTTCAAAGTAGCAGTAAGTACAACTATATTTGGTCACACATTATTACAATGACTTTATGGAGCTGGTACAAGTACTTATACTCCACTAATAAACAGATCAAGAGCTCCATTGCTCCACCACAGTCAGCGTGTGACATCAGGATGAGCTCTTATGGTCCCTACCACTGGACCAGGAGGACTGGGTTCAAGTACCACCCGCTCCAGAGGTGTGTAATGACATCTCTGAACAAATTGATTAGAACATACCTGTGATGGGTAGAATCAATAAAGAATGAACATTAGCATCTTCGGAATTATTAACCTTAATAACTGATTGCACATACAAAAATTCTGTGGTGCTTTCACCGGCAATGAACAAGGGAAGCCCCGGGTGGAAATTTCAACCTTTGACCTTCAGTGTACTTTATTTAGAGTTCGAAGAAACAAAAGTCAAATACTGAGTTGCTTTCAGCAATATTTTTGCTGCCCTTTCCTCACTTCACTCCCTGAAGTAAGAGTATATTACTTTGAAATTGATTTACATTGGGTGCTTAGAATGTCAATTAATAAAACTACCAATCACTTCCATAAATTGGCAGACAGTTTGTATTATGTATTCCTACCCGGGTACACACAGAAATATTTTATCTAATATTATGCCATAACAAGAAATATTAGCCCTTCGAAACATTGAGCCATGATATTCCAAGTTAAATCACTCAAGCCTGGCAGGTGATGTTTACTTTGTAAATGCTCATACAACATCCTCAATGTTTTTAATGGAGGCATTAAGCTGTTCATTTTATGGGAGCAGTAAACAGCAGACCGGTTTAATAAGGTGGCTTGATCATACAAGCTTGGCATTCGTTACTCTTGGATGAGACACTTGTGTGCCAGGTTAATGAGATTGGTCTATTGATAGAACTTTGACCAAATAAAAATGTATGTCAGGAATTAGGATGTGTGCTGCTACAATCTTCTTTTAGTTGATGTGAGGCATGTGCCTGGATTCCCAATTCTTCCTTCAGCGGGGTGAAATATTTCTGCTCAGAGCAAAATTTCACAATTTCAGCCTTCTCCTGTCAGAATTCTAGCTTGCCATAAAATGGTATGCACTTTAGCTGTCTGGAGCAGAGATGCAATTGTTTTGTCAGAGCACCACTGAAAATCTGTGTGTAATGGGCTCAGCAAACATAGGAGACATGATGGAGAAACAGAAACAGGGCACGCCTGAGTAGGTCTGAAAATTTGTACCATACTGGACTATTTGGTGTGCTAATGTATTCAAAGCAGGATACTCTGATTTCACACAGAACCTTTGTTGTTATCACCCTCAAACAAAAACTAGAAGGACCAAGACAGTGGAACACCATCAACTGCTCATCCCTCTCCAGGTCATATATTGTTCTGATACTTGTATATTACCATTTTTTCACTGTTGCTGGATCTGAATTCTAAAGTTTTCCATCTAACACACTTTGGAATACAAGATTGTAGCAGTTCAAGGCAGAGACTCATTACCACCATCAAAAGGTCAAGTAGGAATGGGAAAAAAATACTGTTGTTGACAGAAATGTTTTATCCCAAGGGAGAGGAAAGAGACAGACAGCTTCTTCACTCCTAATGAAAATCATCAATACTTGGCAGAGCGTAATTTTCTTTTGAACAAATTATTTCATGCCTATTTCAAGGCTAAGATAGACAGACTTTTTAATCTGTCAGGGAATACATAGGGAACAGGCAGAGAAGTGGAGGATTGTGATGTCAGCCATGATCTCATTAAATGATGGAACAGACTCAATGAGCTGAATGGCCTATTTCTACACCTATGTCTCATGATTTACATTGAGTGTTTGGCAAACGTTTATTCACAAAGAGCTAATAAGTGGCCAAGAAAAGACCTGTTCTTTCTTTCACACTTTCTGTTTGGATATGGTTCCCCAATAACCCTCACCAATTGACCGCTGAATCCTTACTACTTAAAACACTGTAGCTAGCACGATCAGACCTGGTCATTCTCCTACTCAGTATCCAGCTATAGGCACTGCTAAATGGATGATAGTCAGGAATGTCAACCATAGCCAATTTTACCCAGCCTAGTTCTGGGGCTCTGCAGCTAATAGTACCACTGTCCTGGCGAAAGCCAGTTCACTGTGACCAGTACAATCAGAGAATTAAAACTGTGCATTTACTGGACTCCATCGTTCAACTGCTCCCTACTTTAGCCAGTGGGGTCATGAAGTTCAATGAGAAATCTAATGAAACTGTTCTATTTATTTCTTTCCCTTTTAAAAATATGGCAAGAGTAATTTGCATTAATTGGTATATGTCAATTGAATACAGTACAAACTCAACAGGTGCAGACCTGAGATTCATCTCCCATCTAACTGAAAGCCTCATTATCGTGCTGTGTAATAAACTTGAATGTGCTTGGGCCTGGCATGATTTATAACTTTCATTTCGAGACAAACAGCAAAAGATCACAAAGTAACCAATAAATAGCTGTTATTGTCACTTATCCATGTACATTGCTTTTATGTGTTTTCTATTAATAGGGATGCTCATGAGTGAGTTGTTCAGATGACATATTGCTTTCTGGATAGCACCAGTTTCCAAATTAGTAAGGGAACAAATTTGTTAATTGGGTTTAAATAATGGCTAACACAACAGTTGGATCATCGTCTGGAGAATGTAAATATGATCTAGCCCAGTGGATTTGATCAAGACAGGTCATTTGTAGGCATTAATGAACTCATACCTAAAGACTGGAGTTGGGGCTGAAAGGAGAGAAATCAGTTTGCTTCTAGCCTGCATATTTAAGCTTTGAGACTCAATTTTAAAATATCTAAGTGTAGCATCTTAGCATTTCTGTCCTTCTCGGATTTCACATGAATTACAGTTTTGAAACAAATACTCGATGGGCAATATGAAATTATTTTGACCTCTGAATTGAATATCTAAAATCTGTTTATTAAGCTAAATGTTATTTTCCCAGATTGTCCATGAAAACTGCTAAATTGTCAATGTTACGTTTTGGAGAAAATCCATACCTATATAAGGAGAAAGTATGTATTCAGTTAGTGTAGAAAAAGAGCTTTACCGGTACAAATTCCAAGTCAAACTTTATTAGTTGCCAGTACAAAAAGGATGATGCCTTCAGATGAATAAGAGAAAAACAGTAAAAACTATGATAACAATTTATAAGTACAAATGAATGTGTAATCAGGTCTTTCAAAAGCAGAATCAGATGTAATGAGAACATAATACTGGAGCAATGTAAGTTCATAATCCTGAATCCAGCCTAAGGGGGAGCTGATCAATGAATAAGGTTTTGAGCAAGCATTCCTGTTCTCCTTACTAGTCGACGTAAGATACGCAAGTTTGGACAGCAGTGCTGCCCCCATTCTGTCACCACACAGGCAATTGCCTGTTGACTGGATGTGTTTCTGGTGTTCCATACATCCAAGTGCAGCATTGAATCTATTTTGAGCAACGATATGAATGACCAGTGTTTTACATCCTATCCAATGATATCTCTGTTGAATGCAGAAAGTGTAGTGTTGAGCCTGCATTCTCCATTTCATTGGTAACGTCCAAGTTTCAGAGACATTTCAGTTGATTAAAGGAGTTGATAGTTTGAAAATCTGTACATTCAGCTATTGGGTCTTAAACATTTCAAATACAAGCAATTATATTCAAAATGCTGCCATCTACACAGAAGTCTACTGGCAACAGGTTTGAAGTTTCTGTTGTAATCAACAGCAATGCTTAGCATCAGTAAAACACCAACACCAAAAGTTTACGATAATCAGGTAAGCATGGCTGTTTCTGCTTTTCTTTTTGCAATTTACATGTATTTTCTTAGCTGGCAGATGATTACATGACTTCCAAAACAGCGACATTAAGGTTTAAATTGCCAGCTGACACAATGTGATCTGCCAGCTTACATTTATTTACATGGTTAAAAAAGAACGGTTGCAGTTATCTGAGGATGAAGCTAGGTGCTCCACTGTCCATGCAGGTCCGGGCCAATTCTCATGAGTGGTAGAGAAAAGGCATTCTCTTGGATTTCCTTTTCTTCCTTTAAGGAAGTCATGATGGCAAGGTGCCAGTGTTGGACTGGGGTGGACAAAGTCAGAAGTCACACAACACCAGGTTATAGTCCAACAGGTTTATTTGAAATCACATGCTTTCAAAGCACTGCTCCTTCATCAGGAGCAACATCTGACAATGTCCTTTAAGGAAGTATCTAACCTCCATTTACTGCCTCACTGCAATGACAGACTCAAGTAAAGAACAAACGAGATGAGTATTTAAATGTATCACCCAAGTGTCTGAGGAAGGGTCAGCAGATCTGAAACATTCACTCTGATTAATGTTCCCAGACCTGCTGTGTTTTTCTAGCAATTTCTGTTTTTGTTCCTGATTTACAGCATCTGCAGTTCTTTCCGTTTTTACCTTCGTGTTGACGCTCCATTCAAAATGTTAAAGATTTCAAAGAAGAAATGAAATGGATTGGAGGTGGCAATCAGTGAAAAGCACAAATTTTTTTTACCTTCATTCAATTATCACCTTGCTTTCTTTTTCTTTTTTGTTCAGACTATGCAGCTAAAATTGGTCTTTATTTAAAAGTTAAAATGATTCTTAATGAGTTAGCATTCTACACTATATGGCTACTCTTACTTTTAACTTACTTTAACTTACTGTAAAACCAGGCTGTCAAATTCATGATTATAGACATTGCTAAAGAGCTTTTTGATTAGGTGTTCCTCAGTATATGAACAATCCTATAATGCCACATCTTTCATACGATACCAGACTTCTCACAGGGTTGCTTCATGACCACTTCCAATCCTGTTGAGATCCAATGATCCCACGTTCTCATTGACCAATGGGAGTCATTAGATGGTGATCAGCAATGGGATACATGGCTGACATTTACCTTCCCAATCAGGGGCAGGGCTTATGGCTGCACCTCAGTTGGGATCAGCTACCTTTCAGGCACTTCAGCAGGTCTAGTAGCATCTACGAAGAAAAATCAGAGTTAACATTTCAGGTCTGGTGACCCTTCTTTCGAATTCATCTCCAGTTCTGAGGGAGGGTCCCTGGACCCGAAACGTTAACTCTGACTTTTCTTCACAGATGTTGCCAGACCTGCTGAACTTTTCCAGCAACTTCTGTTTTTGTTCCTGATTTAGAGCAGTTCTTTCGGTTTTTACCTTTGGACATTTCCTGTGTTAAAGGTATTATATAAATGCACATTGACCTTGATTGTCAAAGGACACCTTAAAAAAGATAATGTATTGTGGATACTACAGATCTCAAACAAAAACGGAAAGTGCTGAAAAATATCAGCAGGTCTAACTAGATTTGTGAGAAAAGAAACAGAGATAATGATTTTATTTTAATATGATTTTTTTGGGACTCCTTCCAAATACATAGGTTTATAGGGCTTAGGAACAAGAGTAGATCATTTGTCTCTTCCGGCCTGCTCCTCCGCTGACCACTCCTCACACCCCCAACATAACCTTCAACTTTGTTACGTATAAAGAATATATTTAATTCAGCCTTGAACAGATCTGAAGAACAGCCTCCACTGCCTTCTAAAGGAATGAATTCCCTATACTATTCTCGAAGTAAAATAGTTTCTTCTCATCTTTGACTTTAAAGGAAGACCTGTTATTCTTAAACTATGAGTTCCTTATCCCCACCCGCAGAAGGAAATATCCACCTGATTCAGTCCCCTCAAAATTTTATGTTTTAATAAGATTGTCTCTTATTCTTTTAAACCCCAATGAATATAGTCTTAATTTGTTCAATCTCGCTTCATACACTAAGTCTTATCCCAGGAATGACTTGAGTAAACTTCTCTGAACTGCTTCAAAAGAAATTATATCTATTTTTCAATTTACGAGACCAAAACTATACAGAGTACTCAATATGTTGTCTCACCGACTCCTCCAACATCTGCAGTGACACTGGTACATCCCATTCCCCTTGCAATAAATGACAATGCTCATAATGAATAATTAACTGAAATGGATTAACCACACATTAACCAACCCCAGGAAGCCAGGATGAGGTGGGTCTTACAATGCATAGCTGCTTCCCAAACCCTGAATATTGAGGGGAGAGTGGGGTGACTTAGTACTGAGGGATTAAATATAGGAATATTTTTGAAGGGAGCAGAGGGTTATTACAAAGGGAGAGGGAGTTATTACTGAAGGGAAAAGGGACAAGCAGAGGATTATGACTGAATGGAAAAGTAATGATAACTGGAGAGAGAGAGAGAGAGAGAGAGAGAGAGAGAGAGCATGAATTATTTCTGGGGGTAAAGGGTAATTGTTACTTCAGGAACAGGGATCAATTGTTGAAGACGGAGTGGTGGGGCAATTACTGAGGGGAAGGGGAATTATCGAGGAGAAAATGAGCATTATTACTGCAGAGAGGAGGGGATAATTACTAAAGAGAAGGAAGATGAATTCTGAGAGGAATGCTGAATGATTACAAATGGTGAGGGAGAGAATTATAATTGGGGATGAGATGGGGAATTATCACCGATGGTGGAAAGGGAGATAAACGACTAAGGGGAAGGGGCATTAACACCGAGAACAGATGGAGGATCATTATTGAGAGGGGACATGGGAATTATAACTGAAGGGGAGAAAGAGTAATCTTTGAGGGGAAAGGTGGATTGTTACTGAGGATGAGGGAGGGTTATTACTATAATTGTTACAACAATCAATATTATTACAATTCATTAGACATGATTAATTCATGTTCATTATTTCTGAGGCACCCGGCAGACAAACATTGTTTCATGTAAGAGTCATTTCGGACTTGAATTGTCAACTCTGCTTTCAACAGTTCTGCCAAACCTGCTGAAATTCCCCAGCAAGTTCTGTTTTTATAACATACACTTTCTTCTGCCTATTCATTCAAATGATTTCAGTGTGAAGCTAGAAATAAGGGTGCTGTGACTGGCTGCAAGGAACTGGAAGTCTGATGCCAATTAAAACCAGCCTGCATCTTTAAAATGAAAGATGCAGAGAACTTAAATTCATTCATTTTGATAGAAAGCAAACAGAAACACAGTACGATTTTGAAAACTTCAGAGGGGCCTATGTATATTTGTGTACAAACCATTGAGGATGGCAGGGCAAGTTAAAAGACATTTAATAAGGCGTGAGGAACCCTGGGCTTTATCAATAGGATCATAGAGTACAAAAGCTAGGAAGTTATAATAATTTTCATAAAATACTGGTACCTCAATATTCAGGGTTTGGGAAGCAGCTATGCATTGTAAGACCCACCTCATCCTGGCTTCCTGGGGTTGGTTAATGTGTGGTTAATCCATGTCAGTAAATTATTCATTATGAGCATTGTCATTTATTGCAAGGGGAATGGGATGTACCAGTGTCACTGCAGATGTTGGAGGAGTCGGTGAGACAACATATTGAGTACTCTGTATAGTTTTGGTCTCGTAAATTGAAAAATAGATATAATTTCTTTTGAAGCAGTTCAGAGAAGTTTACCTGATACGAAGTGTTGTGTCAAGTCTACCGCACTTTAGGAAGGAAGTGAAGGTGTCAGAAACAGTGCAGAAAAGATTCATGAGAATGGCCCCAGGGATGGACAACTTCAATTACACAGACAGATTGGAGAAGTTGAGACCGCTTTCCTTTGAGAAAGAAAGATTGATATTTGACAGTTATTCAAAATCCGGGCAGTGCAGATGGGCAAAACTCTTCTTGTTGGTGTAAGGATTGAGAACCAGCATAAAGAACAGGTTAAGGTAATTGACAAAAGAAGCAATGATAACATGACAGGAAATTTCTTATATTGCAGCGAGTGGTTGATATCTGGAATGCGCTGCCTGAGACTGTAATGGAGGGAGGTTTAAAATTGAGGCATTCAAGAAAGTATTAGATCATTATCTGAAAAGAAAGAAAGAATGTGGAGGGCTGTGGATAAAAGGTGGGGAATTGCTACCTCGGAAAGCCAGCTCAGATACAGCATGGAAAAAGGCTTGCTCAATGATGTAAACACTTCCTCATTCTATGATTCTAAATACATATTGGCTGCAGCATGTACCAGAGCTTGTTGTAGATGAAAGTCTAAATAAAACACGTGCTTAAAGATAACAGAAAGTCTGGTCCAAGGTTTTCCAATACAGCTCTACAGACTTCAGTCGAGGAATTGTTGTCAAGAAGAGTCACTGGCTTTGAAACATTAGCCCTGCTTTCTCCCTATAGATGCTGACTGACCTGCTGAGTTTCTCTAACAATTTCTGTTTTTGTTTCAGGTTGTCAGCCTCCGTAGCACTTTGCTCTATTTTAGTGTCACTTTAGAGGATAGCTGGTGATCTGTAGAACCTGATTCTGTGCAGATGATTTTAACCACTCTTTTGCAGATTAACACTGCCTGGACCTTTAAGCAGTTCCATCATTTGGAAAGCTGCTACTTCAACCATTTCTATCTCTTCACAGGGTCAGAAAACACATGACACCAGATTGTAGCCCAACTGGTTTATTTGAAAGCACAAGCTTTTGGAGTCTTACTCCTTCTTCAGGTGTTAGTGAGACAGATAGTATCAGACACAGAATTAATAAGTAAAAGACCAAAAGGTCACACCACTGATGAGGATGCTCTAAACAAACCTGAGATGCTGTTAAATCTTATTAATTAATTGATTAATAGTTATATGTAAATGCCCAAATTTCTTTCAAGTCACTGTCTTGAGAGAACTAAAGGATCTAAAAGTGTAAAGAAGATGTGATATTTTAGGGCAGACAATGCATGTTAGGTGTGAAGCCTTGTTTAGAATCTGTTTGTGTTTTGATTTGGAGTCAGGCTGGTTTTATTTCTAAAGTAGGAATTTTTTGCAAGTACAAGCGTGTGAGTGACTGTGTGTGTGCACGAGTGAGTGTGTGTGTGAGAGTATATTGTGGTGGGGTCACCTGTAGTGCAACATGAACCCAAGATCCCGGTTGAGGTCGTCCTCACGGGTACCGAGCTTGGCCATCATCCTCTGCTCAGCAACTCTGCATTATTGTGTAACCCGAAGTCTGCCTTGGAGGACGTTGACCCAAAGACCTGAGACACACTCTCTCTCAGCTCTTCGCGCACGCGCGCGCGCGCACACACACACACACACAAACACACACACACACACACACACACACACACACACACGAATCTATGGGGTGAATTTGTATTTGCAGATACATTCTATTTAGCTCAAAAAACACACTTTATAAACAATTAATCAATGTGGCATTTTATAAATTCCTACTTTTAGAAATAAAACCAGTCTGACTCCAAATCAAAACACAAACAGATTCTCAACAAGGCCTCAAACCTAACATACATTGTCTGATCTCAAATGTCACCTCTTCTTTACACTGATAAAACCTTTAGTTTTCTCAGGGCAGTGACTTCAAAGGAGATTTAGATATACATATTAATCAATTAAAACCTTCTAACTGATTAAGATTTAACAGCATCTTAGGTTTGTTTAGAACATCTTCATCGGTGATGTGACCCTTTAATCTCTTACTTATAAATTCTGTGTCTGATACTATCTTTCTCACTAACACCTGAAGGTATAAGACTCCGAAAGCTTGTGTTTTCAAATAAACTTGTTGGGCTATAACCGGATGTCGAGTGATTTCTGACCTTGTCCACCCCAGTCCAACCCCGGCACCATCACATCATCTCTCTTCACAGGATCAAAATCATGCCTTTCAAAAATTTTAATCTGAAAAATTTTGTTCGGAGTAGTGTTTATTGTAACCAGATAGTGTAAATATCATTGTGCTATTACTCCATCAGCTATCAATCAGCTTTATAACTCCTTGCCAAGGAGAGCTATGGAGGTAGGCACTTTGTGTATATTTAAGACTGAGATCGACAGATTCAAGGGTTATTGGGAAACATAGGAAGATGGATTTAAGGCATTTCAGATCAGCTGTGATCCTATTGAATGACGGGTTAGGTTCAAGGGGCAAAACAGCCTACTCCTTCTCCTATTTCTTATTGTCTTAGGCTAAAATCCTCGGCTCATTCAAGTATGTAGGGCATGAAAGAATGAATGCTAAAATATGAATTCAACACAACATGCACCTTTGTAAACGTGGCTGCAGTGATTTGTTCAGCTCACTCACAACCTGAATCAGCAATGAATGTCTCATCAAGCATGTAGTACAACACCCACAGTTTGTCCATCAAAAGAACAGCCAAGTCTTTGCTCTTAAAATAAATTGGTCATCAAATGGACACAAGTAAGCATCCTACTCTTTACATGGTATCTTCAGGCATTGCTCCTTTTCATTCTACTGTGTCTTTTTGATTAGACACTTCCATAAAAGCTGTTTTGACCTTTTTGTTGCCAGATATTAATAACTCTTTGGTTGCTTCCATGGTTAAGGAATTTCACAAGTCATTTAAATTACAGCCTCTGCTGAATTTAACAATGGACAATAACTTGATTGGTGATCTGTTGTTACTAATGATTAATTTTGCCACTATTTTACTCCATATTATAGGTGAAGGGTGGAAGTTTTCACAAAGAATACTAAATTATTGTGTGTGAGAATGGGCAATGGTACTATAATTTCATTGCAAGATTTCTTACTGTTATTCCACGCATATAATTTCTGACTTTTTTAGTGCAAAGCATCTTCTTGAAGTCCTTTCCCCTCCTCCAACAAATGCAACAAACTCTTCAGCTTTTTTGACATGAAGATTGAGAACTCCTGACTAGCTTCCTTTAGTATTTCCATCCCCTTGCCTCCAGCCCACCCATCCACTCAAGTTCTGAGCCTGAAACAGTTCTGAGGATGGGTCACCACAGCCAATATGTTAACTCTGATTTTTCTTCACAGCTGCTGTCAACCTGCTGAGCTTTTCCAGCACCTTCTGTTTTTGCTCCTAGTGCTAAGTTTCCCCACCAACCACTTGCATATTTCTAGTTTCTCACCAATCCGATCTTATGAACATGGTGCATTCTAGGAACACAAGACCCACCTCATGCACTCTTGATTCTATTCCCACAAAGTTGCTGACCACCCAATGTTTCTTCCAGCGTCCCAAGTTAACTGACAGTGGAAAGGGTTCTCTCTCCTCTAGTGCTGTCTCAATTTCCTTCAAGTCTGCCATCGTCACACTTCTCATAAAATAAATCAACTCTTCACCTCTCCATTCTTGCAAGATATCACCACATCTCCAAATTCTCTTGCTTCTCCGCACATTTTGAATGTACTGAATCCCAAAGAAGGGTAATATACAAAAAGTTGACTGCTCCCTTCCTCCAGATGCTGCCTGGCTTGCTGTATTCTTCCAACTTCCTGTTTGTCTATTTTGAATGTTCTTTTCCCTCCCAAATCCACTCTTGGAGCTCCATACTTGAATCTCTGTAATGAAACTTTCACCTCTGCCAAGTCCTGAAACGGCTTTTGTCAAGGTCAGAAATAACATTCTATGTGGCTGTGACAAAGGTAAACTTCTTTATTATTCTCAACTTTCAGAGATCACAGCATCAGACAGCATCCATGGAGAGAAAGCAAGCTAGCATTTCGAGTCTAGATGATTCTTCATCAGGGAAGAATAATCTAGATTTGAAACATTACCTTGATACAAAGTGTGAAGCTGGATGAACACAGCAGGCCAAGCAGCATCTCAGGAGCACAAAAGCTGACGTTTCAGGCCTAGACCCTTCATCAGAGAGGGGGATAGAGAGAGGGAACTGGAATAAATAGGGAGAGAGGGGGAGGTGGACTGAAGATGGAGAGAAAAGAAGATAGGTGGAGAGGAGAGTATAGGTGGGGAGGTAGGGAGGAGATAGGTCAGTCCAGGGAAGATGCACAGATCAAGGAGGCGGGATGAGGTTAGTAGGTAGGAAATGGAGTACAGCTTGAGGTGGGAGGAAGGAATAGGTGAGAGGAACAACAGGTTAGGGAGGCAGGGATAGGCTGGGCTGGTTTTGGGATGCAATGGGGGGAGGGGACGAGCTGGGCTGGTTTTGGGATGCAGTGGGGGAAGGGGAGATTTTGAAGCTTGTGAAGTCCACATTGATACCATTGGGCTGCAGGGTTTCCAAGCGGAATATGAGTTGCTGTTCCCGCAACCTTCGGGTGGCATCATTGTGACACTGCAGGAGGCCCATGATGGACATGTCTACCTCCCCACCTATACTCTCCTCTCCACCTATCTTCTTTTCTCTCCATCTTTGGTCCGCCTCCCCCTCTCTCCCTATTTATTCCAGAACCCTCTCCCCATCCCCCCTCTCTGATGAAGGGTCTAGGCCCGAAACGTCAGCTTTTGTGCTCCTGAGATGCTGCTTGGCCTGCTGTGTTCGTCCAGCTTCACACTTTATTATCTTGGATTCTCCAGCATCAGCAGTTCCCATTATTTTTGAAACATTACCTTGCTGTCTCTCCATGGATGCTGGCTGACCCTCTCTGATTTCTAGCATATGTTTTATTTTCAGTACAGATTCCATTATCTGCAGTAATTTGCCCCACCATCTCCAAATTGTCAGACTGCTTATGTGGTAATCCTCTACTAGATCAGCAGAAAACATATGAAGTGGGAAACACCCTATTTTTAAATCCTGCCCCCTAACTCTTCTTTCACAAGGGGAACTATCCTTTGAGCATGCCCTCTGTTGAATCCTCTCAGGAGTTTTGTTTTTGTTTCAATATGGTCACCTCTTGTCCTTCTAAACTCCAAAGAATGCTGGCTCAACTTGTCCACTTTCCCTCATAAAATAACTTCCCCATCCCAGGTACCAGTTGGGTGAACATTTCCTGAACTGCTTCAAATGCATTCACATCATCTTTTAAATGAGGAGATCAAAACCAGCAACTCTCATATGGCCTCAGCAACATTTTATACAACTGTAGCAATGCATTTATATTCCATTCCTCTTGCAATAAATAACATTCCATTGTTTCCTACTGTCATGCTGCACCTGTATGTTAACTTATGATTAATCATGCTATAGCAGAACAAAATCCCTCTATAACTCAGAGTTTGTCTCCGTTTAAATAATATACTGCTTTTCTATTCCATCTGTCAAATGGGCAAATTCACATTTTCCCACATTATATGCCATCCACTAATTTTTTTTTGCCCATTCACTTCATCTGTCTACCCTTTGCAGACTCCCTATGCCATCTTCACAAATTACTGTCCTACCTAACTTGGCATCATCAATAAATTTGCCACTATACATTTGGTCATGTTATCCAAATCATTAATATGGATTCTAAATAATTATGGCCTCAAACGTATTCATGTTACACACAACTCCTCTCATCCTGGCACCCTGAAAATGTACGCCCATCCTCTGCTTCCTCATGGTCAACCAATCCTCTATACATGTGAATACACTACCCTGATATTAAGGGTTCATATTTTGCATTATAATATTTGATATTGTACTTTGTTGAATACGCGCTGAAAATCTAAGTAAAGTACTTCCACTGGTTCCCCTTTATCTATATTATTTGTTACTTCCTCAAAGAAGTCTAATAAATTGGTCAAATATAATTTATCTTTCAAAATACCACGTTGACTCTGGATGTTTGCTTAAGTACCCTGTTATAAACCCCTTCACAATAAAATTCAGTATTTTCTCTATAATAGATAATTGGTCGATAATTTCCTGCTTTCCATCTCCTTACTTCCTCAAAAAAAGTGTCACATTTGCTATTTTCCAATTTGATAAGACCTTTCCAGAATGCAGGTAATTTTGGAAAATCAAACCAATGTTTTATTATCTCAGTAACTATTTCTTCTAAAGTCTTAGGATGGAGTCATCAAGACTAGAGGACTTATCAGGTGCCAGTTCAAACAATGTTCACACATCCTTCCCTGGTAATTGTAACTATTCCTCATTCCCTTTTACATTCTGATTGACAATATTTCTGGAATGTTATTCATGTCCTCTTCAATTATGACAGATGCAAAATATCTGTTCAATTCATCTGCCATTTTACTTGCAGTTCCCCAAACTCATTCTTCAGAAGACTAATATGCACCTTGACTTATTCTTTCACTTTTTAATATCTGCCATTTTTTAATAGAATTCTAGTGGGTGTTATTTCTAATTGCAATCTAATTGCTCCCTCCTTGTTAATTGTTTAGTCATTCTTTCTATTCTTTATATGTCTTTTCTTCTGGCTTTTCTTTCATCTTTGTAGAATTACCTTTTTTTTCAGTTTGATATTACTTTTAACTCCTTTACTTAGTCATGAATGGTTTTAGAATCATTTCATTTTACGTTAATATATATTGTCTGTGTATTTTGAAATATCTCCTTAAATACCTGTCATTGCATTTTTACTGACTTATTCCTTAACCTGGTACCCTTGTTTAAGTTTGAAACACCAGACCTGAATCCAGTTTTCAAAGTGAACGTGAAATTCATTCATACCTTGATCATGCAGCTTCTATGGAGAGGAAGTAAAGTTAACATTTCAGACCCTGTGACCTTTCTTCAGGACACCTTCAGTTCCGAAACATTAACTCTGCTTTCTCCACAGATGCTGCCAGGCCTGCTGAGTTTTTCTGGCAACTTCTGTTTTCATTTTTCTTTTCTAGCACTTGCACTTCTTTTGGTTTTTCATATTTTGGTCACTGCTGTCTTAGGCTGCATTTCTTACAAGGTAATTAATTAATTCTGTTTCATTACATATTTCCAGAACTGGTATAACCCACTTTTGATTTGGCTCTAGAATGTGCTGCTCTTATAGAAACTATCTAACAGGATAAATGATCACATCTTCCAGACTATCCTTGCCAATCTAATTCATGCAATCTGTATGCGGATTAAAATTATCCATGATCAGTTTCGTACTTTGTCACCAGACCCCATTATTTCTCCCCACATACCTCTTCCTACATTGAAGCTGGTGTTACAGGCTCTTAACACACTCTAAATTGTGACTTCTACGATTATCTTCTTTCATTTCTACTCAAATTGGCTGAGATTCTGATCCCAGAACTTTGGTAGTTTCTTTTTCTATTGTACTGATGCTATCCTTAATTAACAGACATATCTGTGTGAGGTGATGCACTTTAGTAGGAGTAACCAGAAGGCAAAGTACATCAGTACATCAGTACACAGATCCTTGAAAGTTGCCACCCAGGTTGACAGGGCTGTTAAGAAGGCACACAGTGTTTTAGCTTTTATTAATAGAGGGATCGCGTTCCGGAACCAAGAGGTTATGTTGAAGCTGTACAAAACTCTGGTGCGGCCGCACTTGGAGTATTGTGTACAGTTCTGGTCACCGCATTATAAGAAGGATGTGGAAGCTTTGGAAACGGTGCAAAGGAAATTTACTAGGATGTTGCCTGGTATGGAGGGAAGGTCTTACGAGGAAAGGCTGAGGGACTTGAGGCTGTTTTCATTAGAGAGAAGAAGGTTGAGAGGTGACTTAATTGAAACATATAAAATAATCAGAGGGTTAGATAGGGTGGATATGGAGAGCCTTTTTCCTAGGATGGTGACAGCGGGCACGAGGGGGCATAGCTTTAAATTGAGGGGTGAAAGATATAGGACAGGTGTCAGAGGTAGTTTCTTTACTTAGAGAGTCGTAAGGGAATGGAACGCTTTGCCTGCAATGGTAGTAGATTTGCCAACTTTAGGTATATTTAAATCGTCATTGGACTAGCATATGGACGTACATGGAATGGTGTAGGTTAGATGGGCTTGAGATCGGTATGACAGGTCGGCACAACATCGAGGGCCGAAGGGCCTGTACTGTGCTGTAATGTTCTGTGTTCTATGTTCTATCATGCCACATGTACTGAGCTACCTATCCCTCCTATTGAAGATACAGTGTTTACTATCTCATAGACGTGTCTCTGAAATGACTATCAGATCATAAATATTTAGTTCTATTTGCGTTGTCAATTCTTTTGTTCTGTTTTAAAATGCTACGGAGCTTTTACTACTGTTTTTACTAATTTTATGATCTTCAGTCCTTTCCACTGTTGCACTCTTATGTTTGGTTATTCTGTCCCATCCCATCATGCTCTAATCACCTTTAGCTTCTTTTTACTTTGCTCTCTTGCCTCATCTTCTCTAGTTAGCTTAGAACCTTCTAAAACTTAAATCCCTCTCCGCATTATTTACTTTACAGCCTTCTCTTCTGCCCTAGTTGTGCGTCTCACTGGGACATGGTCATGGTCTGCCTCAAGTGAAGATAGTCCCACAGGTATAGATTCCACTTTCCCTAATACTGGTGTCAATGCCCCCGGTATAAAATCTCATTTCTCCTACAGTAGTATTTTAGAGTCACATTGATCTATGTAATTATGTTTATCAAAATTTTAATTCTACTTATTAGCCACAATTGTTGTAAATTATAATGTAGCGAGTGTCAGCTGTGTTGGCCAAATGGGACTCCCACTCCTGATAACTGTTTATGATTGGCATTAGAGAGCATCTTTAGATCGACAGGGTTGTGGTTTCTATGATGAACAGACAGTTATTATTCACTAAATAAAAAGCAAAAGAACCGTGGATGCTGTAAATCGTGAACAAAAACAGAAGTTGCTGGAAAAGCTCAGCAGATCTGGCAGCATCTGTGGACGGAAATTAAAGTTAACATTTCGGGTCGAGTGATCCTTCCTCAGTTGTGAATTGCTGCCAGATCTGCTGAGCTTTTCCATCAATTTCTGTTTTTGTTGGTGTTATTTACTGTCCAAATTTACACAGAAAATAAGGCTATTTAGCAAGGTGCCTGAGGGGGCAAGTGCTGGAGAGCCATGCAACAGAGTGAACTAGCATTTTAGGAACTGCAAACTGGGGAATAAAACAAACCAATTCAAATTAGAGGCATGGGATCAAAATAAGGTTTGGCAGGACAAACGTTGGTAGTGAGATGGATGGTAAGTCACATTAGACAATGAGAGAGGAAAATTAGAACACTTTTCTTAATTCATTCATGGAATGTGGCTATCAGCAGCTCGGTTAGGATTTCATGCTTGTCTCATGCACCAGGAACACATCGGTGGAAATTCACTCTCTTCTTCTACCAGAAAAGATGCCAATGCGGCTATATCCATCATATCCATCTTGGATTCAGAAGTTTCATCAACACTTGACAGAGACAGTGAGCCCCTGTGTTCTGGCAGCCTTCCTGACTGTTAAGTATTAATTCACCAGCCCAGGGAAAGACCTAAGCTCCTGGACAGATGTGGGAGCCAGGGCACCTTTAATTGCCTTCACTTTATCTTCCAACCCAGACTTGTCAATTCTGTAGACCAAGTAGATCACATAAGGACTATGACTAAATTTTCTAAGTGTTCCTTATTGGTCTTCCCTGTTTTTGCATCTCCACTTAATAAATGACAACCTGGGGTAGACCTTGCAAAATGTTCTCTATCATCCGCTGAAAAATTGCACAGGCTGATGATACCCCAAATGGCGGCCTTGCATATTGGTACTAACCCTTATGGGTATTAATTGTAGCATACTGCTGGGAATCCTCGTCTAAACACAACTGCAGGTACTTATGGCTCATGTCCAGCTTCATGCAGGACAGTCCACTCTGCCAGCTTTGCAAAAACATCCTCTATCAGTGGGATGGGCACTTATCCAGCTGCGAAAAGCAGTTTATCATTTGTTTAAAATCTCTACAACGGCAAACTGACCTGTCAGTACATCCAATACTGCGCCCATTCTACAATCACTTTCCAACCTTCTGATTTCTGCCTCTATTTTTGTGGGCAGGCATTGCAATATCATGGAATTACTTCCTGGTCAACATGCAAGGTGGCCTTGGCTTCTTTGATAATTCCTAGACCTTCCTGAAAATCTTCTGGGTATTTAATTCAGATTTCACTCAGGCAGGCATTTTCTAATTGAAAAATATTGAGCCAATCTAGGTGAATTTTTCTCAATCAATTTTGCTCCATCAAGCTTGGGCTTGAGACTTTTACTACAATCGGTGGTAATGAACCGACTGTTTTTCATTAGAGACCAGAATGAAGTTATAACTTTATGCTGTAAAGGTTCCCTGGTATAAGTTCTCAGAATGTGGCATCTATCATTTACACTGGAAGGAGAAATGAGGGTAGCTCGCATTTCAACCAGAGGCATTTTTCAAAGGAAGTTGCTCACTAAGGCCACTGGATACTTCCACTGATGGATAGACTGGCTATTAATATTCATTGAAAACCCACCAACACCCACAGTTTCCTGGGCTCTACATCCACACATCCTGCTTCCTGTAAAGAGTCTATTCCATTCTCTCAACTCCTCTGTCCTTGTTGCATATGCTCCAATGAGGCCAACTTCAAAAAGGGAGCCTCTGAAATGCCCACCTTCTTCCTCAACCAAGGATTCTGCAGCATCGTTGTTGACATGTCCCTCAACCAGGTCTGATCCATCTCCAGCACTTCTGCCCTCACCCCCTCTCTTCCTTCCCACAACAGCAGTAGGGTTCCCCTTGAACTTACTGCCATCCCACCAGTATCCACATCCAGAAGATCATCAGCACCATTTCTGCCACCTCCAGCGAAATGTCACAAACAAACACATATTCGCTTCCCCTCCCCTGCCTGCCTTCCACAGAGACTGTGCCCTCCGGGACTCCCCAACACGCCACCCCCCATCCTCCCTACCCCCCACACCCAACACCCCGCACCACCCCACCCACTCCCACAACATCATCACAGCACCTTCCCCTGCAACCAGCAGAGGTATAACGCCTGCCCATTTATCTCGTCCCTCCCCAGTATCCACGGGCCCAAAAATACCTTCCAGGTGAAGCAACACTTCACTTCCACTTCCCAGAATCTAGTCAACTGCATTTACAGCTCATAATGTGGTCACCTGTACATTGGTGAAATGAAGCATAGACTGGGTGGCCGCTTCACAGAACATCTACATTCTGCTCGCAAAAAAGACCCTAAACTACCTGTTGCCTGCCACTTTTACACACCTCCCTGCTCCCTGGCCAACATCTGTGTCTCTGGCTTGCTGCTCAGTGCAAGCTGGAAGAACGAGGCCGCATTTTCCACTTGGGGACCCCACAGCCCTCAGAATTCAGCATTGAGTTCAATAATTATAGTGCCTGAACTCTCCCATGTCCTAGACATCTACCCCACACACAATAACCTGCCATCACACACTACCTATTGTTAGCCACTAAGAGTCTCTATTGGCAGTTATTCACCCTCTGAACCAGATCATTGCCAACTCCTTTGTCTGTCCAACTGTTCTTCTCTATCTTTGAGCTCTATCCTCACCCATCGCTTACTCCTGACTCCCTCTTCCCAACCTATCTCTTGCATATAAACAGACATTTTTCATGCTACCATCAGTTCTGAGGAAGGGTCACCAGACCCGAAACGTTAACTCTGATTTTTTGTCACAGATGCTGCCAGACCTGCTGAGCTTTTCTGCCAACTTTTGTTTTTGTTCCTGATTCACAACATCTGCAGTTTTATCCGTGTTGACTTCCACTGATGTAATATTTTGGAGATCTTGGGAGTCTCAAAAATGCATAGCTTAGACCAAGTAGGAGTTGTCTGAATTTCGTGGATTTGCTTGGAATATCAGGGTACATTTCTGGAGAGATACGATATTCCTTTGGACACTGCACTGGGACATCTTTGGTGAGGGTAAATTAGATTTACTTTTTAATACCAGGAACACTTTGATATTTCTAAAAGTATGTGTGTTAATAGAGCATAAATTCACGAAACTGCGAAATATCGAAATCAATTTGAATATCAAAAACTATCAAAAGCGTCACAAAGAATTGCCAAGATATTTTCCAGCCAACCCATTCAGAGATGGTATGACACACCACTGGGCAAGGTGGGATGTGAACTGGGCCTCCTGGCTCAGAGATAGGGACACTACCACAACACCAGAAGAGTACCTCTATGGTATCATGAGAAACTGTCGAAAGTACATGTCAGAAGTGACAAAAGGAACTAGCAAAAATAATTGCCATATGTATTCAGTGGAACAGTCAAAGCCACTGCCAAAACTGTCAGTGGGAATTGTTAAAGACACCCATTAAAGCAACCTCTCAGGCTGTCAAATCATTTAAAAATTACTCTCCTCAACTTTTTCAATTAAAAAGTCTAGAGTATTTTAAGGATGTTGCTTGCAATTTTAGTCTGTTAGTTGACACAAGCCTTTTGGGATTTTTTTATTGGGTTAATGCTGCATGACCCATTTCACAATTATTATTATCACGTGAGGGTAGCTGCTATTTCCCAGCTCCAAATAACTTTTTGATGAGGAGCGTTGAATTCCAGTGCTTGCTGTTACAAAGGATTATGCACTTGAATGAAACGCTCATTATACCCTATTACGTAGTTGAAGGAATGCAAATGGATTTTTATGAATGTGTTTTTCTTGAATATCATGAAGATTGTAATAGATACTTAGAAGTTTTTCCTTAGACTCTGGATGTATTCCAAAGTCTGTGCATGGTGGATATTGGCTGAGTTGCCTTGATCAGTGTAAGGGCAATGCGTTGATATGAGTAGACATTGAGTTGGCATGGAGGTAACAAGGATCATCATGGTTTGATGTAGGAGCATAGTTTAGTATGAATGAGACCTAGGTGTGTGTGTGTGTGTGTGTGTGTGTGTTGAGGGGTGAGGAGTTATTTTATGTTTGTAATCCTTTTCTAAAGACAAACTCCTATGCAGTGTCAGCTCAGAGAGGTTAGTCTTCTGCCCAGCCCACCCCGCATCCTCTACCCTGATTCCAGGGATGCCTGGGGATACAGAGCAAACCTTGCTATCCTGGATTGAAAATCCCAATTTCTGGAGTACTTCTCAGTCTGGGTTGTGAAACTGGGAAAGGTGACAACTCTGCACTCCTAAAACAGGGGCAAAAATTCAAACCTTAGTTTTAAAGATACTTTCAAGTTAAAAAAGAAGGAATGGCAAGGTGATGGCTTATGGGAGTGTTACGGGTGTGGAAAAAATTAACCTTTTAACCAAATTTTGGGATTAGCTCATGGTGACACAGGTTTAAATTAGAAAACGATAATGTTAGGATTGATGTTCTTCTCCACATGTGATAATCCATGTGTGAAATAAACTTCTTAAACTAACAGAGGCCAAAGCATTTGAATTATTTAATAAACCATTGAGAGATATTTAAGACTATTTGGATGGATCAGCACAGATGAACAGAATGCATTTCTCATCTGTAATTATCTAGTGATCTTTGGGAAAACAATTTTTAATTAAGGTACTGTTCTGATGAAGAGTCACATCAAAAACATTAACCTTTCTTGTTCTTTCAAATGCTGAACTAGCTCGCACTGCAAATCCTGTAGTTCTTATCTTTCTGTCTGATTTTCAGCAACCGGTTTCTGTTTTAATCTGATGATTAAAGAGCCACTGTGTTCATTCATGTGATGACATCTTTTTCATTTGCTTATTAACAAGCAACATATGGCATGAATCCCAAAACACATTGATTATTTGTGATGCTTTCACAATAAAAATTATGCTTGGCTTTTTCCAGTTCATTTGTCTCCAGGAAAAAAAAGGAGGATTGTGATTTATTCCATCCAGCTTGGACTCTTCCAGAGATGATGCATTTAGCTGTAAAGCTTACCCAATCATTTTTGATACTCTTGCTGAGTTTTCAGGGAAACTCAACAAACTTCACCTCTTAGTTTGAAATTTTACAGATTGGTTACTTATTAAACTCACTGCCTGCCACTGTACAGTTGGCCTATTTGTTACAAGACACCACAGACATGGATCAGACAAGAGTCAAAGATAGGATCCAGAGGGCAAACACTTGAGTTCACAATTTCAGAGACAGTGTGAAGGAATCTGAATAGAAAATCTTGCAATACAGGCATATAAGTTTAAAAGATTTTCTTTTACTGCATTCCTTTACTGTTTTTAAGGAACCTTTTCACTGTACTTAGGTACACATGACAATACATCAAATCAAATCAAATTTAATGGCTACACTTCTTAATATATTATCACGGTAATAACTGAAACTTAAACCTGTATTCTGTAATTCGAAATTAAGACATTGATATGTCTCTTTTTCCCTAGTGTTGGGATTTAGGTTTTCTGTTTAACTATTGAATGGAACACTTGCACCTCAACGCAAAGCTGGGTGGGAGGGTGAACTGTGAGGAGGAGGATGCAGCGATGCATCAGTGTAATTTGAACAAGTTGAACGAGTGGCCAAATGTGTGGAAGATAAAGCATAAGTGAAGGTAATCCATTTTAAGAGTAAAAACACAAAGGTAGATTATTGTTTTAATTATGTGAGATTGGGAAAGAGGGAGGTGCAATGAGGCCCGATATTTTTGTAAATGAGTCACTGAAAATACACATACAGGTGCAGCAGTCAGTGAAGAAACCAAATTGGCCTTCATAGCAAGAGGATCGGAGTACAGGAGAAGGGCCTTGAAACCACACCGAGAGTGTCGTGTGCAGTTTTGATGTCCCTGTCTGAGGAAGGATGTCCTAGTTATGGAGGGAGTGAAACAAAGATTTATCAGACAGATTCTTGGATTGGTGGGACTGATGTGTGAAGAAAGACTGAATCAGCTAAAGCTATATTCACCAGAGTTCAGAAGAAAGAGGAGCGATCTCATAGAAACTTATACAATTCTAACAGGGCTGGACAGTGTAAATGTAGGAAAAATCTTCCCGATGACAAGGAATCCAGGACCAAGGGCCACAGTTGAAAGACATTTAGGACTGACATGAGGAGAATGGTCTTCACCCAATCAGTGGTGAGCCCGTGGAATTTTCCACCTCGGAAAGCGGTTAAGGCCAAAACTTTAAACTTTTTCCAGAAGGAGATAGATATCGTTCTTAGGGCTCAAGGAATCAGAGTATCGGGAGAAAATGGCAAAAGGGAAAATTTGGATGATCAGCAAAGATCATATTGAATAGTGGAGCATTCTCAAAAGTCTGAATAGCCCACCCATGATCCTACTTTCTGTTTCTACGTTTCTATCCATGTTTGGCTCTTTAGGAAAAATTTATTATATTTTAAATGTTATATTTTCTTTCATTGTTTTGTGTACCACAACTGGAAGGACCTGAATCCATACTCCTTTCGGTAGATGAGCTCGTAACTGAGGTGTTTATTTTCCCATATCTTTTTGACACCTGAGAAAATTACTACCTAGCTGTAATATATTCTTAAAAACAGCTATTGCGAACAAGGTAACAATCCAATCAGGCTGTTTTCCTTTAGGGACAGTCTTAACAATTCTCCCAACTCATTGAAGTATTTTGAACCGAAATGTTAACTCAGCTTTCTCTCCACAAGTGCTGCCAGGCCTGATGAGCTTTTCCAGCAACTTCTATTTTTGTTCAGTATAGGCTGGTGTTATAATAGACAAAAAGAGGTATCATAAAATATTGGAGTTATTCAGTTATCAACTACTGCATGAATTCTAATCTGCTGTTGGCTGCATAGATATTATTTACGAATCAATTATTATAAAAAAGCCTATTGCCAGTTGGGGAAAGTGGAGATCAATATTTTAAAATTACACTGTCAATTCTGAGGACTGGAAAATTCGCCTTTCTAACTGAAACCCTTTTTCTTTTCTTAATTTTGTCAAGAGTACATTGATTATTGTAGCTTTGGAAATCCTTCCCTTGTTCCTCTCAAACTCTTACCTGCCCCTCCTTCCCCATATTCTCTAATGAAATCAAAAGTTACTAGATTACTACTAGAATTACTAGAATAAGGCCTACAAAATCATGAGAGGTACAGACAGGGTGGATAGCAAAAAGCTTTTTCCCAGTGTGGGGACTCAATTACAAGGGGTCACGATTTTGAGGTGAGAGGGGAAAGGTTTAAGGGAGATATGTGTGGAAAGTTCTTTACGCAGTGGGTCGTGGGTGCCTGGAGCACATTGCCAGCGGAGGTGGCAGAGGCGGGCACAATAGCATCATTTAAGATCTATCTAGACAGATACATGAATGGGCAGGGAGCAGAGAGAAACAGACCCTTGGAAAATAAGCGACAGGTTTAGATAGAGGATCTGGATCAGCGCAGGCTTGGAGGGTTGAAGGGCCTGTTCCTGCACAGTAATTTTCTTTGTTCTTTGTTCTTGTTCCAGACAATGTATTACATTATTATGTAGACACCTCATTTTCTTCAGTTTATCTTGCTCCCACACCACAGCAGCTTTTAAAATCTATGCTTAGCACTTTTTTACATACCCAGATTTCTCTCCTATATCTTTCAGATCTGACAATACTCTGCTATACGGTGCCTGATACTTCACTCCAATTTCACAAACTAAACAAGAAATTTCCACTATGTCATCCATATCCATTTTTCCTTACTTGAGCTTTTGTTCTGCTAAATATTTAGCAGGTTGATAGAAGTTAATTGAAATCCAATTATCCACAATGTTAATCTAAATCTGAGTCATATAAGATTCCCCATGTACTGATTTTTGCGCTGTTAGGTACAATTATCCATCAGATATATAGGGACGATGCAATTTTTTTTAGCTGGTGTCACTTTCTGCAAACAACTGTTTGTAGGAAGGGAATCTGGTAAAGATATTTATATACCGATCGGATTACAAATTGTGAGACATCACATCTCACGCATTAAAAATGTATGAAATTTAAGCTGACATTGGTCTATCAGCAGATACCTGTGCTGTTCACCACATGTGTCTTTCTCAGCAACATGTCTTGTACCCACTTTGAAGCTTGTTTGATAATTCTGGAAGGATTCCTTGGAATGAGCTGAGCTCAAGCTTCTCAAAACTCGCTGCAGTGGGTTCTGAGGACGAGTGGCAGCAATCAAAAACAGCCATAGTGCGTGAGTCATAACTGAATCTGAATCTGAACATAGGTTCCCACTCGATAAGACTGGGGATGGATCAGGCAAGGTCAGCTAAACACTGCAGCTCAGAATCAGCTAATCTAAAGCTCAATTCAACTGCACTCAATACGCAGTCCAACTGGTGCAGTAAATTTGAAATCCCTTCCAGTACGGTCACACTAATTAGGAGTGTATCCCAAACCAAATTAATTACTACCAAGAGACAATAGAGAGCTGATTTAAATACAGTCGTGTCTGTTGTCAACAACAGATTTATCATTAAGTTCAATGGATAAGACGTTTTGCTTGCTTTAAGTGGTTTTCCATGAAGATAGCATCAATGATATGCTTCAGAGATTAGCAGGAACTGCAGATGCTGGAGAATCTGAGATAACAAGGTGTAGAGCTGGATGAACACAGCAGGCCAAGCAGCATCAGAGGAGCAGGAAAGGTGACGTTTTGGGCTGAGACCCTTCTTCAGAAATGGGGGAGGGAAATGGGGTTCTGAAATAAATAGGGAGAGAGGGGGAGGCAGATAGAAGATGGATAGAGGAGAAGATAGGGTGAGAGGAGACAGACAGGTCAAAAGGTGGGGATGGAGCCAGTAAAGGTGAGTGTAGGTGGGGATGTAGGGAGGAGATAGGTCAGTCCAGGGAGGACGGACAGGTCAAGGAAGCGGGATGAGGTTAGTAGGTAGGAGATGGGAGTGGGGCTTGGGTTGGGAGGAAGGGCAGGTTCGGGAGGTGAGGAGGTGTTGGTGAAGTGGATGAACTTTTCAAGCACACCCTCTCCTCCTGGACAACATCCCAATGCCTCCTAGCCTTCCTCTTCATCTCCAACTATCGTTGAGACATCAATTGCCTCAACCTCTCCACCCCTCTCACCCACTCCAGCCTCTCTTGCGCAGAAAGTGCAGCCATCCGCTCCAATCCCAACCTCACCATCAAACCCGCAGACAAGGGAGGCGCAGTTGTAGTATGGCGCACTGACCTCTACATCGCTGAGGCCAGGCGCCAACTGTCCAACACCACCTCCTACCGCCCCCTTGATCATGACCCCACCCCCGATAACCAAACCATCATCTCCCAAACCATCCACAGCCTCATCACCTCAGGTGACCTCCCATCCACAGCCTCCAACTTCATCGTTCCCCAACCCCGCACAGCCCACTTCTATATCCTTCCCAAAATCCACCAATCTGACTGCCCTGGTCAACCCATTGTCTCCACCTGCTCCTGCCCCACCGAACTTATCTCCACCTGTCTCGACTCCATTTTCTCCTCCTTCGTCCAGGAACTCCCTACCTACACCTGTACCACCCACACCCTCCACCTCTTCCAGAACTTCCAACTCCCCAGTCCCCAACATTTCATCTTTACCATGGACATCCAGTCCCTACGCACCCGCATTCCCCATACAGATGACCTAAAGGCCCTTCACTTCTTCCTGTTCCACTGTCCCGACCAGTCCTCCTCCACTGACACCCTCATCCGCCTAGCCGAACTCATCCTCACCCTCAACAACTTCTCTTTCAATTCCTCCCATTTCCTACAGACAAAGGGGATGGCCATGGGTACCCGCATGGGTCCAAGCTATGCCTGCCTCTTTGTAGGTTACATGGAACAATCCCTTTTCGGTACCTACACTGGCCCTAAACCCCACCTCTTCTGCCGTTACATTGATGACTATCAGTGCTGCCTTCTGCTCCCACGAGGACCTCAAACAGTTCATCCACTTCACCAACACCTTCCACCCCAACCTTCAGTTCACCTGGACCATCTCTAACACCTCTCTCTCCTTCCTGGACCTCTCTGTCTCCATCTCTGGCAAACACCATGAAACTGATATTCATTTCAAGCCCACCAACTCCCACAGCTACCTAGAATACATTTCCTCCCACCCACCTGCCTGCAAAAAATGCTATCCCCTATTCCCAATTCTTTCGCCTCCACCGCATCTGCTCCCAGGATGAGGCATTCCACTCCCATACATCTCAGATGTCCTCGTTTTTCAAGGGCCACAACTTTCCCCCCTCAGTGGTCGAGAACACCCTCAACTGTGTTTCCCACATTTCTTGCAATACATCCCTCACATCACCCCCGCAATAACAACAAAAACAGAATCCCCCTCATCCTCAGATACCTCCCCACCAACCTCCAGATCCAACGCATCATCCTGCAACACTTCCACTATCTGCACCAGAGGAAGTGTTACACATGCCCCTAAACCTACCCCCTCACCCCTATTCCAGGCCCCAATGACTTTCCACATCAAGCAGATGTTCACCTGCATATCTGCTAATGTGGTATACTGCATCCGCTGTTCCTGTTGTGGCCTCCTCTACACTGGGGAAACCAAGCGGAGGTTTGGGGACTGTTTTGTAGAACTCCTACACTCGGTTTGCAATAAACAACTGCACCTCCCAGTCGCGAACCATTTGAACGCCCCCTCCCATTCCTCAGAGGACATGTCCACCCTGGGCCTCCTGCAGTGCCACAACAATGCTGCCCAAAGGTTTCAGGAACAACAACAACTCATATTCCGCTTGAGAACCCTGCAGCCTAGTGGTATCAATGTGGACTTCACAAGCTTCAAACTCTTCCCTCCCCCTACCATATCCCAAAATCAGTCCAGTTCGTCCCTGCCTCCCTAACCTATCATTCCTCCCACCTATCCCTTCCTCCCATCCCAAGATCCAACTCCATCTCCTACCTACTAACTTCATCCCACCCCTTTGACCTGTCCGTCCTCCCTGGGACTGACCTATCCTCTCCCTAATTCCCCACCTACACTCACCTCTACTGGCTCCATCTCCACCTCTTTGACCTGACTGTCTCCTCTATCTTCTCCTCTATCCATCTTCTGTCTGCCTCTGACTCTCTCCCTATTTATTTCAGAACCCCCGACTCCTCCCCCATTTCAGAAGAAGGGTCTAGACGCGAAACGTCAGCCTTCCTGCTCCTCTGATGCTGCTTGGTCTGCTGTGTTCATCCAGCTCTACACCTTGTTAGCGTTGAAGATATGCTGATAGGTTGAGATGAAGTAACATGGGAGCCAGTTTGAGTGGAGCAGGAACATTGGCTTACGGCTGTTGTGCCAAGTAATCCATTCCCATGCTGTAAATTCTCAGCAATTCTTTATTAAATTTTATGTAACTTAATTCACGTCCAATTTAAGTGGGCTTCAGTCTACATGCATCAACACCTTTTGGAGCTTAACAGCAGAGTTCATTATACTCGAGTGGTTAATAAAATCATTGGGACAGAAGCACTACAGTACTTCTCGTGTTTAAATGTGATATTTTCACTGCTTCATAGTTTCTACTGTGTAAAGTGTCAGACCCTCAATTAACTTTGAACTACTGTCTTGATTATCACTAATTGTTTCACTGGGTGGTGCTTAATGAAGGCAAGGGGCATCCCCTGATGGCTAGAGAGCCTGCATTGCCACTTTTCAGCAGGGCTGTCTCATTAAGTGCCATTAAAGGGGAGTGGAGACCTTTCTCAGGATTCAGGGATCCAGGCAGATCCATTCATCAAGTGCAGTTAGCCAATCAGTAACAAATTATTGCCCAGTAGTAAGATGAGAAACTGGTGGCTGCTGTTCTAACTCAAGGCTTAGGATCACTTTTAGACCAATAGGGGCAGCACGGTGGCTCAGTGGTTAGCACAGCTGCCCCACAGCGCCAGGGACCCGGGTTCAATTCTATCCTTGGGTGACTGTCAGTGTGGCGTTTGCACATTCTTCCCATGTCTGCATGGATTTCCTCCAGGTGCTCCAAATTCCTACCACGGTCCAAAGGTGTGCAGGCTAGGTGGATTGCACATAGCGTTCAAGAATGTGTAGGTTCGGTGGGTTATCAGGGACGGGATCTGGGTGGGATGCTCTGAGATTCCGTGTGGACTTGTTGGGCTGAAGGGCCTATTTCCATAATTACAAAAAGTGTGAAGTGACCACAATTCAGGTAAGTGAAGTCAGGAGGGGCTGTGCCAGTTGCTAGGTCAGAAGGACAACCCCTCCCCAATCAATAGCAGCAATACATTTACAAGATGCACTGCAGAGATCTGTCAAAAATTCTGGGATAGCATTTTCCAAACCCACAAGCAAATTCCATCCAACAGGACAAAGGCAAAAGATATATGCATACACCACCTGGAAGTTCCCATTCAAGCTACTCACCTGATTTAGAAATATATTGCCATTCCTTCAGCGACACTGGTCTTACAAGAGTTTTGCATAGTTTTAGCAAGACTTCTCTATACTGATACTACATTCTCTTTGAAATAAGGCTAACAAATCATCAGCCTTTCTTATTATCCCTACACATGCATGCTTGCTTTTTGTGATTCACACTTTCTAAATGTTTTACATGTTGAAGGATATTTGCTAATATTTTCTCAAAGAAAAATGTTAACCTGTAGTTTTCTGGTTTTAGTATCCTCACTTTTCGATAAAGGGTCTTGAATTGGCAGTTTTCTAATCCTTTGAGACTTTTCCACAATCTGAGAATCCTGGATGATTACTACCTGTGCATCTCTGATCTCTATAGCTGCTTCCTTTTAAAGTCTTAGGACACATCCCAGCAGGTGCAGGAGACTTATAGAGTTTTAAGCCCATTAGTTTAATAGTGGAACATAGTGGAATCAAGGATTATGGGGATAAGGCAGGAACAGGATACTGATTGTGGATGATCAGCCACGATCATAGTGAATGGTGGTGCTGGCTCAAAGGGCCGAATGGCCTACTCCAGCACCTATTGTCTATTGTCTATAGTTTCCCTAGTGCTTTGCCTCTCATGATAGCTGTTGTATTTCCTTCCTCCCCACATTTTGTCCCTTAATTTATTACTTTTGGAACACTAGTAGTATCCTCTAACATAAAGAATGATGCAAAGTATTGATTCAAATCCTCTGCCATTTCCTGGTTCCCCATTATTATTTTCCCCCGCCTCATTCTTTAAGGGGTCTATATTCACTTCGGCCTCTCTCTTCCTTTTAATATAAAGAAGACCTTACTGTGCATTTCTATCATTTTCTGGTTTACCCTCACAGTCTATTTTCCTCCTTTTTGCCTATGCCAACTAATCAGCCAGCTGCATAGCAAAACATGATCCTTATGAAGAATGATGGTTGCAGCATTGGATCGCAGCATGATTGGGCTGTCCTGTGATGTCATTTCTAGTAAGGTAGGCATTGGCATTGGCTTCATGGATTTTCACGTGTCTTATTTGACAATCAAAAAGCACGTTGCAAGGGTGGAAGTTCAATTTGAATAAATTGCTTAAAATATTCTCGCCTGATGCAGTGCTTCATGAGCCAGAGGTGCCTTTGGGACTTTAGGCAAGGAAGTCAGTAGGCTGCAGACAATTTTCCCATAGGGTTGCAGAGGATGCTGACTTCTTTCTGCAATATGTTGTCTCAGCAAATACAGAGAAGAAAGTAACCCTCAGTCTTTCAACTGTTCAGCATGGAGGATATGACTGTGTCAATGTACTGGTAACGTGATGTTCACGATGGAGCGTGTTACTGTACGAGGCAACACCATCAGAAATGCCTCTGCAACCAATTAGGATTTTTATATTGCAGAATAGCCAGCACTTTTTAACAGATCTGCATCATTTACTAATGACACTTTGTCCTTCCATACCGCAAGGCCACCTCATGAGACAGTGCAGCTAGTACCATGGACCAATTATTTCTCAATGCTTCAGAGAACACACGAAGTTGCACCTCAGACATTACTGTTTCCAAAGCAGACACATGGGAATTATTAAACAAGTATTTAATCATGTAAACAACCTGACTCAAGAGAAATGACAAGACTAAAATATATAGATGAGCATGCATTGTCTATAATTGGAAATAATTTATTTGCATACCAAATCATTCACTATTCATAGGAATTATGTACTCTTATAATTCATGCATTTGAATTCCCCAAATTAAATTACTTAGCTCTTAAAAAAGGAAGTTCTGCTGTCAAAATTTGCAGTTCTCTTCTGGAATACGTGAGCCTGTTGGGCACAAATCCTCAGGCACCCAACTGACCAGACTGCATCAGTGGGCCTTGGAAGTGACACTTGCATTTGAATTTGATTTTATTATTGTCACACGTACCAAGATACAGGGAAAAGCATTGCATTGCATGCTAACCTGACAAATCATGCCCTATATGAGTATATCAGGGCCATAGAGTAGAATGCAGATTATACTGTTACCGTTACAGAGAAGTTGCAGGGAAAGATCAACTCTGTTATGAGGACTCCATTCATAAATCTGATAGTGGGGAAGATATATTGTTTTATAGTAGCAACTAAATACAGGCCTAGCCTCATCCTCGAATTCCCTGCTGAGCTCACAGCGCAGTGATTAAGTAATAATTATTTGCTGATATATTTGTCTCTCTTCTCTCTCGTCCAGAGTAACTGAGTTGACTGTGGCACCCCAGTATCTAACTCCGCTCAGACCAACAATTAAGCCCTGGGCCTTCATTTTGTTGAGCTTTCTGTTATACCATATGTTGCACTAATCTATCACGAGTACAACACAATGCCTCATTGTCCAATAAGTTTTTTTTATGTATAACACGTATCTTCTTCAAAGGCTGAAGGCACTGAATGGATATCTTTGAGCTTTTCTGTGTAATTTATGTCACCATCCTCCCACACCCCGATCTGAATGAAGGTGATTGAAGTCATTGCTTCAGCTTTACTATTTCCCCTAGATAATGGCACCACAACCTAACAGAGCAGATCATCTGAAAGGCCAACAGTGTAAATTTTGGCAATGTCACTTACGTTGTTTGTTGAGGACTGTGAACAATTGAATGGGGGATTTATTGGCTGAGCATTAGATCACTGGATACTTAAATTAAAGCATGACAATAGGTCATGACCTGAAGGCAAAAATGAAAAGCTGATTCGAGGGTCTTCAATCCTAAGGGGCATTGTATGGACCGATATTTATTCTCCTCTTCTCCTCCGGTTGGTGTTTGCTCTTGGAGCTACAGGATTTGCAGCAATCCATGACTTCACCAAGCAACTGTTTTTCATTTATGAGACTAGGGCTGCATTATATCCACAAACTCTTTGACCTCAGCAGCAACAAAGCTACGTCCTGTCCTGCCTTCACCTCAATTCACATACATTAGAGTTTGCAGAAGCAAAGGAGGGGCCTGACTGATATTTGATGCTACTCTTAACCCAAGGGTTCAGACTATTTCTCGTGCCCCTCCTGTTTTACAGGCGACAGCCATGACAAGCCACTGTTTCAGCCCGTATTTAAGATCTTCACCGAGCCTAACTAAATGGCACTTTGTTAAGAATATTGCTTTGCAGTAAATATAAAACATCCAAATTTCAAAGAAAAGCTATTAGCCACAATCAGCATCGTATGATGGCATAGCAGTTGGACTAAAAGACCTTAAGGGATAAAACAGCAAGTTAGTAGATTAAAAATATTGATAGTCGCAGAGGTAAGAATATGAGACAAATGTTGCACTTTCTAGATTCGGTGTTGCAGGTAAATCTCACTCAAACTGAGTTCAAATCAACCAGAGCTAATTGAAATTAGCTGTATAGTCATTACTGATCAGATAACAGCTGAAATTTCAATGGTAATGAGAAGATATTGGGCAGGTGTTTACAGGGGTCTGCGATTTGTGGCAGAATTGGACGAGCGTTCTGGTGAAGTCTCTCCTCACGTTAGGATCTCTCCTCATCTTCTATGCTTTTCACTAGTGGGGAGGTGAACTTCTTTCACTTGGCAGCCATGAGTTGTCAACTGTGGGTCATTACTGCTTGTTAAACACCTTGTTAAAGGCTCAGCTCACATTGTTAATAGTCAACTTCCTAAGTTACAAACATACCAAACAAGTTAGAAGACAAGAAAACTCAACATGTAGATTAGAGTGGGTACCTGGTGATTTCAGTTTAGACTTGCTCCAAAAAATCTCCATGTTGCTGAGGACCAAACAGCATCTTCGAGCATCATCCATAGACTCTGGGACTTGGCATCTGCCTGTACCTCACAACCATCACTACTCCAATACACATGCAGGCTACTCACAAAGTGCAGACTTACACTGTAGGGTAGACCAGCGAATAACAGTGAAGAGTGGCAGCAGGGACAATTTGCACCAAGAGACAGAAAGCAGCTCACAAACTGGAGCTCACATGCTCTTTTATCTCTTACTCCCTTTGTGCCTCACAATATCCATGCCTTGCCTTATCTTCTCTGCCAATTAGCACAGCCAAGCAGCCAGGCAGCTTGATGTGCTATCCTCAGTCCAGGGCGATCAGGGGTACGTGGAGGGTATGTATTGCCAAATAAGGCAGTTATAGGCTGTCTTCTGTAATGAGAGAAAAGGGGAGAGGGTGGCATTTAGGTGGCTCAGCTTTTAGCCTTTGTGTGGGCAGTCAAAATGTTGCAAGGTATCTTCAGTAACTGAATAGGCATTGAAGTGGGAATGCAGGGTTAGTTATTTGGGAGGTTGGCAGCAACTGTAGGAAGATGTTGCAATAGTTAGGACAGCAGAGCATTAACCTCAATGGGCAGCCAGTGCATTAGCAGAGACAGAGTGAGAGTGAAGTAATGGGGAGAAGTGTGTGGCACTTAGTATGGTACAACGGAGAAAGTCAATGTCCTTCTTACTATACTGTTAGCAGTTCCTCTGCACGGTGGAGATAGCAGTGACCAAAGGGCAATTGTAGGCCAGGCTGGCATGGTCTTGTGGTGTGGCCTTGTCTGCTTGTCCTCCAGGAAGAGGCCTCTTCTCATTTGCTTTACCTCCTTGACCAGGGCCTCCAGGTCAACAGGCCAACACATTCAAGGTGCAACGTCAAAGAATTCCTACAGTGAAGATAGAGGCCATTCAGCCCATCAATCCTCCAAAGAGCAACCGATAACAAGGCCACAATCTGTAACACTCAACGATTGCTACTCCAATTTATATTTTACATTTTAGCGATGTAGTTTTCACCCTGACATGTACACCAACAACAACAACTTGTATTTATATTGCACCTTTAATGTGGAAAAACATCCCAAGTTCACAGAAGCATAATCAGGAAGAAGAAATAAATTTGTTTTTGAAAGGAGTCACTAGTGTTAGCTCTTCACACTTTTATAAAACGGTAGCTGGCAGCAGAAAAATTGCAGTATCTCGCATACATATGCTCCCTGACACTAGAAGACCCTTTTCTGATGTTAGCTGCCTTCTGGAGAGAAGTTTTTTTTTAAAAAAAGCATATGCTACCTCATAACGCATTCATTTTCATTCCTGGTGGCAGATAACAGATGCAAAAGGAAGGAAAAAAATGTGCTGAAATACAGACCACTTAATAAACTTTAATATCATCTTGGCACAGCATGCAAGATAATCTTCTTCATTTCTTTCCCGTTTTAGTACATTTGATGGTATTGAATACTGCAAAGTGCTCACTTTCCCACCACTATAATCACAGCTCACTAATCTATCAGCGTCCATCTATTTGAATCAAAATGCTTAAGTCATTAAAACACAAACTACATTTTCATCTTCTGCAATTAACATGTAATCACTGCTGACAAGAATATATTTTTCCCCAGCAGATTCCAAAACTTGGGCTTTGTTCACTTCAAAGAATAGGCTTTCCATTATTTGTCCAGAAGCTGTATTGAGGTCCACTGGCAGATGACCTATTAAGTGCTTCACTCTTTGTCCCAATCAGTTCCGTATTCTTCTCCCCTCTGCTGAAAATGGTGCAATCTGCTATCCCCTGAGGTACAGATTGATGAGAAGCCAGCGGCCTCACACAAAAAAAAGCTATTGGCAGTTTATGCAGAGCATGTCCATCTTCCAATTATCACAAGAGAGGCTCTGCATAAATTATTTGATTGTGTTATTAAAGCTGTCAGGAATAAATTGCTCCCTTTTGCCACAGCTGTCAGGAGGCTGAGATGTGCTTTGACACGCCGCAACTGTTCAAAGACGGACAGCGAACCTTTCCCTCCTGCCGGGGCGTTGCCACAATGATTTTCAGACAGGCTTTGGAACTGGCATGATAAAAGACCCCAAGAGGAGTCCACGCACCCCATCTGCACCCTGTGAAGTGCAGCGAGCTCAAGTGTACCACTGTGCATACAGAAGACAAAACAAAAGTCATGGAAAAATTGCAAATGCCTTTTCTCTTCCTGGGAAAAAGACTGTAACCTATCTTTCAAGAGCTTGGCTATAAAACTGAAGCTGTTGCCGTTCCTTCATCCTTGTTAAAATCCAGAGCACATAAGTAGCACATTCACTTAAAAATCTTTCAAATTTGCCCTCAAAAGTGATTGATTTTTTAATCAAAATGGCCAGGAGTTGTTTGCTCTAGAAAATGATAGGCTGATTGGGAGAAGCAGGTATTGGCTTAAAAGATTCGTCATTGGGAATGAATTTGTATTGAAACACTGCTACAGTAAATGGGTTTCCAGGGCCAAATCAATCCTCCTACAGGAGAAACTTTCTGTGCTTATGTAAACAGGCAACTCCAGCAACCAGACAGTTATGAAGTCGTTCCAAAGTTGCAGTTCACCACAATTTTATTTGATGCTGTTATATTTCCCCTCAATTCGCAAAGGTTCCTTCAACAAAAGCAGAGCTCTGATCAGAAAACCACCTCCTGGCCAGTCTGTGAGGAGATGTTTAATCAAACTTACTCAACATTTGCTAATACTGTGATTGATTTGTCCCTGCATTGCGATAATGTTAGCTTTTAGCCTGTGATCATTTGGTAGGAAACAGGGTTTGCTGAAAAGCAACATTACTGAAGCTTTTTGCTTTGCACTCCTGAAGACAGATCTAAGAATGCCAAATTATACCTGATCACAACAATTTCTGTTACAGAAGAAGAGTATTGACTGATTTGCAACTCATATCTAATTGGCCAGAGCCACATCCATGGAGAAAATACCAGAGAACTACTGGCTGCCCAAGCTCCCGATAATTCCAAAGTGATGCAAGGGTTGAAAACATTCCTTTCATTTGCAGAGAAAACCAGTGTCTGAAAATTAATGTGTGTAACTTCTTGCAAGTGTAATTAAACCATGTTATAAGCTCAGCTAATTATCTTATATTGGTTTCTCATACTATTTGTCCAAGATGGTGGCACAGTAGAATGCTCTGGTCGGAGCTTCTCTGCTCGTCTTGTTCTTTACCCCTTCCACTCTTTTTTTCTCTCTCTTTCCTTTTCTTTCCACCGCCCCCCCCCCCCCACCCCCCATCCTGGAGTGTGGAGTTGCGGAGGGCCAGAGCAAGCATGGGTTAAGACATGCAGAAGGCCGGAGCGAGCAGTGCGGCCTTGTGCTGGGGGGCCTGCAGGCATGCCCCTTGATCCCCAGAACACCGCGAGCAGTGAGCCCTGGAGCAGAGCAGGGAAGAAGCCCCGCAGCAGCACATGGTAAGCAGCTCCCGGAGCAGCACACAGGCAACGAGTCCTGGATGGAGATCAGTGTGAGGGGACAATCCGTACCTTAGAACACTAATGTTAGCCCTTTAACATAGCCCTTAATATTCTCCTGTTTTAACTTATTTTCAATTATGTAATTAAGCAACTACTTTTATCCCTCTCCTGTATCCAAGAACTGTACCTAGGTACTTGTACGTAAGATGTTGCCATAAAAAGACAGACACTGTAAATGTTTGTCACTGTACTCCTACAATGGGGCACACGTGACATTAAAAGGATATTGTATTTTATATTGTATATTACCACACGCAGCATTGGTCAGCAATTGCTATACAGTCACAGCATTACATCTAACAGATGATGGTTTGTTTCATATGTACAAGCGCAAGCTTGTTGAGTACGGTAAGTACTCGATAACAAACAGGTTATAGTCCCACAGGTTTATTTGGAATCACAAGCTTTCGGAGCACTGTTCCTTCACTAGGTGAAGAAGCAGCACTCACCCGACGAAGGAGCAGTGTTCCAAAAGCTTGTGATTTCGAATAAACCTGTTGGAATATAACTTGATGTCATGTGACTTCTGGCCTTGTCCACTCCAGTCTGATAATGGCATCCACTCATCATTTTTACAAACAAGCAAAGAATAGTGCTGTTTGACTTATTTCACTAATTGTTGTGACATATGATCCATGTACCTAGCATCGCAATGGCATTGAAATTACTCTATTGTTTGCTAGGTGGAATGCCTCTTTAGTATCGTCTTAGTGTAAATTACTATGCACATAGCTTTAAATAACCACAAGTAAGCAGTATCTGCTTAACTAAAATTTAGATTCAAATGAATGCTAAAGAATGAAGAACTGACACATGGTTAATAATTCACTTAGCATTTATATGTAATAACTAAAAACAAGATGAAGAAAGTAGGATTAACTGATAGAATCAGAATTTTACTGTCTACAAGGAGGCCATTTGACCTTTTGTGTCTGCACCACTTCCTTAAAGAGCTACTCAGCTTTATCTCTGTACTCCTCTAAGATCATCCCTTTCCAATATAAATCCACCTTTCTTTTGAAGCCTTGCATGAAGTCCATTTCTAACACTCTCCCAGGAAGCATATTCCAAATCCTAACAACTCTCTGAAGAAAGAAGGTTCTCCTGACCTCACTCCTAGCTGTCTTGCTAACAACCTTGACATTGTGGCCTCTATTTATTGACACACAAACTAGTGGAAACACAATATCCTTCTGCACCCTGTCAAATTGTTCATAAATAAGATCACCTTTTAATCTGCTGTGCTCCAAGGAGAATAAGCCTTATTTCTTTAATCTTTCCTTGTATCTAAAACCCCACATTCCTGGTATCATTCTAGTAAATCTCCTTTCAATTCTCTACAAGACTTTAACAACCTTCCTTTATTAAAGTGCCCAAAACTAAACACAGTACTCCAAATCTGGTCAGACAAATGATTTGAGGAGGTGTAGCATCATTTCCTTGTTTTTACACTCTATGGTTTTATTTATAAACCCAAAGATCCTTTAAGCCTACTATGCAACTGTTTCAACTTGCCTGGCAATCTTCAGACAATTATGCACATGAATCCCGAGATCCCTCTGTTCCTGTATTCCCCTGAAATGTAATAATTGAGCTTGTATTGTCACTCCATGTTTCTTCTACCAAAATGCATTACCTTACATCTCTTTGCATTGAAATTTATCTTCCATGTGTTTGCCCATTTGGCCAAGTGGTCAATGTCTACCTGAAGTCATTCAGCATCATCCGCACAATTCTCGAGTCTCTATCCTCTGTTATCTATGACTTAGTATCATCTACAAAATTAGAGATTTTTTTCCTCAGGACCTGACGTCAAATTGTAAATATAAATCTGAAAAAGCAAGGCCTCCACCACAGATCCCTGGGAAACATCACTTTTACGTCACCTCCATTTGGAGAAACGCCCATCTGTATCTACCCTCTGTTTCCTATCTTATAGCCATTCCATGCTGTCAAGGACCCATTAATCCCATCATATTTGCGAATGGACCTGCTGTGCAGCACCATATGAAATATTAAATATGATCTGGTAGTCCAATGCAAGAAGAGTTGTTCAGTAAGGAGATTTTTATTCAGCATAGGATGTAGATGTCACTGCCAAGGTTGACTTTTTAATGCAGATTGTTAATTTTCCTTGAGCTCTTTGGACCACAGCTCTGAATGCCATGGACAAGTAAGAGTGAACAATGTTGTTGTGGGTATGAAGTCGCATGTCGGCCGGACCAAGTAAGGATAGTCGCTTGCCTTCCTCGCATGATATTGTTGAACCAGATGCGTTTTTACAACAACGGTTTCGCATTGGCCATTAGGCTAGATTTATTCCAGGCATTATCTGAATTCAAATTCCACCATTTGCCATAGTGGGATTTAAACCCATGACTTCAGATTCTAGATAATTAGTTCAGTGACCTCACAATTTATTATCTGGCTAATCATAATAGTGTGGGTTTTGATTATTTTCCTTTGTTATGGCAATTGTTGTAACCTATAATGTAACTGTACAAAGGTACAATTTGTTCCAAAGTATGGGTAAAAGAAAAATATAAAAGTAATAAATTATGATTAGGATACAAATAATAAAGGCTCAGTTAGCCAGCAGATTGAGCTCAGAATTGTAATGCATTTGATCATCCAGCCATATGTTCAGGTAATATAGTATGTACTTATGAAATAGCTGAACGTTCACCTGCAACGTTTTAAGATACTTATTAATTTTGAAGAATAGAATCATAAATAAAAAAATCACCAACAAGACTAGAAGCTTTATTATTTTTCTCCTTTCACCATCAATGGCAGAACTTATAAGGTGGAACCATTGGAGGAATAACTATAATGTATTGCCTTACCGCAGTTGTCATTTCCAATCTTAGGAATGCCCCAAAGGATTTCATTCATATGGCACATTATAGTAAGAGAGGAGAATGCAAATCTAGTGTCAATATTAAATGCTGTATAATGGACTGCAACTATGTAAGTAGGGCTAAATATTGTCAAATATTTGTGAAAGTTCTCAGCCTTGTAATGCATTCTCACACCACGTTGAGAGGAAGAGAGCAAGAGGGTAGGCCCATGTTGGGAGTGAGATATTTATGATAGCAAGTGAGAGGTAGTTTTTAAACTCATTCAAACATGCGAAACAGTGCTTCTCTGCTACAGTAAAGAGTCATCAATCTTTTTGGTTTATTATTCCATCATCATAATTTTCTCTTCCCCTCTTTAAAGTGGTGACTCATACTCAAATATAGTATTTTGAAGACTACTATATTTCCCAAATAGCCATTCCTCAAATATGATCTTTAAACTTATTACCAGTGGTATTGTGGCGATTTATGACCATGCAAATTAATCTGGTGGGCCTGTTGAGTATTCCAGAATCAGATAAATTATCATAATTTGTTCCATTTTGTCTGGTTTCTGTCAGGAGAGACTAGCCACCAATGCAAGGGAAAGCTTAAAAGGAGATTTTTCAACAAGAAACACCATTGTGTCAGCATCTTTGAAACACAAGATTCATTGAAGGCATGAACTTCAAAAGAAAGAATCTGGGCTATTTTTTAAAAGTAAAAATGTTATTAAAATGGAAGACAGAAAATTGTGAGCATCTCATTTGTCAATATTTATTGCAATTGGAACTTTCCCCATTTCATAAATGCATGGTGGCACAGCGGTTAGCACTGCTGCCTCACAGCGCCAGGGACCCAGGTTTGATTCTACCCTCGGGCGACTGTCTGTTTGGACTATTTTCCCCAAGTCTGCGTGAGTTTCCTTCGGTGCTCCAGTTTCCTCCCACAGTGCAAAGATGTGCAGGCTAGGTGGATTGGCCATGCTAAATTGCCCATAGTGTTCAGAGGTGTGTAGATTAGGTGGGTTGAGAGGGAGATAGGTCTGGATGGAATGGTCTGAGGGTCAATGTGGACTTGTTGGGCTGAAGGGCCTATTTCCACACTGCAGGGATTCTATGATTCAATGAAAAATCAGCTGAATGTCTCCTGATGTTTATTCTGGGATTTGGATATAGACTTCAGACTGTCTCGCATCACTCTGAAATCAGTCATGATCAAAGTTTGCTCACAATCACTATCAAAGTTCACACATGATAAATGACCACTGGGGGCTCAGGCTGCAAAGGCTTTGTGTTGCCCTTGGATCTGTACCCCAGCAAACATTAACATCTTTAGGGAAGGAAAAGGAAGCAAGCAGACAAAAATTAGAAAGCTTCAGAAAAGACATAAATAATGTCAACTATTCTCAGAATTAGCATTTTAAAATGCTACAGCATCCCGAAATGTAGCTACATTGTTCACCATAGACACGACATAATTATGTTCCCTTTACTTCCTTTTTGTTAGGATGGCAGAAATAGGCTACTGGAAAAATGAGTACATGATGTGTGTGCAAAGATACCGCCTGTACAAAGTTCAAAATAGGTATCCAATATGAGAGAACTGAAATGGAGGATTAGCTCTGCAGACAGTGAAAACTAACTGAAAACTGTAAGAATTAACACTGCAGCGTCAAGAAGTATCCTGAAGCAAAAATGAGTTTTTAAAACAATTTTTAAATAATGCTAAACATATTGAAAATTTGGATCACAGGTTTCAAATCTTGATCTGTGACAATACTAGCTATACAGACACATCAACAATGTAAATTGTCTCACAAAGGGAGCTAGATCCTGCATTTCTGTGCATGAACACTTCACAAGTTTGAATAAAATCCAGCAGGTTTCTTCCTTATATTTTCAGAATGATACTGTTCACAGACAATTAAATAACAGTTAGAGACAAAAAAAACTGCAGATGCTGGAATCCACGGTCAACAAATAGGAGGCCGGAAGAACACAGCAGGTCAGGCAGCATCTGGAGGAAAGGCGCAGTCAATATTTTGGGCATTACCCTTCCTCAGGACCATTAAATAACATATTTTGAACAGTATTCACTGTTTTTACATGGACAAGCATGATAACTATATTCTTCCAGGGAAGGTCTCACAGACAGTAATGAGTTGATCATAGGAATATTAATATGGGAGTGAGCCATTCAGTCTATCGAGACTATCACTCCATTCTAGAATTGGGATAATTTAAGAAGGGAGATAGGCAGAAGGGAGGAAATTATAAACCAGATAATCTGACCTCAGTCATTGGTAAGACTTTATAGTCTTATTAAGGATGAGAGTGTGGCGTACATGGATGTGCATGCCAAAATAGGACTGAGTCAGCAGAGCTTGGTTAAGGGGAGATCATGCCTGACAAATCTGTTAGAATTCCTTGAGGAGGTAATGAGAAAAGTAGACAAAGGGGAGCCAGCGGACCTGGTCAATTTGGATTTCCAGACGGCCTTTGATAAGGTGCATAGGATAGAGGATTGCCAGAAGGCAGAGAGTGAGGTTGAAGGCGTCTTTTTGACTCCTGTATGTTATGAATTACTCCAACAATTCATCCTCCACAGCATGAGCGTTGACTTGGTTAACTCTGTCTACCTGCAAATTGAAGCTGCCTATTATGATCTTACTACCCATGGTATATGAATCTCTAATTTCCTTCCTTATAGCATGCTCAATATACTGACTGATGTTTACTTAACAACTCCCTCCAGCTTCCCATAGCTTCGACATCTTGATCTTTCAATCAAAAATCCACTCCGACTAATATACTGATGTTCTCCCTTATCAGAGTGTACCCCACCTACTATTCTTTTTTGTCTATCCCTGCTAAATGTAGAATATCCTTGGGTATTTAGTTTCCAAGGTTGGTTACTTTCTGTAATATCAATTAAACCATATGCATTACTTCACTTTGTCATCCAAGTCATCTACCTTTTAGCAAAAGTTGTGTACATTTAGAGAGAGTGTCTTTTACTTTATGCTCCATTTTAATATAATTCGATGTTCGCCATTATTTCATCCATCTTCCACTCAAACTTAAAATTCCTCTACTTCTTTTCACTAGTTTGCTTCCCTTGAAAATGAGCTTCCTCTTGGGTTCCTATATCCCCCACAAACCTACTTTAAACACTCTCCAATAAACACTACGTATAATTTTGGCCTTTTTTAATGAAGCAAGAACACACGAGAGGTGATTCAGCATTTTACTTGAAAAAATGAGTTGTCTTGTGAGGGAAGATTGGGAATTGAGTTCAGAAAAGCAAGAGTGATTCCACTGAAGTTGTTAAGATCCTGAATGGTCTGAAAAGGTGGACAAAGTGGCTGAGCCCAGAACTAGGGGTTAATGGGAACTGCAGACGCTGGAGAATCCAAGATAACAAAGTGTGGAGCTGGATGAACACAGCAGACCAAGCAGCATCTCAGGAGCACAAAAGCTGACGTTTCGGGCCTAGACCCTTCTGATGAAGGTCTCTCTGATGAAGGGTCAAGGCCCGAAACGTCAGCTTTTGTGCTCCTGAGATGCTGCTTGGCCTGCTGTGTTCATCCAGCTCCACACTTTGTTATCCAGAACTAGGGGATGCTGTTTTGAAGTTAGAGCTTAGCCTTTAAGAACGGACATCACAGGACCTTTTCTTTCTCTCTGAGGGTTGTATGACTTTGAAATGGTCTGCCTCCAGACGCAGTGGTGATGGGCATCATTGAAAATGTTTAAGGTGGAGGTAGATGGATTGTTATCAAGGGAAGGAAATCAAAGTTTAATGAAGATAGATGGGAATGTGGAAATTGGAGGTTGACCATGATCATATTGAATGACAGGGTGGAATGGATTATTTATGCTCCATACTGTTCATACATGCAAATCTCCCTGTGAGGATGTTAGTCCCAGTCCTGCCAAAATGTAACCCATTCATTTTGGTGGATCCCACTGCCTGAGAAATCCGATGTCCTCCCTCCAAAAACCATTTTCAATCACTGTTTAATTACTGTTCAATGTCTTGGTTTTGTTTCTATATGCAGAGTATGCAGGATTTGGAGTAATCCTGAGATTATTGTTTTGATGATTCAGTTTTGAAATCATCCTCCTAACTTCAAACAGCTGTTCAGTAACATCATTTGCCCTGTACCAGGAAAACAAAATAATATCCTGGAATCATATTTGCAGATGCAGAAATGCTCGTCTGGTCCCTGAACCAAAGAATTCACTATCAGTACTACTCTGCCATTCTTCTCCACAACCTCTTGTATGGCTGATACCACTGATGTGACGCTGACTGCACTCCTCTGGGGAACCATCATCCTTACCTGTACCCAAAGTGGAAAACCAATTTGCAAGCAAAACCATCTGAGGGGACTCCAGTACTACCTACCTTGTTCTCTTGAACTACTTGGCAGTCACCCACTTCCTTACTGGTATGCACACCTCTAAGTTATGGTGTGACTACCTCCATATACATGCTCTCCACAAAATTCTTTGCTTTGTGGCTACACTACAGTAGCATCAGACACTGCTCTAGTTCCGGGAGTCAGAAGTCAGATTTTTATGGATGGTGACACTTCGTGTAGATGTGTTTGTCTCAGACTAAGGTGTCTCCATGGCTTCACACATTCCACAAGCTGCATGTTCATAGAATCATAGAATCATTCTACTTGGTCAAGCTGCCCTGCCATATTTTAATTACACCAACTCTTTATAACAGATAGGATAGCTTGCCAGTTATTCACCAACTCAGCCTAAGTTGCTCTAGAATGTCTACATAGCTGATCTGCTGTATTGATGGGAGCATGATGAAAAGCCTATTTCTTTGTATACAGACTGGCAGCTGGACCAGATCTGAGAAATTTCCCAGATTGTGTGTTAGGTATCCAGCTGAGATGTAAGAGTGCTATCACTGAATTGTAGCTATTATGCTCAAAATAGCCCAAAGAAAATAATCTCAAATAAGATGTTTTGAATCTCCACTTGGCATCAAATCCAATACTGTATGAAATTATTTTTCATGACAGTCTAACACATCTCCAAATGTCACCCATGTAAGGTGAGATACTCTGGCTGTTATCAGTCCTGATCACAGGCATAATTGTATGTAAACAGATGGTCCCAATCAGTGGGTTGAGTAGCTATACAGCCAGACTCAAACAGCATGACTTTTTCCAATTTTCTCTCCTCTTCCTCCTGAAGGCATTGAAACATGCTGGCATAGACTTTTACTGGTGCCAGTGCCAGAATTCCAGAAGCTCACCTGAATCTCCATTCGTCATGTGTGAGCCTCAACAGTGAGAAGCAGCAGGCTTCTGACAATGGGGGTAGAGGTGGAGATGATGGGGGAGGGGGTGACCATGGAAAATGGACATCTGTATTGCAATATGTTCAAAAACATCTAAAGCCTGAGGAAGCAATGGAGTGTGAAATGCAGTTCCTGAAAATTTTATTTAAGAGAAAGCTAACACCCAACATAAAAAGTATGGAAAAGATTACAATTTCAAGCAATTCATGGAGTTTTAAACAATCAGTAAATTCTTCAAAATCACGATCATACACGTGTCCCTCTCATCTCAAGTACTTGTCTACTCCCTTTCCAAAACTCAATAACTTTCTACTCCTTAAATTCTAATCTCGCTCTTACTGAACTTGTAAAGCACACAATTTCTAAAATTCCTTTCTTCTCCAGTGATCATAAATATGCTACTGATATCTCATTCATCAGAAGGGACCTATCCTTCAACTGCATGTTTACATTTCTGCAATTAGGTTTCTGTCACTGTCCCAGCCCAGAGTCGCAGAATATCAATCATGGCTTTCAATAGGGATGTTTCTGGGCTGCATTTCCCCTTTGACCACTGTGTATCCTTTGTCACAAATGACCACATCAACAGATTCCAATGCCTCTCCCCTATTTTCTTTCTCAGGAGCGTTGATCTCACTTTGTTCCACTTTTCACTCCCGATTGTAGCATATTTTTGCCATGAGTTAAGTGTGGAGTGCCCCTGCTCGCCAAAGTCTTGCCATTGACTTCCTTCTCTTTCTCCTCCTGTCACTTAGTGAACTTATCCACGAACACGTAGTCTGCTTCTGTCTGTCTCATGAATGCAACCTAACTCGATCACTTCTCCTAAACTCTTTATTGCCATTATGCTTCAAACTAGATGACTGATATCAGATTCGGATAAGCCACAATTCCTTCCATTTAAACATTCGGGAGGTAAAAGATGGTGAACTGTATCTTAAATTTTTGAGCTAAGTGTGAATTCCACCAGGCCTTTTGGAGAGATTTCTGCCGTGAAGATAAACGAGTTTCTGGACTGTATCTGGCCGAGCCCCCCTCGTTAACTACCTACCCTGTCCCTACTGGGCCTCTCCCATCTGGTCCCAGCTGGTGTCACCACACGTAGTTCCCAGAACAATTTGTCAGTGACTGAGATATCCTGAAATGACCAGTATTGCTGGTGTCCATGCCATCTTTAAAAGGCTGTGGTGCACCCTGACAAACATGGTCAGTCCAGAGGTGCCCTGCACATCTCCTGCTGTTTGCTCTGTACATGACAGACAGACATTAGTAGTGGGTGTGGACAGGTAAGATCTCCTCTTCCATCAGGACCAGTAACGGAGGCCAATATGCCGCTCTGGGCTGTGGTTGACACCAAGTTTAAACACTCACTGCCACCTAGAGTAACACACAGCAATGTCCTTCTCAACTCTGCAGACATAAGTGCCAACATCTTCTCTCTGCTACCACACACACTCACTCAATCTCTGCCACTGTACCCACATTCTGCCAAACTTCATGCTCTACCACTCTCACTATAGCCTGCAACATCTTCCCCAACTCATCGTTACCTACACCAGACTCCAGCATCAATAACCCTGCAAGCCCCTGTGCTGTCTATCACACACCCAGGGCACCTCCTCACCTGCACCAAAAGCAACAGCTACACCAACCACTTCCATAAATTTTGATACCTGCGCATGGTCTCTCATTCTGAATTCCATGTTGAGAACTCTCAACATCCTGCTTGTTCAATACTCTTGGTAAGATAGGAAGCTAAATATTAATGAGGTAAGTCATGCTATTATTAAAGCATTTAACAGTGTACAATCCTCCTTAATTGGCAACTTGCTGTTGATGCCCTTTGGCCCATCATATCCATGCTGATCAACAAGCATTTATCTGTTCCAGTCCAATTTTCCAGCACTTGGCATGTTATAATGATTAATGACACTTTACTGTGAATTGCCCTTTCTCTCTCTGGAATAGCCACTTTTTCCCATATTGGTTTAAAATTTTTAGTTCACTGCACAGAAAAGAGTCAAGAGAAAATTCATATCTCACCTGTCCCTGGTAGAGAACATTAAAAATTCCAGAGTGCCAGACCAACACACTGCAATGCAATTTTTTTAATCAATTTGAAGGCCAATGTGGATTGCTGCTCCCACCTAGTCCAAGCTCAAAAAAACTAGCATTTTTATCTTTGTCTCTCCACTCTAAATTAATACTTTTATTTTGCTGCTCTCCAATATAGATTTCGATGGGGTTAAACGAAGAGAGGTTGGGAAAGGTTTCTGTGTGGGAGAAACCTCAATAAGGCATTGTTTCTAAGTGGGAATATTTTTCTTTTCATTTGTGGGACGTCAACATCACTAACTAGGCTAATATTAATTACTCACCCCTTATTCGCAGCTGAAAATAAACCACTTTGCTACAGATCTGGTGTCACATGTCAGCCAGATGAGGTAACAATAGCTCTAAAGGACATGGGAGACCCCAGTGAGTTTCTACAACAGTTGGAGTTGACAGTCACCATTGGGCAGGCTTTATGTTGCAGACTATTATGCAATATTATGTCATCTCAAAACTGCCTGTACATACTCCATGATCACCCTGTTGATTAGTTTTTAGCTCTAATCTTTAGGATTTGAGAGGAGCCCTGGTCTGTCAACACACTTCTCATTGGTTGAAGCCAATTGAGCTCTTTACAAACCACTCTCATGAAACTGCTTTTGTGCCCTGTTAAACTCGTGACAAATATTTCCAAATGCAACATTATCTTTGCATAATTAATACAAATATCTACATATATTCAGAATAAGTATGATGTAAATATTTGCAAACAAATATACATTAAAATGGACTATAAGTCAATGAGTAAAGAAATCTAACGATAGATGGATAATAACTAAAAGAGGAGAAATTAGGCATTAAACTATGGGATTAAATGAACTAATTTAAGTTTATTACACAAGAGATTATTAAATTTGGAGCTGCATGATGAGGCGGACAATGATAATGACGGTACTCATTTGGTCTCCATCTGGGACATTGCATTTTTAGAGTAGACAATTCCTGACAGTCGACAGAATTGAGCCTGACAAAAATTCCCCAGTGCGCTCACAACGGATGGCCAATAAAGGGTTAATCGAGCCAATGATAGATTTATGAATATTCAAGTCTGAAATGAATATTTATTGTACTGCTCCAATCCAAATCCCTGAATAATGATGCCAACAATTATAATCCCTCAAGACTCATTGATGAAACAGTGACCGTAAAACAAAAGAGACAGGGCATGCTGCAATTACTTCAAACGACAAGATTACACCCAACAGCATTGTTTGTAAAAGGTGGCGAGATTGAAAAGTTTAAATCGTGTGTCATTTTCTTCACGACGGGGGTCATTTTGTCTGTGGATAAAGGTATAAGCAGGCAGGTTCAGTAAAATTGCCTGTTATTTCTGGAAATGTACTCAGAAATGAGGGACATGTATGATGGGAAGGCTGATCCGATTTTGACCCTTTTACACACTGTTGCTTAAAGTTCAAGGTAACCATACCACCCCACCACCCAGTAGCTTTCAATTTTCCTGCGTGCAGAACCAACCACCTGAGACAGTCTCCATTGAAGATCAGTTTTCTAATTTACCAACAGCCTCAAAAAGGAAAATTGTGCTATATTTGCATTTAGCATTTTTTACTGCATGGATAAAGGGTTCAAATTTCCTTTCCTCTGTGCCAAGGAAAAGTAGTATCCTGTGGATTTATTCAGGGAAAGAGAAAGACAGACCTAATTCCTCTGATGAAGGGTCTAGGCCTGAAACGTCAGCTTTTGTGCTCCTGAGATGCTGCTTGGCCTGCTGTGTTCATCCAGCCTCACATTTTATTATCTTGGAATTCTCCAGCATCTGCAGTTCCCATTATCCCTAATTTTTTGGGATTGCCCTTACTGAGAATCCTTGAAACCTCCCTTACCAAGTTCACAGCGTCTAGGTCTATCGAATGCAAGTGCAAGTCCAAACTAAATTTTATATTGCAATGAGACTGTGAACCAAGAGCTATAAAGTGGAAGCAGGTGAGAAATCTAATTGTTAGTCCATGTGGACTGGTGGGCTAAATGGTTCCGTCCATCCCTTAGTATTCCTGGTTTCTCATCCCATTTTCTAACAGTTAAATTTAGAAAAGCTAGAGTGCAGAGTCATTTATGACAATGAAGGCAGGAGGCAATGTGGTGTTGGTCGATCCCCACTCTCCGTCACAAATAAGCGAAATTGCTAGCTATAGTAGTGCTGATGATGAGGCATCTCACGCTCCTCCTGCAGGTATAGCAATGATTTACCTGTCCCCAACTACAAGAACTAAAACAAAGTTGGGCAAAAGTTCAGCAGGTTTGGCCACATATGTGAAGGAATAAACAGAGTTAACGCTTCAGGTCCAGTGACACTTCCTCAAGAGATTGGGACCCCAAGGCTGGACACATTCCAGACAAGTGGAAGACCAGCATTAAAGCAGGCCTATAAAGCCTGATGCATATTTTCCCTGGACTGAAGTGGATGTGCTTATGTCTTCTCTGCATGGTAGAATGTATATAAAACAGTCCAAAGACAATGCATAGATCATATCATCATAAAACAATGGCACATAGAAGGAAACCCTTCAGTCTGTACCAAACAGCAAACCATTTAGCCCTATTGTCAGCTCTTTCCCCAGTAACAAACAATTCCTTCTCCATCAAGTACATACCTAGTCAATTTTGAAAGTTACCAGCAAACCTGTTTCTTTCAAAAAGAATTCAATAAATATTTAAAGGAGAAAAAAAGATTCAGACAAGAGTTTTAAGACAAAGAGTTTGTATGTCCAGCTGTCTGCTGGGAAGTGGCATGTTTCAGATAATATGACTCCAAATCATTCTGTGACAACTTGCAGAGTGCACTCACAAAATCTGTCCCAAATTTGAAAATAAAGCAAACTGTTACAGTTTTTAAAAAATATATCAACCATGAAAGATTGGATTCAGCTGCATACAAGTCTCTCTGGGTTTCTGACCATTTGTTTATTTATTAGAACCAGAAAATTTAATTGGCCTAATGTCAAATGTTTTTAACTTACTTTTTGAACTCCAGCTATAATTGTGCTATACATGGAAAATAGAGAGCTGGCGGCAGGAATTTTGCATGAATCTGAAAGGCCTTTTTCTCATGTTTACACCCTGTCGCTTTCTGGAAACACTTGTCAAGTGAGCTTGAATCTAAAAGCACAATATTAATGGGCCTATCTTCAGTTCCCATTAGGTTCAAAGGTCACCCATCTAGCATCTTCCACCTCCATCAGCGAGAGCAGCCTTGTTACTGAAAGATCAATAAACTCACCAAACATACTATCATCACTCCATGATGTTCCCGTGTACAGAATGAAGCTCAGTCTATCTACTTGGCACGTTCCCTGGCTTAGATTTAATTAGAAAATGGCTGACAATTTCTACATTTGGACAAAGATCATTCCTTGTCCTGATGCCTGCTGCTGAAATGCTGGTAAGATATAGGCAAGATAGTTTCACAAAAATAAGAAAATGTAAGGTAATGTTTTCCTCGCCAAAGGTTAGAAGGAACATTAATACAGGCACAATAAATCTGTCCACTCTGCTATATAAAAAGTCGATGTCTTGTATTGAAAAGACATTGCTAACACAGGAAATGTGTGATAGTTTAAAAATCTCCACCAAATACAAAATAGCTCCTGTGTTGTATTATTTACTTTTTCTATCATTCATTAACACCACAAGTTAATTCCTCACGCAGATAAATCCAGGCTTACAATCTATCGACAAGAGCTATCACTTTGCTTTCCCGAATCACGGAATTGGCCCTCACATTTCCGGTTGATCAACTGGATTCTAAACTATCCTTTCATCTGATTCTTTAGTTCAAATCTGGGTCAGTCAAAAAGAATGAGAGTCTCCTTTGTATGTTGACTGTACAGATCCAACAGAATGAAAGTTTAGCACATCTCAGCCTTTAATGTGTGTGGACTGACAGCATAAAACTGTTCTTAGTTGGCTGCTGTGAGAAATGAGAAAATATCCACAATACTGCATGTGAGGGAATGTGTTGGGATAGAACGCTGGGGCGGCGTTGGTCTGGAATTTACTTGACGTGCTTACAAGATGCTGAAATTGAAGTGTTTTATCTTCTGGAACTGGTATCCCTCATCCCAAACAATACAAAGCATAAAAAAGGTTTAAAAGAATATTGAAAGAAAGTTTGCTCAAGACTCTGTAGCTCATTACAGTCAGCTGCCAATGTCTCTAGATATGCCCCGACATCTTACATAAGCTGCCAAAGGAGGATTGTCTCTCTCTGTCCTGAAGGTTCTGTTGTTGACACTTGGAATGGTATGCCAAGCCAATAGACCAATGGCTCAGGGCACAGGCTGCAGCTGGGGCAAGGCTTTATGCAAATAATGTGGCATTTCTGTTGCCAGGTTACATGACTGCAGGGCACTAGCAGCTGAACACCAGGCACCCAACCAGAGTACACAAGTTAAAACTATCCAAGTTTGGCATCTGACTTTGCTGTTAAAAAAAATAAATTTTCCTATTACAGTTGCTCTGTCACCAATCCTCTGCTAGCCACCAGAAAGAGAATGGCAAACTAAACCCCGACACGGCTATCCAGTGATTCATGCTGGGAAAGATAGTTGGATACCAGCCATATCCAGGGTTAGAATTGGGAGATTGCCAATTCTCATGATAAAATAATGATTTATACTCCCCATCTAGACTCACACATATGACTTGTGAGATGTGACTTTACATCTTCAGCACAGCGTGCATGTGAAGCACAAATAATTTGGGAAAATAGATATATTTTATTCCAGAGCAGTCTATTTTTCACGGTGATTAACGTACAGTGTGGCAGAACTGAATAATAGGACATTTTGTTATTCATACTTAGTAATTTTTTTTAAGACTTATTTTTCCTTCACTTGGTCAAGGTGCATATCTGGAGGGCAGCTGACAGGCACAAAATATACAAATCGCGTACTAAAAATGACAGGCCCATGTGTCATTTTTCACTAAGTTATTAGCATCAGTTATTCCCTAATTGCATCCTCTCTCTTCTCTTCGAGTTATATCCCAGCTCGGCAGAAGGACAGGCAGGCAGTTAATGACTCATGTCTTTGCCAATGCCAGCCTAATCAGATGCCAGGTAGCACAGGGAGAAAGCCCAAAAGGACCTCTTCCCACAGCAACCCAACATCTCTCCCCATTATGTTACCAAGGCCCCACGCCCCAGCCTCATGTGTAACTTTTACCTGCCCATGAGAGATGGAACGCAATCAACAGTAATGTGTAAGGACGAAAAGAGAAACAAATTTGCCAAAAAAAAGGCTTTCCCCATTAAGACAATGCCAATTTAGAGCAGAAATTTGCATCAATTTGTTTCCTCAACAGCAGCCCTCCACTAAAGAGCCATGTTAAACACAAGCAGTTTATTTGGAAATGTTTCTCATCCTCCACACAGACAGGCAATACGCAGTATGGCTGTTGGCTGAGAACATGGGTTTTCATTTCAGACACAGCAGGGACACATGGATCTCTGACTGTTCTCAAAGTATGGGATCATCTGTAATGGTTTAACTCTAAATTAAATTAGAATTAATAATCATTGTACAATTTTTCTTTAAAATGAAGTGGCAAAACAGGAATGGAGCAGTATACAGTTTCCTCATGAGGCTGTGAGAAGGTTATAGCTTCGAATTGAGGTACAGGGCCGAGTTAGTTGGACAAAACTTAGTCAGGAGTTGGCTTCAGGCGTCAAAGAAGGGAAAAGAAAACGAGTCAGACTCCCTCACTCCAGATCAAAGATTGGTCTCAGCAAAATGCACTGCCCTCCACAGTCAAATAGTTCACCATCACTCTATGTTTGCGCAAAGTACTGGATAGTTCCCAATCCCAATTCTAACACAAATCAATGTTTTCAGGAGAAGAAAACTGAAGGGCAAGTGTTGAAACACTGGTGGCCAATTTTACTTTTACTGTTCAGTGAATCAATCCTATCTTGGCAACATGGATTGGTTTGATTTATTAAACAAGTGAATTTCTTTTGCCGTTTACTCTTCAGCAGAAAGTATACTTAAGAAGCCTGACTATAATTTTCCCAGCGTGAATAAAATTTAAATTTAATTTTCAACACGAGAACATGATATAACATGACACTAATTTTATCTTATCTAAAATAATGACTCAATATTTCAAGGTTTGTACGTATTTGTTTGACCAACACAAATAAAAGTAGCTGTTTCCCACAATTAATAGTCTTTGCAAAACTGGTTACAGAAAGTGATTGCTAAATAAGCCAATAGAATATAATCCATTTACAGTTATCAGCTGTGAGTCCTTCTCAGAGGTAATGTTATTTTATTTCTATAATACAATAACACTGTTGTGCACTAAACTAAATTCATCTTTAAGCATAAAAAACAGAAGAGTCTAAAAGGATGAGTTTCATTCATTGCATGCTTGAGGTGAATGCATGTGCTTATTAAGATGAAAGATATCAGCCCAGAAATGAAACATGCTTCTTTTTGGGGGTAGCCAATATCAGCATTAAGAAGTCCCTGATCAAGTATTTATGTGCTGGATCAGAATAAAACACCATATGCAACGGCAAGATCAAAACTCTTGCTCCCAAAAAATTATAGTATTGATTTGAAAGCAGAATCATGGGAAATTGAAATTTCAAAAGATCAGCCTTCTGAGAAAATGACTGGGTTAAGAATGGCAAAATAATAGCAGATAAAAATGATAATATGCAGGAACTTAAATTAATGCAAATGCTCAAAAACATTTCTAATGTAACTTTGGCATCTGCAGTTACCGCCGGGGTTAGGTTTATAGAGGAAAACTACTCATTGAAGATCCAACTTACCCACAAGATCCTGATTGCGTTGATAATCACAACACAACATAAAGAGATTTGGGCTGACACAAAGAACAAAGAAAATTACAGCACAGGAACAGGCCCTTCGGCCCTCCAAGCCTGCGCCGATCAAGATCCTCTGTCTAACCTGTCATCTATTTTCTAACGGTCTGTGTCCATTTGCTCCCTGCCCATCTATGTACCTGTCCAAATATATCTTAAAAGATGCTAACGTGTCTGCGTCTACCACCTCTGCTGGCAACACGTTCCAGGCACCCACCACCCTCTGTGTAAAGAACTTTCCACACATATCTCCTATGAACTTTCCTCCTCTCACTTTGAACTCATGACCCCTAGTAATTGAGTCCCCCACTATGGGAAAAAGCTTTTTGCTATCCACCCTGTCTATACCCCTCATGATTTTGTAGACCTCAATCAGGTCCCCCCTCAATCTCCGTCTTTCTAATGAAAATAATCCTAATCTACTCAACCTCTCTTCATAGCTAGCACCCTCCATACCAGGCAACATCCTGGTGATTCTCCTCTGCACGCTCTCCAAAGCATCCACATCCTTTTTGTAATGTGGCAACCAGAACTGTACACAGTACTCCAAATGTGGCCAAACCAAAGTCCTATACAACTGCAACATGACCTGCCAACTCTTGTACTCAATACTCCGTCCAATGAAGGAAAGCATGCCATATGCTTTCTTGACCACCCTATTGACCTGCGTTGTCACCTTCAGGGAACAATGGACCTGAACACCCAGATCTCTCTGTTCATCAATTTTCCCTAGGACTTTTCCATTTACTGTATAGTTCGTCCTTGAATTTGATTGTCCAAAATGCATCACCTCGCATTTGCCCGGAATGAACTCCATCTGCCATTTATCTGCCCAACTCTCCAGTCTATCTATATTCTGCTGTAATCTCTGACAGTCCCCTTCACTATCTGCTATGTCATCAATCTTAGTGTCATCTGCAAACTTGCTGATCAGACCATCTACACCTTCCTCCAGATCATTTACATATATCACAAACAACAGTGGTCCCAGCACAGATCCCTGTGGAACACCACTGGTCACTGGTCTCCAATTTGAGAAGCTCCCTTCTACTACTATCCTCTGTCTCCTGTTGCCTAGCCAGTTTTTTATCCATCTAGCTAGCACAGCCTGGACCCCATGTGACTTCACTTTCTCCATCATCCTGCCATGGGGAACCTTATCAAACGCCTTACTGAAGTCCACGTATTTGACATCTACAGCCTTTCCCTCACCATCCAACTTTTTCACATCCTCAAAGAACAGTGGCTTAGTGGATAGCACTACTGCCTCACAGTGCAAGGGACCCGGCTCTGATTCCAACCTTGGATGACTGTCTGTGTGGGATTTGCTGGTTCTCCCTATGTCTGCTTGGGTGTGCTCTGGTGACCTCCCCCATTCCAAAGATGTGAGGATCATGTGGATTGGCTGTGCTAAATTGCCCTGTAGTTACCGGGGATATGTCGGCTGTGTGGGCCAGACATGGGAAATGCAAGGTTACAGGGATAGGGTCCGTACAATTCAAAGGGCTGAACAGCCTCTTTTTGCACTGTTGGAATTCTGTAATTCTAGATATTGGTCAAGGGAACAGGACCCCACAAGGGGAGCCACAGGATTTTTAAAGCCCACTGGACAGGTGGATATTTTAACAGCTCACTTGAAATCCAGAAACTTTCCAAATGCAATGGGATGTCAGCCTCAATTAAAAGCTGCAGCTTGGCGCTAAGCTCAGGTCAGCCACCTTCCACCCAGATCAATAACTGCTATCAACTGAGTGCTGCTTAGCTAAGCCTTTTCTCTGTGTGTTTTTCATCTACTTTTAGAGCAGCATTAAGTACACACAAACAAATAATTATATTGTGTTCTAATCACATATGCTTTTTCTTTGTTATGGATAGTGAAGCCAGGAAAATTAACACACTGTACCCTAAACAAAACAGGAGAAAAACACTCTACACTTGTGGAGTATTTTCCGTACCATATGTTAATGCGCTCTCTAAATGAGATGGTTAAATCAATATTGGAAGAGTTAGTCGCATAGCTGTAATGTCATGGACTAATAACCTAGAGGGCCAAACTAATGGTCTGGGGATATGAGTTTAAATCCCAACTTAGCAGCTGCTGAAATTTAAATTCAATTAATAAATCTGGAAATTAAGCTAGTTTCAGTCACGATAAACAGGATAGCTATTTTCAAATGCTGCAAAAACTCAACTAAAAGCAGAAACTTCAGGAAAAACTCAACAGCTCTTGCTGCATCTGCAGAGACAGAATTCGAGTTAGCATTTTCAATCCAGTAGGACTTGGCGCTGTTTATGACTCTAAAATTTATGGCAAGTCACATTTAATTTTTAAAAACCAAAAGAACTGCGAATGTTATAAGTCAGGAACAAAAACAAAGTTGCTGGAAAAGCTCAGTGATAATGGGAACTGCAGATGCTGGAGAATCCAAGATAACAAAGTGTGAAGCTGGATGAACACAGCAGGCCAAGCAGCATCTCAGGAGCACAAAAGCTGAGGTTTCGGGCCTAGACCCTTCACCCTCTGATGAAGGGTCTCGGCCCGAAAAGTCAGCTTTTGTGCTCCTGAGATGCTGCTTGGCCTGCTGTGTTCATCTAGCTCCACATTTTGCTCAACAGGTCTGGCAGCATCTGTGGAGGAGAAAACAGAGTTAACATTTCGGGCCTGGTGGCCCTTCCTCAGAGCCGTGCTGAAGGGTCACCAGACCCGAAACATTAACTCTGCTTTTCTCCTCCACAGATGCTGCCAGACCTGTTGAGCTTTTCCAGCAACTTTGTTCTTGCATTTAATTTTTAGTTTATTTTCATAACATAAAAAGCTGCCTGGATGGGTGCAGCTCCAACAATGCTCAAAAAGCTTGACATCATCCAGGACAAAGCAGCCCCCTTTGATTGGCGCCATGTGCACAAGCATCTACTCCCTCCACCACTGACATTCAGTAGCAGCAGTGTGTACTATCCATAAGAAGCACTCCAGAAATTCAGAAAAAATCATTAAACAGCACCTTCCAAACCAACGACCACTTCCAGCTAGATGGACAAGAGCAGCAGGTACTTGGGATCACCACCAACTGCAAGTTCCCCTCCCAAGCAACTCACCATCCTGACTTGGAAATTTATATCATTGTTCTTTCACTGTCACTGGGTCAAAATTCTGAATTCCCTCCCTAATAGCAATGTGGGTCAACCTAAGCAGGTGGACTGTACTGGTTCAAGAAGGCAGCTCACCACCACCTTCTCATGGGGGTAACTCGGGATGGACAATAAGGGCTGGTCAGCCAGTGACATCCACATCTCACAAAGGAATAAAATAAAGTAAGAACATGTTGCTGGATCGCTGTTAGTGGATTAAATGCACCATTCTGACGAGAAAGGTCTGAAACTGGTGAGTTTTGAACATAAAGAAGAATGCATTATTTATTTCAAAACAGGATAATGGAAGGGCTACAGCACAAATAGAGGCCATTCAGCTGGTCAAGCTTGTGCCAGCTTTGGTTTTGCTTTCCTTGTCAAATCACACCCCCGCTCCTTGATCAGATGCTTCGATGTTCTATAGTTGGACAAAAGTTAAGGAGTTGACCTCTCGTCATCCTGACCAAGAACTCTATTTTCGAGGGTTGGCTACAAGGACAGTAAAATCTAAATGAAAATTCCCATGTGTGGCTGCTTCTCATCAAAATGTGCTGTGTTCAAATGAATAAGGTCATTCTGTCAATTAATTTGTGAATGTTTTACCAGGGTGCTATGATGTATTTCTACAGCCCCATATGATCTGTATGCATGCCATCTCTGAATTATACTCCTTATTCCCAATTTTTCTGTGGATTTAATCACATTAACTAACTCACATTTAACAATACACAACAAAATCTTTCCTCACCTGAAACTGTTAACCTTTAAGGATGGCAACGGAGGAAAGACAAACTTGGAGTGGCTAGAAGGGTAAATACAACACATGAGTCTTATCTCCAATCCCAAGAAAATAATACTTTCAGGGAGATAGAGAAGAGATTATAAGGGAAAGTGGATTGGAAGTTAAAATTAAAGAGGTGTGGAAAGTCAGATCCATTTTAATAGTCTGATTAAGCTAAGCAATGAGCATGAAAGCTATAATAGTTTGCAATTAACAAATTGATTGAAGTTTCGAACTCCAAACTCATCCACCAATCAGCTTGCCTATATCTATAAACTACTGCACTCCTGCTTATTCATATAATTTAGCGGAGTGCTCAAAAGGACTATGTTCAGGACAGCAGATTACCAATCTGGAAGAAGGCCAATATGGCAATATAACTGATAGTGTTACAGAGATAATTGCATTCCAAGTTCAATGGTTCTAGCTGGGTAATCCCAAAAGCAACAGTCGGTGTTCACTACAAGGATTTACAAATAGAACCACTGTGTACGTATGAAGAGGTCCCTGCTTCCACCTGAACAGTCCTTTAATTAAAAAGCCTCAGTAGAACTCTAAGGCGCCAAGAATCTCAATGTGGGCCCAATCAAGGCCCAAAGAATCTTCCTGCTAAAGATAATTGATGAGTTTCAAAAATGTCACTTCCCCACACTATGGTTCTACTGGGAGTTAAGTTTAATAGGAATGGAAATCAATCACACTGTAAATTGGTCATACTGTAAATCTGAATTCTAACTTACCATCAGCCGATTATGTATTATTGACACAGACAACTTTTTTGCCAGAGGAATGTCAACAGCGCTAATAAGAACACTTGAACTCTTAATTCCATGATGCACTCACCCTGATTATGTAACACACCTAATCACTAATTTAACACGGGTGTAGCAGTACAGGACATTGGTACGGCCACAGTTGGAGTGCTGCGTACAACTCCGGCTGCCCTATTGACTGGAGTGTTTGAGCTCTAGGGAGAGGCTGGAGAGGCCAGGATATTTTCCCTGGAGCATCAGATGTTCAGGGTGACCTAATAAATGTTTATAAAATCATGAGAGGCATAGGTAAGGCGAATAGTCAAGGTCATTTTCCCAGGGTAGGGGAGACCATAAGTTTAAAGTGAGAGGGGTAAGATTTAAAGGGGTCCTGAGGGGCAACCTTTTCACACAGAGGATGGTGCATACATGGAACAAGCTGCCAGAGGCAGTAGCCAGGGCTGGTACACTTACAACATTTAAAAGACATTTGCACAGATATATGGATAGACAAGGATTAGAGGCATACAGGCCAAACACAGGAAAATAGGACTCATTCAGTTTTGGACACATGGTCGGTATGGACAAGTTGAGCGCAAGGACCTGTTTCCATGCTATATATTCTATGACTCCAAAACTCTATGATCACCCTCACAAATGAATTTAAGAGCATTTTCTTTTTACTGCCATTAAGTAGCACCCAATTTCAGAGCTTTATACAGCCTAAGTGTGCACAACAAATAGTGCTCAAAGATCACATGCTTATTGGCGGGATGTTAAGACAAGTCAGGTTCTGTGGCACTGTGCCACCTTTTTTGAAGCTGATGCTAAGTTTTCTTGGTTGACATGAATTTGTTGGTCTCAGCTGTAGCAGCTGTACGAGCAATACCATTCATGACAGTGGTCTGGGCTACGTGGAGGAGGAGGAGAAAATTGTCCATCCACAGTTGCCACACGCATTACCATCTGTTGAGGATAGAGTCAAAGTGACGTGTTTCATCAACAAATAGCCTGTTCACACTTCATCCAGGCTAACACGTGAAGATTAGTCACAGTGAAATGTTTTGGAAAGCTCTCAGGGTCCAAGAAATTATTTTCTAGAGGAAACAAACTTGAAATGATTAAACAGACAAAAAGCCATATATATTTTGAGTTATCTTTAAGTGAAACAAGTGTGTCGCAAGGACTTTTGGAATGGAATTCGATGCCAGGACTTCCAATGTTATTGCATCCTTCAGACACCGGCTTTTTGCACATTGTATTTTTATATTAGTGATGACGTTTATTGCTTTTTCATAGAAAATAACCTCTACACTTAAAATTATGTCACCCACAAGTGTATCATCTTGGAAGTATTTATGTAATTTGCATGTCAATATGAAAGTATCTTGCCTCTTCAAAGAGATAATATTTTAAGGCTTCTGCAAAGCTTTGAACACTCATATTCCTCAAAATCGCTTTGTTTCTGAAGTCCATATGAGGCCATAACCTTTGTCTCCTGGTAAAACTGGTGTATTTATTTTACCTTTTAATAGAAGGCAGAAGAGGTCTATTCAGCATATGCCTTATTCAGGCCTTTCTGACAAGCTATTTATCATAATGATGGAAACAGCTATTTAATTCTCTTTTGGACCCAGAATATATGATTCTGCCAGAAGCAGAACTATTACTGTAGATCCAATCCAATCCTTGAAGAATTACTAACTTCAGATCTCACCTATAAATCGAGAACAGCAGTACATATTACGGAATTCTTTTCTTTCAGAGTAAACAATAAACTTCTAACCACCCACGTCACAGTCTGGAATATAACTGTGAATCGTATATTGGTGCCTACTCAAATTGGAAGTGGAAAAAAATTAAATGACCTCTTGAAAGTAAGGATATTCCATCATTCATCATTATTAGGGGACTTGACTTTAAAACAAAAGACGACTGAATTATTTCTGGTCGTAAGTCACAATGCTGGGAATTCTCTCCCTCTATGGTAATCTTTTCCTATCCTGTTATGGGAATTACTGACAATCTGTTTACAAAGAGAATATCAACGTACAAGTTGGCTTTTATAGCCCAATTTCAGCACTTTTCCCATAAGTCATCCCTCTCTTCTGTTCTGTCCCCATGTCACTTTAATATTCCTTTCCTAAAAAACAAATGCTCTTTTGAAAGTATTTACGGCAAATTCTATGACAACAGATTGTTAAGCATGTCAGAAGACAATGGTTTAATATGCTGCCCACCTCCTAACTCACATCAAATTTCACGCAACCATCAGAGATAATGGGAACTGCAGATGCTGGAGAATCCAAGATAACAAAGTGTGGGGCTGAATGAACACAGCAGCATCTCAGGAGCACAAAAGCTGATGTTTCGGGCCTAGGCCCTTATCAGAAAAGAGGGAGGGGGAGAGGGCTCTGAAATAAATAGGGAGAGAGGGGGAGGCAGATCGAAGGTGGATAGAGGAGAAGATAGGTGGAGAGGATTCAGACAAGTTAAAGAGACGGGGATGGAGCCAGTCGAGGTGAGTATAGGTGGGGAGGTAGGGAGGGGATAGGTCAGTCCGGGGAAGACAGACAGGTCAAGGGGGCAGGGTGAGGTTTGTAGGTAGGAAATGGAGGTGCGGCTTGAGGTGGGAGGAGGGGGTAGATGAGAGGAAGAACAGGTTAGGAAGGCGGGAATGAGCTGGCTGGTTTGGAGATGCAGTAGGGGGAGGAGAGATTTTGAAGCTTGTGATGTCCACATTGATACTATTTGAGCTGCAGGGTTCCCAAGCGGAATATGAGTTGCTGTTCCTGCAACCTTTGGGTGGCACCATTGTGGCACTGCAGGAGGCCCAGGATGGAAATCTCCCCTCCCCCCACTATATCCCAAAACCAGCCCAGCTCATCCCTGCCTCCCTAACCTCTTCTTCCTCTCACCTATGCCCTCCTCTCACCTCAAGCCGCACCGCCATTTCCTACGTACTAACCTCATCCTGCCCCCTTGACCTGTCCGTCCTCCCCGGACTGACCTATCTCCTCCCTACCTCCCCACCTACGTTCACCTCTACAGGATCAATCCCCGCCCCTTTAACTTGTCTGTCTCCTCTCCACCTATCTTCTCCTCTATCCATCTTTGATCTGCCTTCCCCCTCTCTTCCTATTTATTTCAGAACCCTCTCCCCCTCCCCCTTTTGTGGTGAAGGGTCAAGGCCCGAAACATCAGCTTTTGTGCTCCTAAGATGCTGCTTGGCCTGCTGTGCTCATCCAGCTCCAAAACTTTGTTATCTCTTCATTCAACCATCATCCTTCTACTCGCTGACTTACATTGGCTTCCAATGCAGCAACATTTTGATTTTGAAATTCTTACCTTCAAGTTTATTTTATACATCTGAGTGGCCTCACTTCACCCTATCCCTGTGATCTCTTTCACAGCTTTCTGAGTTTTCTGCACTCACCCACTTCTGACCTCTTGGGAACGAGTCCTTGAGTAGTGCGAACTGAAATAAGTCTGTGTGCAGCGCAAGGGGAAGTGAGTCTCAGAGCAGCATGAGGTGAAATGAGTCCTGATGCAGCACGAGAGGAAGTGAGTCCTGGTGCAGCGCGAGGGGTAAGTGAATCCTGGTGCAGCATGACGGGAAGTGAGTCCCAATGCAGCACGAGAGGAAGTGAGTCCCAGTGCAGCGCAAGGGGAAGTGAGTCCCAGAGCAGCATGAGGGGAAGCGAGTGCTGGTGCAACACAAGGGGAAGTGAGACCCGGTGCAGCGCAGGGTGAAGTGAGTCCCAGTGCAGCGTGAGGGGAAGCAGGTCCTGGAGCAGCGCAAGGGGAAGTGAGTCCTGGAGCAGCACGGGAGTAAGTGAGTCCCGGAACAGCGTGACGGGGAGTCATTCCTGGAGCAGAGTGAGGGGGAATGAGTCCCGGAGCAGCACAAGGGGAAGCTAGTCCCCGCACTTCTGTACTGGAGTACATGTGATAATAAAGGGTATTCTATTCTACTCCATTCTTCAGTAGCACTGATTCTATTTGTTCTACTATTGTTGGCTGTGCCTCTTGTAGTCAAAGCCTGCAGCTCTGGAATTCCCTTCAACTCTTTCTGTCTTTACACTTCACCTCCCCCATTCCTTAAAACGTTACATCGTTCCTTGAAACCCACTATACTGATCAAACATTTGGTTAAAAACCTTAATATATCTTGATGCGACTTTGTGTCATTTTGTTTGATAATATTCCTGTGAGGTGCCTGGGCACATTTTATTGTCCTGAAGGTGCTATATAATGGAAGTTTTTGTTATTGTTGTGATATTGGTGTTATAACCTGGACAGCTGCACATCTCACTCTAATGGTTTGTGTTGACTGTCAGCTCATAGAGAAATTGGATGTGAACAATAAATTCAGGCATTCAAAAATCTTTAAAAAGTTATTATTTCAACCAAGAGTTGGTCTGATCCAGGTTTTGGCAGCACAGCCAAGTCTAAAGGGCACATTTCTGCCAGGAGTTAAATATATTTCCCACAAAACTGTTCAGTAATGTTCCTCTGGAATACATATCTGGGGATATAAATGTTGTAAGTTTCATTCTCTTTACAATTGTAGCTTGTATCATGTTAAGGTTCACTAATATCAAAACAGGTGCTAACAAATGGAAGAGATAATGGGAACTGCAGATGCTGGAGCATGCCTTACTAATATCAGAAATTAATGGGCTAGATGCTGGTTGAACATAGGATTCAGACCCTTAACATTTCACCCACTATGCCCCAAACCAAACAACATGGTTAAACTAAATTAGGTTAAAATTCACCTCTAAAAGGAACTTCAAAAATTCATCTTATTGATGTACAGAACACAAATTAATTGACTGTTTTAAGGCTTTAAAGTTTTTACAAGATTGCTATTAGTATCCTCATACCTAAAAGAATTAACTTTTCAGTAGCTCCTCTAAGGACCGTGAAAGGGTACAGTTATCAGAAACTTTTCATATTGATGAACTAAATCTGGGGAACAGCCAGGTTGTGGAAGGATAAACTTGCTTTTAAAAGCAGCAGAGAAGCCTAATTTCTACCTGCGATAACGTTTGATTTTACTCAATGTTCAGTGTGAGTGAAGTCAAATGAAAATTTGACACAATTACATCCATTCCCAATCTGCCTAATGGCAGCACATACAGAGATAAAACTGGAAGCACTGCTGCATATTTATCCACTGAGAAGCATGGACTATTAATTTGATTTTAAAACAAAACCATCATGCACCTGTAGACAAGTAGAGACAGCAGCGTAATCAAGGGATTCACATGATTTATATATAAAGAATAATAAAGGCTACTTAGGAATCATTAACAGGATGTAATTAACTGAAGGGGCCAAATGATCTAAAGGGAGAAAAATGGGAGTGATTATAGGGCTGCTTTATGCAGGAGTAATTGTTGCACTGGTGAAATGGCGTTCTAAATTCAGGGATGTTTTAACATTCCCAACGATAAACTTAATTTAGGAAAGTTATTACAACATCTTTCAAATAAGCGATTAATATTTTCTTTTTGATAATATTGTCAAAGAAACAAACCAAAAGAAGATAATTCTGGTGTACATTAAGTCAAAGCTTCCAACGAAGTAAGGGGACAGAATCTTAGTTCCTGGATGATAAGTGCAGCAGTGCACATGCTTCAAGCACTGAACTGCAGTGCAGTCTTAGCATTTAACTCAGATTCTGGAGAGAATCTTGAAACCAAAAACCTTGGATCAAGTGGTGAGATTGTTACCAAATGACCCAAACTTAAACCAACAGATTAATTTAGTTCTAGATTACATTACAACTGAAAAGTGAAAATGTCATAAATTGACTTTCTTATGCAAAATAATATTTCCAATCTTCCACAGTGAAATGAAGCACAAAAACGTCAGCTTTATCTTCAAATATTGAAGGCATCTTCTTTTTTCAGATTTCCAGGTCTGAATCGAATCAGCCCTGAGCATTATGGTGGACGTATATATATTTATATTAAATCAAGATAAGTAAATTGAATAAGCTGTTTGCGATTTCATGTTATTAAGATAGGTTATCAAGAGAAATAGGTTGGTATGTTTTGGTGATAACAGTGCGAATGAATTAAGGCAAAGTGTGATCATGTGAAATAGGATTGCTCAGGGCTATGTGAAGATGGTCTATCAAGGTGCATGTGAAAGTACCATTTATACCTTGTAAACTGTGGCTGAATGACATTGAAAGTTTTATACTATATGTATATATTATACATATATGAAAAAAAACTTACTTCCCAGAGTTGGAGGACACATTTTTGTTGCAAAGATGGTGCTTGCCTCAAAAGAAAGATCAGCTCTAAAACGACTTTGAAAGATAATTCATCCAATTGAGAGAAATGGACAACTGTCATTATACAAAAGATGAAAGAGAGAAAGCAGTCCTTTCTGAACTTGAAACTGAGATATATCGATAATACAAATGCAATTTTTTCTCTCCCACTCCTCATGAACTCATGCTGCAACACAACCCTATGTCCAAGAGTAATCCTCCAACACCTCAAGTAGTCTTAATATATTTGAAATACCTTAATTATGAGCATATACAGTAGCGTTGCCCACAAGTTCATGACATCCTGAAGTGCTTTATATTGAATGAAATGATTTTGAAGTACAGACACAGTTGTAACGCAGGAAACAAGGTATTTAATAATAGTAATAAAAGCAGTGACTAGTTCTTATTACAAGGAGGGGCGGCGATGCTGTGGTTCGGTAGATGGTGTTGAGTATCTTGGTGAAACTGTCAGGGCTGATATAGACCATTCAAAGGGAACACAACTTACAGGTCAGACCCAGTGTGGAAAGGAGGCCCCTGAGGGATGTCCAGAGTCTTTACATCCCAGGACCAACTAGATGTCCCGTCATTTACACTCACTCACTCATTCAGACCACACACAGACACACACACACAGACACATACACACACACACACACACACACACACACACAACATGCACATACACACACACAATACACAAACACACACTCTCTCTCTCTCACACGCACGCAAAGAGAGAGTCACATACATACCCTCTCTCACACACACATAGAAACATTCCATCATGCAAATACACACACACACACACACACACACACTCAGGGCCTCACGTGGTGAGTAACTCCAGGTCTCGTCCAGCCCCTGTTAGGTTGATGTGGACAGGAAGTTGGCAGCTGAGCCATCCGGGAGATTTTATGGACCTGCCACACAGTCACCCCACACCTACTTCAACTCACTGTTGGGGAACCTTAAAATCCTGCTTTGTTTCCTGTCACTCAGCCAATTTCATATCCATATTGCTAGTGTTTATTGCCTGGAAAATCTAATTTTGTTCACAACAAGGTGAGATAAATCAAGCAACAGTTTTCTGGGCTTCACTGAGCTTGGGATTTAAAGTCTGCAAGTTGAAAGAAGTGGAAATGAGTGAGAAAGTAAAAGAGTGGCACAGCTTTGAGGTCCCGTAGGTAAGGCTGTGACCAGCCTGGATTTCAACATGTTTTGGATGCAAGAAAAAACAGATTTTTGGATCTTGTGATAAACAGAAGAATAAAGGTTGAGGAACAATAACTTCAGAAGCACAGTTGGCTGGATACCCAGAGTGTGGTTCAGAACAAAGCAAGCATTGTGGGCTCAGTTATATAGTCATAGATTCACACAGCTGTACAGCATGAAACAGAACTTTGGTCTGACTCGTCCATGATGACCAGATATCCTAAATTAATCTAGTCCCATTTGCCATGATTTGGCCCATATCCCTCCAAATGCTTCCTATTCATGCACCCAACAGATACCTTTCAAATAATGTAATTGGACCAGCCTCCACCACATTCTCTAGCAGCTTGTTCCATATACGCACCACCCTATGTGGGAAATAGTTGCCCCTTAGGACCCTTTGAAATCGATCTCCACTCACCTTAAATCAATTCCCCTCTAGTTTTGGATTCCCCAACCCCAGGGAAAATACCTTGTCTATTTACCCTATCCATGCCCCTCATGATTTTATAAACCTTTGTCAGGTCAGCCCTCAGTCTGCCACGCTCCAGGGAAAATGGCCCTAGTCTATTCATCCTCTCCCTATAGCTCAAACGCTCCTATCCTGGCAACATCCTTGTAAATCTTTTCTGAACCCTTTCAAGTTTCACAATATCCTTCCTACATCAGGGAGACCAGAATTACACACAGTATTCCAAAAGTGGCCTAACCAATATCCTGTATGGCTGCAACATAACCTCGCAACTCCTAATCTCAATGCACTGACCAATAAACACACGCTCACCAAACTCCTTCATTACTCTGTCTACCTGGGACTCCACTTTCAAGGAACAATGAACCTGCACTCGCAGGTCTTTTTGCTTAGCAAAACTCCCCAGGACCTTACCGTAAAGCGTATAAGTCCTGCCCTGATTTACCTTTCCAAATTGCAACACCTCACATTTATCTAAATTAAACTCCATCTGCAACTCCTCGGCCCATTGGCCCATCTGACCAACGTCCTGGTGTACTCTGAGATAACTATCTTCGCTGTCCACTACACTTCCAATTTTGGTGTCATCTGCAAATATTCTAACCATACCTCCTATGTTCACATCCAAATCATTTATATAAATGACATAAGCAGTGGACCTAGCGTCCATTCCTGTGGCACAGCTCTGGTCACAGGCCTCCAGTCTGAAAAGTAACCCTCCATCACCACCCTCTATCTTCCACCTTTGAGTCAGTTCTGTTTCCAAATGGCTAGTTCTTCCTGTATTCCATGTGATCTAACCTTGCTAACAGTCCTCCATGAAGAACTTTGTCATATGCCTTACTGAAGTCCATCCAGACATTGTCCACCACTCTGCCCTCTTGGGTCCTCTTCCTTGCTTCTTCAAAAAACTTAATCAAGTTTGTGAGACATGATTTTCCACACACAAAGCCAAGTTCCTGGTCCTCCCAGGACTGCCTGTTCTCCCTGCCCCACACAGTGTAAGGTAAAGGAAGTTTCAATAAGGCCTTCTGCAGCATTCTTAATTCAACAATTTTAGATCATGAACTCCGTGCTCCATTTTTATTCTTTTTCTTTGCCATGAAACAGTCTTAATTTCATGCTTCTGCTTCCATACAGAGCTGTTTATTATTCTGCTACTCCTGTAACCGAAGGTTCATGATCTCGAAATAACTGCAAGAGGCTGGTATCCTGTCACCAAGACTTCTTTTATTTACATGTGCAAAGTACATGGGCTCTGGTCTGCCAGGTCTCAGACTGAGGAGGCGCTCTGAATCCCCTGTTTATATCTGTCAGCCAGGGATTCTGATTGGCCCAGGTTGACTACTCCAACCGAGGAATGCATAGTCAATGAGATCCACCTGGCCCGCATTCCAATAACTATCAATACACATTATCATTTAATTCACTGTCTAACCAAGACCTTTCCATTTGTTTGCCACCTCCCTCCCTCCTTTCAGCGGCATAAAACCCATCACTTTTTGATGTTCTTTCAGCTCAGAAGAAGAGTCATGTTCAATTCACAACATTAGCTGTTTCGCTCTTTAGAAAAGCTGCTAGACCTGCTGTGTATTTTCAACACTTCCCGTTTTTTAAAGCAAATAAGTTGCCAGAAGCCCGGCCAGAAATAGGAGCAGTATTCAAACCAAGAGCACCCAGGCTCAATTAGCGTTGGGTACTGACATGGTGCAGGAGTGGAGTTATTAACCCCAGCACACCCCTCTTTCTATCAGCAGGGAGTTTTGAGCAAGTTAACAATGTCAGCTCAAAGGAGGAAATAAGGGATAAAAACAGAGTTATTTATACGCTTGGGTATAGTCCTTATTCAATAATACTGACATTGCTTGCAGCTGTCACATTAAAAGCAACAAAGCCAGTATTATGACTAGGAAATGAATGCTACACCAATGGACAAAAGCAACTTGAACTGTCATTATGATCTGATACTGCACTGTTTTCAAAATAATGAACTCATCAGGTGCCATATTGATTAAGACCATGAAAGCGACTGAGGCAAGATAGTCTTTGGCATTAAAACAGGCAAATCTAATTCAAGAGCAAGCAATTTGCATTGTCTTGTACTGCAGTATTGTGGATAAAGCTATAATAAATTGGTCAGGACTCTCATAACTGAATGAAACTCATATTTCTAAACACAGATTATATACTCAGTTTTGCAAATGGCTTTAATCACAATAATGATACACTAAAAATGCGAAACTGCAGTGTCTGTTTGGTGATTGTGTAGACAATCAGAATTAGTTCAATTACTGGAAAACTCATAAGTGGCCAAGCACACTCATTTCCCCATATTAACTATTTCTGACTCCCTCAGGGGTCTCCTTTCCACTTTAGTTTTCCCCTATAACTTGTGTCCCACCCAGACCCCCCATCACTCCTGGAAACTCCATCAAAATACTCAATCCTTTCTCCCCAAACCCAGCATCTCCTCCCCTCCCTGTCACAAAAACCGATACACTCAATTATTAGTATTATTAAATATCTTGTTTCCTGTATTACAACAGTGTCTACACTTCAAAATCATTTCAGTTACTGTAAAAGACTTTGGAGTATCATGAGGTTAGGAGTGTTGCTATTGTCTATACTCACAATTAAAGTATTTGAGCTGCATCAAGGCTGCCAGGGGTGCTGGGGGATTACTTGTGAACACAGGGTTGGAGTGAAGCATGAATTCAGAGGAAGAGAGAAATTTGTATTAACAATATAGACATATCTCAATTTCAATCTTCTTCAATCTCCTACAATTCCTTCTTTCTTCCTTCTCTTTTTCACCATTTCTATCCAAATGTACACATATTTGCAATAATATCCTTCATCCCAATTTCAAAAGGCACCTGGGCCCTTTCTTCTACTGCCCCAATATTTTCGACCACTTTTTGCTCCAGTTTTCTTTCTCTGTTTATTCAATGATTCCTGACAATTGAGATGCCAAGGAGGTAAATGATGAATCAAGGATAGAACTCATTATGAGCCTGGATACAAGAACAGAGCAAATATCAGAAGAAAAAGATTAAACCCAAAAATCTTGTACAAATAGTATAAGAAATTAATTATGGAGAATTATTGAGTTTGGACGTGGATAGGAACTTCGAAGCACGATCTCATAATTAAACCAGTGGATTGCTGTAATTTTCTCCGTTTTTTATTCCTGGCTTCTCACTAAAGTATAACCAGCTGTTAAATAAATGGTGCGCAATGCATTATGAGATCTAGATACATATGAAATAGAAACAGGCGATGTTAAAAGTGCCCAGTAGATCAGTCAGCATTTGAAAATGATAAATAGGATACCAAATGTGTTAATAGTGTGGCTTTTCATAAGAATATATGACTGAAACATAAACTGGACTCTGAAGATTCATCCCATTTGAGAGATCAATTCATAGGTACTGTGCCAGCTTCAATCTCACTTGTCATTGTGTCATCTCCCCACTGTTGAAGAGATCAAGTGCAGATTAAATGATCTCATCAATTGCTATGTCTATCACGTCTATGAATATGAACTTGACCAACCTGAGTCTTATTTTATTTCCCACTCTGAGTTCTCCATCTTTTCCAGTGATGGTCGATCTAAATTTTAAGATCAGCATCCTATCTTTCTGCTTCCAAAGTCATCTAAACAATAACTTTAAATCTGAACCGTATTCTTCATTGGTTTTTACAGCAAAAGGCATTGTGGTATTAGGCAATTGTCTCTGTCTATGGGCTGGGGATAGTCAGGTTGACTTTTTGATGTGGAGACCTTTTAGTAGAACATTATTTTGATAATTCTGCCTGCACTGTTGTGTCACTTCTCAGAATTGATGTACTCAATGAGTTTTTCTGACATTTTATTTTCTAGTTTTCAGACCTACCACAATGGGTTCCTGTATTTTTGTTTTTATCTATTTTCTAATGTTTGTGTTATGTGTCATCCTTTTTTTCTTGTTACTATGAAGCAATCTGCAGCTTATTCAATCCATTTACTCACTGTTTAAGTTTAGTGTCATCTGCAAACTTGGAAATTGTCCCCTACACACCAAGGATCCCAATATCAAATCCTTAGGGAACTGCTTTCCAAACCATTCTGCAGCCTGAAAAAAATATCATTAACCATTATTCTCTGTCTGCTACCACTCAACCAATTTTGTGTCCATGCTGTCCCTGTTTTTTTTTAAACCATGACCTATAACTTTCCACACAAGTCTGTTTGACACACCGTATTAAATGCCTTCTGGAAATTCAGGTAAACCCAATGCCATATCATAAGCATTTGCTTCATAAATCTTTTCTGTTGTCTCTTCAAAAACCTCCAGCAAGTTAGTTAAACATGATTTCTCCTTTAGAAATCCATGTGGACTGTTCTTAATAATACTCATCAGTTCAGGGAGCGTGTATGGAATAAGAAACAGGGTTAAATTTTCATCAAACTTGCATCTTGAACTTGAATCTTCTGATGGAAACCTGAACGTGCCTATCCAGCATCTTCTGTTTAATTCAGACTTCCAACATCTAGATTTTTGTCCTTGTTTTATGCTTTTTTTTAATCTTTCAACAGGACCGCAGAAAGGCAAGATTTGGTGTAAGACCATTGACCTGTTAGGCTCACAGGTCAGACTGTCAAATTTTGTTATGATCAGGTCAGAGACCAGTAACCATTTCGTTAAAGGTCGGCAAAGTTTGAGATCCCACATACTTACTAAGAGACCAAAACCACAAGAATCAGCAGTTCTGAACAAACAAAATAAACTTAGGATTTGAAACAATCTACAATAAAAAACAGAAGTTGCTAGAGAAGATCAGCAGATCTGGCAACATCTGTGAAGAAAACAATCACAGTTAACATTTCGTGTCCAATGACCCTTCCTCAGAACTGATAGTAGCTGGGAAAACATGGTTTATATGCATAAAATAAGGAGGAGGATAGGGTCGGGGGTAAATGCTAGGTTAAAGGATACAGCATGAAGAGAGAGGAAAGCAGTTGGACAGTCAAAGGAATTGATGATGATCTGGCTATGAGGATGAATCAAACACCAGGAGTGACAATGAAATTAATATTGGTGGACAAGAAGAAAGAGTGGAATGGAAATTCCATCGCAAGAGTCTGAAGCAGAACATCTTCAAGGTGGGCATGCCTAGAAGACATGTGGCAGTGAGTTAAATACTAAATAAAAACGACAATATGTATTGTAGGACACAATGGCCTAGTCGCATTGTCAATGGACTCATAGTTTTCTGGAGAATTAGGTTAGCATCCCATATCCCAGGATATCCCCCACTCACCTATTCCCATCACTTGAGGGGACTAACCCTGTTTCAAGGAAGAATGCAGGATGGCATGCCAGGAACTCATCTAAACAACCATGACGAAGTGCCACATATAGGTAGAGGTGCCAAACGCCACCAGGTGCCAGCCGTAGTCATCCAAGAAAATCCCACATTATTGCAACAGTGCAGGTCTAACCCCTACCATGAGATGAAATCCAGAAGAAATATACTGAAGCAGGTGAGCTGCCATTTCAGAGTACATAGAACATAGAACATTACAGCACAGTACAGGCCCTTCGGCCCTCGATGTTGTGCCGACCTGTCACACCGATCTGAAGCCCATCTAACCTACACTATTCCATGTACGTCCATATGCTTGTCCAATGACGACTTAAATGTACCTAAAGTTGGTGAATCTACTACCATATTGGGAAAACACAAGCATTCAGTCAGCAGTTGAAACACCAGAATACCACCAGAGGGAGACAGCAACAGCCACAAAAGTAGAGGAAAGGCAACCTCAGAATTCCACAGGGAAAACTTCATGCAGAAGCTGGTAAAAATCACTTGGGCAGGTGTGTGGGCCTGGAAAAGAGAGAAAAACCAGCCATAACAGACTAATACAGATGTCTTAGCAGCAACAGCTTTGTAACAAGCAACTGAAAGGTCCAGCAGATGAAGTTAGTGAACATTACGGGAAAAGGGAATGATGTTAAGCAAAACAGTGCAAACACCACAAAGGGAGAGCAAAGGAATGTGAGAGGAAGATCTAAACTCTCACGTCAAGCAGCACTGCTGTCAACATTGTGCTCCATTAGGTATAACTGCAAGGAAAAGTGTCAGGGCCACAAAAGAAACGTAGACCGGGCTGCAGAGATAGGAACGCCTCAGAATTTATTTAAGCTAATAATCAACAAATTGGAAGAAATCTAGGGTAGGAGTCCAGCATGAGAGGACAAATTAAAATTTAAAAGGACCAGAACTCAATAATTAAGCCATAGTTTTGGAGCAAGATTTACAAAGCCAGTGAACTGTCTAGAAATTTGTGCAGAAGAAAGTATTTGGCATTTTAAACCATGAAAGGTGGGAAAACATCAAATTTACCTCAGGACAAGGGGAAAACTCTATCTTGGCTGCACATGGTGGGCAAACACTGGAAAAAATCAAATAGCTACAAATTTGCCTGTTGAAAAGTGTGGGAAACCATGAAAAACCTGTGAAAACCTAGTAATCAATACAGAGATACAGTATTATGAAAAGCCCAATTTATACTGTTGATCAACAGTAAACCACTGAACAGCCAGAATTCAGTGTTAATAGTAAGACAGGACTCGCCATATAAACACAGTGGCTGCAGAGGCTGGTAACACTGTACTGACTAACTCACATCCTATCTCCCCAGAGCTTGTCCGTCATCTACAAGGCACAAGACAGGAGTGAGATGGACTACTCCCCACTTGCCTGGATGAGTGCAGCCCCAACAACACTCAAGATGAGTAACATCGCTCAGGATAAAGGAGCCCGCTTGATTTGCATCACATCCACAAGCATCCATTCCCTCCACCATTGATGATTTGTATCAGCAGTGTGTATGATCTTCTAGGCTCACTTCAAAAAGTACCGAAAATCCTCTCAGCACCATCCAAACGCATGACCACTTCCATCTAGAAGGACAAGGACAGCAGATACATGGGAACACCACCACTTGTAAGTTCCCCTCCATGCCACTCACCATCCCGGCTTGTACACCATTCTTTCACTGTCACTGGGTCAAAATCTTCGAATTCCCTCCCAAACAGCATTGTTGTTCTACCTACAGCACAGGGACTACATCAATTCAAGGAGGCAGCTCACCACCACCTTCTCAAAGCAAACTAGAAATGGGCAATAGCAACTGGCCGAGCAAGTGACATTCGAGTCCTATCAGCAAATAAAACAAAAACAGTTTAAAGCTTTATTGAATAATTCAATAATAGTGGAACTAAAATACAGTGTAAAAATGAATGGCAAATAAAGGCACTACTGCAACATTGCTGTGATAGAGTCTAACAAGCTTTATAGTCAATCAATTTAAAGGAACGTTTGTAAATACAAGAATGCAAGCTTCAGTAACAGCAGATTACAGAAATATTATGATGATACAGGTTTAAATCAGTACACTAAGAAGAAATGGAAGAACCGAAAATACTTCCCAGCAGATTCAAGGTCAGAAATAAACCACACAGAGCATAAGATTGAACTTTAATGGAGGTGACATTTCTTAAGATATAGCGTTGCCTCAAAATGAAAAATTAAATGTAGAAATAGCATTCAATTACAGCACTACAGAAAAGGTGGAGAGTTACACACAAACACCATTAAACCAAACTGTTATCTCCTTTAGAAAAGACAACCAAGGCAGTTATAGGGCAAATTGGTGATCCTAGCAATCCTGGATTCTGATAACCTATTTATGACAATGGATATGATAATGAATGCAACGAAGTACTGAGATCACCATCATATCACCCCAATACCACAGCTGGAGGAGCAGAAGCAATAGCCGAGGGACATGAAGCCATTTGGCTCAAGTGGGATAGCTGTCAGAAACATAATGTGGAGGTGCTGGTGTTGGACTGGGGTCAAATGCCATACAACTGCCAAAATTTAAACAGACCAACGTTTACAGTAAACTACGCAGCCTTCAGGACGACATTGACGACAACACTATACAACACTGTCATGGCAACTTCTGTAACACATGTCAGATCATCGACATGAACACTGCCATCACACGTAGGAATACCACCCAACAGGTGCATGGCAGATACTCATGCGACTCGGCCAATGTTGTCTGTCACATACACAAAAACAGAAGTTGCTAGAAAAGCTCAGCAGGTCTGGCAGCAGCTGTGAAGAAAAAATCAGAGTTAACATTTCGAGTCCAGTGACCCTTCCTCGGAACTGATGATGCAACAATCACCAGACAGAAATGTTCCCTCCCAGTTGGGGAATACTTCAGTGGTCAAGGACATTCAGCTTCCTATCTTCAGGTAAGCATCCTACAAGGCAACCTTCGAGACATACAACAATGCTGAATCAGCAGAAACTGATAGCCAAGTTCCGTACCCATGAAGATGGCCTCAACCGTGATCTTACGTTCATGTTGCACTACATGTGACCCCACCATACTGTTCTATATCTGTAAAATTTTCTTTACAGTTCTGTTTTGACACCAACACTTTGATAAAACGATCTCACTACATGAATTGTGCTCCTGAGATGCTGCTTGGCCTGCTGTGTTCATCCAGCCTCACATTTTGTTGTCTTGGATTCTCCAGCATCTGCAGTTCCCATTATCTCTCACTCCATGAATTAGTTTGCACAATTTTGGATTACTTATTACTTTGGTCAGATCTTCAGCATGCAATTCTTCTAGCCATTAGCACCACCTGATTTTTAATTTTTTGTAATTATCTCTCTGCCTCACTTAATCAGATTATAGGTTATCTCTTCATTGTTATTCAGCTATTGACACTTTATTCACATTGTCTGACATATTTGATCACCTGTACAGACTTGTTATTCAACATTTCACTCACACCATTTGTATGATCATTTGATCTCTCTGCCCTTGATCTCTCTGCCTATAAATTCTGTTTCTGTGTGCTTCTCTCTTACTTTACCTGATGAAGGGGCTGTGCTTTGAAAGCTTGTGATCTCAAATAAACCTGTTGGACCATAACCTGGTATAACAAGGTGTGGAGATGGAAGAACACAGCAGGCCAGGCAGCATCAGAGAAGCAGGCAAGTTGATGTTTGGTTCTGGACCCTACTTCTTCATTTTCTGAAGAAGGGTCCAGACCCAAAATGTCAGCTTTTCTGCTCCTCTGATGCTGCCTGGCCTGCTGTGTTCATCCAGCTCCACACCTTATTATCTCAGATTCTCCAGCATCGGCAGATCCTACTATCTCTGAGTGGACTGCAACCAGATGTTGTGTGGCTTCTGACTTTGTCAGAATTATAGGAACTGCTACAAGTTAAATTGCATTGTAAGTTAGGTAAGACAGTTGAAAATGTATAAGTTGTTTCCAGTCAACCAAAATTGCTTCTGAAACAAAAACAGACATCGCTGGAGAAACTCAGCAAGTGTGGAATGATGCATTGAGAGAGAAGGTCAGTTAACGTTTCAAGTGCAGTGACCTTTCTTCAGAACTTCTGAGCCCTGTACAATGTATGATTCTCTGACACTATGGTCCTATGACCTCCCAGAGAACAACTGCTGATAAGTGCAGCTCGCAGGTGAACAGTAGTGATTCTCCTGCTTCTAAGGATGGTGCATCTGTAGCTTGCACAGACTATTTTGTTGCATAAAAACATCGTAGAAAACTGTATCATCAAAAATTGTCAGCCAAACATTCAAGCGGTAACCAGTGGAAGATTCCATTAGGCTTTCTAGACTTGGGCAGTGCCCAAAATGAAGTAATTATTGACTGAGTTTTCCCACAGTGGCACAAAAGAAATGTTTCTTAAGTCCAAGGAGTAACAGTGACCAACAAGTCAAAAGAAACTCAAGCAAATTCAGCAAGAACAAAAAAAAGTCATCAAGAGCTTGCCACCACTTGTCAGTATGGAGTTGAAGGATGATCAGGTTAGAAATCCAGTGAGCTCACTGGGAACGATACTTTGAGTACCTATAGCATTTCACAGCCGAGGACAATTCATCAGATTATTTCAGAAAACTAGTTATTGCAGCTATGGGAAGATATACTGGAAAGGAAACATCGGGGACAATTAGATATTTCTAGGCTTACAGCCAGGATTCAGATCTTGGTGTGGGCCAAAGAGATTGAAGTCCTGATATCTCCTTGGGAAACCTGCAAATGTACAAGACTGTCAAGTCTAAAAAATACTCCTGTCATCACCCAAGGCAGATCAAGCAGCTAAAACTCTGCAAAGAGTAAGAAGCAAGAACAATTGAATACTGAGAACAAGAATAAGCAGCATGCCATTCTTGAACACATGCAGAAAATTTTCACTGATCATCTTCAGACAGACCAATGAATGCAGATGACAAAGACAGCGCTGAGTGAGCAATAATATTTCAGTAACACAAGTGAGACTCTGAAAAAGTCTAATTCACTAGTCAAACAGCTACAATGGGTGAGTGAAGGAACAATGTCATCCAGAAAGAATATCCTTGAGATTAAAGTCTCCCATTCAAAAAACTATGAAAAGATCAGAACGAAGCTCAACAGTTTTCAAGCAAAAGACGTACTGTTTTTCCTCATCTGAAGACAACCTATTCAGAGAAAAGTATGAAATGTCCAGACTACCTGAATAAGTAAAGTCAGAGACCAGGTGGGGGGATGAGGTGGTGCAAAATGTATGGAACTATATGACATGACTGCATAATGCGTTCACCATGAGAAAAGTTTGGGAGGGAATGTTGTATAATATAAAGGCTTTGAAGATGTCTGTATTTATATTATATCAACTATACCTATTGTACTGATGTCACTCAGTATCTGTGCTGTAGACAGGAAGTTCCATTCTGGCTCTCACATGGAGCAGGTATGTATACCAACTGCTTAAGGTCCTAGAGTCAATGCAATTTGCACTTATTCCTGTCATAAACCTTCAAATCTGCAATAAACCCGCAATCTTAGAACACAGCATCTACTGTAGGTAACAAAGTGTGGAACTGGATGAACATAGCAGGCCAAGCAGCACCTCAGGAGCACAAAAGCTGACGTTTCAGGCCTAGACCCTTCATCAGAGAGGATCCTCTCTGATGAAGGGTCAAGGCCCGAAACGTCAGCTTTTGTGCTCCTGAGATGCTGCTTGGCCTGCGGTGTTCATCCAGCTCCACACTTTGTTATCTTGGATTCTCCAGCATCTGCAGTTCCCATTATCACCTCTACTGTAGGTACTCTCTTTGGTTGTACTCCCTACCATAAATCATTAGATAGACCAAGACAAAGTAAAGACATGAGGATCAGCAGTGTATGTACAATGTTACTTATTCAAATTATGAGGGAGAATTCTAGACAAAATTGTTTTGCCTGTGTGTGTTCAGCATAATTTTGCCCAGGGAAGTTTTTTTTAATATATTGGCTTTTCAATCAGTGCCAGTTGCTGCGTGCTTGGGAGAGCTGAGCATTATAACAAACACTTGACTTGTTTCTGATCAATTAAGGCCTTGTGTTTGTACAATACATAGAAGCACCTAACCTGTGAAGAGAAAGGATCCATCTCCCCAAACTCTGCCTCGCTCTCTAATTCCTAGTAATTAGCTGTTCTCTCTCAACTTTCTATGTGAGCTGTTCTTTCCTGTTGAAAGGAAAAGGGACAAAAATCACCTTCAGTGGTACAATCAGTGTACCCAAAATTGCATGAAATCAGCAAAGAGACAGAAGGAACACATTTTTCTAGGATTGGACTAGTGCCAGAATTGTGCTTCGCTCACATTTCTTTCCTTTCCCCATCCATAATAGTTGTGTCTTGTCTTGTCTCTTTTTGCACCTGTTTATGTGTAAGTGGGAATTTGAAGGAAAAGGTAGGGTTTAAGTTATAGAGTTATAGATTAGCAACTCAATGTTAATACTCTTTGCCAATGTTTAATAGTTGCTAGATTCTGAAAAGTGGGGCTTGATTTCCAGTGCATTATCCCAGTTAATCACAGCACTGACCCAGTAGGTACAACATATTGGTAGAGGTGACAAATGCCATAAAGTACCACGAAGGGTTATTTGGAAAAATGACCCCTGTAATGGGGTTTTTGCATTCTGCCTATGACATATGATATTTAGCTTCTTAAATCTACCTCAAAGGATCTTCTTGTATAAATCATACGCCAAACGAAAGTAAATGTAAAAGCTGCAGGCTGAATTCAACATAATTCATAATTTTTATTATCTAACACAATGTCCACTGCACCTGTCACTAATTAAATGAATTTCTTAGACATTTACTACTCAGATTCTATATCAGTTCTGCATAGATTAAACCTGGCTCTGTTCCAAGGTCCCTATTCACTAATGCAGCTAAACTGTTATGTGTGCATTAACATGGAAATACAGAGAGAAACCGTTTTCAATTACTGCTGCATATAAGAAGTTTTCTTGTTAATTGAGAAACCAATACAAAGGGCCAAGTTATATAGTTCAGGGCATCATCGAATAACAAAAAGGTTAGATAGAAAGTAATGGCTAAATGACAGCAAGTTTGGATTTTAAAAGCTTGCAAATTACTGGAGTAAAGAAAGAAATTTATGTTTATATAGCTCTTTTCACCACCCCAGAACATCTAGAAGTATTTCACAATCAATGAAATAGAACATAGAACATAGAACATAGAACAGTACAGCACAGAACAGGCCCTTCAGCCCACAATGTTGTGCCGACCATTGATCCTCATGGATGCACCCTCAAATTTCTGTGACCATATGCATGTCCAGCAGTCTCTTAAATGACCCCAATGACCTTGCTTCCACAACTGCTGCTGGCAACGCATTCCATGCTCTCACAACTCTCTGCGTAAAGAACCTGCCTCTGACATCCCCTCTATACTTTCCACCAACCAGCTTAAAACTATGACCCCTCGTGCTAGCCATTTCTGCCCTGGGAAATAGTCTCTGGCTATCGACTCTATCTATGCCTCTCATTATCTTGTATACCTCAATTAGGTCCCCTCTCCTCCTCCTTTTCTCCAATGAAAAGAGACCGAGCTCAGTCAACCTCTCTTCATAAGATAAGCCCTCCAGTCCAGGCAGCATCCTGGTAAACCTCCTCTGAACCCTCTCCAAAGCATCCACATCTTTCCTATAATAGGGCGCCCAGAACTGGACGCAGTATTCCAAGTGCGGTCTAACCAAAGTTTTATAGAGCTGCAACAAGATCTCACGACTCTTAAACTCAATCCCCCTGTTAATGAAAGCCAAAACACCATATGCTTTCTTAACAACCCTGTCCACTTGGGTGGCCATTTTAAGGGATCTATGTATCTGCACACCAAGATCCCTCTGTTCCTCCACGCTGCCAAGAATCCTATCCTTAATCCTGTACTCAGCTTTCAAATTCGACCTTCCAAAATGCATCACCTCGCATTTATCCAGGTTGAACTCCATCTGCCACCTCTCAGCCCATCTCTGCATCCTGTCAATGTCCCGCTGCAGCCTACAACAGCCCTCTACACTGTCAACGACACCTCCGACCTTTGTGTCGTCTGCAAACTTGCTGACCCATCCTTCAATTCCCTCGTCCAAGTCATTAATAAAAATTACAAACAGTAGAGGCCCAAGGACAGAGCCCTGTGGAACCCCACTCACCACTGACTTCCAGGCAGAATATTTTCCTTCTACTACCACTCGCTGTCTTCTGTTGGCCAGCCAATTCTGTATCCAAGCAGCTAAGTTCCCCTGTATCCCATTCCTCCTGACCTTCTGAATGAGCCTTCCATGGGGAACCTTATCAAATGCCTTACTGAAGTCCATATACACCACATCCACAGCTTGACCCTCATCAACCTTATATTTGAAGTGTAGTCACTGTTGTAATGAACACTGAAACCAATATGAACGTAACAAAGTTCCACAAACAGCAATGAGAGCCTGACAGGATAATCTGTTTTGGCAATGGTCTTTAGGAATAAATATTGGTCAGGAAATATTACAGAATGCCCCTGCCCAGAATCCCCATAATGTCAGAGGATTTTTATTGCACTCATTCACAGATTTGAACATCAATAAAAGGAAGAACATTTATGGCAAGTTACATAACTTGGACATATGTAAATGATCTGGACCTTGATCTGCAGGCGACAATTTCCAAGTTTGCAGTAACACTAAACTTGGAAGAATTGTAAACTGTGAGGAGGTAAGTGTGAAACTTCAAAAAGAAATTGACAATTGGTGGAGTGGGCAGATAGGTCCCCAAAGTGGTTTAATGCAGAGAAATATGGGGCACTTTGGTTGGATGTTCATTGGAAAGACAATATCAAATAGGGAGTACAATCCTAAAAGGGGTGCAGGAGCATAGGGACCGTGGTGTATATGTGCATAGATCATTGAAGGTAGCAGGACAGGTAGAGAGAGCAGTCAATAAAGCATACAGTGTTCTCGGCTTTATTAATGGGGCATTGAGGTGGTGATGTTGAACTTGCACAAAACACTTGTCGGACCTCAGCTGGAGTTTGGTTGTAGTTGTGGTCACCACATTATAGGAAAGAAGAGAATGCATTGGAGACAGTGCAGAAGTGATTTACTTGAATGTTTCCAGGGATAAAAAACACCAGTAATGAGGATAGGTTGAAGACATTGGGTCTGTATCCCTGGAGAGAAGAAGGCTGAGAGGAGATCTGATTGAGGTTTTTAAAATCATGAGTAGACTGGCAGACTAAATCTGTTACCACTTGTAAAAGAAACAGTTATGCTCCTGAGATGCTGCTGGGCCTGCTGTGTTCATCCAGCCTCACATTTCATTATCTTGGATTCTCCAGCATCTGCAGTTCCCATTATCTCTGATATCAATAATTAGAAGGTACTGGTTTAAAGTAATGTGCAAACAAAAGTAAGAAAAATCCTTTCTCACACAGTGAGCTGTTAGGGAATGGGATCCACTCCCTGGAAAGGTGCTGGAGGCGAGTTCAATTGAATCATTCAAGAGGGCCTTGGATGACTATTTGGAAAGTAATGTTGTGGAGAGATATGGGGAATAAGCAGGAGATTAGCATGAGTTAATAGAGCTGATGCCGGCACAATGGGCCAAATGGCCCCCTTCTGTTTTGTGATTATTTTGTGATGCATAATGGCTCTTGAGCAAAAAAGGGCAGGCAGGGCCTTAATTTGACACCTCAAACAAAAGACAGGATCCTGCAAAGTGCAGCACATCTCTGCTGTGAATATCAGCTTTAGCTATGTGCTTGAACCTATGGAGTGGGACTTAAGCCCAAAAAGCTTCTGAAAACAGATGTGAGAGTCATTTTACTCGGTCATGACTGGCAACCTAATGAGCGAAGCAATGAATCTGATTTTGTATTTTGATATTTCCTAGCTTGCATTTACTCTATGCACTGGATTTGGATGATAAATGGGCACAATCGTGTTGGCATCAGCAGAGTTTACAACGCAATGTAAGTCATGACACAAAGCTCACTGAACACCTTCCAATACTTTGATAGAGAGGGGATGACATTGAAAACTTTGTTGCTGACAATGCTGGCACCCATGTTCCTGTTACATTCCTAAAATGGCTATAAATTTCAGTTTGTTGAACAAACAGAATTATAGATTTTTTTTATGGAACAGGAGGAGCCCATTCGACCTGCCTTTCTGTGCCAGCTCTCCAAATTAGCAATATGGCCTAATGCCACTCTTAGTCCCCATAACGCTGCACATTATTCCAGTTCAAATAATCAACCAACGCCCTGCTGAATGTCCTGATTCAATCCACTTTCAGCACACACCCGGGCAATGCATTCCAGACCTTAACAATTTGTTGTGTGAAAAAGATTTTTCTCACAACTCATTTGCTTTTTTTTCTAAATTACAATGGTAGTAGATGGGAACCCAGGTGGGTGAGGGGTTCCAGGTGGTTGGAAAGTGGGTGTCCAGGTGGAGAGGGTCCAGTGCTGGGAAGTGAGGCCTTTGGATGGGACGGTCATGGCTCTGTTTAGTGGGGCATTTTGGTGTCCTAGTGATGTGTGGGCTGCCAGGTGCTCCAAAGGGATGCTGACAGTTTTGTAGTTAGCCAGGAGTTGTAGCATACTTAACCCTCTAACTTCTGAAGGGTAACTATTAAGATAGGTAAGGCAGAACCCTTTGAAGTCTTTAACTTTAACTGAGAGTCAGGGACATTTTTTGTAGGAGTCCAGTTGTCGGAAATTCTGTTTGCCCTGAGTGAGGAGTGACTGGATTGAAGTGCTGAACAGATTCTGAACAGCCTTATAAGGTCAATGTGGAAAAGGCATTTCCTTCCATGGGTCAGCCCAGAGCTAGGGGACACTATAACCTAGTGTTGCCTTTTAAGACAGCAAAGAAGAGAGAGTTTTCTCACAAAGGCTTGTGTGACTTTGGAACACTGCTTCAAAAAACAGTGGAGATAAGGTCATTGAACATTTTTAAAGCAACGATAAATCGGATTTTATCAGTCAAGGGAAGCAATGATTATCAGGGGATGTCTGCCATTAGTAACTGGTCACTAGACCCTAAGCCAATGCACTATTTGTCAACCAAAGATACATTTGTACAGAACCTTTCAACTCCAGTTCATCTGCAAACACTGCTGTAACTCATAGCTTTACTAATAGTGTTCACAATATGTATGAAGAGAGACTAGGTAGACTGGCATTGTTTTTCTTCAAGCACAGAAGGCTGAGAGGGAATCAGTTTGAGGTGTTCAAAGTCTTGAGGAGCATAGGCAGTGTGGATAGGGAGAAACATTTCCCTAGTAGGGGGGACACTGTTTTACAATAAGGAGCAGAAGGTTTAGAGGGGGATTGAGCAGAAAACATTTCACCCAGAAAGCTGTGAGAGCTCGAAGCATGAAAGGCTGATAGAGACGGGAACCATTAAGACACTTATGAAGTATTTAGATGACCACTTGAAATGCCATAACATACAAGCTGTGGGCCAAGGCTGGAAAATGGGAGGAGAGAGGATGGATGTTTTATGACCAGCATGGACTCAATGAGCTGAAGAGCCTCTCTCTATGCTACAAAATCTCAATGATTCTATTAAGTTGCTTGCTTTCAAACCATGTGCCAATCCTTGCAATCCCTGTTTAAAAGCACAGTCCACAATTAACACACACAAAAGCAAAGATGTGGCCATAAACATATTCAATTTGGGCACCCACAATTCTCTAGATAGAGAATTCTAAACATTCACCGCTCTGTGCATAAAGAAATTTGTCTCAGTTCAGTGAGAAATATTAACCCCTTATCCTGACAATGTTCCTCCTCCTTCAGAAACCCCAATTCTATGCTTCCTGTCAGACAAATAGCCTCTCCATACCTTTGCTGTTCTGCAGTATTTTGTTTCAAAATCACAGGCAGACTTTTCTGGTGTCTGACATTATTTTTAAAAACCTTTAAACTATGTCTCAGCACTTAGTTACAACTATCTGCCCACTTAAGACAACATCAAGACTTAGCAATGTCATTTGCTGAGTTCAAATGAAAAAAAAGCTTTGCAATATAACATTGTTCATTATTTAAAGCGTGGTGAGTGATACAACTGAACCTAAGCATCCCAGCGCTGTGATAAGCAAAAATCCAGAAATGTGACATCTAGTTTGAATTATTGGTGGCTTTTCTGTGTTCTTTTCCTTTTGACGGCATCAACTCTGGTGCATATTCAAGAAGCCTTATTATTATCTGAAGAAGAGATAGGTATTCTCCTGGTCAATATTCAATTTACCTACAAGATGAACCATGTATTCATTTTATTGCTGTTTTTGGGGCATTAGTCCGTACAGCTGTCACTGCACTTCAAAATTAACTAATGTTGTGATGTATTTTGAAATACTTCGACACAATTATGTACTACAAAAATGCAGCTTGTTTTCCAAGGTCTGATTTTCACTTTCTTTCCCGAGAGCCTAACTGGAATGGTGTGCAAAGAGGCAGAAAGGGTTTGCATCAAGTTCCAAGGGTCACAAGAGCAAGACTAGCAATTGGGAAAATAGACTAATTGCTGTGATCACATAATCTTCCAAGTGCAAAAAGGAGATTGTAACAACTGACCCCATCAGAGGATTTTGACACTACAATGTCAAGACCATGGCCAAAGACACAAGTTGAATAAGGAAGAAACCCAGAGTTGTGAATCAGAAGGAAAGAGGAGAAATCCATTGTAAATGAGAAAACTTCACAATTCTCGATTAGGGGTCAATCGAGAATGTCACCCATTGGAAACAGTCCATACTTCAAAGCAGATTAGGGCAAAAGTCACTCTACTGTCAAACTACATCTCAGTACAATTGCAAATGACTTATCATCTGGCCAGCTGCGTTTAGGCTCTAGGACACCACTCTGGAGGAACATGAACAGCCAGCAGTAGCATTTGGATATGTTTGAAAGCTAAGGAGACTTGAATCCCCGTCCAAGAAGTGTGTTGCAGATAGGCACAAGGCTCAATCAACTCTATTTACTATCAGTCACAGCAGAGAAGTGTACAATGCTGTATGTAGCACCTCCAGGTACATGCATACTATATCCATTCCTGTCATAGATCTTTCAGGTGGTCAAGGATTCTCCCTTGGATATTCAAAGTCCACTAGCAATCATTTATTAGTGGATGGCTGCATTAAATGAGTGCATAACAATATTAACATATTAATCATATGATTGTCTGCCATTCACATCCATTTCACAATGCTCCTTGTCCACCAATATAAACTCACTGCTATGAGCTCTGTGTGGGGTTTAACTTAAAGGATCCACAAATAAGACCATTGGGGATACCTTGCTATCTTTTCAGTTGCCTCACAACAATTCAATACAATCAAGTCTACATTCTAAACCAACTTCAGCAGCAGATTTCTATTCTCCTATCTGAGGATTACACTCTCATTTGAGTATACAGTGCAACATTTATTCCCTCTACAATAACCATCACTGGAGAAAAAGTAAAAGGGAAACAAATGGGCCGAAAGACCAATAAATAACTATAGGCTCATAGAGTTGTACAGCACGGAAACAGGCCATATGTTCCAACTCATTACAATGCTGATTCCTCAAAAAAGGAGCTCTTAACAGATACAGCTTTCTTCCCATCCTACATTTTGGATTATCAAGAATCCATTTTTTCTCCCCGACCTGATAGGATGCATCCTTCAACTATTAAAAGAAGTAGCTAGTGATGCTCTGGTAGTTAGGAAAGATTTCTTCTCACCCAGAGAGTAGCAGAAATAGGGCATGTGCTGCCTGACAGGGAGGTGAACCTGGTACGCTAGCAACTTTAAGAAATATGTAGTCTACTTAAAATGTTAGGGAAAAGTAGGCTATGGAGCAAGCGCAGGTATTTGTTAGTCAGCATAGACGTGGTAGGCCAAAGGGTCTGTTTCAATGCTGTATGACTCAGACTTGCTATGATTATGCTTCTATTGTTAGGTTCTCGAAAAGTCCCAGTGAATGGAAAATTGTCAATGTAAAACCTCTTTTTCAGAAAGGGAAGGAGACAGATAGTTATAGGCCAGTTAGTTTACCATCTGTTATTGAGAAAATGTTGGAATCTATCATAAAGGGTGCAACAGCACAGCATTTAGAAATACATAATATGATGAAGCAGAGTCAACGCATCTTCACAAAGGGGAAGTCATGCCTAACAAATTAATTAGAATTGTTTGAGGAGGTAACAAGCTGGAGGGGTAAAGGGGAAGCATTGAATGTAATATATATGTGGATTTTTAGAAGGTGATTGTTATGGTGTTACACATTAAGCTACACAGTAAGAATCCATGGTGTTGGAGGTAGTATTTTGGCATGAATAGAGGATTGGCTACTGAATAGAAGTCAGAAAGTGGGGATAAGTGAGACATTTTCAAGATTGCAAGCTGTAACGAGTGGAGAGTCACAAGGATCAGTGTTGGTTACACACACACATAGATATTAGTGACGTGCCTGAGGAAAGTGAATGAAGTTCATAAATGACTCAAAAATAGGTTGGAAGGCAAGTGCAAGTTAACCCTAACCCTACCACTGTTCTAACCGGGACAGAGTTCAAACAGATCTTGTGAATCAAGACAGAGTATTCATCAGATGCTGCAGACCATCAAGAGTAACAGAATTGCATTCCAGCATAGTCTGCAACTTCATATCCTGCCATATCTCCAACTTCATCATTACCAACCAACCAGGGGATCAACCTTAGTTCAGTGAGGAGGCCAGGAGCAACATCAGGCATACCTGAAGATGATGAGCTGTCAACCTGGTGAAGCTACCAAACAGGACTATTTGCAGGCCAAACAGCATAAGCAGTAAATGATAAACAAATCTAAGCAATCCCACAAGCTATGGATCAAATCTAAGCTCTGCAGTTCTGCCACATCCAGTCATGAATAGTAGTGGACAATCAATTAGAATAGCAATTTATTGTCACAAGTATTTTTACAGAAGAAATAAAAGATTTTATTAGTCACCACAACGTGGAGCCTAAACAAATGGCTGTATCAAAACAAAAAGAAAAAATAGGTCAAAGTTTATCAGAGTTCAATTAACAGCTCCTGGGCTCTGGGAAAACTGGGCCAAAACCGCCACTCAGGGCTGAGACCTCAAACGCTGGGCCAAGACTGCCCCACCCCAACTCACCAATATGGAACCTCCGTGCTGGGCTGAAGGAAGACCTGAAAGCTGCCTCCAATCAAGGACATAACCTCTGCACTGGGACTAGACCTTCACATCTTGCTGGAATACCTGGAGTATCCAAAGAAGACTTCCATGACAGGACGAGGCCTCCACACCAGGACAAGATCTCCACATCAGGAGAGTGCTACACCAGATGCCAGGCCAATACTGTCATTCCAGGCTGTGGGAAGCCACCTTATCGCTGGGCCTGGGCTGGGAAAAGACACCTTCCCCCATCGAAGTCATTAAAAGAAAGTAAGGCACCCATAATAAATGGAAACATAGAAAGAAGCATGGAGAGACAAAGAAAGTAAAGTGGATGGAGTAAACAAGTTCCAAACTCCTGGGCTGACAAGCCCACGCATTGCACTGCTAACACACTGTAGGTAGAGACCCCAAAATATCCCCATCCTCAATAATGGAACTGCCCAGCATATCAGCGCAAAATACAAGGCTGAAGCATTCGCAGCAATCTTCAGGCAGAAGCGCCAAGTGGATGATCTATCATGGCCTCTCCCAGCGGTCCCCAGAACAACAGATGCCAATCTTCAGCCAATTCAATTCATTCCACTTGATATCAAGGCACAGTTGGTCACTGTATAGTTCTAAGACTGAAGGCCTATCAATGATCTGGTAGTAGTACTAAAGACTTGTGTTCCACAACTTGCTGCATCCTTTGTTGGGGTACAGCTACAACATTAGTATCTCTGCAACGCAGTGGGAAATCGCCCAGGTTTTCTCTAGACATCTCTGGAGGTGTTCCTCGGGTTAGTATGTTCGGCTCAACCATCTTCAGCTGCCACATCAATATCTTGCGTCCAGGGGGTCTGAAGTGAGGATGTTCACCGATGATTGCACAATATTCAGCACAATTCGTGACTCCTCATGTACTAAAGCAGTCCATGCCCAAATGCAACAAGACTTGTACAGTATCCTGGCTTGGGCTGAAAAGTGGTAAGAAACTTTTGGTCAGAAGTCACAGCCCAAGCCTGTATATTCTTTCACTGTCACCAGATCAACATCCTGAAATTCACTCCCTAAGGGCATTGCGCATCTACTCACGTCAAATAGACTGCAGCAGTTCAGGAAGGTAATTCACCTCCACTTTCTCATGGGCAACCAGAGATGGGCAATAAATGTTGTCTGAGCCAGCAATGCCCACATCCCACAAATGAATTAGAAGAAAAAGGTGAGGATGATTCAAAGGGTCTGCTGAGCGATGTAGAAAAGTTAATCGACCTACTTGTCCTTGACAAGCTTCTTTAGTGTTGATGGATCTGCACTCATCCAGGCAAATGAGGATTATTCCATTTCAATCCTGACTTAATTATGCCTTCCAGGTGGTAGAGGCCTGGGGAACCAGGAAGCTTATCTATATTTTCAAATCAACCTGCTCAGAGATGTTATGACATACCTCTCAAAGCAAGTGGGACTTGAACTTGAGCTTCCGGGCCCACTGCACCACAACAGCACAGCTTCATATGGCTAGTGCAGTTAAGTTTCTGATCAATTTGGCGGTGGTAAACCTGTTGAATGTTACAGAGAGATGGTTAGATTCTCCTTTATTGGTCACAGACTGGCACTTGCATGGTATGTAGGTTACATCACACTTACTAGCCCCGACCTGAACATTCTCCAGATCTTGCTGCATATGAAAATGAGCTGTTTCAGTATTAGAAAAATCATCAATGAACATACCTGTATCTGATCTTATGATGGAAAAAAATCCATTAACAAAACAACTGAAGTTGTAAATTGCTTTGAGAGGTCATGAGGTCATAAAAGGCACTATATAAATACAAACCTTTTGTCTCACCATCACACATAGCCCAGGTGACCTCAAATTTCATAGAATCATTCTTACAAAATAAGGCAATGGGCTGTTTGAGTGGAATATTAGCATAACTGGCAAAACCAAAGAAAGAGTATTTAAAATACTGCCTGTGGAATTATGTACTCCAATATAAATTGTCAGCAAACACTGTCAGCGCAGTAATGCCTTCAGAAACGTGACGTGATTCTAAACTAACGCCCAGCGAGGAGCTAACACAATCACTTTCCCATTTTTCATAAATATACTCCATCTGACCCCTTTCTCTCTCACCCACACACATTCATATTATCAATTTCACAGACGGTGGTTATCCAAGAGAAATGTCCCTTCCCCATGAACTTGTAAAATGATCACGTGGGCTACTTTGATATATAGATGCCATCATGAAAAGTAATGACCTGACTGCTCATACATCATCGAGCCTTTTCCTTCCTTTGTCTGGAGGCCAGCGAGGCTGTGGGCTTACTCCATTTTTGCAGTTAGCTTCAAGGACAGATACAAACCGTCTACTGCTTTCAGCCTGTAATAATGAGTCATATTTTGGTGAGGGTCTTTAACTGCAAGCAATTCAGAACTGTTCAGAACTAATGGCTCAAACCTACCATGTTTGTGTGATCTCACCAGTATATCATGACTGCAGTGCAGGAATATATTGCATGACCTGTTTACCTGAGATGTGGATCATTTGGCCTTAAGAGCAATCCCCAACATGAAGATGAAACTTGCCACTGCAAGGATATAGACTTTAGCAGTGGGACTGTGAGTTGAGAACACAGTTGAATTTACTGCACTTGGTCTCTGACATTATGTGTTCTGATGTAAGTTATTAAACATGAGCCATTGGGACCCACATGTGTTGTCCCAGAAAAAAGGCCAAATCTCTGCACACACTGAACAGTGGTTGGTTGGGTCAGAATATTGGCAGCATGCTGCTCACCTTATACCCACATGTCCTACCATTTTAACTGGCATTTTTCGGCAGTGTGCGATGGCTGGAGGCCATCAGTCAGGCCACAATGTTATTTTCACTCTGATCCACAAGGTAATCACACACAATGCCAACCAAGCCCTGTTTGCTTTCAAGAAGGCATCAGAACCAGAGGAGCCAGAAGCAATTAATATGTTTTTATTTTATGAGAAGCTTTGCTTCTGGGTCAAGAGGAGCAAGAGTGTTTCTCTAGCCCAGACAAGGGTACACTGGGCTTAACTTATCCTGACTCTCTCTAGCTACAAGTGCCCTCAATTTACCTACAGTTGGGACCATTCCCATATAAGTCCCCAACAGCAGTCACCTAACACACTTGGTTTGCCTTCTGCATATGGATAATGGCAGAGTTGAGCTATGTCTAAATGAGCAGCATTCTCTTGAGTCAATATATGCCTGCTGCTCTTTCTGTCAACACTGGCATTCTACCAACATCCCAAGTTAAAAAAGCAGGCCTAACTTGCTAATTGCCCTCATCATTCAATCCTACACTCCATCATCAAGCTATGGATAATTCGTCCACTGCTGCTCCCAATATTGCTCTAACTTTAAATGTTATGATTGTATGGCAGTGTAAGTGTTATGCACCTTTCTGTATTATCATAAGAAGTACCTTTTCTTTCAGTTTGCATAAGCTACCATTAATTTGTGGGAGTAGAACCATTGACGGTCTGGGAACAGCAATGGATTATGATACCACGTAGGAGCAGAAGTAGGCCACTCAGCCCATCGAGTCTGTTATGCCATTCAATGGGATGTTCACACCTATAGGTGCTGAGGCCCCTTGCTAAGCAATCTCTTATCCAAGCCTCTCTATCTTCCAGTACGATTTAAGATACTACTTAAAATCTATTTCTTCAACTCTGCTCTTGGTCGACCTTCCTAAAATTTCTCCTTTCTCCTTTTAAAGTCATTATACAAATGCAAGTTATCATTATTTAAGAAAGTGAGGTTACCACTACCTCTTGGTCTGACCTACCTGCAACTTCCAATATCCTGAGAGCAACCAGATAGGGACAATAAATATTACTTTGCCCGTGTACGCGACCCTTATCCAAAATAACATTTATCAAACATTCAGATGAATGGCCTTCTGCTGTAAGATAAATGTGAAATATGAAGTAATTTTTTACATTGGTCATTCTACTTCAGTGGAGCTTCATTCCATTGTAGGTGATTCGCCTCAGAAAATGCTTCCCTTATCAGTTAAACATAGGTTTCCTCCTGCAGTGTTGTTGTTAGGAGTTTAGCAAGGCATAATGATGGCTCGATGAAGCTTTCACACTAACTCCACTTATAGACACAGTCATAAATTGTACTGCATCCAATAAGCTGCTTTACACAACTAATACTAGAGGAAGGTCCTGGAGACCCAGATTTGTCTTTGGTGTTGACAGTAATCACAGGTAATGCGTTGAGAACAGCACAAACAAACTGTATCGACAAAACATTAACATATAGCGACTTTAGTGTATTATGTTTAGTAAGAGCTCAGTAACAATATAGCACAGAAGCAGTCCATATGGGTAGAAAGAGAATTCTTCCTGTGAAGATTACAGTCCAGCAAGTCTGATTGTTTCCAAACAGCAGCCATTGTTTAGAATGTATTTCACTTGAAAACAGTCACATTTGCCCCTGCCTGTCCAATTGCTCACTAAATATATCCTAATATAATACTTTTATAACTATCTGAATGATAAGATCTGGACCACTATGTCTAATTGTAGACATTGCATCCCAGGAAGTGAAGATTGACCATGGAGTGGATGCTGCACATCTAGATCAGATGAGAATGAGGCTTACAGTGAAGGCTGCATAAACTTAAATATTGCCCTACAGTGAAGCAGAATGAGTCATCCTGGAAAACCTACATCTTCTATTTGAACGTATCTGTCTGAGGGCTGGAGGTCTCCGGGCTGCCTCTACAGCACTCTGCTCTCCTGGTGGAGTTGCTGAGTTTTCAGAGGGACCTTCTCAATGAGCTGGAAGCATGAAGAGCCAACCCACTGTCCTGAACTGGAAGGTATGGGAGCAAGCATTCAATGAGACAGCCATTTGCAGTAAAATCGAAGAGTTGGTCCTGCTGTTAGTAAGTGCAGCCTCTGGACATCTGCACAGAAGGGTCCAATCAATGGAGCTTAGACCTTTCTCTGATGGCATCGCTCAGCAATGTCTTAATGTGCTTCAAATATAATTCAATGCTAGAGAGGTGTAAACCGGCAGAAAACTAAAGACAAATTTTGTGGAACAGGGCCTTAATTTAAGTGTCAAAATTAATTATACAACTAAGATGCTGGGGCCTGGGCTTTTGCATGCTGATTCAGACCAGAGTGGAGACAAGTGGCTTGCAATGATGCAGTGAGGCCTGATTTCCCAGGTCCCTGATTTGCAACAGCTCCTATTTTCCTGAGAGGGTGCAGGTTTCATTACTTGTCCAGACTCCTGAACAGGCCTCTTAAAGAGTAGCTGCAGGATTCTCAAACACCCTAAAAGGTTTCAGTGTTCATGCCTTTCTGTGGTTAAAGGGCTTGACCCCCAAAAAGAAAAGTGGCCACAGTGGGCAAAGTTGAAGGACAATGTAGATGGAGTACAGCTGCCTGCACAGGAAGGGCAGAGACCCCAGCAACAAGAGGCCAGAGATGAGCCACAAACCAGGAGGAGACATTGACCTGATCTCCAGAGCGTGGTGAAGCATTAACTCTGCTTTCTCTCCGCAGATGCTCCCAAGTCTGCTGAACTTTCCCAACAATTTCTGTTTTAGTGTCTGTTTTGCAGCACCTGAAATTGTTTTTTTTTTGTTCATTGCTCAACCTGCTTATCCTTTGTTCATAAAACAACCCCTTCATAATAGGTATCATCTGAACTGCCTCCAATGAAATAATAACTTTCCTTTAAATAAGCAGACCAATGCTGCTCACAGCGATCTGCTCCCAGTGTCTCCTAAGCATGTGTCTGGAAATTGCTCCTGGGCACCTGAGAATGGAAGACATCTGTCCTCCTTTCCACCTCTTCCAGCAAGATCTCAGTGCAGTGTCTAAAAACAATACTGCATATTCTCTGTCATGTTGTCACATTCTGCAATGTTTCCCAGAACAATTTCATTTCCTGCACAGCTGCCAGCTCCTACTTGAGCCACAATACTCCTCCTTTCGAAGATACAGCTGAGATTTCAGGCTCGATCTGAGTTGTGCTAGTCATTCACAATGGCAGGCTCCCACTGATGCACCCAGTCAACAAACATGAAAGCCCAGATAACAAAGTGTGGAGCTGGATGAACACAGCAGGCCAAGCAGCATCTCAGGAGCACAAAAGCTGATGTTTCGGGCCTAGGCCCAAACTGTACTTTCCAAACCCACAACATTCACCAACTCCAAGCTCAAGAGGACGAATACATGGGAACACCACAACCTACAAAGTCCTGTCCAAGCTATTCAGCATCCTTACTTAGAGGTAATATATGTTCAAATTCCACATTCTACTAACAATTGATGTTATTAAACTGGAAAGGAAGCTTTACAAGGATGTTACTGAGACTGGAGGGTTTTAGCTCTCGGGAGACCTGAACAGATTGGGAATTTTTTCCCTGCAGCATGAGAGGCTTGGTGGTGACCTTATAGAGGTTTATAAAATTATGAGGGGCGAAGATAAGGTGAATAACCAAGGTCTTTTCCACAGGGTAGGGGAGTCCTAAACTAGAGGTCATAGGTTTAAGGTGAGTGGGGAGAGATTTAAAAGGGTCCTGAGGGGCAATTTTCACACAGATGATGGAGCGTTTATGGAATGAGCTGCTAGAAGAGTGGTGGAGGCAAGTACAATTAGAACATCTAAAAAACATTTGGACAGGTACATGGATTGGAAAAGATTTAGATGGCTACGGGCTAAATGCAGACAAATAGGACTAGTTCAGTTTAGGGAACCTGGTCAGCACGGACGAGTCGTGCCGAAGGGTCTGTTTCTGTGCTGTATAACTCTATGACTCTATAACTACATCATATCCTCACCGCTCATCTATATATAAACTCTCTTAAAGCAGGACTCACAGTTTTACCACCATCTTCTCAAGGGAAATGTGAAATATGGAATGAATGTTAGTCTTGCCAGCGATGTCCACATCCTATGAATGGACAATTGGTTAGGATGTTTCCTGTGCATTACGACCAATAGATGTGGGATTAACTGTATATCAAGATCTCAAAGTCAATTTCAAGGTTTAGCAAATTTAGCCCCTTAAGTATACGCCCATGAAGTCAATTTTATCTTTCTCCCTTGATTCCCAAAGCTGGTTTCTCTGTTGTCAGCTACTCATTGATGAAATGACACATGGAATGCATCTGTAGACATTTAAAGTAATAGTTCAGGAAGAAATCTCTAGGCTCTGAAAGTCTTCTACTGGTCTACTTTAGCTGCACTCCCCTACATCCAGTTGTCGGTGCTGTGTCATTGCTTTTGTTTCATCTACCTTTGAAGAAAGCAAGCACTTTGTTACTGGGAGCAGCCTATTAACAACATCAGCTGGGATTACTAAACGTTTTCTGTGACACTTACAGCTTTTAATTGATGTCAAATTTAGTTACTGTTTCTCTTTTGTTAATTTTTCTACTCAACAATAGTCTAGAACCCACTATCAGGTCTTTCAGGTCAGGTACAAAATAGAGTCCATATACCACATTGCAATGGTGTGGCCTCTCAGGGACAACACAGCTTGCTGATGCATGAGTTCGTGATTCCAAATTACAGGAGTGGAATCACAACTGGCAGGCTTCCTGCTATCATGTGCAACCTTAGGGCATCACTGTAAATATGGAAGAGTCCCTTTGATTGAAAGTAGCTCTGACAGAGAATTTTTACCACATAAATGCATCATTGTTGTAACATTTCTTGATATTAATAGAAGGATGGTAATGCCTTCTAATGGACTAAGTAGCAGACAAAATAATGCCTTATGACCACACCAAGACAACAATAATGAGGCCAATGGAAGTTTCTAGACTACTCTCTCTGCACAATAGAGTGGAACTAGTCACCAACTGAAGAGTTTAATAGAATCCCTACAGTATAAAAACAAGCTATTTGGCCAATCAAGTCCACACCAACCCTCCAAAGAGTATCCCACCCAGAGGCAGCCCCCTACCCTATCCTTGTAACCCTGCATTTCCCACAGGTAGCCCACCCAGCCTGCACATCCCTGAACACTATTGGCAATTTAGCACAACCAATCTGCATATCTGGCCTGTGGAAGGGAACCAGAACCCCTGGAGGAAAGCCATGCAGATGCTGGGAGAATGTGAAAACTCCAGACATACTGTCACCCAAGGGTGGAGTTGAACCCAGGTCCCTGGCACTGTGAGGCAGCAGTACTAAGTACTGAGCCACCGTGCTGCCCATTTAGAATGGAGAGCAGTGCTTAGGAGTGGCAGGAAATAGTCATTGTAAGTCTAATTACCTGGGTGGGTGGGGGAGTTCAAGACCAGGGGGTATATTTTTAAGATCAGAGAAGAAAGATTTTAAGAGGACATGAGGGCCAATTACTTTACACAAAGTGCCTCATGTATGAAATAAAATTCCAGAGAAAATGGTGGATGCAGGTACAGTTGCAATGTTTAAAAGCCATTTGGATAAGTTCATGAAAGGTTTGGAGGGGAATGGGCCAAGCACAGGCAGGTGGGACTAGTTTAGTTTGAGAACATTGCCAGTGTTGTCTCATTGGGCTAAAGAGTGTTTTCTATTCTGCTTGATTCTGTGACTCTATGACTCTACTGATGTATTTGTCCCATGGGAATATGTTCATTGCTTTTGATATTCCAAACTCATTTCACTTAGGACTACTGCAGGAGGCTCTTCATGACTTGAATCGTCAAACATTCAAAAACTAGGTCTGACCCATTGCATTGAACCACCCTGGTGTTGTTGTGCTGAGCCGATTCAAATATTGTTTCTCTTTGGCCATTTGTTTGGCTGTTGGCTCTCCTTCCTCACAGTTAAGGGTGGATTCTAACTACGATAGCAATGTACATATTCTTGCACGTTAATGACGGAAAGGGGATATTGCAAAGTATTTTCACATTAAGAAAGAAAAATCTGTGGATTCTGAGCAAAATGAAAGATAGGAGTCTGGAAGGCTACACTTTAGATTGGTGGAATAAAGATTCATGGTCATGACTTCTGACACAAACAGAAACCATGCCATCAGGATACCATGGGAACAGATCTGCAATTGGGAAGGCCATTCAGCCCATAAAGTTAATTCCATCAAGAGTTCATATTAAACTATTCACTCATAACTCAGTTTGAACCACCATTCTCATGTCTTTCTTTTAAGATGATTCCTGATTTGAGACTTCCACTGGCTTTCATCGTACTTGTGATTTAATGCATTTCCCAACCTTCATCGAACGAAAAATATACTTTGCATGTTCATAATTGAAATTATTTCTTACAGACAGTAAATCTTCTTTCTGTTTTAATTCTCTCACAGAGGTCTACACCATCAGTAAATTTTGTACATTACTCAATCTGTCCAGTGGGCACACAGAAAAGGATGACCCTCTATCACTCTACAGTCCGATGCAGCTCTGTTACACTTGGGGCAAAAGGTGGTTGTGGGAAGTGGTGGGTAGCGTGTTGGCATGGCAGCACACTCTCTAGGCTGTATTCGCCTGGCTTCCATTTTTCCATGTCTCGAGGTGTTGGATGCCTTCCCTGATGCTTCTTCTCCATTTGGATGGTCTTGGGCCAGTTATACCCAGGTGCCTGTGCGAATGCTGCACTTCGCCAGTGAGGCCTTAAGGGTATCCCTGAAGTGTCTCCTCTGTCCACCTGGGGCTCGCTCGCCATTTTGGAGCTGAGTGTAGAGAACCCGCTTGGAACATCTTGTGCCATTCATGCGGGTGATGTTCCCAGCCCATTGTAGCCAATCAAGGGTGGTCAGTGCCTCGATGCTGGAGATGTTGGCCTAGCCAAGCTCGCTGGTGTTCGTGCTTCTTCCTTTGCTGCAGATTCACAGGATCTTACGCAGGCAGCATTAGTGGTACTGCTCCAGCAGGTTAAGGTATCTGCTGTAGGCAGTGCACATCTCAGAGCCATATCAGACAGCAGGAGCCACCACAGTTCTGTATACCATCAGCTTGGTGTTGGATTTAATGTTGTTGACCTTGAATGCCTTTTTCCTCAGGTGGCTGCACTAGCACACTGAAGACAGTGATGGCTATTTTCATCAACAGCTGCTCTGGGAAAGGCCACTCCCGCGGTATTGGAATTGGCCAACATCTGAAAAGCCTCCCAGTAAACGTTGATGATTGAGGGTTCACACTGCAATACCAGACCAGGTTGTGGAGGACCTTAATCTTTGGAGGTTCAGGGTGAGACACACGCCTCCGTAAATGTGCTGACGATGTTCTGGAGTTCATCCTCTGAGTTTGCACATAAACAAGTGTGATGCGCAGACAGCAGTTCGATGATACTGGTGGGGGTGACTTCAGTTTTGGCTTGAAAGTCAGAAAGGCTGAATAATCTCCCACTGGTTCCGTAGATTATCTCCAGTCCAGCCTGGTGACGTTTACAGCACATAGGAAGGCAATGTGTTCCACAAGGATTTGTTGACCTCTCCTAGGGTAGTCCAGACCATTGCATCTCACCTATGCCCTCCTGGAGCCTTTGTATTCATTCAAACCCACATGCACACACTCTGTTCAATGTCATTCACTGATGTTAATGGACAGACTCCACCACGGCTCCCTGTAAACAAAATTAATTGTACTTTCTCCCCAGACAAAGTATTTTTCATTTATCACAATCCTTTGAACACAGATGTCAAGCCAGTTTTCAATCCATATAAGCAATTTGTCACCTATTCTATTTATTCCAACAGTCTACATGAGAAATTTTATTGAATGTCTTTTAGAAATCCAAGTATACTACATTTGCTGATTCAACCACACCACTTTTGGACCACCAGTTGGCAACTGGTTACACAGTACATTGGCAGAGGCTTAGCAACAGATTTATAGCAGATCCTTTCAGCTGGGAAAATTGCATGTGGCCAATAATAGAAGCAGAAAAGCGACGATAATTAAAGAGCAATGTTTTTCCTTAAATTATATTCAGTGACAGCAACGAATAATGGCGTAATGACTTTGTTGCACCACCATTTTCGTTACTTCATTTACAACCATCAATGTGTTGTGCAAGATAACCTAGCAGTGCTCCCTTTTAAATCAGTAGTTTTAATGGTCTGCAGTAACAGGTGCTGCGAGGAGGGGAGTTACAAGGCTGTAATTCAGTCAACGTTGCTATTGATGTTATAAAAACTCCACTGCTTTATGAATGTCAATACACACTTCGGAGAGTGAATTAGAGCTTTTAACTACCGGAACAGCATCTGGTATTCTCTAATTTGAATCAACCAGGACATTCAATTGAATAAATTAATTCTGAAATTTGTTACATTACAGGAATCAACACAAGCATAGACAGAAAGAGCAGTATGAGAGATTGCTAGTGACTTCTTGGGTGTGGAGTCGTGAAGGAAGGGTAAATGAAGATGCAGAGGGGCTATTTGTAAATGAGATGTAATCACTGACGACTTTGTTAACAAAACAGCAGACAAATGCCAGACAATTCTCCGCAAAGTACAATAATTTGTACATTATGCATTAATCTTTTACAATCTGGAAGACTATGCACAGCTCTGGTCACCCTGTTGTAGAAAGGATATTACTAAACTGAAAGGGGTTAAAGTAAGATTTACCACAATGTTACTAGGAAATTGTATCAGAGATAACGGGAACTGCAGATGCTGGAGAATCCGAGATAACAAAGTGTGGAGCTGGATGAACACAGCAGGCCAAGCAGCACCTTAGGAGTAGAAAAGCTGTCGTTTCAGGCCTAGACCCTTCCTCACTTCTGATGAAGGGTCTAGGCACGAAACGTCAGCTTTTCTGCTCCTAAGGTGCTGCTTGGCCTGCTGTGTTCATCCAGCTCCACACTTTGTTACTAGGAAATGGATGGTTTCAGATATAAAAATAGACTGGAAAGATTAGGGTAACAAGGTGTAGAGCTGGATGAACACGGCAGGCCAAGCAGCATCAGAGGAGCAAGAAAACTGACATTTCGGTTCTGGACCATTCCTCTTCATTTTCTGAAGAAGGGTCCAGACCCGAAACGTCAGCCTTCCTGCTCCTCTGCTGCTGTTTGGCCTGCTGTGTTCATCCAGCTCCGCACCTTGTTATCTCTGATTCTCCAGCATCGGCAGTTGCCACTATCTCTGGAAAGACTCGGGCTGTTTTATTGTAATGTAGGTGGTTGAGGGGTGAACGCATTGAGATTTATAAAATCATAAGGGGCATAGATAAGGTAAATGTGAAAGTCTTTTCCCTGGTATGGGTGAGTTCAAAACTAGGGAGCACATTTTTAAGAAGAAGATCTAAAAAGGACATGAGGGGAAGCTTTTATTTTACACAGAGAGTGATCTATGTGTGGAATGGACTGCCTGAGAAAGTGGTGCATTAAGTTACAAAATTTAAAAGATGTTTGGATAAGTTCATGAATAAGAAAGGTTTGGAGGGATATGGGCTAAATGTAAGCTGGTGGGATGAGTTTAGTTTGGGAACGTGGTCAGTGTGGACTAGTTGGACTCAAGGGTCTGTTTCTATGATGAATAACGCTATGATTCTATAACTACAGAACATGCAAGTTGGGCCAGAGGAATTCTGCTAACTCCTCCATTGATGATATGTACCAATAAATATTAGTAATTCCAGGATAAAAATATTGATACGTGAAAAATGAATCAGATGCAAGTATAAATATAAACATATAAATTAATATTTTGATATTAAATTGCATCAGCAAATGTTTAAAAATCAAATAAGCAAATATAAACTATTTTTGTTTGTGTTTCTGTTTATTTTGAGAAATACTGTTGCCATGCGACAATCCCCTAGAGACTCATGAGTTCAAAAAATATATTAAAATACCCAATATCCAATAAAATAAAAGTAAAATACTACAGATGCTAGAAATCTGAAAGGAAAACAGAATACTGGAGAAACCTTTCAGGTCCGGCAACATCTCTGGGGTGAGAAACAGAGTTAGTGTTTGAAGTTCAATATGACTTCTTCCAAACACCAAAGGCAAATTGGGCTCAAAATGTAAACTCCGTTTCTCTCTTCATAGACACTACAAGACCAGCTGAGTTTCTCCAGCTGTTTTAAATTAGAAATCCAGTAACTGACTGGAAGGAATACATGGGAAGACGTCAACTTTTAGGGCTTTTACCGTAACAAAGAAACTCAAAAAAACAGAAAATACTGGAGAAACTCAGCCGGTCTGGCAGCATCTGTGGGAAGAAGGCAGGGTTAACATTTCAAGTCCAGAGAGTCTTCATCAGATGCTGCCAGGCTTGCTGAGTTTCACCAGTGATTTCTGTTTTTGTTTCAGGTCTCTAGCATCTGCAGTTCTTGGTTTTATTGCATAAACTTGAAACTCCAACAACTCAAGAAGCTTGACACCACCCAGGACAAAGCACCTGCTTGATTGCCACGACATCCACGAGCATCCACTCCCTCCACCACCAAACCTCAGTAGCTGCAGTGTGTACTATCTGCAAGATGCACCGCAGAAATTCACCAAAGATCCTCAGACAGCACCTTCCAAGGACCGCAACTCTCCCCCCACAGTGGTCAAGAACGCCCTTGACCACGTCTCCCGCATTTCCCACAACACATCCCTCACACCCCACCCCCGCCACAACCACCCCCAGAGGATCCCCCTCATCCTCACATACCACCCCACCAACCTCCGGATACAACGCATCATCCTCCAACACTTCCGCCGTCTACAATCCGACCCCACCACCCAAGACATTTTTCCATCCCCACCCCTGTCTGCTTTCCAGAGAGACCACTCTCTCCATGACTCCCTTGTTCGCTCCACACTGCCCTCCAACCCCACCACACCCGGCACCTTCCCCTGCAACCGCAGGAAGCCCTACACTTGCCCCCACACCTCCTCCCCCACCCCTATCCCAGGCCCCAAGATGACTTTCCATATTACGCAGAGGTTCACCAATGTGGTATACTGCATCCACTGTACCCGGTGTGGCTTCCTCTACATTGGGGAAACCAAGTGGAGGCTTGGGGACCGCTTTGCAGAACACCTCCGCTCGGTTCACAATAAACAACTGCACCTCCCAGTCACAAACCATTTCCACTCCCCCTCCCATTCTTTAGATGACATGTCCATCATGGGCCTCCTGCAGTGCCACAATGATGCCACCCGAAGGTTGCAGGAGCTGCAACTCTTATTCCGCTTGGGAACCCTGCAGCCCAATGGTATCAATGTGGACTTCACCAGCTTCAAAATCTCCCCTTCCCCCACCGCATCCCAAAACCAGCCCAGTTCATCTCCTCCCCCCACTGCACCACACAACCAGCCCAGCTCTTCCCCTCCACCCACTGCATCCCAAAACCAGTCCAACCTGTCTCTGCCTCCCTAACCCGTTCTTCCTCTCACCCATCCCTTCCTCCCACCCCAAGCCGCACCTCCATCTCCTACCTACCAACCTCATCCCACCTCCTTGACCTGTCCATCTTCCCTGGACTGACCTATCCCCTCCCTACCTCCCCACCTATACTCTCCTCTCCACCTATCTTCTTTTCTCTCCATCTTCGGTCCGCCTCCCCCTCTCTCCCTATTTATTCCAGAACCCTCACCCCATCCCTCTCACTGATGAAGGGTATAGGCCCGAAACGTCAGCTTTTGTGCTCCTGAGATGCTGCTGGGCCTGCTGTGTTCATCCAGCCTCACATTTCATTACCTTCCAAACCCACGACCACTTTGATGTAGAAGGATAAGGGCATCAGACATGTGGGAACACCACCACCTCCAGGTTCCCCTCCCAGCTACTCACAATCCTGATGTAGAAATATATCACCATTCAAAATTTGATTGACTCCAGAGATATCAAGAAATGTCTAAATGCAGTGTACAAGCGTAGAGATTGTGGGTCCTGACAACATGCTAGTCTTTTTTTAATTCATTCATGGGATGTGGGCATCACTAGCTGGTTGCTTTTTCTAAGGCGGTAGTGAGCTGCATTCTTGAACCACTGAAGTATATTTGAAGCAGGTGGATCCACAATGTCATTAAAACGGGATTTGTTCTAGGATTTTCATGCAGAGCAGAGCCACTGAATGAGCACAATATATTTCCAAGTCACCCGAGTCATGATGGTGCATTGTACCGAAGATTTATCCTCCAGAACCTGCAGCACTCCCTAGCCAAGCTGTTCCAGTAGAGGCACAATACTGGTATCTCCTGACAAAGTGGAAAATTGTCCAAGTATATCCTGTACAGAAAATGCAGGACATATTCAGTTCAGCCAATTACCACACCATCAGTTTACTCTCAATCATCAATAAAGTATTAAAAGGCGTCATCAACATTGCTAACAAACAGCACTTGCTCAGCAATAACCTGCTCAGCGACACCCATTTAGAGTTCTTCTCAAGCCTCGAAAAAGCCCCAGCAAAATCGGGGTCGATTGGAGTCAAGAGGAAAAATCTCTCTGCTAACTGGGGTCATGTCTGACACGTAGTGAGATTGTTGTAGTTGTTGGAGGCCAGTCATCTCAGCTCCAGGACATCTCTGCATGATTTTCTCAGGGTATGGTCCTCGGCACAATCATCTTCGGTTGCTTCATCAATGACCTTCCCGCCATCATAATGTCAGAAGTGAGGATGTTTGCCAATGATGACAGAATGATCAGCAACATTTGTGACTTTTCACAGACCAATGTCATTGTCCAAATGCAACAAGATCTGGGCAATAACAAGGTTTGTGCTGACAGGTTGTAAGTAACATTCACACCATGCAAAATGCCTGGCAAGGACCATCCCCAACAAAGAAAATCAAGCCATTAACATTTGACATTCAATGGCTTCACCATCACTGAATCCCGCTATCAATACTTTTGGAATTACCATTGACCAGAAACTGAAGTCACCAAGTAGATGTAGTGGCTCCAAAAGCAGTTTGGAGGCTTGGAATTTTGCAGTGAGTAACACATCTACTACTTTCCAGAAACCGTCCACCATCTAGACAATAGACAATAGACAATAGGTGCTGGAGTAGGCCATTTGGCCCTTCGAGACTGCACCACCATTCATTATGATCATGGCTGATCATCCACAATCAGTATCCTGTTCCTGCCTTATCCCCATAACCCTTGATTCCACTATCTTTAAGAGCTCTATCTATCTCTTTCTTGAAAGTATCCAGAGAGTTGGCCTCCACTGCCTTCTGGGGCAGAGTATTCCATATATCCACCACTCTCTGGGTGAAGAAGTTTTTCCTCAACTCTGTTCTAAATGGCCTACCCCGTATTTTTAAACTGTGTCCTCTGGTTCTGGACTCACCCATCAGCAGAAACATGCTTCTTGCCTCCACAGTGTCCAATCCCTTAATAATCTTATACGTTTCAATCAGATCCCCTCTCATTCTTCTAAACTCAAGAGTATACAAGCCCAGTCGCTCCAATCTTTCAACATATGATAGTCCCGCCATTCCGGGAATTGACCCTGTGAACCTACGCTGCACTCCCTCAATAGCAAGAATGTCCTTCCTCAAATTGGGAGACCAAAACTGCACACAATACTCCAGGTGCAGTCTCACCAGGGCCCTGTACAGCTGCAGAAGGACCTCTTTGCTCCTATACTCAATTCCTCTTGTGATGAAGGCCAGCATGCTATTAGCTTTCTTCACTACCTGCTGTACCTGCATGCTTGCTTTCATTTCATCTACAAAGCACAAGTCAGGAATGGGATGGAATACTCCCCACTTTCTTGGATGAGTGCAGCCCCAAATAATACTCAAGAAGCTTGACACTATCCAGGACAAAGCAGCCCACTTGATTGGCACCACATACACAAATATTCATCCACAAACATCCACTGATTTTCAATAGCAGCAGTGCATACTATCTACAAGATGCACTGAAGAAAATCATCAAAGCTCCTTAAACCCACGAACCTCACCATCTAAGCAGACAAGAAAAGCAAATACATCGGAACACCACCACCTGGAAGTTCCCCTCTAAGACACTCACCATCCAGACTTGGAAATATATCACCATTTAATCATTGCCACTGGGCCAATATCCTGGAACTCCCTCCCTAACCGGCTTCTGGTTCAATCTACAGCACATGGACTGCAGCGGTTGAAGAAGGCAGCTCACCACCAACTTCTGAAAGGCAACGACAGATAGATAATATATGCTGGCCAACCAGTGCCCCACATCACTCAATGAATTTAAAAAATAGATGTGTCAAAGCTTGTTAGAAATAAAGTATGGCATGTACTGAAATCACCTTTTCAAAACAAGCAAAGCAGTTAGTGATCCATTGTGCTACCTCAGGCAATTGTGTGACCTTACACAATGAAAAGAAATCAATTAACTCTGCTTTCTTCGCTCCCATTCACGGATACTGATTTATGCTTGGTAGTGGTTCCATTGGTCTCAGTGTATCTCTTGCTATTTGGTGTGGTTTATGACATCAAAAGCCATGTATAAATGCACATTGTCATTGTGGTCATTAGTCATGAACAGTGTCAGTGGTTTATTCAGTGCTCACAGATACACATACAAAACTAAACCTGTCTTCTTCCCAAGCATACTTTCCAACAAGCGATATTGGACTGTAATCGGAAGGAGTGCTAAAGGAGTACTATAGTGTCAGAACATCTTTCAGGTGGGATGCTAAAATGAGGCCCTGTCTACCTGTTCATTTGGATATAAAAGATCTGTGCAGAACTCAAAGTGGAACAGATGTACTGGTGAACATTCTCCCATAACCGACCTGATAATTTGCACATTTGCTGTTTGTGGGATCATGCTGTGTACAAATTGTCTTCTGCATTTGCCTGCACAATGACAGTTACAGCACATTATCTGTAATATGCATTGCAACATTCCAAGTAAGTGACGAAGAACTGGAAGAAATGACAAGTTCTTTCTTACCATGTGGTCTGTTCAGACCATGCAATATTAAAGGTGTCAGCAATCAGCTTCTCTATTTTATGATTTTCTGGCTTTAATGATCAAGTATGGCTGTTAGCAAAGCGTGTCCACATTGAAATGGAAACAGTGGTGCAGTCACACATATAACTTTCTACTGTCAATCATATTAAGGTGGAGAGTGCATGAATCTTTAATTTGTTATTCATTGACCCTCTGGCAAATCATTGACCAATTCAGAAAAAAATCACATCCAAGTGTATAGATTTCTGAAAGCTCACCCTGCCACCTTGCCCCACTCCCTACCCACTGTGTGCTCATGATAATGGAGTCCTAAAGTAAAAAGGGAAAATCCTGTCCCCAGTCTCCACTGTGACCGCATCAACACTGGAAATGGAGGGGAGAAGAAATAATCCTTCATAATGATATTGTGTCATGTACGATGATGACAGCTTACATGTATTTGACCTAGAAGAATTGCACAGATTCTGAGATTGGGTCAGTGGTACCTTTACCCGAAGCTGGGTTCTCCCCACACTTTTCAACATTGTTTTATTTTCCACTCAGAAACCTGACTGCTTAACTTGATCCCACCAGCATCATTTTGCATGAGAATTTTACCAGCCCCTCCCTCCCAATGGTATTCCTGGTTCACCTGATGGGGATAACAACATTGTCTTCTCTGTATTTTGTTTGATAGACTTGAGTTTTGATTGTGTTGATTTGACTGGTGAGTTTTAATGATTTATTGAAACACTATTTAACAGCAATGCATTCCTGATATACGCACTTAATTCAAGGCAATGGCAAATAAATGGGAAATATGTAGGAATGTGTTAAAGCCGAATGCCTGAACCATAAAACATATTAAAGGAAACATACATTAGGAAATTGTGAAAAAAATTGCTTGTCTTTTAAAAGCTGGAAGATAAATGTCCTCTTTAAAAACTCATGCGGTGTTTTTGACTGACATACCCTAGGTCTCACATTGGATATGTGCTGGCGTTCCTTAAGAGAAAGGCTGATGCAGCAAGATAATAACATGTAAACTACAGACAGTAACTGTCATTATAAATGCCTAATGATGTATTTTAAAGAGCCAGTGCCCTCCTTATCAAGCTGTGGATTCTATATTCTTCAAGTGAACTTTGGCGTTCAGCTAGCTGAGGAGAAAGGAACACGCTCTCTACATTTTTGAGCTCTTGTAAAGAAACCCACTAAAACAGTCGAGTTGTTAAGTTTGAAGGAAAATCTGAGTTATATCAGAATTTCAAATTTTGTCAGGAACGAGTCTTCAGAAATTATTGCAGACAGAGGAGGTTGTATTTTTTTTCATTCATAGGATTTATTGCCCAGTGAGCAGTTAAGGGTCAACCACATCATTGTGGCACTGGAGTCACAAGAAGGCAAGACCAGATAAAGATGGCAGTTTCCTTCCCTAAAGGACATTAGTGAACCAGATGAGCTCTTCCTGACAGTCAGTAATGGATTTGGGGTCATCATTAGACTCTTAATTCCAGAGTTTTATTGAATTCATCTGCCGTAGCAGGATTCAAACCCAGATCTCTAGAGAATTACCAGTCTTTGGGATTAGTAGGTCTTCAATAATACTAATAGGCCATCAGCTCCCCTAAATTGCCTTAATTTGTTTTAGGTTCCTAAGCTATCACCTATGAGTTTGTTTAATCTACGTCAAGCCTCTTAAGTGAAGTAGAATTGTCTTGCTATCTTAAAGCAATCTTTAATTACCATATTCCTGATGATATACTATGCTGTAATCCAGAGTTGATCTTTCAATAAATATTTCTAGGCAAGTATTATAAGGTTGTAGCCTCACATGTAAATCCTCATAATTGAACTATGCACAAACAACAATATCTTAATTTCTCAAGTTAAGATTCTATGTGCTGGAATTGGTTAACTTCAGCAGTTTATTTCTGCTACAATATACCTGTAGCTACATTGTAACCTGAAATAACTATTCAGGACACTCCAAAGAACTCAGCATTTCATTGCAGCACTCAAATTATAGTTAGCAAAACTGGCTAAGTTCCTTTAATGATCTCAAATCTCTCTCAGTTGAGGTTTTAGACTGGCAATAAGTGTGACTGAAATAAAACAATTAACTGTGGATGCTGGAGATCTGAAACTAACAAAAACTGAAATTTTTGGAGATACTCAGCAGGTCTGGATGCACCTGTGAAGACAAAATGAAATTAATGTTTCAAATTCAGTGACACCTCTTCAGGACTGACACCAAATTGGCTGATGTTGGCAGGGGTCGGAGCAGAAATAAAGGACTGAGAGGATAGATGGAGACAAAACCCAGACAGACAGAGAGAGAAAGAGAAAGAGTGAAATGTTAGGTAGACAAGGGTTTTTTTTGTAGTAAGCCAGGGAAGAAGAGAAACTAAATTATACAGGTGGAAATTATACAGTGAATGGCAGAACCCTTCGGAGTATTGATATGCAGAGGGATCTGGGTGTGCAGGTCCACAGATCACTGAAGGCAGCAGCGCAGGTAGATAAGGTAGGAAGAAGGGCCTATGGCATACATGCCTTCATTGGAAGGGGCATCAAGTCTAAGGATAGACAGATTATGCTGTAGCTTTGTGGAACTTTAGTTCGGCCCCACTTGGAATACTGCATACAGTTCTGGTCACCACATGACCAGAAGAATGTGGATACAGAAAAGGTTTACCAGGATGTTACCTGGTAGGGGGGATTTTAGCTATGAAGGAAGGTTAGGTAGGCTAGGTTTCTTTTCACTGGAACACAGGAGATTGAGAGGCGACCTGATGTAAGTTAATAAGATTGTGAATGGCATGGATAGAGTGGAACGTGTGAGGCCTTTTCCCAGGGTGGAGGGGTCAGTAACTTGATTCAAGGTTGCAGGGGGGGAAGAAAGTTTAAAAGAGATGTACAAGGCAAGTTTTTCACACAAAGGGTGGTAAGTGCCTGGAATGCGCTGCCAGAGGAGGTGGTGAAAGCAGACACAGCATTTAAGAAGTACCTGAACAAATGCATGAATAGGAAGGGAATAGATGGATATGGATCCTGTAAGTGAAGACAGTTTTAGTCTGAAACGGCAAAATGTGTCAGCACAGGCTTGGAGAGCATAAGGACCTGTTCCTGTGCTGTGTTGTTCTTTGGTCCGTCTTCTAAATTGGGGATAATTGGGACTTTGAATGGGTGAGAATGGGTTGGCTGTAAAGCAACACATGTCTTGACAGCATTTGCAGTAGCAGATGTTTGAAATAGATGTGAAAAGAGGTGTTCATGTTCTAAAATTATCAAACTTGATATTGAGTCCAATCCTGCTGTCAGTTCTGAAGAAGGGTCACTGGTTTCAAAATGCTAACTCTATTTTCTCTTCACAGATGGTGCCAAACTTGCTTAGCTTCTCCATAAACTTCCGTTAATAAGTTGAACAAGATGACTTTGCCAGGGGTTTAAAGGTAGTTGAACCAATAACACTCTTAACATATCATGTTTCCCTTTCATCAATATTCCTGAAAGAAACTTCAGCATTTTAACCACTGCACCAAAGTGAGATTTTCCTGACAAGTAGAAAGTTTTATGTGGTTTGAGTGCCAAAGAATAAAACTTGCTTGAGGCTCATTTTCATTGGTGCAAATAGCCCAGGACTCATTAGAATTCAAGTCCCAAGGAGCACCCTGTCAGCTGACACATGTTTTGATATGAATTCCAGATCAGCTACCATATGTAAGAGACAGTGGAATAGCTTAGGCTGACTTCCAACACTAATAACATACATTCGTAATAAAAGAAAGGCATTGATCTCAATATGTAGCAGGTTCCAGCACAGTCTTGACTCTGGGAACCTGAATGGACGACCTGGAATTCAGACCAAGACAGGGATTAATAATTATCAGTATCAATCAATGCAGCCACAGAATTATGGCATACAACACGTTGAATCCCCACCATAACTAAGTCAGTGCAATTTCATGTAAGTCCCAGGAGCAAAGACAGAGCCACAGGAGGACATTTCCAAGGGAGGACGAGAAATGTCTAATTTCTAAAAATATGAGAATGAGCACATATAGCAGCAGACCCAAATTGTTCTACCTTCCATAAGCCTGAGCTAATCAAAACTTCTGCTACCACCTCCTAACTCTTGTTCAATCCTCTTCACCCATCAAACCTGCAGTCATTAACCTTTACTGGCTACTGGTTAAGCAATGCCTCAATTCTAAAATTCTCTTACTTGCTTTCAAATGCACTCAAGGTCTGACCCTGCCCTACTTCCATAAACTCCTCAAACCCCAGGACATTCTGTGTCACCTGGACTCTTCCTATTTTGGTCTCTTAAGATTTACAAAATTCATTCATTCCACCTTTGGTGATTGCGCCTTCAGTTGCTTAATTATCTTTGCTATAGTTCAAATTAAGTATTAGCCATCACAATAACAACTAAACTGCAAGGAGTTTTTGTCAATGCAATTAACCACTGCTTCATTCGGCAAAGGGAAACTTGCACTGAGAAAGTCAGCCATTTCACAAGGGCTACAAGATGAAGTATACAGCTCTACTTTGATCTATGAGCATTGTCAGCAAGGGACATGATTGATTATTGATTGCAATCAGCCGTCTGGAAATCAGATGTAATTTGCTTTTGCTAGAGACTAGCTGCTGATAGTGTCTCGTCTGCTTGCTGGCTACACGTATTTTCTCTGCCAGTCTATGCACTCATCCATCAAAAGCAGTCATTGTTCCACAAGGTAAACCTGCAATTGTCCAAATGAAGTTAATGTACACATTAAACCATCACAACATTGTATGCATTAAGTCATCACCAACACTCACACAAGCTAGCTGCAAGAGCCTTGATTACAGCCTATTCAAGAACCTCTCAGATGTCAGTTGGGAGTAGAGAAAGATCTTGCTTTTATCAGGAAGTGGATACCGTTGACCAACCTTACTTTCCACACTTAAAGGTCAGTCATTTCCTCTCTCCCTTTCAGATTCCTAGTTGAGGAATATATGGACAGAAAGTGGCAATGTGACATTGAGATAAAGAATCGGCCATGGTCAGACTGAATAGTGATGCAGGCTTCAAGGACCAAAAGGCCTGCTTCTAGTTTCCATATTTCTAGGTCTACTGTCAATCTCACGTACAGCCTGATTCAGCAAGGAGTCAAAATATCAAGCTAACTCCCTATCCAGAATATTCTCCTGAAGTGGTAGTGTCTGTTTCAATTGGTAAAACTCCTTGTTACTTCATCAAAATGGCAATTTTCTGAACCAATCCTTTAGCATGTGTCTTATGAGGCTATTTTACATGGGAGTCACCACAGTCAAGACCATTTGTATACCTTTGGAAACATTCAAACCCAGCAATACAGCAGCTTTCAGGTAATTGAAACGAGGGGAAAACAATGGGATTTCTGGATCAGAAGTGAGGCCAGGATGAGGTAAGGGCAGGATGTCAGTGTTGGGATTAATGAACTGATTGGTGGGGAGGGGAAGAGGTTGCTTTATAGGGTACAGGTAGGCTTTAGAAATGGTGTTAAAGAGTGCAGTCAGCAAAGATAATGAATCTTTATGTAGAAAATTTAAATAAGTATTAGGTCTCTTATTAGGCAAAGACCTAATCTCAGCGTTATGAAAATGTTGAATGGTGGACTACCACCCCAAGACATACTGGCATGATGGGCCAAATGGCCTTCATCATTCTATGTGTTAGCTGCCCATATGTTGGGGGTTTAGTAGGCCAGTTACTGTCCGAACTATAATATTGTAGTAATTGTAATGAGGTTAGCCAGAATATGAGTTCCTTGGTTGGGGCTGTTAACCTGATCCAATCAGGGTGTCTGGCTGACAGATATAAACAGGAGTGTCAGACCTCTCGTTCACTCTTGGAGCTAGCTCTGAGGGAATTGGAACAGCGTCAAGAACTTTTAAGGCGTGAATAAAGGGTGACTTGGTGAGACGATGCCAACATCTTGTGGAGTTATATTAGTGGCAACAAGAGAAAAAAAATGTACTCCTGAAGAAATTTTCTCACGACAGTCGTCTTTGAGTTGGAGTAAGCATTTTTGGCATCATGCGGTTATTTGGGAAGCTTGACTCATTCAACCCTGCCATCAAAGATTCAGCCCAGTATGTAGAAAGAATGCATTATTTCTCAGGGCAAATGACGTTGGGGCAGATTAAAAGCAATGAGTAATTCTCCTGACAGTTTGTGAACCCACAGCTCTTGCGGTTATCAGGAGTGTGACATTTCCTGAAGCACCAGATGCTAAAACCTTTCAAAAGTAGACAAGTTTAGTTAAGGAATATTACAACCCCAAGCCTTCTCGAATTCTGAGATGTTATTGGGTTTGCTTGGCAGTTCGAGAACTAGGGATCCATGTTGAAATTTTTGATGAGGTTAAGACTGCTGACAGAGGCTTTGTTTATGGGAAATTATGTCTCACTAACTTGACTGAGTTTTCTGAAGAAGTGACAAGAAAGATTGATGAAGGCAGAGCAGCGGACATTGTCTATATAGACTTCAGTAAGGTGTTTGACAAGATTCTACATGGTAGGTTGGTTAGCAAGATGAGATAACATGGAATTCAGAGAAAACAAACCGTTTGGGTACAAAATCAGCTTAAAGGTAGGAGACAGAGGATGTCCTATGGCCAGTGGTGTGCTGTAAGGATCAGTGCTGAGTCCACTGCTTTTTATCATTTATATAAATGATTTGAATGTGAATACAGAAGGTATGTGAGTAAATTTGTAAATGACACCAAAATTAGTGGCGTAGTGGCTACCAAGAAGGTTACCTTCGAGTACAACAGGGTCTTGACCAGATGGGCAAATGTGCTGAAGAGTGGCAGATGGAACTTGATTTAGATAAATGTGAGGTGCTTTTTGGTAAGGCAAATCAGGGCAGGACTAATACCATTAATGGTAAGGTCCAGGGGAGTGTTGCTGAGAATTTGGAGTGAAGGTACATAGTTCCTTGAAAGTGGAATCCAAGATAGATAGGATCACGAAGAAGGCATTTTGTATGCTTGTCTTTATGGTTCAGTGCATTGAATATAGGAGTTGGGAGGTTATCTTGCGGCTATACAGGACATTGGTTAGGTCACATTTGGAATATTGTGTTCAGTTCTGGTCTCCCTGGATAGGTAAAATGTTCTGAAAATTGAAAGGGTTCAGAAAAAATTTTCAAAGATGTTGCCAGAGTTGAAAGATTTGAGCTTTAGGGAGAAATTTATTATGCCTGTGCTATTTTCTTTGGAGCATTGGAGGCTGAGGGGTGACCTTATAGAAGTTTATAAAATCATGCAGGGCATGGATAGGGTCGATAGTCAAGTTCTTTTCCCCAGGGTAGAGGAATGCAAAACGAGAGGGCATTGGTTTGAGGTGAGGTGGAAAGATTTTAAAGGTGGTGCATGTACAGAATAAGCTACCAGAGGAGGTGGTGGAGACTGGTACAATTACAACATTTAAAGGACATCTGGATGGGTATATGAATAGGAAGGGTTTAGAAGGGTATGGAAAATGGGACAAGTTTAAGTTAGAATATCTGGTCGGCATGATTGAGTTAACCTAAGGGTCTGTTCTATGCTGTACCATTCTATGATTCTGTGTATGCGAGAAGTTATGTCTCATGGGCAGGCCTGGATGCAGACATAGCTGTGTTGAAGGGGCAGTGCCCATAGTGTCAACAAGGACAAAAATTACTGCCAACAGTTCCCCACATTCATAGGAATGGCTGAGTAAACCCTGGAATGGGTTATACATCAATTATGCCAGCCCTTTCTTGAGCTCAACATTCTTAGTCATTTTAGATGCCCACTCAAAGTAGTTGGGTGTGCATAGAGTTCATTTGTCAAACACAAGGATGATAATAGAAAAGGTGCGAGCATCCTTTGCAATAAACGGGCTCCCAGAAGTGTTTGCCACAGGCTGTCATATGTCGTCAAGAAGTTTGAGTATTTCCGAAAATCAAATAGCATTCAGCATTTCAGGACAGTACCACATCATCCAATAGGCTTAAAGAAACAGCCTACAGCTTCACTCGATACAAAACTATCCTGGTTCCTAAATGATTGTTGAACCATCCCTCACATAACTAACAGGGAGAGCTCCAGCAAAGTTGCTAATAGGGATAAGACACCACACCAGGTTAAATCTGATCTGCCTGGACCTAGGGTGGATAGAATGTTCATGCTGGACACAACATTCCTCTAAGCGAGAGAGACAACTTACTTCAGGGGATGGCATTTGGTGTTGAAACCATAGAAATGGCTCTGCATCTAAGAGGCATGATCAACATAAGGTCAGGTCCTTTGCTATACAAAGTTCAGGCAGTCCTGAACAAGCACGTACACCACGTGAAAGCTGCAAACTCACAAACGGGTCAGGAGCAAAACACACCCTGCCCCTCAGGACAGCTGGAAAGGCTGTCAGAACCTATGGGTTCTCCCCTTCCATCTAACGTCAAACAAACTTTGGAGTCTGAAATGGACCAGTGAATGTTACAGCCTTGATGCCTTTACCACCTGCAGAAAAGGATGACTTTCTTCTGAGATGCTCTGGGTGCAAGACATAGCTTACAGTCCAGGACACACTGCCAGTATCTGAGGCTGAGTGGGAGGAACCAGACCCACTGTGAAAAGCCAGACAGACTGCCCCAGGAGGGACTACAAGAAAAAGAACAGGCCATGTCCCCAGACTTAGTGGGGGGAGGGATATAGTGACTGCAACAAGGTCAGCCAAGTATACCTCATAGAATATGAGCTCCTTGATTAAGGCTGTTAACCTTGGTCAATCAGGGAGCCCTGGCTGACAGATATAAGCAGGAGTGCCAGAAGTTCTGTTCACTATGTGTGCTGGTTCTGAGTGAGCTGGATCAGTGTCAAGTACAATGCATGTGTAAATGGAGGGTGATTTGGTGATGGGATACCAGCCTCTGTGGAGTTATTTCAGATGCTAATGGCTAAATTCATAAGCATGCTAATTTAATCCAGAAGATCTACAGAAGGTCTCCCATTCTGTGCAACCCTCAGGTTGTTCCAGGAATTTTGTTTCAGACTTTGGCAATCTGCCTTGCAGAATAGTGTGGGCACTTGCTTGAATAAAGTATGGGAAGCTACTTTTGTGAAATGTCTGGAAAAAATTAATTAACAGTGACAGATTTACCATCTTGTTTCTTGACCTTTTCTTCCCAATTAAGCTTCACTGGCAATCAAGCTCAAAATAACAAAATTAGTCAGAGCTAATCCTGCCAAAAGTAAAAGGCAAATCCAAGAAGCCTAAATCAGGAACATCCACAGCATCTAATTAAAAGGAACCTTAGGACCAGTGGTAGATAAGGTTAAATATTGTTTTACTTAAGGTTAGGATTTGTTTGTCCTAAACTAATTTTTGATATTCTGTGGGGCCCTAACTGAGAGGGTTTCTTTCTCCCTCCATTTACTTATCTTTCAGGCTATTTAATGCATTTCTGCCTCCCTTCAAAAAGTATCAGTTTTCCTGACAAACTTGCCAGACGTATAAATGTTTGTGTGGATGTGTTAGGGAAAGGCAAACTTCTCCATCTGAGATTAAGTATCCAACTTCCCAGTCTAGTGACTTGGGTGAGAACTGGCAGATGCATCAATGTGAAAAGAGTCCTCAAAGCCTCTACCCTTCCTTGAATACAGAGCTTCAGGAAATAGCTGACTGGAAAGTTACGAAGATGAAGTTTGACTGCGAAGAACAAATTCTTCAGGCAATGCACTGCACTGCTGAGATATGTTTAGAACTTGTTTGGAAGACCTCAAGCTAACTGTGAGTGAAAATATGAAAGTTATTGAATATTCAAGAGATTGATCACTAATCTTTGAAGAGACAGGCACATTTACACAGAACTGGAGTTCTACCCGATGTCTACCAATTTTAATGGCCACCGATTTTACATTACAGTTCCACCAGTTGTTGGGAAAGATTATACAGTCACTGTTGCTATCATGTTCAGAAATTCAAGCCAGATGGTGAAATATGAAACAAGACACAGTCGTTCTTCCTTGTTAGTAAGTGTATTCACAAGATGCAACATCACCAATCTATACCTCTTAACTATTAACCCTGAATGTGTCAACAATGCCTTTTAATAAATCAAACACGTACACAAATGCACACATATACAAAAGCATGCATACACAAGCTAGTAAGCTACAAGCCAATGCATTATTTACTCCTGCATTGTATTAATCACTTAACACATGTCATAGCTTTTTTTTGGTATTAGTAAATGGAAGGTCATTGTGGAAGAGTTCTTTGCATTTAGCTTGTGTCTTTTGGTGATGGAATGGAACATCAAAAGAAGAAATGTCCTTATTGGAGAACTGCACAGTGGATTTGAGAACAGGAAGGCACAATATGAAGATATTGGTCAAGACAAAGTCTAAAGTCTGACGTAATTTTTAAACTGTGCTGAAGTTGACAGGGGAAGGTGGCCAATTGTTCTGGTGAACATGAAGATGATTCCAACATTGGAAACTGATAAGAATGTTAGACATTAAGTTGCTTGTGTTTACTCAAGAATAATCTTGGAAGGGAGGCCAGGGAAAATACACTTGGCAATAGCTTTGAGCGGGAAATGAAATAATTAAAAAGCAATTAAATGAACCCAAAACACATGATCTCATTAGGCATACAAGGAAATGTGTGAAGAAAGATTTCAAAAATCACACATTTTGCCAAAAGGCTCGGTCACCTGCTCTGAAGATACGTGAATTGGTTGGTTGATGACTTCGAGGGGGAGACAAATAAATGAAAATCTCTTCTTTTCTGCAAGGATATGCAAATTGTAGAATATATATGCTTCACTTGATATCTGCTTTCTCTTACTGACATTTTTTTGGTAAACATAATCCCATCTCTTTCTGCTCAACAGTAACTGTGTACAATTTGTCTGTCCATCCCAGATAAGATCCATTAATTAATATAATAGTCCATTATCAGGTCAACACAGCTTTTGGTTTTGCTATCTGACTTATCCCTTAGCAGGCAGTTACAGACTAACATCCTTGTCAATAACATGATGACAGCTAGTCGCACAATAGACATTCCTCAACAGGAACATGAGAAGCCCCATTCCACTGGAGTCTAACATCAACCTGTCGATTATGTCACCATTAGATTATTGCTGCATTTTCATATTCCAATAATTGTCCTGGCCCAGAGTCCGCAGTCCTAATTGTAGCCATAAAATGCACAAATTTTAGTTAACAATTTGCATTGAGTTAACCAATTTCTGCCACGGCCATCATTTTGAGCTGGTGGCACAAATTGAAATTGGCAGGTATGATGTATCACAGAGATGTGATTGCATGGGGATCAGGGCTGCGGACTAAATATGCAAGGACACACATCCTATCAAAAGGACAAGGAGAAGGGTGGGTGGTGAAGTTGCCTGATTAGTAAGATGTTAAATTAAATAAATAGTAAGAAGTACTATAGAATCAGAAAGCCTAGAGTGTGTGTAAGTTGATTCAAGGAACCACAAAGGAAGAAGTCTCTTGGGGGAAGCTCTGTACAGGCCTCCTATCAATAATCAGGAAGAAAATAAATCAGAACATAGATAAGGCATGTAAGAAAGGCACGACTACAATAATCACGAGGGACTTCAATATGCAGGTAGACTGGGAAAATCAGGTGGGGAGCAGATTTCAAGTGGAATGTCTACAAGGTGGATTTTTGGAGCAGCTTGTAGGAGAGCTGACTAGGGATTCTGGATTTGGTGATGTGCAATGAGGCAGACTTGATTAGGGAACTAAAGATGAATGAACTCCTAGGGTTCAGTGATCATAACATTATAGAATTCTCCCTGGATATTTGAGAGGGAGAAGCTGGAATCGGTTGTAACAGTATTATAATTAGTCAAGATAACTACAAAGTCATAAGGGAGGAACTGGTCAGAGTTGACTGGAAGGGGAGCCTAGGAAGGAAGAGGGTGGAGCAGCAATGGCAGGGGTTTCTGGGGAGTAAATCAGAAGGCACAGCAGAAATTAATTCCAAGTAAGAAGAAACACACTAAACAGAGGATGAGACTATTTTGGTTGACAAGGAATGTTAGGGACAAGAAAGAACCAAAAGAAGAAGGATACAATGTGATGAAGACAAGTAGGATGTCAGAGGATTGAGAAGTCATTAAAACCAGTGTAGGATAACCAAATATACAATAAGGGAGAAGAAGATGAAATATGAGGGAAGCTGGATTGAAAAATAAAAGAAGATGGCAAGAGCTTTTTTAGATGTCTAAAGGTAAAAGAGAGACATTAGACTACTGGAAAATGAGGTTGGAGTAATAGTATTAGAGAACAAAGAAATGGTGGAAGAACTGAATAGCTACTTTGCATTAGCCTTCACAGTGGAAGACACCAGTAACATACCAGAACTTCAAGAGAGTCAGAGACAGAAGTCATCACTAAGGAGAAGGTACTGGGGAAGCTGAAAGGTCTGAAGGTGGATAAATCACCCAGGTCAAATGGACTACACCCCAGAGATTTGAAGCAAATAACTGAGGAGAATGTGGAGGCATTAGTAATGATCTTTCAGGAATCACTGAAGTTAGGAAAGGTCCAAAAAGGTCTGTAAAATGGCTAATGTAACACCCCTGTTTAAGAAGACAGGGAAGCAGAAGATAGGCCTATAGGTTGGTTAGCCTGACCTCAGTTGCTGGTAAGATTTTGCAGTCCACTATTAAGGATGAAATTGTGGAGTACATGGAAGTGCATGGTAAATTAGGACAGTCAGCACAGCTTTGTTAAGGGGAAGTTTTGCCTAACAAATTTGTTAAAATTCTTTGAGGAAGTAATAAGCAATTAGACATAGGAGAGCCGGTAGATTTGATCTATTTGGATTTCCAGAAGGTCCATGACAAAGTGCCACATAGTAAGCTGCTAAATAAGACAACAGCCCACGGTTGGGGTAAGGGACTGGCATGGATAGAGGATTGGCTGACTGGCAGAAGGCAGAGAGTGGGATAAAGGGATCTTTTTTTCATTAAGGCAGGTGGTGACAAGTGGAGTTCCATAGGGGTTAACGTTGAGACCACAATTATTCATGTTATACAGAAACAATCTGGATGAAGGAATTGAGGTATTTTCTCTGAGGGTTCAGATGATAGAGATAGGTGGAAAGGCAGGTAGTGTTGAGGAAAAGGGGAAGGCTACAGAAGGACTTTGACAGGCTAGAAGATTAGGCGAAAGAAGTAGAAGATGGAATATAATGTGGGAAAGTGTAAAGTTATGCACTTTCGTAGGAAAAAATAGAGGCACAGACTATTTTCTAATCAAGCAGGGCCTTCAGAAAACTGAAGCACAAAGGCATTTGGGGAGTCCTCATTCAGGATTCTCTGGTCAGATTATATTTAGAATATTGAGCAGTTTTGGGTCCCATATCAAAGGAAGGGTGTGATAGCATTGGAGGGGTCCAAAGCAGGTTTACAAGAATGATCCCAGGGATGAAGGGCTTATCGTAAACTCAATGGAGTTTAGAAGGATGACTGGGATCTCATTGAAACCTACAGAATACTAGGACGCCAGCATACAGTGGATGTAGAGAAGATGTTTCCGCTTGTTAGGAGAGGCTAGGACCTGAGGGTAGAAGATCCGGGTGAAGGGGCAACCATTTAGAACTAAGCTGAGGAGGAATTTGTTCAGTCAGAGGGTGTTATATCTGTGGAATTCATTGCTGTAGAAGGTTGTGAAGACCAAGTCAGTGAGCTCATTCATAGAATCGTAGAATCCCTAAGGAAGCCACGTGGTCCACCGAGTGTACAGTGACCTTCTGAAGGACATCCCATTCACACCCAGCCCCCTACCCTAACCTCTAAAGCCTGAATTTATCATGGCCAACTCATCTAACCAGCATATCTTTGGACTGTGGGATGAAACTGGAACACCCAAAAGAAACCCATTCAGACATGGGAGGAAAATGCAAACTCTACACAGTCAACCAAAGCTGGAATTGAACCAGGTTCCCATTGCTTTGACACAGCAGTGCTATCCACTGAATCACCATGACACCCAGAAGCAGATAGATATCTTAATAGATAGGTTAAAGCAGAAATAGATAGGTTCTTGATTAGTAGGGTGACAGATAGAAGGCAGGGGACTGGAGTTGAGAAATATATCAGCCATAATCTAATTGCAGAGCAGATTCAATGGGAACAGTTGGCCTAATTCTTCACCGATATCTTATGCTCTTATGATTTGGGAGTGAAATATCAATAAAATTTCCTGTTCTCAACTTATCGTGATTCCTGGTGAAACCATATATTTTGCCTCTGGTAACAACAGAATCAGACATTCTTTTAATGCTGTCTTAATGGCTTCCACTTAAACTCCAACTTATAGACCAAATACTCAATTAAAAATAGACAAAATGGTCAGTTGTTAAAAGACTTATTTGTGAACTGTATCTTCTTTGATGAGGCAAAATAGGAAATAATGAATCTGGACTTCCAGGAATCCAGGACTTCCAATTCCCTGGCCCCCAACACCTCATTTTCACCATGGACGTCCAGTCCCTATACACCTGTATTCCGCACGCAGATGGCCTCAAGGCCCTCTGCTTCTTCCTGTCCCGCAGGCCCAACCAGTCCCCCTCCACCAAGACCCTCATCCGCCTAGCCGAACTCGTCCTCACCGTCAACAACTTCTCTTTCGATTCCTCCCACTTCCTACAGACAAAAGGGGTGGCCATGGGCACCCGCATGGACCCCAGCTATACCTGCCTCTTTGTAGGTTACGTGGAACAGTCCCTCTTCTGCACCTACACAGGCCCCAAACACCACCTCTTCCTCCGTTACATTGATGACTGTATTGGCGCCGCCTCTTGCTCCCCAGAGGAGCTCGAACAGTTCATCCACTTCACCAACACCTTCCACCCCAACCTTCAGTTCACCTGGGCCATCTCCAGCACATCCCTCACCTTCCTGGACCTCTCAGTCTCCATCTCAGGAAACCAGCTTGTAACTGATGTCCATTTCAAGCCCACCAACTCCCACAGCTACCTAGAATACATCTCCTCCCACCCACCCTCCTGTAAAAATTCCATCCCCTATTCCCAATTCCTCCGCCTCCGCCGCATCTGCTCCCACGATGAGGCATTCCACTCCCGCACGTCCCAAATGTCCAAGTTCTTCAAGGACCGCAACATTCCCCCTCACAGTGGTCGAGAACGCCCTTGACCACGTCTCCCGCATTTCCCGCAACACATCCCTCACACACCGCCCCCGCCACAACCGCCCAAAGAGGATGCCCCTCGTTCTCACATACCACCCCACCAACCTCTGGATACAACGCATCATCCTCCGACACTTCTGCCATCTACAATCCGACCCCACCACCCAAGACATTTTTCCATCCCCACTCTTGTCTGCTTTCCGGAGAGACCACTCTCTCCATGACTCCCTTGTTCGCTCCACACTGCCCTCCAACCCCACCACACCCGGCACCTTCCCCTGCAACCGCAGGAAATGCTACACTTGCCCCCATACCTCCTTCCTCACCCCCATCCCAGGCCCCAAGATGACTTTCCATATTAAGCAGAGGTTCACCTGCACGTCTGCAAATATGGTATACTGCATCCATTGTACCCGTTGTGGCTTCCTCTACATTGGGGAAACCAAGTGGAGGCTTGGGGACCGCTTTGCAGAACACCTCCGCTCGGTTCGCAATAAGCAACTGCACCTCCCTGTCGCAACCCATTTCCACTCCCCCTCCCATTCTTTAGATGACATGTCCATCATGGGCCTCCTGCAGTGCCACAATGATGTCACCCGAAGGTTGCAGGAACAGCAACTCATATTCCACTTGGGAACCCTGCAGCCCAATAGCATCAATGTGGACTTCACCAGCTTCAAAATCTCCCCTTCCCCCACTGCAAAAACCAGCCCAGTTCGTCCCCTCCCCCCACTGCATCACACAACCAGCCCAGCTCTTCCCCTCCACCCACTGCATCCCAAAACCAGTCCAACCTGTCTCTGCCACCCTAACCTGTTCTTCCTCTCACCCATCCCTTCCTCTCACCCCAAGCCGCACCTCCATCTCCTACCTACTAACCTCATCCCACCTCCTTGACCTGTCCGTCTTCCCTGGACTGACCTATCCCCTCCCTACCTCCCCACCTATACTCTCCTTTCCACCTATCTTCTTTTCTCTCCATCTTCGGTCCGCCTCCCCCTCTCTCCCTATTTATTCCAGAACCCTCACCCCATCTCCCTCTCTGATGAAGGGTATAGGCCCGAAATGTCAGCTTTTGTGATCCTGAGAGGCTGCTGGGCCTGCTGTGTTCATCCAGCCTCACATTTTATTATCTAATAATGAATCTGCAGCCCACTTACCGTCTGCCTCATTTACATTCACACTGCACTGTTTCGTGCCATCATCCCATTTTAACATAAATTTTGCAATGAGGTTTTTCACTGAAAATAGTTTTAATTTTTTTAACAAGTAACTCTCAATAAATAGAAGCTAAAAATCTGAGCCTAACCATTTCAATCTGATGATAATGTTTGGGACATGTTCAAGTTTGTCTTTTTAGCCCTCACCCATGTACTCAGTTTTCACAGTCAAGTTGTAATAGGAACAAGAACTACAGTTTCATTTCAGAAGAATTGAGAGAAATGATTGCAAATGCTCAGCAAGTCATTAATCATGGGCAATACTAATTATTAGTCAATTAATCACCAATGACTTGTGTAATCATTTGTTTACTCCCATGAGGTAAATGCTGTTTATCCAGATGAAGGAATTTCATTCAAATTTGACAGCCATTTTCAACAATTAAAGGTCATCTTCATTCTTGGAACTGTAGTTTTCTCGGTCTGAAATTATAAAATGGCATTCGATCTTTCCTTCTACAAATGCTAAATTTCTCCATTTAACACTCCAGCATTTTTGATTTGTAATGTCTGCATTAGAAACTTGCATCAATGCTTGTTCAATTTGATGACAAAGGACAAACCCATATGGAGTTACATATAGATATGACATCTTCTACACAATTTTAAATGGACATTTGTTTAACAAGTGGGATGGTAGGAAGGTGCATTCACTTGGAATTGAATTGTGACTCAGCATGTGATTTCTGGTACACTTATTAGAAAATGTCTCAAAGCAGTTGGAAGAGTTTTCAAAAGGGGCAAATCAAATGTGGTTGCACTGTAATTGTTTACTGCATTGGGCCATGTCTAAACTCATGTAATGTCATTAAGAAGTAGCCATATAGGGAAATAAATGCAATTACCCACGTTTCCTCCGGGTAGAAACATAACCTTTACTAAAATCTTTAATCCTGATTCCTAACAAATTGGAAAAGCTATCTCAAGGTCTTATAGATCCCTAGTTATACACAGTGTCCTTGCTGTTTGCTTCTGGCATGACAAAAATCATTGTGAACAAGACCCTGAGGAATGAGATAGTAATCACAAACTTGCAGAAGGGCAATATGTTTATCATCAATGATGCTACTGATTATCCTAAGATTATTGTCTCATGGCCTATTCTCAAAACTGTCTTGGTCATCTCATTTCACAATGTGATGCCAAAGAAAGGTCAACAGGCATGAATCATACATCCTCACTTTCAGCGCAAGATTCAACACTGTCAGCTAAATTGTACCCTGGCGTATTAAATCCTGAAGATTCTCAGGAGTAATAGTTTTCAATATTTCATTAGTTACAGCTACAAACCCATATGCCCTTTAAACCAAATCCAAACTCTCTATATATAAAATATACAAAAGTAGGTTATCTTAGCAGATAATGCACTATATCAGTGCAGAAATATCCAAAACTAAGTTTTTTTCACCAGAAGTCACCTCTAATTATCATCACACCATTGTCATGAAAATAACAACTAAAAGACAAATCTGAAAAGAATACTTCCACAAAACTCCCACTTGTGTCATTATTTTTCTTACATCAAGAATAACAGGTGGCTGGCAATGTGTTATGAGACAGTAGAGCGTTCAGTGGTTGCTGACAATATCATTAACTGCAATAGCAAAGCCTGAGCAGCTCATGAATGTCATTCAAACCTCATCAAGCATGCTCCAACCTTCAATAAACCTCTAGATTTTTTTGTTTCATGGTGTATATACCGTTCTGTTTTGTTATTTTTAGTTCTGGAACTTTATTAGTGGCATTGGTGACCCCCACTTAGCTACTTCTACTATTTAACACGATGTCTTCCAAGTGCAGTGTGGCTAGTTAGAATGTTTACTACCCTGTGGTTCAACTGTTATTGTTTAAAATTTCCAAAACTTTGCATGGAATTTTTTTGAAAAGTTCTGCTGTGTTTGGTAAAGACATATAAGGCAATAGCTTAAAACCGACTAAAGCATCATGGAAGTGCTCACATACCATCTGGTGGGTCACTAACCTTCTTTTTATCCTTCTCCAGCACCAACAACATTCCTCCTTTATATGGTTAACCTTGTTGTGAGTTCAGGCCTTCATGGCTTGGTCATTGTCTTATTTGCTAGTTGAGGTCTCATTAAATTTTCAATTTAAACACATTCACAGGCCCTGAATTCTCTCAAACTAACCATTCACTCCATAGCTCGGACATAAAGTATTTTTCTTCCATGAAGCAAACTATAAGGGTAGCTCTCAAAACCAATTCTGAGTTGTTTTTAAACAGATTTCATACTTTTGTAAATCAATGAAATATTGGAACCACTACCTCAATCAAAGATCGAATGAATATACTAGCCACTCACTCTAATTCTACATGAAGGCAGAAGGATTTCTGAGGCATACAAACAACTTTTTTTAAATGAGAAAAGCTAAGTCTCCTTCCAAGCCTGCAAACCAATCTTACAGATAATATCCCATTGGCTGTTCTCCCAAAGTTATTAATTTTTCTTTGTGTAAGTTATATTTTTAAATTTTTTTTCTGCTTTCTGATCCTGCCAATAGAGGTCAACAGGCTGGAATGGTACTCCAACCCCAATCATCATGCTTCATAAATCCTTCCATGTTTTAATTTGTACATATTTTGCGCAGAGTGAACAAACATATGGACTGCTCCCAACTTGCCACTTATCTTCCTGTAACTGGCTTATTTAGACACCACCTAAATATGATTCTATCTCCTGGCTGCCCTCAGGCTCATTGAAAGATCATACACTGAACGACTTAATGTATTCCTGCTCAAAACTTCCTACTCAGAAAAAAACACAACTTCAGGAGGACATGCGATTCCGAACTGACTTCATGTCATAGCACTGAATGATGTGATATCACCTTCATTTTTGCTTTCTTTTTCTAACTGCTATGACACCAGTTACAAGAATTAAGGATAAGTCAGATCTGGATTTATCAACTACAATTTTTAAAGAATAAAATGTGTAGAATCACAATTTAGACAAAAAGAAGTAGCAGAATTCCAGAGATAATGGGAACTGCAGATGCTGGAGAATCCAAGCTAATGAAGTGTGGAGCAGGCCAAGCAGCACCTTAGGAGCACAAAAGCTGACGTTTCGGGCCTAGACCCTTCATCAGAAAACAGTTGAGCTGAAATGCCCAATACAACCTTTGTTATGCAAATGTCAACAAAACAAAGATAACATTGTATTAGGTATTCTGGAAAAGTAAATCATTATTCTAAATCAGACATACTTCCTATGGTTGACTTGAACATTCAGGATTAACATGAAGTAAATATGAGTTAACAAGCAAACTATGGTTGAATGAACACCCCGCATACTGCATTTCAAATGGCCAAAGACAAGAAACCAGATCCCATCCAGTCCTTGGTTACACTGTGGGCATAGCATCACAAAATCTGATTACGTCACTGTCTCCTTTGCGAGGGATTCCAATTCTTCACTTGCAAAAAAAAATTAGCTTTGCAAATGACCTTAAAGCCTTTCTGACTTGATTTGCTTCAATGGCTTTAGTTCATTCTCTTTTTCCAAGACCGAGCTCTGTTGAAGCTGCTTCCAGGTGTCTAACCACTGGCACCGTTTCAATTTTTCTCGAACATTTGGTTTCTCTGAGCTACCACTGAATCTCTCCAAACCTGGCTGCATCAAGCAAGTAGTACTTACGTTCATCCTTCAGTCCACTCTCAGTTACACTGAACTGTCAATGGTTCCCATAGCTTCATTATTGTACCAACCTTTTCCTAAAGCACAGACCCACCATACCCTGGGATTTTCTAGAACCCAAATTGCCTGGAATTTGGTAACAGCTACAGTCAGGCTTCTCAAGGTCACATCCACTCTCCCAAAGCCAAGTTACAACTGACTTCTCCCGACAAATACACACCCATATAAATTCAAACTCTTGAATCTTCCTAACCTCCACGAATCTCCCTAAAATTTGTTGCCTGCTCTGAGCCTCCCTTAACCTGATGTTTTACATTACGTATACCTCAATAACAATGTCCTGTTTGCTCTGATGAAGGGTCTAGGCCCGAAACGTCAGCTTTTGTGCTCCTGAGATGCTGCTTGGCCTGCTGTGTTCATCCAGCCCCACATTTTATTATCTTGGAATCTCCAGCATCTGCAGTTCCCATTATCTCTGAAGGAAATATACTTTACAGCTTTTCAGCGTTCACTGAATACTTCCAATTAATTTGGTGGTTCCAGCCCAGGTTTCCAACAGAGGGTCGGGTCCTCAAGCCCAAAGCTTTGAATCAGACCAAATGGACTTTGTCTTAAATTTTTAATTTTTTTTTGTTTTGTCATTGTTATATTATTGTGAAAGGATTGTTATTCTGACCTTGTAACTTCTTTATTTTTCTAATTTATTACTATGATTTTAAAATTTTGAAGGTCTGCGATGCTGGACTTTTTATTTCTTTAACAACAACCCTTCTGAGGAAGGGTCACCGGAACTGAAACGTTAGCGTGGTTTTTTTCTTCACAGATGCTGCCAGACCTGTTGAGCTTTTCCAGCAACTTTTGTTTTTGTTCCTGATTTACAGCATCTGCAGTTCTTTCAAGCTTTTTTTTATTTATTTAGTTTTGTTTAATTTTGTTTTTCCTAAGAATTTGTACTCAAGAGTCTGTACCTAGATAACTTGGTGCCTAAGATGGTGCCATTAAGTGGCAACTTTTGCTGTACTCATGTAAGTCCATGCGACAATAAAGGTAATTCAATTTAATTTAATTTTAACTCCTAAAATAATATCTCTTGAACTGTGATTAAAACAAAAAATGTAAAAGCTGTGTCTTTAGCTCAGGAAGCTCACCTGCCAGTTCCCATTTTTAACTTTCTAAACCTGTTTCATGTGCTTCAATTGTTTTTACCCTTTTTTCTGCAGTGAAACACTCATTTCAAACACTTAAGATTATATACCAAAACACATAAACCATGAATTAGTTAGTCATCTTGTCAATAGTCTTCATTAACTTGTAGACACTCTGGTTGGATTACATTCTTAAAACCCTTTGCTCCCAATGTTAACTGTGACTCAATTACACAACAATAAAGAAACGTACTTATTGAGTGAAAGAAAAGGGTTGCATTCATTCTTGAGCACCTTTACTTTTTCAGAAAGAGTGGCAAGATTTGAAGCTCTCATGAGTAAATGCTCAGAGTATGACTTTTTATATTATTTCATGGCATGTGGCCAGCATTTGATGTCCATCCATCAGTGTCTTTTATAAGAAGGTGTTGAACCATCTTCTTGAATCACTGCAGTAAGTTTGGGGTAGAATTTTATGGTCTCTTGCTGGTGGCCCTACACGTGGGGTTTCCCATAAACTTTCCCCACTCTTCCACCTGCTCCTTATCTGTCCCCAGTTTTACAGGGTAGAGGCAAGGCATAGAGTAATGTGCCTGGCCATGACAATTTTAGGTCTATTAATACCCAATTATTGGTCACTTAAAGGCCACTTCTAGGTTCTGGGCCTTGCTGACATTAGCATGGTAGGGCACACAAAGCAAGCAGCTCTCTGAGTCAGGACCTTCCCTGGAATGATGTTTACATGATTTTGGAGCTTCCCTGAACAGCAGGAGTGTGTTCCCCATTAGCAAATGGTGATCCCTCCATTCAACAAATCCTGCCCTTGTTTTAGGTGTACCCACGATGCCATTAGAAAGTACTGAGCACTACTATACAATAGAACACATACATGTCAGTTTATTGGATTGTCCTCTATTCCAATGCTTGTTGCTTAGCTGCTTCTGGAATTATTAATGCTTTGAACATAGAAAGCATGACACCTTTTATCAATATGACTCAATTGATAGAGACATTGTCTGGTATGGAATCAAATAATGTAGGTCAACTCTCAGTCTGTGCTGATTTCAAACAGAAGCAGGTAGGATAATAGACTGTCTGAATTAATTTCCATACCCCTAGAAAGTGAAGTGGGACTAAAGGAATCAGCCAGGACTTCTGCTAGGTTCACTACTTGAGGGGCAATCTAAACCGCTTGGTGTTGATTTTTCTTTTCTTCCAGGGGCTGGATTTTATGGCATGCCAGGGTCCCTCTGGGTACTAAGAACTGACCTAACCAGCATTGTTCATATACCATAAGTTTATTTTTTTAAATTTATCCCTTGAAAAGAGTGATTTGCTAGGCCAGTTTGGAAGGCAGTTCAGAGTCAACCACATTGATGTTGGTCCGGAGTCACGAGCCCAGGTGAGGTTGGCAGATTTTGTTCCATCAAGACTATTAGCGAACCGGAACCAACAACTGATGGTAGCTTCATGGTTACCATTCTACAGACAAATCTTCAATTCCAGAATCATTGATTGAATGTAAATGCTACCAGTTGCTGAAGTGGGATTGAAACCTGCCCGAACAGCAGGAGCCTGGGTGTCTGAATATTAGCATTGCCACTGTGCCACTATTCTCCGCTAAGGCCAGTTGAACAATAAACAGTAAACATCCTTGCCTTTGGGGAAAGGAGGTATAAAATTGAAGGGATAGGGAGAAAATAACTGATCAAGTTTGTCTCTAAACAACAACTGAGACAACTATTCAATACTTAATGTGCCTCAAATTGCAACATACAACAGACACATATTAAGATTAGAAACAATGCCATATTAATCTGAGGAAGGGTCACCAGATACGAAACACCAGTTCTGAGTTCTCTTCACAGATGGTGCCAGACCTACTGAGCTTTTCCAGCAACTTCTATTTTCGTTTCTGATTTACAGCACCTGCAGTTCTTTCGGTTTTTAATTATCATATTATGTTAGGTCAAAGTTTTAGACTTTATCATTACAGACCATAAAATATCACTGTTTTTCCCAAACTCCGTAGACATTCAAACATGTATTGTTTGGATTATACTAAACAGCATCACTACATTTCCCCGGCAATGATTAATGGCTAATCTTTCAGTGTGAATATTATTAGGTATCAACCTGGCCTCAGAAAGCAGTAACTGTCAATCCAGAGTATCCGCTCCTAGCAATCAAACATACACCAATTGAAAAGAAAAAGCTGTCCTTTTCCAACGTCCAATGAGATCATTAGCAATGATCAACTCTTTGACACCAGCCATTCATGATGTATATTAATGTTTTATGTGAGGGAACTAAATATCTCTTAATACGCTTCAGGGCCTTGGTGAGACCACACCTATTGTGTACAGTTTTTCTCTCCTTATTGAGGGAAGGATGTCCCGGCTATGAAGGGAGTGCAATGAAGATTTAGCATTTTGATTCCTGGAATGGCAGGACTGATGTATGCAGACAAATTAGATTGGGTAGAACTTTCTTCATTGGAGTTTAGAAGATGGGAGAGCACGGGAATTTCATAGCAGCTGAGAAAATTGTAAGAGGACTAGACAGTGTAAACACAGGAAGGATGTTCGCAATGACTGGGGAGACTGAGGTCATAGTTGAAAGATATGGGGTATGCCATTTAGGACTGAGATATTGAGAAATGTCTTCATCTACAGAGTGATGAGCCTATGGAATTTACTATACAGAAAGTAGTTGAGGCCAAAACATTGAATGTTTTCAAGAAGGAATTGTATAGTTCTTGGAGCGACCAGGACCAGAGTACATGGGGAAAAAGCAGTTGGATAAGTTAGATGAGCAGCTATATTGAATGATGGAACAGGCTCATAGGGCAAAATGGCCTACTCCTGGCCCTATTTTGTATGTTTCTATGTTTGTGGCTTGTGGACTCACAATGCTGAGTCACACGGTGAGGACATGGTGGATATATAGGGCACGTCACAGTCCTGTTGAAGCCGCTGGGCTAATTTATGACAGCAGTCCCTGAATGTTCTGCAATGTGATTGGTGCTGTCGTTGAGAACATGATGACTGTTGCAATATAATTTGTAATATATGCATGCAGGATAGCCATTAAAAATCAAATGCAATATTTATTAATTAATTGGAAAGCAAACAAAAAACAGACAGAATAGGGAGAGATAATGGGAACTGCAGATGCTGGAGATTCCAAGATAATAAAATGTGAGGCTGGATGAACACAGCAGGCCAAGCAGCATCTCAGGAGCACAAAAGCTGACGTTTCGGGCCTAGACCCTTCATCAGATCTCTCTGATGAAGGGTCTAGGCCCGAAACGTCAGCTTTTGTGCTCCTGAGATGCTGCTTGGCCTGCTGTGTTCATCCAGCTTCACACTTTATTATCTTGGATTCTCCAGCATCTGCAGTTCCCATTATCTCATGTTTACTCCTATTCTTTGTTTCTTGTCTGCCAACCAACCATGTAAGTTCACTACCTCCAATCCAATGCTCTTTAATTTTATGTTTTAATCTCTTCCATGGGGCTTTCTGAAAGTCTAAGTAAGCCTACAGTCGAAATTAATTGACCCCCACCACCACCCCCCCAACCTCGCCAACCCTCTTATCAAACTCCACTAGTTACATGAGATCCAACAGAGGCATCCTGAACCAGGAGAGTCCTGGAATTTTGGCTGGAAGAAAATCCAAGTAGCTCTTGTTATAGCTATCCAGTGTCAGCTACTGTGAACCTCAAGAGAAATAATTTATTTGATGAATCTTTATAGGCTCAAATTTGGGCTTTTACCAGACGACTGATATGCTCACAACTGCCAGTTGGTGAGTGTTGGCACAACTGCAATGTTTAAAAGACACCGAAATCAGTCCATGAAAAGGAAAGGTTTCGGGGAATATGTACCATGAGCAGGCAGGTGGGATTATTCTGGTTTCGGATTAAGTTCGGCGTGGACTGGTTGTACCGAAGTTTCTGTTTCCATGTTGTATCACTCTATGGCTCTGACTCCCCAAACTACCAATGACTCGCCTAAGATAGTTATAAGGCTTGCAATCCGTATTCTTCTACATTATAGTGATGAACGAGTCAAGGCAAGTTAGGCATTCTGTCAGAATCATGCAGTCAAACACTCAGCCTTGCCAGGTTGAATTTTGAATTGAGTTATGTTGCGGGTGCATCAGAAAGATGGCAATTTAAGTACATGCAACCATTTATGGTGATGTAGACCACGTGAACTCCTCATTGAAATCATTGATTGTAATTCATTGATTTTCAAACAACATGTCAGGTACTGTTTAACCTAACTGGCACCAAACAAATAAACCCAAATGAGATAATAGTACAGAAACTCTGACAAAGGGAATTAACATGGGACAAAATTAAATGTGGGCTACAAAGTTCAAAGTGTTGTCTTTAAAAGAGTGTAAAGACAAAACTATCCTTGTCAGCTTAAATATTTACCATAGACCTATCAATCAGTCTTAAATTAATCAAGTCCTGAACTGACATCTCTGCCCCAGCCAAATCTTTGCTCCAAATATATGCACTGTCCACTACTGAATCAGGTTCCACAACGACATGAGTGTTAAAGGTGCATTTTAGGTCTATTTCATTATTTTGTTTTGTAAAGCAACAGCATTTGTACTCGGGCAACTGCTGTCTATCATGGTTCACTGGAGGGTCTTTCATATCTGAATCGAGACTGTTTCGCTGCCTGGCAACCCCCGAAGGAATGGCAATTAGCCAGATGTCAGCAGCACCATTATCTCCATTGCCCATTACACCTTATCCAGTTCTGACATGAGTGCTGCAAATAGAATGAAATTATATATTAAAATCCTGAATGTCATTCGTTCTGCTTCAGGAAGGGAAAGAAAAAAAGTCGCTTACACTTTGAACATTGTTTGAAATTATTTTTAAAACACTAAGTATCAATGTTATCCGGGGCAATATCAGGATTTCTCTAATAAGTTTAATATTTCTGCTAGCTCACTTAAAAAGAAGCTTCATGTTGGCCATTGAAAAACTGAATCACTCCATACAGCATTCTTAACTTTTAATATTATCCTCCTACATCTTAAGATGATTTCTTTGGTTGCATGTTTATAGATGAGTCTGCAGTTCACTCTTTCAGGCTAAATCACAGTTATTCTGTCCTATCTTAATAATGTTCCATAATTCTACAGTCTTCCTGCTTTGATCTATATTATTCCAGTGGTTTTAAAGAATGGATACTGCATCATGAAAAGGAGCAGGGAGATTTACCTGGCATGAATCCCATGGGCAGGAAGGAAGGGTGATGTACCCACAATTTGGAGCACCATCCCATTAGTAGTGGCCTGCATGCTGCCACCATTGTTTTATCAGTAGGCGGGCTGGCATCAGGCATGTTGTCAAATGAGGCCATTGAGTGGGCAATTCAAGCTCAATTCAAGCCCATCACATTGCTGGTCTGATGTAAATAGCAGTGGGAAAGGTCTGCAGCCAGCAGGTTCATACTCTGCAGGCTGCTGACCTAAGGGGGTGGGGTGGTGCCGGGGTGGGCGTGGCAGTGGTGATGTTGGGATTCCAATTGCTGGAAAACCTGCTGCCAGTCAGAGGCATCTCCTTACAGTTTTGCATCCCCTCCACCTCCCCCAATCCCCTGCCCAACCAAAGCCTGTCAGACTACCCTTGGTGGGATTTCAGCCATACCCTGAATGCCCAGATCCATCAGTGAACTCACCTCCTTAGCCTACCTGCAGCACCAGACATTGGCTATCACTGCTGCTTGATGTTAGCATTTTGCAGAGTTTCCAGCCTCCAATGGGCAGGCAGCTCTAAGAAGTGAGATTGTATGGGGCCACTTCATGACAAGCTAAAGTGGGGTTAAGTCACTAAGTAGAGGTTGTTTCTTCCCCAGTATTTATTCCAGGATCCTGCCCTCTGTGAATGATCCAGCCCCTAACATAGTTTCATACTCAATGGGTACATTGTTGCTTATGCACTCTCTTTATTAGAACTGCTTGCAAAATGGCCCCCACCAATGAGGGCAGAGGTCACATGACTCTAACAAGCCCAGGAAGGGCATTTACACATAACTGCATCTGAACCTAAGCAAGTACCATGGCTACTATTCCTTCCTCAAAGTTCAGATCCGTTAGCCATTTGTTGGTCACTACTATGTGGGATCTTGACTGCCTGCTGTGTGAACCAACATCAAGTGCTCAATTAAAATATATATAACAACCAATGAATACAAGTTATGACAACTACACTCTGATTCAACAGTATAATGTTCTTTAATCACACAACCCGGCAGTACTTCACCTTTCAATCCATTGGTATAATAATGTGCACTTTGATTCACAATGCATCAATTCTTCATTACAAATTACATGGCACAATAATACTTCAGATCAAATCAAACATCACTATGAAGCACAAGTGTAGATTGCATGGTTCAAAAGTATTTCACATCTTTTGAAATGGAGTGTGGTAATGTTTTGGCTATGTACACATTTTGTAATCGACCTGCTCAAAGATGTTTGTACACACCTTGTGAAGAAGGTGAGATATTTGTAACCAACTGTTCACAGATTTTATTATCACTAGTATGTAATAAACAGGTGTCTTAAACAGATAATAAACAGGTATCTTAAAGCTGAACCTACTGGCTCAGAGGTAGGGAACTACCACCATGCCACAAGAGCCACCACCCTGCTTTTCTCTTTATAATATGACCATTAAAACTTTTGCAGCTATACTTTTCTTTCCATTATTTTTCTGCAGATGTTTCCTAATCAACCAATTCAAAGATGTTATAATACACTCCTGCAACATCTGGAACTTGTATCCCATTCTTCTGACTCAGAGATAGGGGCACAAGAACCCAACGTCTTGGTTATATTACCCAACTAGCAATCCACAGCATTTGGATTCAAAAGCTACCTTGGCCGTCTAAGAATTTCAGTCCAGCTTAAAAAGAAATTCTGAAGATTTAACATCTTATGTCAAAAATTAGCCATAATGCTGTTTGATTGTTGTAACATATGTAGTGATTTCCTAATCTCCTATAAGGAAAGAGACCTTTTTTCTCATCATTCCATTTCCAGTCCAAAGTAGTTGATTCTTGACTCTCCTCTTGCATTGTCCTAGCAACTCACTCTGTCGTAGGAAAAGTCCTACAGAAGCTGTAGAAGGAGAGTGATCATCCATTTCTCAGGGTAACAAGGGGTGGGTAATAAACGTTGGCTCCACCTGCAATGTTCACATGCTCAGAGTGAATTATTCTCCCAGAACTAAAACCTACAAAATCCACAGGCACAAAATGGCCAGCCAGTTCATTGAGCCCACTCCTTCCTTGAATCATTGTTCACAAGACTTTCCTTTTCCTTTGTAAGACGCAGTATATTTTATTCTAGTTACACGTTATGTTAATAATTTACTTCAAATGATGTGGGGGCATAGTAACATTTAATTTCAAATTGCGCAACACGTCAGTACATCACAGCAAACCATATACAAAAATCACTCACTTGCAAAGATATACGTTTGCATTTTGTTTTAAATTATGAAATTGAATCATCTGCAAACTTCTGTTTGAAAATCATTCATCCTCTAAATCTTCTCCTTTTTAAATTAAGAAATGGAGGTGAAAACGCAAGCATCATAAAGCAAAGCACTAATAGACCCAACAAAGAATAAAAGGCAGATGGCAGTAAAACTGGGAGTAGATAACATTCAGTTTAAGGTAAAAACTTACTGAAGTTTTATAAGTACAGTATGATCAACTGTATTTTAAGTATTTTATAAAGGTACTGGCACCGGGCACAACACCAGCCTACGTGCAAGATGGAATCCACAAGTACCAGAACTCTGTCTCCGGAAAGAAAACTGGAAAACTGTATTCAGCCCCTTTCATTCTGGGCAAGTGTCAGGGTTTTATCAGGGCAGGTACCTCAACAATGCTTCAGTTAATCGGTTCAGAAATAGCCACACCTCATTTAGAATGAATCATTCAGAGGGCCTCACATTGTATGTGGGTCTGAAGGAGTTTAACGCTGAGGCACATCATAAACATCACCTGCTTTGATGATGTTATATGGATTTGGGCAAGGGCAGTTTAAGGTCTTGAAGGAGACCTCTACTGAATCCTTTTCAAAGTCTCTCATAGGGCGGAGTAATGACAGATGGAGTCTAATCCGGACAAATGTGTTAATGCATTTTGGGAGGTCAAATGCAAGAGAAAAATATACAGTAAATGACAGGGCCTTTAGAAGTATTCATAAATGGAGGGATCTTGGAGTGCAAGCCCATAACTACTTGAAAGTGCCAAAACAAGAAGGTAAGGTGGTAAAGAGGTCATAAGGCATGCTTGCTTTCGTCAGTCAGGGCATTAAGCATTAAAGTTGGCAAGTCATGTTGCTACCATATAAAACTTTAGTTTGGCCAAATTTGGAGTACTGTGTGCAGTTGTGGTCGCCACACTATAAGAATATGTAGGGGGTTTAGAGGGTGCAAAATAAAATTACGAGGATGTTGCCTGAATTGGAGCTTATTAGTTATAAGGAAAGGTTGAGCAAACTTGGACTGTTTTAACTAAAGTATCAGAGGCTGAAGGACAGCCCTGAAAGAAGGACATATATGATGGTAGATAGTCAGCGTTTCTTTCTCAAGGAGGAAATGTCAAACATTAGGGGGCAGAGGTTTGAGACAAGAGGGGGAAGGTTTAAAAGAAATGTGCAAAGCAAATTTTTTACACAGAGGGTAGTAGGTGTGTGCAACACACTGCCGGGGAAGGTGTTAGAAGCAGAGACAATAGCAATGTTTAAGAAGGATTTAGACACATTAGCAGGCAGACAATAGATGGATATGGACCACATGCAGGCAGATGAGATTTGTTCAGAATGGCATCATGGTCAGCACAGACATTGTGGGCCAAAGGGGTTGTTCCTGTGTTGTGTTGTTCAATGTTCTATGTAATGACTACAATATCAATGCAACCAGTTACAACTTGCAAACATGCAATGAACTGTACCTTGTTAACTACATGACAGGCTTCTAGCCAAGCTAGGTTTTACTGTACCATTAGCAAACACAGTAAATTCCATAATTTAAAGGGGGTGATGGTACAACGTGGTGAGCAGCCATGCCTGTACAATACACATTCCCGTGAGCAGTTAGGTCATGTCTCATAGTGCAGTCATTCTTGACAGACAGGGAGCTGTGCAACTCTTCAGCTACGTCTGGGAAATTCCAGACTTTATTTTACTAGATGCCACTGTTTTGTCCTGACAGTCACAATCCACCCAACTCACACATGTTGATGATCCATTTCTCAGAACCTAGAATAAGGCCCTCAAAATCATCAAACATAGGCTATGCTTTACTGTAATTCTCGTAGCCCAGCACAGTCAAACTTGCAGTTATTTACCATTGAACTCTGCCAGTCGACAGACTGAGGAAATATCTAGATTTTTTTAGATTAGATTCCCTACAGTGTGGAAACAGGCCTTTCAGCCCAACAAGTCCACACCGCCTCTTGGAGCATCGCACCCAGACATATCCCCCCCATAACCCACACACCCCTGAATAGAATGGGCAATTTAGCATGGCCGATCCACCTAGCCTGCACATCTCTGTACTGTGAGAGGAAACTGGAGCACCCGGAGTAAACCTATGCAGACATGACTTGAATGTGCGAACTCCGCACAGACAGTTACCCAAGGCTGAAATCAAACCCAGGTCCCCGACACTGTGAGGCTGCAGTGCTAGCCACTGAACCACGGTGCCGCCCCTGTGCAGTCTTATTTTCCTCTGATAAATTGTCCCGTACCATTGTGCTTTGTTTTGACAGGGGCTGCCAACAAAATGTGTTTTGACTCCAGACTGTTATTTTCCTTCCCTCCAGTTATTCACCACGCAATAATGATTGACTCAGGAAATGAGCAAGACAAGAACTGAACCAAAAGTGACTGGCTTAATTCTATGGCATTGAGTGAAGCACCTTGTTTCTTGCAGGAGAAGATACTCATACCATTGATTTGGGTCAGGACACTACGCTACAAGGATAGTGACGTAACCCGCAAATTTGCTAAGGCTTGAACATAAACTATCAAAGTGAGCAGCAAGTCTGTCCAAGGCAGCCTGGAGCCTTGGCCAACTTCAATGACTGAGCTTCGTTAGCTTGTCAAAATGGCCAGAAAAGAGGCACCAGCAGTTGCTTAGCTGTTATAATTGGCAGGAGTTGTTCGTCAGGGATCCAAGAGAATGGCACTAGTAAATGAGGATGGAGAGGGGCCTAAGGCTCACTCTGTGCACCTCCACACTCAAAAGGGAGCATTGAAAGAAAGATATCCCCTTTCTGAGTTGATTCAATTCTGAACTGTGCCTCCCAGCAGGATTCGTGTGACATGGGAGCTGTCATTGCAAATCTGATTAGGCCTCAGGTTAAAGAGGGCATATTAGGCCTTGATGGCACCACCAGAGCCTAATCTATATTTATAGAGGATCTTGTGATGCTAGGCAGCTTCCCTTGTCTCCTCTCATTTAAAACTGCAGTTGGCCAGTTTCGGTGTAAAATTGATAGGTATGCCCAGGAAATGTTGTTAACAAGGAATCTGCCTCAACTCACTCAATATGCAAGCTGCCCCCACTATCCCAGACCTCCTTCCATTGCAAGGTCCTGGGAGTCATGGCAGAGATAGTCACTGTCCCTGAAATAAAAGCAGAAAGTGCTGGAAATATGCAGCAGGTCTCCTAGCCCCTGAAGAGGGGGAAGCAGTTTCGAATCAATTGTGGATCTCCTTCAGAACTGTTGGAAGATAATAACATCTAATGGGCCTAATGGAGTCAAACTGGGGGAGGGCAAGGAAAAGAGCAAAAGGAAATAATGGGATAGGATAGAGAGCAGGAGAGATTAAATATGAGATAGACATCAGAGAACAAGAGGCAAAGAGAGTTCTAATTGTTACAGCAAAGAAACAAGATGTTTGTTCAGAATGTAGGATAATTGGTCAGCACAACATCATGGGCCGAAGGGCCTGTACTGTGCTGTATTGTCTATGTTCTAAATGTGAATGGCAGAATAATGAATAGCTCTGTATGAAAGCAAAACCATGAAGGACAAGATTCAAACTGGTGGGTGGAAAAAAATACAGAAATAACATGGAGGACAGTGTTCATGGTGTGATGTCATTGCACCCTGTAGTGAGGACAGAACGTTACAAAGGCCTAATTGGAAGCCGGGGTGCTGCTCCTCAGGCTTGCATTGGGCTACACTGGAGCATTGCAGCAGGCCGAGAACACAAGTATGAGTGAGACAGCAAGTTGGTGAATTTAAAACAGCCAGAGGTTCAGGGTTATGGTTGCAGACTGAGTGGAAGGGTTCTGCAAAGGGATCCCACAAACTGCATTCGGTCACCCAACAGTAGAGGAGTCGGCATTGCTAGCATCGAATGCAGTAGATTACATTAAAAGAAGTAGATCCCTGCTTCACCTGAGATGAGTGTTTACGGCTTTCCATTGAGAAGAGAAAGGAGACGTCTATGAGGTGATGTTGAAGTATAGTGGAAGAGGGATGAGTTGCTCAGGGCCAGAAATTGCAGAGGGAATGGTCTCTTTGGGATGGGTTCACAGGGATGGGTCTGGGGAACATGTGTTGGACAGTGATATAATTCTCTGTCCGTGACTTATTATTTTTTCTGGAATAAAGAAAGGTAACTACAGAATGAAACTCAGCCTAGCGGATGGGATGGCAAGACTGAAAAGGAGGACTGTTGATGAGCAACGGTACATGTTTTAGGGAGATGGCTCTTAAATAAAATTTATTCCAGAAAGAATGAAAAATTATAAGAAGAAGAAAAATATCAATAGGCTAAGCAAGAAAGTTAACGATAACATAAAGACAAAACATAAGGCATACCATATTGCTAAGGTGAGTGGCAAGCTGGAAGATTGAGAAACTTTTAAAGATCCAACGAAAGGTTTCTAAAACAGTAATAAAAACAGCAAAGGTAAATTATGGAAGAAATCTTGTGTAAAAAATGTAGAGCCAAAGCTTCTATAGGTAATTGAAAGTGCATGTTTATTGCTTATAGGACGAGACTGGGGAATTAATAGCGGAGAACACAGAAATGACAGACACAATTTTGCTTCAGATTTCACCATGGAGTAAACTGATGCCATCCCAGTAGCACTGCGTAATGTAGAGATTGTGGGAAGGGAGGAACTTAAACAATCATCAGCACTCGGGTAAAGTACTGAACAAACTATCAGAATTGAAGACAAATAAGTCCCCAGGGCCTGACGGCCTACATCTTAAGGCCTCAAAGGAAATGCAGAGAAAATGGATGCACTGGTTATGATACTCCAAAATACCCTGGACATGGGAAAGGTTCCAGTGGATGGAAAATTGCTAATATAACACCCTTGTTTGAAAAGGGAGGGAAACAGAAAATAGGAACTACAGGCCAGTTAGTGTAACAATTTAATAATAACATTTAATAACAGGACATTTGGAAAGTCAAAATACAATCCATCAGAGTCAACATGGTTTTGTAAAGGTCCAACCATGTCTAACTAATTTGCGAGAGTTTCTTAAAGATGTAACAAGCAAGTGGATAATGGGGGTCCTGTGGATGTAGGATATCTTGAAGCCCAGAAGGCATTTGATAAGGTGCTACACAGAAGATTAATACACAAAGTAAGATCCCATGAGGTTGGGGGTAATTTATTAGCTTGGACAGACAACTGACGAACCAATAGAAAGTAGAGTTGGGATAGATGGGCTTTTTTTCTAATTGGCAAGATATAACGTGACACATAGTTCAAACTTTGGGCTCCAGCCATTTTAATTTATATCAATGGCTTGGACGCGAGGATAGAAAATACTACAGCCAAATTTGCAGATGACACTAAAATAGGTGGGAAGTTGCAATAAAGAAGAAACTTACAATGGAAATGGATAGGTTAGGTGAACGGGGCAAAATATGGCAGATGATGTGTAACATGGCTAACTGAGAGGTGTGGTGGCACTGGAGGGGAGTGTGGAGCGGACAAGGGAGTCCTGGAGAGAGTGGTCCCTCCGGAAAGCAGATAAGGGTGGGGAGGGAAAAATGTCTTTGGTGGTGGTGTCAGATTGCAGATGGCGGAAGTGTCAGAGGATGATGCATTGGATCCCGAGGTTGGTGGGGTGGTACGTGAGGAAGAGTGGGATTCTGTTTTGGTTGTTATTGTAGGGAGGTGGTGTGAGGGATAAGTTGCAGGAATTGTGGGAGACACAGTCAAGGGTGTTCTTGACTACTGAGGGGGAAAGTTGTGGTCCTAGAAAAATGAGGACATCTGAGATGTACAGGAATGGAATGCCTCATCCTAGGAGCAGATGTGGCAGAGGTGCATTGTCTCCGCCTGTCCTGCCCCACCGAATTCATCTCCACCTATCACGACTTCATTTTCTCCCCCTTGGTCCAGGATCTCCCTACTTATGTCCATGACACCACCCATGACCTCCATCTCCTCCAAAATTCCAATTCCTCTGTCCCCAACACCTCATCTTTACCAAGGAGGTCCAGTCCCTATACAGCTGCAATCTCCATGCAGATGGCCTAAAGGCCCTCTGCTTCTTCCTGTCCCGCAGGCCTGACCAGTCCCCCTCCACTGACACCCTCATCCACTTAGCCAAACTCATCTTCAGCCTCAACAACTTCTCTTTCAACTCCCCTCACTTTCTACAGACAAAGGAGGTGGCCATGGGTACCCTCAAGGGCCCAAGCTATTCCTGCCTCTTTGTAGGTTACGTGGAACAGTCCCTCTTCCAAACCTACACTGGCCCTAAACCCCACCTCTTCCTCCGTCACATTGATGACTGTATCAGCACTGCCTCATGCTCACACAAGGAGCTCGAACAGTTCATCCACTTCACCAACACCTTCCACACCAACTTAAGTTCACCTGAACCATCTCTGATACTTTGCCTTCCTTCCTGGACCTCTCTGTCTCCATCTCTGGCAACCACCTGGAAACCAATATCCATTTCAAGCCCACCGACTCCCACAGCTACCTAGAATACACCTCCTCCCACACTCCTTCATGCAAAAATGCCTTCCCCTATTCCCAATTCCTTTGCCTCCAGCGCATCTGCTTCCAGGATGAGACATACCACTCCCGAACATCTCAGATGGCCTCGTCTTTCAAGGACGGCAGCTTCACCCCCTCAGTGGTTGAGAACGCCCTCGACCATACCTCCCGCATTTCCCGCAACTCATCCCTCACACCCTGACCCCGCAATAACAACGAAAACAGAATCCCCCTCTTCCTCACATACCACCTCTCCAACCTCTGGATCCAACACATCATCCTCCGACACTTCTGCCATCCACAATCCGACCCCACCACCAAAGACATGTTTCCCTCTCCACCCTTGTCTGCTTTCCAGAGGGACCACTCTCTCCGTGACTCCATTGTCCACTCCACACTCCCCTCCAGCCCCACCGCACCCAGCACTTTTCCCTGCAACCGCAGGAAGTGCTACATTTGTCCCTACACCTCCCCCCTCACCCCCATCCCAGGCCCCAAGATGACTTTCCACATTAAGCAGATGTTCACCTACACATCTGCTAATGTGGTATACTGCATCCGCTGTTCCCATTGTGGCCTCCTCTACATTGGGAGGTTTAGGGACTGCTTTGTGGAACACCTACACTTGGTTCACACAAAATCACCTCCCATTCGCGAACCATTGCAACTCCCCCTTCCATTCATCAGATGACATATCCATCCTGGGCCTCCTGCAATGCCACACCGATGCCACCCAAAGGTTGCAGGAACAGCATCTCATATTCCACTTGGGAACCCTGAAGCCCAATGGTATCAATGTGGACTTCACAACCATCAAGATCTCCCCTCCCCCTACCCATCCCAAAACCAACCCAGCTTGTCCATGCCTCCCTAACCTGTCCTTCCTCCCACCTATCCCCTCCTCCCACCTCAAGCCCCACACCCATCTCCAACCTACTAGCCTCGTCCCACCCCCTTGACCTGTCCATCCTCCCTGGACTGACCTATCCTCTCCTTCACTCCCCACCTAAACTCACGTTTACTGATTCCATCCCCACCTCTTTGACCTGTCTGTCTCCTCTCCACTATCTTCTCCTCTATCCATCTTCTTCCCATCCCCATGTCTGAATAAGAGACTATGCCCGAAATGTCAGCTTTCCTGCTCCTCTGATGCTGTTTGGCCTGCTATGTTCATCCAGCCTCTACACCTTATTATCTCGGAAACTTTAGAGAGCTTTGATGCAGAGGGATCTGGGTGTCCTTGCACATGAATCACAGAAAACTAGAATGTAGTTACAGCAGATAGTAAGGAAAGCAAAGTGAATTTATTGCTAAAGGAATAGAGTACGAAAGGAGGGAACTGTTGCTTCAACTGTACAAAGTATTAGTAAGACCATACCTGAAGAATTGCACACAGTTTCGGTCCTGTTACTTGAGTAGGAATTTAATTGCAATGGAGACAGTTCAGAGGAGGCCCACCAGAGATATGGGTTTGTCTTTGGAAGAAAGCTTAAGCAGTTTAGGGCTGCCTTCAGGACTTTAGAAGAACGAGAGGAGCTCTAATTAAGGTATATATGATGCTAAGGGGGATTGACAATGTAAACATAAAAAGGGTGTTTCCCCTTGTGGAAATTTCGAGAATTAGAGGTCAGAGTTTTTGGATAAGAAATACAAATTTAAAACAGAGGATGAGGAAAAACTACTTCTCTTGAAGTGAATCTGTATAATTCAGCAGTGGATGCCGAGACATTGAGTAAATTTAAGGAAAGGCTAGACAGATTTTTAATTAGGAATGGGTTGAGGTACTATGGAGAGCGAACATCAAACTGAAGTTGATGCCAAAATGAGATCAGCCATGATCGTATTGAATAGCAGAGCAGGCTTGATGGGCTGAATTGCCAATTAATGCTCTGAGTCCTCATATTCTTATTACTTGTCTTGTGAGGAGAGTATGAAAGTTTTATCCATTAATTCAGAAACATCCAGAAATGGCTGAAACCCAATGAGATCAGATCTTCCCAAGGTGCATGATTTCCTAGCAAAGTTATGGGGGTAGATTTGATAGTCATTTGGGATGAGCTATCGATTTTCCTGGATAGCACAGAAGCTCCAGAAATGCATTGTGGGGGTACTGTAGGTTTTTTCACACCTTTTCCAGGCATCACACTCCTGTACTCACAATATATGTTGACAATGAGCAAGCTAAATCTTGAGTAGTGTGAAATGAAAGAAGTGATCTCCAGTGCTTTTTCGAAGCTACATTCCATTTGCCTTGAAATATAAGGAGTTTTAAAATTCACTGTAATTGGTATTGTCAATCTGTCCGGGAAAATTGATCATTATCCCTTCTGAACAAAAACAGATATTTGTTGCAATGTTGACAGCTTTGACCATGGTAGCAATCTAGTCCAATTGTTAAAATATATTAGCAGGTTCATTGTTCCATTGAGAAAGCAAATACATGTTTCAAAAGTAAATTGGAGATTTTAAAATTTCCGAGAATTCAAAGCCACACAAAAGAATCCATTTCGGGATTGTAAACTCAGCTGAATGATATTCAATAAAATGACAAACTATTAAAGTGTTTTCCTGAAGATTGAAATAGTGCTGCATTAGAAAGGTTCAGATTGATGAGACGAGCATCATCTTTTTTTTTGGTCATTCAGGGTCTGAAATTAGATACTTTCAGACATTCCTAATCTAGATCACCGGTGCTTCTAAATCCATATGACTGCTGCTAATTAGGTACTTATAAGCACTAATTCGGCAGTCTGAGTCAGAGACAATTAGGAGAACTGTGTGGAAAATGAAAATGTCACATCAATGTAACAACCAGCTTTCTCTTTTGAAACTAAGAATTTCACTCTTGTTGTAAGGGTGAAGGTAATGTCAAGTGGATTGCTGCTACATATCTATAGTTTAAATGCTACGTTGCACTTAAAGGCAGAGGACACAATCATGAAAAATGTTATTAGTGTTCTGGGAATCAAGATAATACCCACTCAAAAACAGAACTACAATGTACAGGTTTACATCCATCACAGCTGTCAAAATTTCTAGTAGCCTATGTGTTGACTGGACTGATGAGCACTGCAATTTATATAATGCTGACATGTACAAATCTTCCATCTAGATTGCTTCAGCCTGATAAGTGAAAAACACAACAGCCAGCTTACATACAGCATACTCCGATAAACAGGAATATAATAATGGCCAGATGGCCTCTGTTAGAAACATAGAACATAGAATATTGAGATAACAAAGTGTGAAGCTGGATGAACACAGCAGGCCAAGCAACATCTTAGGAGCACAAAAGCTGACATTTTGGGCCTAGACCCTTCATCAGAAGGCTCTAGGCCCAAAACATCAGTTTTTGTACTCCTAAGATGCTGCTTGGCCTGCTGTGTTCTCCCAGCTCCACACTTTGTTCTCTTGGATTCTCCAGCATCTGCAGTTCCCATTATCTCTGATACATAGAATATTGAAGCAGGATTATGCTATTCAGCCCTTCCAGCCTGTTCCACCATTCATTATGACCATGGTTGATCACCCAAATCAACAGTCTGTTTCTGCTTATCCCCCAAGTGCTATATCCAGCTTTCTCGAAATCATGCAATGTTTTGGCTTTGATTGGCTTTGTAGTAGTGAATTCCACAGGCTCATCACTCTCTGGGGGAAGAAAGATTTCCTTACTTCAGTCCTAAATGGTTTGCTCTACATCCTTAGACTGTGACACTTAGTTCTCTATACTGGGAACATTCTGCCTGCATCCACCTTGTCTTTAGGAATTTTGTAGAACATAGAGCAGTACAGCACAGTACAGGACTTTTGGCCCACGATGCTGTGCCAACCTATTATCCTAGAACCTAAACCATAGGTTTTTATGAGACTCCCCCCTCAATCTTCTGAACTCCAACAAACATAATCCACCTTTCCTCATATGTTAGTCCTGCCATCCCTGAAATCAGTCTAGTAAACCCTCGGTGCACTCTCTCCATAACAAGAACATCCTTCCTCAGATAAGGAGATCACAATTGCACACAATATCTCAGGTGTGGTCTCACCAAGACTCTGCAAAATTGCAACAAGATATCCATGGTCCAGTAATAAAATTCTCTTGCTATGAAGGCCAACAAACAATTTGGCATCTTGACCGCCTGCAGTACCTGCATGCTTACTCTCAGCGACTGGTGGACAAGGATTTCCAGGTCTTGTTGCACATTCCCTTCTCTCAATTTATAACCATTTGGAATAATAACGTACCTTCCTGTTTTTGCTTTCAAAGGGGATAGCGTCAAATTTAATCACTTTACACTGCATCTGTCACACATTTGCCCTTACACTAAGGTTATCCAAAACATTTGGTTTTGCTGTGATACCAGTTGTGGAATATATATTAGCTAGGGCTCAGGGAAACTCCTTTCTCTCTTCTTTGCAAGAGTGCCACGGTATGATAGACATTGACAATGTGGCTTTAAGGGAGAATTTGGTATTTCCATGTTGAGTGAATCATCAGGCTGAGTAGTGCATGATGCACCCCACAGTATTAATTCTTTTGTATTCTTACACACATGTACAACAATCCTGACACCAAATCAGAAAAATGTAACAAAATTTGTATTGGTAATCAAGCCTCATGCATAAAGCCATTATTCGTGGAAACATTACTGAACAGCTTAGTATCTAGCATTATCTGAACAGCTGGATCTTTTTGCTAAAATTTGTGGCATACAAGTGGCAAATCACACCTTACATAATATATCAGACCATACAATCTCTGAGGCTAGTCAAGTTTGTCTTGGCATGTCATACTGCACCTCACACAATTCCTCTAACCTCTGACTATGCAGCTGCAAAATCCAATCTAAACCATGTAATCCCCTAATACTGTCTCCCAGTTCTTTCAGCCTGCTCGGGGCTCATTCTTTCCCTTCCTCAGCATTCAGATATTAAAAAAGATTCTACAGTTCAGATTTTAAATTGACACGGGCACCTGAAACCAATGACGCACATTATAGAAATCTAGTAGTCCACATCCAGGCTTTATGTTAAAAAGCTATGCTTACATGGACAAAAGACATTGTAAAATCATTAAAAATCTATTTAATACAGGGATAACCGGGAAAAAAAAATCAAGTTGATACTTTCTGCTTAGCTTTCCCACATCCTGCTGCATTTAATACAGGTTAACTTTATTTTCTTTAGTGTATCCAAAATGGCACATGTTACTGCTTCATGTACCCAAAAGCTATTCAAATATGTTTTAAACATTCTCATACTGCCAGCTGAAAATGATTGTTTAATTTGTTATATGATGCATTTGAAACGTGAAATGTTAAATTATCCTTGATAAGAACTTCAGTATGACTAGGGTAAATCTGAATTTGCAATATTAATTCCAATGAAAAAGAACAGCCTCCCTGTGAGGAAATCTCTGCAATACTGTGACCCAATATATGCTTCTCTGTTATTCTTTTTTAAAAGGTCAATTCCTACTTTTCTACATTATTCTTTTTCCCAATACAGAATGCAGATGACTTTGAAGGAACAGTCTTTCATTTCCACGAATAGGTGTTTATTGAAATGCCGAATTAATCTACTTCATTTCTGTAATGAATGAAGATAACTCTCTGGCATTGAAATTCTTATGAACATTGCTGCCTATTGTGAAAGGTGATTTAATTTATAATTCAGTGTCAGAGCAATGATGTTGTTACAGTAAGGTCGCAGTTCACCAGCTCTCTATTAACATGGGCCTTCACAGATCTGTAGAAAAATACTACAGATGCTGGAAATCTAAAAGAAGAACAGAGCATGGTAAAAATACACAGAAGATTAGGACACTTCAATGGATAGAGAAGCAGGGATAGGGAAACAGTGTTAATGGGTGGAATTTATTGTTTGTGGCAAAGGACCCATTCATTTGACCATGAGTTAGACAGTTGATGGCAATCCCAATATGTCCATCTCAGTCCTATCAACCAGAATTAATACTAATCTGATGTTATTTGGTTGATAATGAGGTCCTCAGCAGCTCCAGGAAAAGTTTCACTGCATCCAAGAGCTGTATCCATCAGAAGTCAGCAGCTCCCCAATACTGCAGCACCACTCGGAATAGCAGTCAGAATGATTCCTATTGTGTGGCCTCACTGCATCTCTGGTGCTTTGGAAAAAAAGCAGGCAAGGCAGCCTGTCAGAGAGGTCCTGACAATGAGAGTTAAGGGAGCCACGTTAAGCACCAGGCAAGGTCTACCATCTAGGCTGACATGCTGTCAGTGGGTCTCTCAGTAGGAGAGATAACACTCAAACAGCAGGCATGTTCATCAGGGTTTAGTTGGCTGCAAGTCCACATGGCACAGCTTCATCACTTCCAGCAGAATACCAGTGGTGGAAAGTGGAGGTCCTTAAGTGATTAGCCACTTAAGGACCTCAGACTGGCTTCTGGGAAAGAATTCCAGGACTCAGTAGGGGAAGTCAGTAAGGCAACAGGGTCTCCAACTTGCACCTTCCAATCTCATGATATGAACCCCTTAAAAACAACCCAATCCCACACATTTCAATTTGGTGAGATTTCCTCAGTAGTCCCAGTTGTTTTTTGACAATGAAAATTGGTAATGCTACCTCTTAATATTTTGATAAGCCAACTTCTTGGCAGTTTGGCCGTTCTGATTGCCTTTCACACCTCAGAGTCATGAGGCTAACAGTTCCACTCTTGATAACATTCACTGGAAATTGGAGACGAACTTTAAAGACCCTGTCTGACCCATTTGGTAAGTCCTCTTTCATATGGCTGAAACATTCAGTATTCATTGAATAGATCATATTTGAATAATAGCCATTTATGCGAAATGCCAGACAGCAGCTGGAAAGGAGCCGGTACTACGAAAAGAAGGGAGAAATTTAGAGAAAGTTTATAAGGATTGAAATGAATCCCCTGTTGCTTATTACTAAAATTCATTATTCTTGAAGTCACAGTTAGCTCGTGTAAATGTAATAATGTCTTAAGTAAATTGTCAAGCTGCAATACAAAGGGTCTTGGAGGTACTTGTGTTTGGAATACAAAAAGCTCGCACAGAGGTATAGCAGGTCATTAGGAAAGCTAATGAAATGGTGGCTCTTATTTCAAAGGGAGTTGGAGTTTCAGAGTAGAGGAGTATTAGTACAACTGAGCAAGGTGTTCGTGAGACCACATCCGGAGTACTGTGGGCAGTTTTAGTCCCTTTATTATTTCATTGGAGGCTGTTATCGAAGGATATTATTTCACTGGAGGCTGTTTTGAGAAGTTCAGTGAGGATTATCCCTCATATTGAGGGACTGTCTTATGAACAAAGACTGAACAGGTTGGACTCTACTCACTGGAGTTTAGAAGCATGAGAGGTGATGGCATCAAAACGCATAGGATTCTTAAGGGGCTTGACAGGGTTAATCCTGAGAGAATGTTTCTCCTATGGGAGAGTCTAGGACCAGAGGGCCTTAGTCTCAGAATTAAGAGGCACTAATTTAAGACTGAGATGAAGAAGGATTTCTTCTCTCAGAGTGCTGTGAGTCTTTGGAATTCCATACCACAGAGCTGTGGAGGCAGATTTTTTGTGTATGTATGGTATTATATATATATATATAGTGAATGCTTAATACTTACATTGAGTTTCCCCAAATGGATACACCAAATCCAATGAAGAAAATAAAACCAGACTGACCTTGACTGAACTGAAGATGCTCACACAAGACAGGCTGTCGACTCTGCTCATCTGTAACAGAAATTTTGGAGGGCTCTGCATTCCTGGGAGAATTTGTTTCTTTGTTTTCTGCTTCCTACAAACCACCACTGAATTGTCAGCATCAACAATGTTTGAAAGCAACATGTCTTTTGTCCTAAATGATGGTTGCACAATCATATCATTGACCAACAAAAGTTCAGCAGCTGGGTATGTAAAATAAAATCGGACAACATTTACATTACGAAAGGAGGCTATTCAGTGCAATGGTGTCCATGTTAACTGGAAAACAGCTACATAGATTGATCCCTCTTGGTAATTCTTGGTTTTTAAACCTAATGGTAATGGCACTATAAGTGAATATCAAAGTATTTTTTAAGAGGTATGAGAATGCTTCCTAGCTCTAACACCCTTTCAGGCAGTGTTTTTCATTTCCCAGCCACGCTCTGAGTGAAGACATTTCCACACAACACACTCTAGCCCTTCTTCAAATTATTTTAAAATTGCCTGCCAAGTTGCATTCAATTCTCCATGCAATTCTTTGAGAAGCTGTTTAGTCCCTCTTCATCATAATTCATGAAGTGTGGACATTTCACATGTAAAACCACGTGGTATTTCATTGAGGTGATGATAGTGGAGGATCAAGTCCTGATGTCATTCACATGATACCTCAACAGCGTCAGTAGGCGACAGCTTAGCTAAACTTACAAACAGCACAGACTTCAAGCTGGATGTGACGTGCTTCTGGCATCGGCCAAGAGACATAGACTCCTAAATGTTAATCACCTTCACAACACCCTCTGGACATCACTGTTTCAACTGTATGACCTCTGGCCACCCCTGAGATTTTCTAACACAAGATGTCCAACATACTAGAAAGGATGAGAGGCATCACCTATCACATAGATGATACGTTCACTTCAGCTATAACACAATAGTTGCGCTCCTGCGCAACATCACATTACGGAAAATCGTGCTATAGAAATAACAGGACCGATGGGAAAAGCTGGTTAGGGGTAGACCACCAAAAAAACCACTCAAAATCACTTATGAGCCCGACACAAAGGAAGTACTGTTTAAATAAATGTTTAATACATATCTAACAATGAAATAAAAGTAAATTTAACACCTTATCGTGAAAAAATGTCAAGATAACTTGATGAGGTAGGAGGTTTTGAGGTTGCTCTGTTGTTACTGCAGGGACTGAGGGTTGTTATCATCATCATCACCACCTTGGTGCAGTTGTGGTTGCAGGGTTAGGGTGAAAAGTAGTTAATCCAGAACTGGATGACTGTGGTTCATTGTCTTCTGACTGTTTCATGAGGGTTGGCTTAAAAAAAGATATCCAATTTTTGCTGCTTTTCCCTTTTACTTCCTTCATGAAGAAGCTGTTCATAGAGTGCCAAATAAGAACTGATTCCATGAACTGCTACCCTGCTGCTTTCTGCATTGTTATCGTTGTCGTCTAGGAATTACAACAGCTTCTCTATATCCCTCAGGATAAGAGACAACACAGAAGTGGAAAGCTCTTGTGGTGCTGCATCCTGGACTTCACCTTCTTCATCTCCAGCTTCCACTTCCCTCTCAGTGACAAGATGTTGTAGATCAGCTTCAGAGAGGTGTCCACAGTGGGGCTCGAGCAGCTCTTCCACATCCTCACTCTCCACTTCTTAAAATCCAACATGTTTTGCAAGATCAACATAATGTTCTTTGATTCTTGAGAGCTCCTCTGACAGATCAAAGGTTTTGAAATCTGCAATCAGCCTCTTAAATGTGTGTCTTAAGTAGAAAGCTTTAAAAGCTGCTACTGTACCCTGGTCCATGGGGTGAAGGAAAGAGTTTATGTTTGACCATAAGACCATAAGACCATAAGACATAGGAGTGGAAGTAAGGCCATTCGGCCCATCAAGTCCACTCCGCCATTTAAATCATGGCTGATGGGGATTTCAACTCCACTTCCTTGCACTCTCCCCATAGCCCTTGATTCCTTCTGAGATCAAGAATTTGTCGATCTCGGCCTTGAAGGCATCCAATGTCCCGGCCTCCACTGCACTCTGCGGCAATGAATTCCACAAGCCCACCACTCTCTGGCTGAAGAAATGTCGTCTCATTTCAGTTTTAAATTTACCCCCTCTAATTTTAAGGCTGTGCCCACGGGTCCTAGTCTTCCCGCCTAACGGAAACAACTTCCTAGCATCCACCCCTTCTAAACCATTCATTATCTTGTAAGTTTCTATTAGATCTCCCCTCAACCTTCTAAACTCTAATGAGTACAATCCTAGGATCCTTAGCCGTTCATCATACGTTAAACCTACCATTCCAGGGATCATCCGTGTGAATCTCCGCTGGACACGCTCCAGGGCTAGTACGTCCTTCCTGAGGTGTGGGGCCCAAAATCGGACACAGTATTCTAAATGGGGCCTAACTAGAGCCTTATAAAGCCTCAGAAGCACTTCGCTGCTTTTATATTCCAACCCTCTTGAGATAAACGACAACATTACATTCGCTTTCTTAATTACGGACTCTACCTGCAAGTTAACCTTTAGGGAATCCTGGACCAACACTCCCAGATCCCTTTGTACTTCTGATTTGCGAATTTTCTCACCGTTTAGAAAATAGTCCATGCCTGTATTCTTTTGTCCAAAGTGCAAAATCTCACGTTTACTCACATTGAATTTCATCAGCCATTTCCTGGACCACTCTCCTAAACTGTCTAAATCTTTCTGCAGCTTCCCCACCTCCTCAGTACTACCTGCCTGTCCACCTTCTTTGCATCATCGGCAAACTTCACCAGAATGCCCCCAGTCCCTTCATCCAGATCATTAATATATAAGGTGAACAGCTGTGGCCCCAACACTGAACCCTGCACGACACCGCTCGTCACCGGTTGCCATTCCGAAAAAGAGCCTTTTATCCCAACTCGCTGCCTTCTGTCAGACAGCCAATCTTCAATCCAAGCCAGTAGCTCACCTCGAACACCATGGGACCTCACCCACTGTTTGGGGGTAAGACTGTTTGGCATACAGTCATCGAGTAATAGAGTAATACAGCATGGAAACAGGCCCTTTGGCCTGTCATAGGGGAGGCAGTGGCCCAGTGGTATTATTGCTGGAATGTTAATCCAGAGACCCAGATAACGTTCTGGGGACCCAGGTTCAAATCCTGCCACTGCAGATGGTGGAATTTGAATTCAATAAATATCTGGAATTAAGAATCTAATGATGCCTGTGAATCCATTGCCAATTGTTAGAAAAACCCATCTAGTTCACTAATATCCTTTAGGGAAGGAAACTGCCATCTTTTCCTGATCTGGTCTACATGGGACTACAGACCCACAGCAATGTGGTTGACTCTTAACTGCCTTCTGGGCAATTAGGGATGGGCAATAAATGCTGCCTAGTCAGCAACACCCACATTCCATGAATGAATGAACATAAACTGGTCCATGCTGACCATGGTGCTCACACAGCTAGTTCCAATTGCCTGTATTTGGTCCATATCCCTCTAAACCCTTCCCATTGAAGCACCTATCCAAAAGTTTTTGTAATGTTGCTATTGTACCTGCCTTAACCACTTTCTCTGGCAGCCCATTCCATATACGCACCACTCTCTGTGTGAAGAAATTGCCCCTCAGGTCCTTTTTAAATCTTTCCCTCTCACCTTAAACCTATGTCCTGTAGTTTTCAAACCCCAGCCCTGGGAGAAAGACAATATGCATTCATCCTATCTATGCCTCTCATGATACACCTCAGTAAGGTCATCCTTCATTCTCCTACGTTCCAAGGAATAAAGTCCCATTCTGTCCAACCTCTCCCTTTAATTCAGGCGTAAAAGTCCTGGCAACATCCTAGTAAATCTTCTTTACACATTTTCTAGTTTAACTATGTGTCTCCTATAACAGCGTGACCGAAACTGTACACAATGCCCCAAATGTGGCCTCACAAATGATTTATACAACTGTAACGTAACGTTCCAATTCCTACAATCAATGCCTCGACCAATGAAGGCCAGCTTACTAAATGCCTTCTTCACCATGCTGTCCACCTGTGAAGATGCTCTTAGCGAACTATGTATTTGTACTTAAAACACTGATGTTTTCATAAAACTCACCAATGGTAGGAGCTTGACACATTATCTAGGATGAGGAGAATCTTGAAATCAATTTTGTTTCCTGCAATACTTTCTAAAAACAGCTTCTAAAACGTCAACAATAAGGTTAGAAAAAAATTTGTCCTGTCACCCAACCTCTTTTGGTTGACCTAAAGTAGACACCTAGAGTAGACTTAAGGTAACCTTTTAAGACTCGTGGTTTGGCAGAGTGCTTACACCACCACAGGCTTAAGCTTTTAGCCTCCACTGGCACTGACACCCAGCAGCACAGTCATACGATCATTGGCATATGCTTCATTCATAGAAATGTAGGTTCTTGATGGTATTCATTTCCGGTATAAGCCTGTCTCATCCAGACTTAAAATTTGATCTCAGTTGTGGCCTTCTTATTCAATTTTTATTTTTCTATGAACAGCAATGCCATCACATGCTCCTTGTCTGCACTGGCAACTTTGCCATATAACTTTATGTTATGAAAAGCTTAGCGGCTCCTAAAACTAGCCACTGCTAGCACCAAAGGCAGGCATATCTGCAGTGTTTTCAACTTTTTTTCTTTAGGTCTTCATAAATTGATAAGGTCTTATTTTCTATGGTGAGAAAGCTGGTCCCAGAGCGCTTTTTGTTTGATCCTCTATCCACACACTTAGAAGACACTCTGTCTCCTCAAGTTCCTTTGTCCATGATCTCTCGGATTTGCGAGCACTCAAGCTTGTTCCAGCCATACAGCTTGCTTTAATCTTTTCTGCATTGTTTCTAATGATGTGTAAGGTAGACTCCCTTACTCCTGTTACGCAAACGATATCACATGTTCACTCATTACGCTCAAAACGCTTTATAACATCTAGCTTCTCTTCCAGTGTTATAGCCTTTCTTTTATATTCATCATCCTCAATTCTACCACCAGAACGCTTCTTGCTAACATTCTTATCACTCTGTCCTCACACTTTTATGGGTAACATGGCAGAATTGACAAAAAAAGCATAAATCCTGGAGTACTGTACCTCTCGCAGAAATCTCTTCATGACAAAGTCTGTGGAATTATCACATGATGCTGATGCAGAGACTCTTTTGGCGCTATCATTGTGCATATTCAGGACAAAGCCTTCAAAACGATCATGTGATCCCAGCGTGGAGATTGTTTTGGTGCCAACAAGGCGAATGCTCAGGACAAGCCCATGAAATGATCGTGTGATATTGATGCATGCTCCTCCGAGCACCGATGGAATCGTGTTACAGCCAACACAAGTTTGTGATTTCGAAATAGCATTCCCCGATTTATCAGTCACATTTAGCCAATTTGCATTGCCAGAACACGCAATAAAGCAAAACCGGCTATATTCTCATCCATCGGTCCACTAAAGGTCAAGTACAAGGGAAGGAGGTTAGGAACTGGCAACACGATCTGAAAGCTGCTGCAGAGATACAACTGCAGGATGACATGGACCAGGGCATGAAGATTGAAAGAAACTTGACGTTTGGGAAAGAAAAGAAGTTAGGAAAAATGGAGGGGTGGTGGTATTAATTGATAATGACATTAGCAAAAAAGAGAGGGTTGACCCAAGTTCAGAAAACAAACGCATAGATTTTGATTTGATTAGCTTTATTGTTGTCACATGTACCAAGATACATTGAAGAGTATTGTACTGTGTGTTAACCAGACAAATCATGCCTATTGTAAGTACATCAGGATAATAGAACAGAATGCATTTGATAAGGTTCCCCATGGTAGGCTCATTCAGAAGGTCAGGAGGAATGGGATACAGGGGAACTTAGCTGCTTGGATACAGAATTGGCTGGCCAACAGAAGACAGCGAGTGGGAAAATATTCTGCCTGGAAGTCAGTGGTGAGTGGGGTTCCACAGGGCTCTGTCCTTGGGCTTCTACTGTTTGTAATTTTTATTAATGACTTGGATGAGGGCATTGAAGGATGGGTCAGCAAGTTTGCAGACGACACAAAGGTCAGAGGTGTCGTTGACAGTGTAGAGGGCTGTTGTAGGCTGCAGCGGGACATTGACAGGATGCAGAGATGGGCTGAGAGGTGGCAGATGGAGTTCAACCTGGATAAATGCGAGGTGATGCATTTTGGAAGGTCGAATTTGAAAGCTGAGTACAGGATTAAGGATAGGATTCTTGGCAGCGTGGAGGAACAGAGGGATCTTGGTGTGCAGATACATAGATCCCTTAAAATGGCCACCCAAGTGGACAGGGTTGTTAAGAAAGCATATGGTGTTTTGGCTTTCATTAACAGGGGGATTGAGTTTAAGAGTCGTGAGATCTTGTTGCAGCTCTATAAAACTTTGGTTAGACCGCACTTGGAATACTGTGTCCAGTTCTGGTGGCCCTATTATAGGAAAGATGTGGATGCTTTGGAGAGGGTTCAGAGGAGGTTTACCAGGATGCTGCCTGGACTGGAGGGCTTATCTTATGAAGAGAGGTTGACTGAGCTCGGTCTCTTTTCATTGGAGAAAAGGAGGAGGCGAGGGGGCCTAATTGAGGTATACAAGATAATGAGAGGCATAGATAGAGTTGATAGCCAGAGACTATTTCCCAGGGCAGAAATGGCTAGCACGAGGGGTCATAGTTTTAAGCTGGTTGGAGGAAAGTATAGAGGGGATGTCAGAGGCAGGTTCTTTACGCAGAGAGTTGTGAGAGCATGGAATGTGTTGCCAGCAGCAGTTGTGGAAGCAAGGTCATTGGGGTCATTTAAGAGACTGCTGGACATGTATATGGTCACAGAAATTTGAGGGTGCATACATGAGGATCAATGGTCGGCACAACATTGTGGGCTGAAGGGCCTGTTCTGTGCTGTACTGTTCTATGTTCTATGTTCTATGTTCTAATGCAGAATATAGTGTTACAGCTATAGAGAAGGTGCAGAGAAAGATCAACCCTAATATATAACAGGTCCATTCATAAGTCTGACAGAAATAGTTTGGGTGGAAAGGAGAAATGCTGAAGACATGAAGTCACTTGTGGGAGTGACATTCAGCATCCTCCTCACACCTGAACAGTCTGATGGAGGATGAATAAATAAATAATGGGATCCTGGCAGAAGCATTGAGGATAATCATGGGAAGTTTTACCAAGTGTAGACTGGGAAAATCAGGTGGGCTGAGGTAGCCTCAATGAACAGATCATAGGATCATTTCAGGATAGTTTCTTAAAATAACACTTTCTGAAGCCAAGCAGAGAGTGCGCTATACTAGAATTAGCATTGTTCTATCACGTAGGACTAACTAATGCCCTCATAGTGAAGGTGCCCCCCACCATGGGTCACAACAACAAAGTCAGGAGTATCCCTTGTAATATTTGGAAAGCAGTGCCACTTTACCCTGGGAGTCCTCAACATTGAATGTGGACCTCATGGAGTCCCATAGCTTCATCTTAAACATAAGCAAGGAAACCTCCTGCAGATTACCATATAGCGTTCTCCCTCAACTAATGAATCAGTACTCTTCCATTTGAAAACACTTAGAGGAAGCACTGATGATAGCAAGGGCAAAAATTGTCGTCTGGGTGGGGAATTTCAATGCCCACCACCAAGAGTGGTTCAGCATCTGCACTACTGAGTAAGCTGGTTAGGTCCTAAAGGACATAGCTATTAGACCGGGTTTGCAGCAGGCGGTGAGGGAACCAACAAGAGAGAATAGCATACTTGATCTCATCCTTACCAATTTGCCACAGACAAGATGCATCCTGACTTGGGAATGTATCACCACCCCTTCAACATCGCTAGCTCAAAATCTTGGAATTCCCTCCCTTAGGGCATCATGGTTCAAACTGCAACAGTTCAATTTGGCAGCTCACCACCACCTTCTCAACGGCAATTAGGGTCAGCCATGGGACAGCGTTGGCCAAGTGGTATTATCACTGGAGTTTTAACCTGGAGACCCAGGTAATGTTCTGTGGGCCTGTGTTTGAATCCGATCAAGACACTTGGTGGAATCTGAATTCAATAAAACAAAACTGAATTAAGAATCTAATGATAACCATGAAGCCACTGCCGATTGTCGGGAAAAACCTATCTGGTTCACTAATGTCCTTTAGGGAAGGAAACTGCCATCCTTATCTGGTCTGTCCTACATGTGACTCCAGACCCACAGTAATGCACTTGACTCTTAACTGCCCTCTGGGCAATTAGGGATGGGCAATAAATGCTGTCTAGCCAACAACGCCCTCATCCTATGAATGAATAAACATAAAGACAGAAATAAATGCTGGCCAGCCGGTGACACCCACATCTTACAAATGAATCAAAATAATTTACTGAAGGGGCACATTGTCTTGTAGTGAAATGTGCTTATAGCAATACAATAGTAGGTTGGAAAGCAAGTTATGAATAGGACATAAAGAATCTGAAAAATAAAATAGATATGTTTTGGGAGTGGACAAAAATATGCAGATAGAGAATATTGTAAAAAAATGTGATGTTGTCCACTTTGACTGGAAGAATAGACAACAGAAGATGATTTAAATGTATTGAGACTACAGAAAGCCTGCAGTACAGAGGAACCTGGATGCCCTTGTAAACAAATCATAAAACATTAGTATGCAGGAAAGCCAAGTAACAAGGATGGCAGATGGAGTGTTGATCATAATTACAAAGGGGGTGGGTATGATGATGAGAAAGTCTTGCAGCAACTAAACAGGACACGGTTTTGCATGTGGTGTAATTTTTTGCTGATGATTGCACAATGTTCAACACCATCCACAACTCCTCAGATACTAGCCTCCTTCATTAAGGAGGGATATAATTTATTTAGGAGAATGCTACCTGAGATGAAAGAGTGAATAGAATAGAATAGCAGTTTATTGTCCTTGTATTTATGAAATGACAAGAACATGTGTATAGGTCCCCACAATTTTTTACCATTTTAATTACAGAATAGCAAAATGGCAGAGAAACTAAATGGCTACTCTACATCTGCCTTCATGGAAGAAGATTCAGAAAAATCTCCCACAAATACTGGTCAGATAAGACACTTGTGAAACTGAGAAACTAATAAAGAGGTAGGACACGGAAGGTTAACTGGTTTGAAGATTGCATTGGAACTGTTTCAAAAAAGATTCACTTGGATAATTTGCGGGGTAAAGGTCTTCTGAGGAAAGGTTGAGCAAGTTGGTGTTTAGAAGACAGAGGTGATATTTTTGAAACATAAGATTCTGAGAAGTAGGTAATAAAAAATGTTTCCCTCATATCACAATCTAGAACTAAGGGGAACAATTTCAAAATTAAGCGTCTCTATTTAAGAATGAGATGAGGAGTACTTTTCTTATTAATTCATTCGCAGGATGTGGGTGTTGCTGGCTGGGCCAGCATTTATTGCCCATACCTGATTATTCATAGGGCAGTTAAGTGTTAACCACATTGCTGTGGGTCTGGAGTCACATGTAGGCCAGACCAGGTAAGGATGGCACTTTCCTTCCCTAGAGGGCATTAGTGAGCTAGATGGGTTTTTCCTGACAATTGGCAACGTCAATCATGGTCACTGTTAGACTCTTTAATTCCGGAATTTTATTGAATTCAGATTCCACCATCTGCCATGGCAGGATTCCAACCTGGGCCCCCAGAACATTACCTGCGTCTCTAAATTAACAGGACAGCGATAATCCCACTAGGCCACCATCTCCCCCAAAGGGTTGCCTCTGTCAGGCAGTTGTTAGTTTTGGAATTCTCTTAAAGAACAGTAGAAGCAGAGTGATTAAATGTATTCAAAGTTAAGTTAAAGCAGGATCATGATCAGCAATGGAGTTAAGGCTGCAATCAGATCAGCCATGATATTACTGATTAACATGAGGGGCTGAATGGTCCATTTTTTAATGCTCACAACACCATCCTCCGAAACCCCACTCTCCAGTACAACCATTATCCCTTTCCCCATCCCCTAGGAATTCAGGGAGTCAGGAACAGAGGCAGGAGACTGGCACACAGCCTGTCAGTGTCACTGGTAGATTTTTTTTGACACCCAGCTTCAATTCTGTCTCATTTAGGGCTGCAGCTCAGTTTGTTATATACTTCATAGCTCATATTTCTGCAGAGATTGAATGTCTTCTTCTTTGAATGTTGATGACACCTTGTGGGTGGGAACTTCTATGCTGAATACCTCACTAATGGCTTTACATGCTACCACAATTTGCAACACCAAATTAGACTTGCACTGCACTACTAGACAGCAAAATGGAAACACAGACTAGCTCATATATTGCATCGTTTTACTAAAGTGAATAACCCCCTATTGTTGTGATGTATTGCAATGTGAACTGGTAATTGGTTTACCTCACAAAGATTGCCTCATTTCACATTGTAAATGCATAATCCTCTCCAATGTCATTTTAACAATCCACTGTGCTGGAAAAATACAAGTTAAAAATCTATTACTCATGCTAAATATATTCCACATATATGGTCTCGGCATAGAAGCTGATAACTTGGCTTTGGTTGGATGATTTTGTAACCAACACAAGCCTAAGAACTAAAGAAGAAATGGCAATGATATCCAAACACTTGCAACACATCCAGGTCAGCAGTGGAAATCTGAGCAAGCTGATAGGTCATTTTGCATACTGTGAGTTGGGCTGATAAAGACTCAAACTTGAAAAAATACAACTGACCTTCTGAAATTTTTAAAGGTGACAGGACAAGAACTTCGGGGACCCTTGGCTTTATAAAAAGAAACCTGATGTGCGAAAGTTGTGCTCAAGCTTTTTATGAAACACCAAGTTTTAAAGAACCCAGGCTGAAGTACTCTGCTCACTGTTTAGGTGTTATCGTTTCAGAAGGATGTCAAGGCCTTTGAGCTATTTCAATTCAATGCAGCATAGGAGCAGGCCCTTCAGCCCACCAAGCATGTGCCGATTCCTAAGCCTTATTTAGATCGGCTACTTAATGTCCATACATGGTTTCTACTTCTCTGTTAATCTCTCATTCATGTGTCCATCAAGATACGCCTTTAAACGTTGCTAATATGCCCACGTCCACTACTTCAACTCACAGTGCTTGCAGTGAGTAGAACAGAATAGAATAGCAATTTATTGTCATTTATATTTACAAAAATAGAGTGAGATGTGTATAAGTCACTACAATTTGGCGCCATTCTGATTATGTACATTACAATGAGGACGAGATGATAAGATCATATGGTATAGGAGCAGAGTTAGGCCATTCAGCCCATTAAATCTGCTCCACCAGTCCATCATCATTGATATGTTTCACAATCCCATCCGTCTGCCTTCTCCCCGGAATCCTTCATCCCCTTCCTAATCAAGCACCTATCTCTGTCTGAAATTCACGCAGTAACATGGTTTCCACAGCCCTCTGCAGCAATGAGTTCCACAGATTAACCACCCTCTGGCTGAAGAAATTCCTCCTCATCTGAGTTTTAAAGGGTTGACCCTTCACTGACAGTCTGTGCCCTCGGGTCTCTCTTACTGGTGGAAACATCTTCTCCATGTCCACTCTATCCAGGCCGCTCAGTATTCTGTAAGTGTCAATGGCATCCTCCCTCATCTTTCTAAACTCCGTTGAGTACAGAAACATAGTCCTCAACTGCTCCTCATATAATAAGCCCGTTATCCCTGGGAACATTCTTGTAAAACTCCTCTGGACCTCCTCTAATGCTAGCACAGCCTTCCTTCGATATGAGGCACAGAACTGCTCACAATATTCCAAATATGGTCTAGCCAGGCCTTATACAGCCTCATCAATACCCCTCGACTGTTGTATTCCAGCCCTCTCAAAATAAATGTGAATATTACTTTTGCTGTCCTCACTGCCAAAGGAACCTGCACATTCACTTTAGGAGGATCCTGAACCAAGATTTCTAAGACCTTCTATGCTTCAGATTTCTGAAGCCTTTCCCCACTTATGAAATAAAAAATAGATAATAAGACTGTTCACCCAGCTCACAGAAGAACATGCTTATGTTTGATATAGTGTTAAATACCCTCAAATATAATTCAGGCCAAACAGCAATGTTATGATCTAGAAATACACATTTCATCAGAGGCTCCAGGGAAATGGTGATCTCATTAAATATTATACAAGTGTTGCAACAGCTGTCTTTCATGTGTAAATATGACAAACTCTCCAACAAATTAATTTGCGATCAATTTAATGAGGACACTTCAATTCTACAAAAAGCCTCAATCTTAGCAATCCAAATTGAATTCCACATGCTTGCTCCAAAGAGGTGACACAGAAATGCACTCTTGGACTCAGGGCTGCAGACACAGTCTGCCCAACCAGCTCAAGTGGAAAACGTGACAGGCAAAGACACATCAGGAGTTCATGTCCCATGGATTCCCTCAAAAAACACATACAGACTGTGGAGCTACACCCCAATTCACAAAATCATGTCAGCTCATGTGAAAAATGTGACATATGCTCCAAAATGATTCGCAAAGGTGCACAGGTTGTTAAAGTAAAATATCATTAGTTCAACAGGTGAAGTAATCTCTTGCCAAGGGTGAACTCCATCATGTCTATATTACCATGGACACGAAGCTGTCAAGTCATTGTAAGGATTGCTTAGTTTGGATTGCAGACAATACAATGACACTCCTCGTTGGTGTGGTACTAAAGTATATATGTAGATTGTACTGTCTCTATTTTACACAACTTTCTCTTTCTCCGGCTTTAAATGTTCACACTTCAAGTGCACAACAAAAACATCAACCAAATCAAGAAGGCAAAGGCAGAAGTCTCATTAAGTTAAAATCAACAATTTTTATTGGTTTTGCTTTTTCCCAGAAAACACTACAACAATTTCTATAGTCACTACTTTGGCCATTAATATTCTTGACAAGTTTATAAAACAGTGTTTCCTGGGGACTATCACAACAGACAATGGATTGCAGTTTGGTTGTGGTCACTACCTAAAATTGAACTGTTGTGTTAACTGATTCAACAGGATATTTAAAGACAGTCTGACAGCTGTCATGACTGTACACCATAAGACGTAGCAGCAAAATTAGGTCACTCAGCCCATTGAGTCTACTCTGCTATTTGATCATGGCTGATATATTTTTTAACCCCATTTTCCTGTGTGGAGGAATATTGGAGGAGGATAAGTTTGATGAATCAGTTTAAAATCTATTTTGTCTATTTCAGTGCATCCCATACTCTCTGACAATAAAGACATTAACCAAATGTATAAAGGATGGTATAACGTTTGCATATTGCTGACCACTATACAACTCAATGTCGCAGCAGAAACTGAAGAAATCACAAATCCACATGGTAAAATAGAAGCATACTTCAACAAGTGAACACACAGAATGAAACCATTATTTGAAGTTGGTGATTGGATTTGCATCATGGCCAAATTCACATCCAGATCAAAGGAGATCAGGGATATGATGGCCTAGTAGTATGGTCACTGGATTAGTAATCCAGAGACCCAGATTATGTCCTGGGATCCTGAGTTTGAATCCTACAATGGCAAATCATGGAATCTGAATTCATAACAATCTGAAATCATTGCTGATTGTCAGGGGAAAAACCCCACTCATTCACTAATGTCCTTTAAGGAATGATATCTGCCAACCTTATCTGGTCTGGACTACATGTAACTCCAGACTTACAGCAATGAAGTTAACTCCTACTGCCTCGTGAACAGCAAATGCTGGTCTAGCCATCCAATGTCACTTGAATTAATTAAATAAAAACTGCTCAGTACCATTGCTTATCTGTTCCATAGCAGCAAACAGTGTCATGTGAAGCACTTGATAGTAAGTCAACCTGGACTTTCCAAGTACAGTAACTGTAAAGATACACTTTGTTTGCCAATGATCAACCTCCATGTTGATCATGCACCAAGAAATGATGACAAGGAATGGCAGATTCAAGTTCATTGGTCACAGGGCTGCTGTCATTGACCTTCATGTCTCAAAGATATTTTTATTCTTCCATCTGGTGTGGCAAGACCAGCACCTGTTGCCTATGTCTAACAGCAACTAAGAAGGTGACTGTGAGCTGCCTTCTTGCACTGCACATCCATAACGCTATTCAAAAGGAAGATCCAGGATTTGAGTCTAGTGATAGTAAAAGAATGATGGTATAATTCCAAGTCACAATGGTGTGTGGAGGCCAATTATTTCTACTTAGAGGGAGTGAATTTTCTGAATTCAAATAAATTACTTGATGGGTATATATGCATTGTTTAGGATGGCTTAATTAAAACTAAGATCATTAGATTTACTAAGGAGAAAATGCGTCATGTCCAATTGCTTAGTATTCGTCTGTTTACTGTGATGTGTGCTGTCAATCAGGCTTGTGGGTGTGATTAGAGGAAAATAGGCTAAATGTTAAGATTGAGGCAGCAGGTATGTTAAAAACATTGTAATAAAGCTTCTGCTCGCACACAGAATCTGGTGAGTGTTATCTCTTCATCTTTGAGATACATAACACAATACATTCCATCTTTATCTGGTGAACACAAACAATCAGCTTTCCTCCAGGTGCTCCGGTTTCCTCCCACAGTCCAAAGATGTGCAGGCTGGGTGGATCGGCCATGCTAAATTGCCCGTAGTGTTCAGGGGTGTGTGGGTCTGGGTGGGATGCTTCAAGGGGCGGTGTGGACTTGTTGGGCCAAAGGGCCTGTTTCCACACTGTAGGGAATCTAATCTAATCTAATCTAATCTTTTACTACAGGTAAGATATCAAGTGCATCAAAGATCCTGCTGGGTCTCCCCAGTGAATTCCTGCAGGAGGCTGATTTACTTTGTACACAAGTGTTTAACCAGAAAGAAACAAAGCAGATTTATAAAGGTAATAGGAACTGCAGATGCTGGAGAATCTGAGATAACAAGGTGTAGAGCTGGATGAACACAGCAGGCCAAGCAGCATGTTAGGAGCAGGAAAGCTGACATTTCGGGCCTAGTCCTTTTTCTGATGAAGGGTCTAGGCACAAAACATAGCTTTCCTGCTCCTAAGATGTTGCTTGGTCTGCTGTGTTCATCCAGCTCCACACCTTGTTGACAAAGTGTGGAGCTGGATGAACACAGCAGGCCAAGCAGCATCTCAGGAGCACAAAAGCTGACGTTTCGGGCCCAGACCCTTCATCAGAGAGGGGGATGGGGAGAGGGAACTGGAATAAATAGGGAGAGAGGGGGAGGCAGACTGAAGATGGAGAGAAAACAAGATAGGTAGAGAGGAGAGTATAGGTGGGGAGGTAGGGAGAGGATAGGTCAGTACAGGGAAGATGGACAGGTCAAGGAGGCGGTATGAGGTGGTAGGTAGGAAATGGAGGTGCGGCTTGAGGTGGGAGAAAGGGATGGGTGAGAGGAAGAACAGGTTAGGGAAGCAGAGACAGGCTGGGCTGGTTTTGTGATGCAGTGGGGAGAGGGGAAGAACTGGGTTGGTTTTGGGATGCAGTAGGGGAAGGGGAGATTTTGAAACTGGTGAAGTCCACATTGATACCATTAGGCTGCAGGGTTCCCAAGCGGAATATTAGTTGCTGTTCCTGCAACCTTCGGGTGGCATCATTGTGGCACTGCAGGAGGCCCATGATGGACATGTCGTCTGAGGAATGGGAGGGGGAGTTGAAGGTTCGCGACTGGGAGGTGCAGTTGTCTGTTGCGAACCGAGCGGAGGTGTTCTGCAAAGCGGTCCCCAAGCCTCCGCTTTGCAGAACAGCACAATATTCATCCTGGGAGGTAAAATGATGCTGAGACATCAATGCAATAGGAAGAACCAAGATTTAATGTTCTCAATGGTAGATATTAAGCAAAATCCACTCGTCACAGCTGAAGCAACTGATAAGCTTGAATGATAAGTACATGCCAGTAGAGGTAAGGAGCAATTTGTAGGACTCTGAGCTTTTGACTGCTGAACAGATCCTAAAAGATTACAACTATACTTTTACAAGTCTTGGAATTTTTGATGGTGAACATCATCTCTTAGAAAGTGTGAGACCACAGAGTCATACAGCATGGAAACAGACCCTTCGATCCAACTTGTCCATGCCAACCAGGTTTCTTAAACTGAATTAGTCCCATATGCCTGTGTTTGGCCCATTGCACTCTAAACCTTTCCGGTCCATCTATCTGTACAAATGTATTTCAAAGATTGTAATTGTAACCACCTCTGCCACTTCCTCTGGCAGCTCATTCCATACATGCACTACCCTCTGCGTGAAAATGTTGCACCTTAGGTCCCTTTTAAACTTTTCCCCTCTCATCTTAAACCTACGCCTTCCAGTTGTCGATTCCCCTAGCCTGGGATAAACATCTTGGCTATTCACCTTTTCTGTGCCCTTCAAGGTTTTATAAACTTCTGTAAGGTCACCCCTCAGCCTCCGACGTTCCAAGGAAAAAAGTCCCAATTCAGCATCTGCTGAGGAAAGTTCCAGCTGCCTACAATTTCAGCCTTAGAGATAAAAATAAAGAGGCTGGAAAGAAAGGAGTAAAGGAAGTAAGTAATAATTCTGCAGAATTATTAACCTCATGGCATTAGTGCAAAAACCTAGAAAGCTGCCAGTATGCAATTATTCAAGGGATATCGCTAAAACTTCGAAGAGATCTTACTACCTTATGACAACCATTGAAAAACCGTTGCTACAAGTTGTATTTTTGCAATGCGAGATGCAAAGGATGATTACTGACGAGTAACGCTGTATGAAATCTGCAGCTTTTCAGCTACATTTTGGATATCATTTGTGAGATACACTGTGTTTCTCATGCTGTTTGGCATTTCTACAGTTCCTGAAGAGTATCAATGCAGACAGCATGAGATAGTCAGTGATCTTCCTGCAGAGAAGCTTTCATGGATGATATGAGACATAATGAAAAAGCCATCACAGAACACAATGAGAATCTAGCATAACTGCTAGGAAGACCTTGACAGATGAACCCGATTCTAGACAAGAACATAATTCAATATGCCTGAAGTCAACTATATAGATCATGAGATATAACAATGTGTAGAGCTGAATGAACACAGCAGCCCAGCAGCATCAGTGGAGCAGGGAGGCTGATGTTTCAGGCCTAGACACTTCTTCCAGCTGTGTTCATCCAGCTCTACAACTTGTTATATCAGATTCTTCAGCATCTGCAGTTCCTACTATTTCTATATAGATCATGTGCCTTTTCTTTATTCATTCATAGGACGTGAGCATTATTGGTTGGCCAAGCATTTATTGTCCATCCCTAGTTGCCCTTGAGGAGACAGCAAAATGACCTCATCTTGACTCTTGACAAGATGAGACCAGTAGCAGAAACACAATGACCAACAGATGTGAAAACTGTACAGCAATTTGTTGGATTTATGAACAACCTAGAAAGTTCTTACCTAATTTGAGTGTGTAGTCAGAGTGTGAACCTCTGTAGAAACTCACTGCTAAGGATATGCACTGGTATTAGAACACAAAACAAAAAACTGCTACTAGGACAACGAGTGATGACAGCATGAGCATTGAGATACTATAATATCAATGGTCAAGTCACCTTGCATTTCAAGGAAATGCCAGAAAGGTAGGAGTGAGTGATAAAATCAAAGTAAAACAATAGAAATCCAAATTGCGCTTTGATAATACTGACAATTCATTGCAAGAACTGTGTATTAGATGACTAGCACACAAGGTGCTTTCAACAAGAGTTAGTCCATGTGGCAACTTGAATCCTCAATTTATCACCTCAATCACACGAGGTGAACATGACCAAGTATATCATAGACTTAACCACAGACTTACAGCTACAACTGGAAAAACTGCTTCTACACTGTTCATCACTGATGAGAAAACTATGATGTCAACAACTGCCTAGAATGGATAAATGAATCACCAACAAGAACCATTGCCATTGAAGCACGATTCTTCACATGTTTGTTTGTTTGGTACATCCTCAACAGTGACGCAGCCCTTTGATCGTTTAGTTACTTATAAATCCCACGGTACCAGGTTATAGTCCAACAGGTTTATTTGAAGACACAAGCTTTTAGAGCCTCACTCCTTCTTCAGGTGTCAGTGAGAGAGATAATGTCAGACACAGAATTAATAAGTAAAAGTTCAAAGGGTCACACCACTGCTAAGGATCTACTAAACAAACCGAAGATGCTGTTTATCAGTGAGAAGGTTTTAATTGTTTAATCTGAAAACGTAAATCCCCAAATTCCTTTGAAGTCATTGTCAAAAGAGCAAAGAACAAAGAAAATTACAGCACAGGAACAGCCCCTTTGGCCCATTAAGCCTGTGCTGATCCAAATCCTCCATCTAAACCTGTCACCGATTTTCCAAGGATCTCTATCCCTCTGTTCCCTGCCCATTCATGTATGTCTAGATATATCTTAAATGATGCTATTGTGACCCCCTCTACCACCTCCACTGGCAACACGTTCCAGTCACCCACCACCCTCTGCATAAAGAACTTTCCACACATATCTCCCTTAATCTTTTCCCCTCTCACCTTGAAATCATGACCCCAAGTAATTGAGTCCCCCACTCTGGGAAAAAGCTTCTTGCTATCCACCCTGTCTATACCCCTCATGATTTTGTAGACCTCAATCAGGTCCTCCCTCAATCTCCGTCTTTCTAATGAAAATAATCCTAATCTACTCAACCTCTCTTCATAGCTAACACCTTCCATACCAGGCAAAATCCTCACGCACCTCCTCTGCAACTTCTCCAAAACATCCACATCCTTCTGGTAATGTGGCAACCAGAACTGTACGCAGTATTCCAAATGTAGTCAAACCAAAGTCCTATACAACTGTAACATGACCTGCCAACTCTTGTACTCAATACCCTGTCCAATGAATGAAAGCATGCCATATGCCTTCTTGACCACTCTATTGACCTGCATTGCCACCTTCAGGGTACAATGGACCTGAACACCCAGATCTATCTGTGCATCAATTTTCCCCAGGGCTTTTCCATTTCCCGTATAATCCTGAGTGAACGTATAATCCTGTATAATATATAGTGTGTGCGTGTGTGTGTGTGTGTGTGTGTGTGTGAGAGAGAGAGAGGCGGGGTGGAGAAAGAAAGTGTTTGTGATGCAGTCCTGCCAGGGAATGGTGAGGATGTTGTAGAGGCAGTGCTGGTGGATGCCCTTAAGAAGGTGTAAATGATGGTAATACAGGAGCCATTATTTGGTGTCATTCACAAGGATTGAAGGCTATAGCTTTGTGCATTTTGAGATTGGTCTGTGCTCTGAGACCACAGTTGGTCCACATTGGTTTGTAAAGCCGGTCAAGTGTCATGTTTGCCTTTTAAAATTTATTGTTCACTACCTTGTCTGCGGTGGCTTCAAACAAGTTGATTCTTCCCAAATTAGAAATAGCTTTAAGGCTAGAATCATAGAATTGTAGAATCCCTACAGTGCAGATAGAAGCCAGTTGGCCCACCTAATCTGTCCTCTGAAGAGTGACCCACCCTTTCCCCACAACCCCACATTTGCCATGGCTGATCCAGCTAGTCTGCACATCCCTGAACACTACGGGGCAATTTTGCATGGCCAATCTACCTATCCTGCATATCTTGAGATTATGGGAGGACATTAGAGCACCTAAAGGAAACCCACGCAGACACAGTGAGAACATACAAGCTCCAAATACTCAATGTTCCAGGGCATCAAATCTGGGTCCCTGGTGCTGTAAACATAATAACAATGGATGGATGGCCTAAAACCTTCTTCGGGTAAAGGTTGATACAGGCTTCATTTTCTGTAAAACTGGTTTTAGACTGAAGGTTTGTGGGCATTCAGAAATGTGTTGTCACCTATTACAGATCTGACAATTGACAGAAGAGGCATTTGTAAGTGATTGAAGTCTGTTGATTCCTGCTGCAGCCTTGGGCTGAGCAACCAAATGATCAGGACCAGCACACACCCCTGCTTCATGCTCACTGAAGGTGTGGAAGTGATACAGGAAGATCACTGTTGTGCCTAATTGGCTAGACAGATTTGCATGAAACTGCTTCATCACTTCTGAGTGTTGATTGCCTTTGTGAGGTCTACAAAAGAGATGTAAAGGCCTGTTGGTTTGTTCATGCCACTTTCTGTATGTACGTCTCAGTATGCTGCGGTAGTTCTGTTTGCCTTAAACCACACTGGCTGTCTGGAAGGTCTCCTTCCACAATGGTAAGCACATTGCTCTTCAGAATTATTCCAGCCAGGATCTTCCCACGAATGAAAAGGAGGATGGTCCCTCAATAGTTGGAGCAGTCTGACATGTCTCCTCGTTTTTGTCCAAGATGATGACATGTGTCACAAAATTCACATGGAGCCCTGGCTCTGCTCTCAACAGCCATCAAACTACAGGCACTTCTTATTCACCTTTGAGAAGGTGACCAAACAGGTAGATGCAAGTAAACCGGTTATGTGGTGTATATGGATTTCAGTAAGACGTTCGATAAGGTTCCCCATAGTAGGCAATTGTACAAAATGCAGAGGAATGGAATTGTGGGAGATATAGCAGTTTGGATCGGAAATTGGCTTGCAGAAAGAAGACAGAGGGTGGTAGTTGATGGGAAATGTTCATCCTGGAGACCAGTTACTAGTGGTGTACCGCAAGGGTCGGTGTTGGGTCCGCTGCTGTTCGTCATTTTTATAAATGACCTGGATGAGGGGGTAGAAGGATAGGTTGGTAAATTTGCAGACGACACTAAGGTCGGTGGAGTTGTGGACAGTGACGAAGGATGTTGTAGGTTACAGAGAGACATAGATAAGCTGAAGAGCTGGGCCGAGAGACGGCAAATAGAGTTTAATGAGGACAAGTGTGAGGTGATGCACTTTGGTAGGAGTAACCGGAATGCAAAGTACTGGGCTAATGGTAAGATTCTTGGTAGTGTAGATGAGCAGAGAGATCTCGGTGTCCATGTACACAGATCCTTGAAAGTTGCCACCCAGGTTGACAGGGTTGTTAAGAAGGCATACAGTGTTTTAGCTTTTATTAATATAGGGATTGGGTTCCGGAACTATGAGGTTATGCTGTAGCAATACAAAACTCTGGTGCGGCCGCACTTGGAGTATAGTGCACAGTTCTGGTCACTGCATTATAAGAAGTATGTGGAGGCTTTGGAAAGGGTTCAGAGGAGATTTACGATGATGTTGCCTGGTATGGAGGGAAGGTCTTACGAGGAAAGGCTGAGGGACTTAAGGCTGTTTTCGTTAGAGAGAAGAAGGTTGAGAGGTGACTTAATTGAAACATATAAAATAATCAGAGGGTTAGATAGGGTGGATAGGGAAAGCCTTTTTCCTAGGATGGTGACGGTGAGCATGAGGGGGCAGAGCTTTAAATTGAGGGGTGAAAGATATAGGACAGACATCAGAGGTAGTTGCTTTACTCAGAGAGTAGTAAGGGAATGGAACACTTTGCCTGCAACGGTAGTAGATTCGCCAACTTTCAGTACATTTAAGTCGTCATTGAACAAGCACATGGACGTACATGGAATAGTGTAGGTTAGATGGGCTTCAGATTGGTATGACAGGTCGGCACAACATCGCAGGGGCTCCTGTACTGTGCTGTAATGTTCTACGTTCTATGCTCTATGTTTTATGAACCGTTAACTCTGATTTTTTCATCATAGATGCAGTCAGACCTGCTGAGCTTTTCTGGCTACTTCTGTTTTTGTCCCTGATTTACAGCAATCGCAGTTCTTTCGATTTGAATTTGTTTGGCCGAATCAACGCCAGTGTTACTATTCTGTCAAGACCCAGTATGCCACCTGAGATTTAAACTTGTCATCTTTTAACAGAGCCATGGAATATGTAAACAGTGAATGAGAGACACACTTTCGCAAACCTTTTTGTCAATTTTCACCCTCCTTTTCAGCTCCCATTTCCATAGGCAATTGCAGTGAGGGAGCACTTTGTAGGAAGAGTTCAGCACAATTTGCCAAGGGACATCTTTGATGGTCATGACAAATGTGTTTGAAATTGAGTTTCAGCTTGATAACTAAACTGCTATTAAATTGAATCATAGCAAAAGGCTCTTAGTTAACACTATAAAAGTTAACCATCCCATAGGTTTTTGGCTATGAGACATTCTAAGAGCAATAAAGCAATTAAAACCCCATAAATCCTCCTGGTCAATCGCACTAGAAAAGTTTATGTTTACACTACAGGCACTTCTTATTCGTTACAGTGACACCCATTATCCCCAGCATAGCTCTCCAGGGGAACAACTAATGGATCATAACGTTGTCACCTTTCTCCATTGGTTGGAGAAAATACCTATTAAAGGAGGCAAGATGACTATGGAAGAATCCTAAAAATTATAAACACAAGTCTATCACCTCAACGACAGCCACAGGACATCTAGACCTGAAACGATAGCTTGCTTTCTCTCCGTGAGTACTGCCTGAACTGCTGTGATATTCAGCATTTGGCTTTTGTTTTCAGTACAGATTCCAGCATCTGCAGCGATTAGCTTCAACTCTGTATTTCAGATTAGATTGGCAGAAGGTAGGGCTGAGACCTCTTGGCACCACCATGATTTTGTTAATATAATGTAGAAGGACCTCACTTTATTGTTAACCCCCAAGGCTTGTCTGTGTTAGGTCACCAATGGTCAATGGCAGTATCTGTAGTAAACCAATAGCAAGGTGTTTATCTGCCTTTGTGGAAATAGCAGTCCCTTTTCATTCACTTTGCCCTTTAAGAAACATTACAACACAGATGCAGAAATGTGTTTTTGCATACAGGGCAGAAAGTAAAACAAGTCAGCTTGTGTGGTTGTGCCAACCAATTGCAGATGAAGAGAAATGTCACAAAAGAGACCAGAATGAGATAAGAGTGAAACTAACTCACATATTTTCACTCCTGTATACCATGGCTTCAGATAGCACAAAAGGTCAATATTCCAATCAATGACACTGCTGCTGAAAGGACTGGTTTTGACCCATTATTCCTCAAGAGAACACTTGCATTCCTGAGGAGAAAGGGCATTGTCTCTAATGCATCACCTGTGAGAGTGTCAGACACTTACATTTTGAATGTGCATTGATCACATATATAGCTATTTGATCGGCAGGCTTTTCAAAACTGTTACTGTATTCCCTACCAAAAATAAATCCTAAAAGTAATGTCTCACTAATTGATAACTCCAGTCTCTGATTGCTATTATACTTAATACACATCACTCATTTGTGTTGATTTAGACAATACACTCAATTATCAGTAATCTCTACTATACAGCTCTGTCTATTAATGACTTACTGCTTAACTACGAAGTAATTCTGATTGTATGTTTTGTTACGATCCCAGAGTGAAGCCTGGCAGGTAGGTACTGTAGTGGTCAGTCAATGAAACTATATTTAACAAGAACATAAGTTTATTTCATAAAATAAACATAAATTTCTCTATATATAAATTACATTTTAGAAAGATCTTAGCATAAACAATGTAACAAATTTTCAATCATTTTATTTAGCAATAGTCGTTACAGATACTCAATCTCAGTAAAGTGTCACTCATACCTCTCTATCTTCTCTTTAATTTAACAGACTCTAACTAAACTGAACTAACTCTTTCCAGCTTTTATGACCTAGAGACTTATTTCCAGTTATGAGGACCTAGATTCCTTTTCAATCCCGTTGGTCCAAAATCCTTTTTCCAGTTCTGACAGCTTGAAAATTTGTCCACAACTCCACACAGCTGAGAGATTTCACAAATTAGATTCTTCCAGTTTGGAGATTTTTACACAATGAACAGACTGTCCTCCTGCTAGGATAAAACTGTTACTCTGCACTGAAATCTGACTCTTCTAAACGGAACTAAGAAAAAACTAGTGGACCTTATCCTGCTTTTGCATATGTCTTAACAGTTGAACTTTATAAATTAACATCATTGGTATCACGCTTGGCACTAATACACACAGAAAGTCGCATGTCTTCTTGAAATGATGCCTGTAGTTCACTGTTCCAAATAACTTTTGAACCTTTCTAACAAAATTACCTTCACAGAACTGAAGCCACACATCCACTTTACCTCTAATTTAAAATCCAAATCCCGAAATGACTTTAATAGAAGAGATGATGATGCAGTGGTTATGCAATGAACTAGTATTCTAGAGGTTTATTCTGGGAACATGGGTTCAAATCCAACCATGGTAGCTGTTGGAACTTTTTAAAAGAAAGTATCAAAATCATGTAGGGTCTGGACAGAATAGACAGGGAGAAACTGCTCCTGCTGGTAAATGGGTCGAGAACAACAGGGCACAAATTTGATATAATTTACAATATAAGCCATTCTGACTTAAGGATTTTTTTTCATGCAGTGAGTGACTCAGTTCTGAAATGCACCACCTGGGAGTGTGGTAGGAGCAGGTTCCTATGAGGGCATTGGATAATGATATAAACAGTATGATGTACAAAGGTGAGGCTGGATGAACACAGCAGGCCAAGCAGCATCTCAGGAGCACAAAAGCTGACGTTTCGGGCCTAGACCCTTCATCAGAGAGGGGGATGGGGAGAAGGAAATGGAATAAATAGGGAGAGAGGGGGAGGCGGACCGAAGATGGAGAGAAAAGAAGATAGGTGGAGAGAGTATAGGTGGGGAGGTAGGGAGGGGATAGGTCAGTCCAGGGAAGACGGACAAGTCAAGGAGGTGGGATGAGGTTAGTAGGTAGATGGGGATGCGGCTTGGGGTGGGAGGAAGGGATGGGTGAGAGGAAGAACCGGTTAGGGAGGCAGAGACAGGTTGGACTGGTTTTGGGATGCAGTGGGTGGGGGGGAAGAGCTGGGCTGGCTGTGGGGTGCCACCAACACCTTCCACCCCAACCTTCATTTCACCTGGGCCATCTCCAGCACATCCCTCACCTTCCTGGACCTCTCAGTCTCCATCTCAGGCAAAAAGCTTGTAACTGATGTCCATTTCAAGCCCACCGACTCCCACAGCTACCTAGAATACACCTCCTCCCACCCAACATCCTGCAAAAATTCCATCCCCTATTCCCAATTCCTCCGCCTCCGCCGCATCTGCTCCCACGATAAGACATTCCACTCCCGCACACCCCAGATGTCCAAGTTCTTCAAGGACCGCAACTTTCCCCCCACAGTGATCGAGAACGCCCTTGACCGCGTCTCCCGTATTTCCCGCAACACATCCCTCACACCCCGCCCACCCCCCACAACCGCCCAAAGAGGATCCTCCTCGATCTCACACACCGCCCTACCAACCTCCAGATACAACGCATCATCCTCCGACACTTCCACCATTTACAATCCGACCCCACCACCCAAGACATTTTTCCATCCCCACCCCTGTCTGCTTTCCGGAGAGACCACTCTCTCCGTGACTCCCTTGTTCGCTCCACACTGCCCTCCAACCCCACCACACCCGGCACCTTCCCCTGCAACCGCAGGAAATGCTACTCTTGCCCCGACACCTCCTCCCTTGCCCCTATCCCAGGCCCCAAGATGACATTCCACATTAAGCAGAGGTTCACCTGCACATCTGCCAATGTGTTGTACACTGCATCCACTGTACCCGGCGTAGCTTCCTCTACATTGGGGAAACCAAGCGGAGCCTTGGAGACCGCTTTGCAGAACACCTCCGCTCAGTTCGCAACAAACAACTGCACCTCCCAGTCGCAAACCATTTCCACTCCCCCTCCCATTCTCTAGATGACATGTCCGTCATGGGCCTCCTGCAGTGCCACAATGATGCCACCCAAAGGTTGCAGGAACAGCAACTCATATTCCACCTGGGAACCCTGCAGCCTAATTGTATCAATGTGGACTTCACCAGTTTCAAAATCTCCCCTTCCCCTACTGCATCCCTAAACCAGCCCAGTTCGTCCCCTCCCCCCACTGCACCACACAACCAGCCCAGCTCTTCCCCCCCACCCACTGCATCCCAAAACCAGTCCAACCTGTCTCTGCCTCCCTAACCAGTCCTTCCTCTCACCCATCCCTTCCTCCCACCCCAAGCCGCACCCCCATCTACCTACTAACCTCATCCCACCTCCTTGACCTGTCCGTCTTCCCTGGACTGACCTATCCCCTCCCTACCTCCCCACCTATACTCTCTCCACCTATCTTCTTTTCTCTCCATCTTCGGTTCGCCTCCCCCTCTCTCCCTATTTATTCCAGTTCCCTCTCCCCATCCCCCTCTCTGATGAAGGGTCTAGGCCCGAAACGTCAGCTTTTGTGCTCCTGAGATGCTGCTTGGCCCGCTGTGTTCATCCAGCCTCACATTTTATTATCTTGGAATTCTCCAGCATCTGCAGTTCCCATTATCTCTGATGTACAAAGGTAATGGGAAAAGACTGGGTGCTCATATGCAGTGTACCTTAGTGTGCCTTAACATTTCTGTTTTCATGGAAGTGTAAGTTATCCCTTTATTTTCTCTCAGACCAGATGATACCGAGGTTTCTTTGTTTAAATGTTTATTCATGCATGCACAGGAGATGTTCACATCAAAAAAATGAAAAATTTTGATTGCAAGCACAAAGGTTTTATATTATTTTTACAGATAACAAGTTTCCAACTGACGATACCTGCAGACAAAAATTTCCACTCAAAAGGCAACACATTTACTCAGCCCTTTTGTCACCTAATCATATTCACATAGCTCCTATTCCAAGTTGGTACATATGGCCATATTATCCAATCACTTCCAAACTAATACATAGTATATTATCTAATCATTTCATTACATGTTTATATCTTTTAACTGTTGGTGCATACTTTGTGATGACAAGCAATCTATACTGTTTGTATTCCCCTGATTAGTCTCTCCTCTACCTATACTATCTACATTCCTTTCCAGTCCTTCCTATTGACTGTCTATTGTCCCTTTCAGATGGTGTGATTTTGTACACCTTTATCACAATGTTTATTTATTGTTCATGTGCCAAGCATTAACTGCAAGTTGTGATTTTTTAACAAATGAATCATCTAGTGGCAGATTTCTTCTTCCTTAACGGTTTTATGGATTTGCTTGCTTCTTCTTATATATTTGTAAGGATATTAAAACCCAGAAATTGCACAACATTACCAAGCTACCACGTGTGACACTGGGCTGCATGTCAGAGAACTAGCCAACCAATGGACAGTATGGTGGCTCAGTGGTTAGCGCTGTTGCCTCAATGTACCAAGGTCCCGGGTTCGATTCGATGTTTGGGTAACTCACAATGTGGAATTTGCACATTGTCCCAGTGTCTGCATGGGTTTCCTCCAGGTGCTCCAGTTTCTTCCCCCAGTCCAAAAATGTGCAGGTTAGGTGGGTTGAACATGGTAAATTGGCCAGGGATGTGCAGGCTGGGTGGTTTAGCCATGGGAAATATGGAATAACAGGGATAAGGCAGGGGATTGGGTCTGGGTAGGATGGTCATTAGTGGGTTGGTGTGGACTTGATAGGCTGAATGGCCTCTTTCTGCATTACAGGGATACTATGATTTGAGAACGACTAACAAGGCTGACCTTACTCACTTCTGTTACCTTTATGTATACATGCTTATAATCTAAGAATTTCTCATGGCTACTGATGAGAGGCATGAACACATTGGGTTTCCTCTCTCTCACTAGTGTAGGAACACAGGATAATTTTAGTGCTTCTACTGCTCCCTGGCTCAGATCAGCTACCTCAAAATAGATCAGAGAGAGATTGAACCTGTGGGTTTTCTGTGTAGTTTGGCATCATGCCTAATCATTGCAATTATCCAGTGGATCTCTGAATGAGTTTGTATACAGGCTGATACAGAGTTTATGAACTAGCTCAAGACATCACAGTTCAGAGGTTGAATCTCAGACATTTCAGCTTCTGTCTGATGAAGACTGTGGAGAATCATGACATTAGACTAAATGTATTGATTCCCATGGGTATCTTCACATATTGAACATTACATACAATAATCTTTGAAGGATAAGAGAATATAATCATTAGGTTCCTTTGTAAATACAACTGTTAAGGCCAATTCTTCAATTTTTCAATCACCAAATTGGAGAAGAAGTGGTCACATACAACACACAGCCTTTACTGCACTGTAGAAGCATTGTAGACAACCTGACATTGGAAAACGTGCATTCAGAGATATAGCTGAAGAGAAAATATTGGAGAAAGTAGAAGCAACTAGGATTGATCAAACATCATACGTTTGCAGGAGGTGAGACCCAGACCGGAGGCTGGGGTTGGGAGGTGATTCTCGGACCAAAGGCTGGCGTGGGGAGATGAGTCCCAGGCCGAAGGCCGGGGTGGGGAGGTGAGTCCCAGACCAAAGGCCAACACAGGATGTGAGTCCTGGACCGAAAGCCAGTTTGGGAGGTGAGCCCCAGACCGAAGGCCGGGGTGGCGTGGTGAGTCCTGGGCCAAAGGCTGGGGTGGGGAGTTGAGTCCTGGACTTAAGGCCGGAGTGGGGAGGTGAGTCCCAAACTGAAGGCTGGGGTTGGGAGGTGAGTCCTGGACCGAAGGCCCTGATAGGGAGGTGAGTCCCGGACCAGAGGTTGAGGTGGGGAGGTGAGTCCCAGACCAGATGCCGTTGTGGGGAGGTGAGTCCTGGACCGAAGGCCAATGCAGGAGGTCATTTCAAAAACGGAGACCAGCGTGGAGGTGAGTCCCGGAATGAAGGCCAATGCAGAAGGTGAGTCCCAGGCCGGAGACCAGCCTGGGCAGGTGAGTCCTGGAGTAGAGGCTGGGGTGGGGACATGAGTCCCGGGCCGGATGCCAGTTTGGGGAGGCAAGTCTGGACCGAAAGCCAGTTGGGGAGGGGAGTGTCAGACCAAAGGCCAGGGTGGGGAGGTGAGTCCTGGACTTAAGGCCGGGGTAGGGAGGTGAGTACCGAACTGAAAGCCAGGGTAGGGAGGTGAGTCCCAAACTGAAGGCCGGGGTGGGGAGGTGAGTCCTGGACAGAACCCCGTTTGGGGAGGCGAGTCCCAGAGCAGAGGCCTGTGTGGGAACTGGATCCCAGACCGGAGGCCAGTGCAGGAGGTGAGTCCCGGAATGAAGGCCAGTATGAGAGGTGAGTCCCAGGCCGGATGCCGGTGTGGGGGGGTGAGTTCCAGACCGAAAGCCAGTGCGGGACGTGAGTCCCAGGCCGGAGGCCAGTGCGGGAGGTGAGCCCCGGACCAAAGGCTGGGGTGGGGAGGTGAGTCCCGGACAGGAGGCCAGTGCAAGAGGTGAGTCCCAGGCCATAGGTCAGTGTGGGGAGTGAGACCCAGACCAGGGTCCAGTGCGGGAGGTGAGTCCCGGACCGGAGGGTAGGGTGTGGAGGTGAGTTCTGGGCCGAAGGCCGGGGTGGAAAGGTGAGCCCCTGAGCGAAGGCCAGTGGTGAAGGTGGGTCCCACACTGATGGCCAGCGCGGGAAGCTTAGTGTCCGACTGGAGGCTGGGGTGGGGCATTGAGTCCTGACCGGAGGCAAATGCGAGAGGTGAGTCCCAGGCCAAAGGTCAGTGCAGGGAGGTGAGTTCCAGACCGGAGACCAGTGCAGGAGGTGAGCCCCGGGCTGGAGAGATCATAGGAACTGCAGATTCTGGAAAATCTGAGATAACATGGTGTGGATCTGGTTGAACACAACAGGCCAAGCAGCATATCAGGAGCAGGAAAGCTGACGATTCAGGCCCAGACTCTTCATCTGAAATGGCGCGGGGAGGTCAATCCTGGGCAAAAGGCTGGGGGCGGGAGGTAAGTCCCGGACCGGACACCGGTGTGAATAGGTGAGTCCCAGACCGAAGGTTGTCATGGGGAGGTGAGTCCCGGACCGGAGGCTGGGGTGGGGAGGTGAGTCCCAGACTGAAGGCCAGTGAGGGGAGGTGAGTTCCGGACCAAAGACCAATGTGCAGAGGTGCGCCTGAGGCCGAAGGCCAGTACAGGCAGTGAACCACACCGGAGGCCAGCGTGGGGAGGTGAGTCCCAGACCGAAGGTTGTCATGGGGTGGTAAGTCCCGGACCGGAGGCTGGGGTGGGGAGGTGAGTCCCAGACTGAAGGCCGGCGAGGGGAGGTGAGTCCCGGATCAAAGACCAGCGTGCAGAGGTGAGCCCCAGGCCGAAGGCCAGTATAGGCAGTGAACCACACCGAATGCCCGCGTGGGGAGGTGAGTCGCGGACCGAAGACCGGGGTGAGGAGTTGAGTCCCGAACTGTAGTCCAGGGTGGGGAGATGACACCTGGACTGAAGGTCCGTGTGGGGAGGTGTGTCTCGGACCAGAGGCCAGTGCGGGAGGTGAGTCCTGGACCGGAGGCCGGCATGGGGAGATGAGTCCTGGACCAGATGCGGTGTTTGGGAGGTGAGTCCCAGACTGGACGCCAGCGTGAGGAGGTGAGTCCTAGATCGAACATTGTCATGGGGCAGTTGCTCCTGGTCCAGAGGCTGGGGTGGGGAGGTGAGTCTCAGACTGAAGGCCAGCGTGGGGAGGTGAGCCCCGGAGCAAAGACCAGCATGCGGAGGTGAGTCCCAGGCTGAAGGCCAGTGCATGAGTTGAGTCCCAGAGTGAAGGCCAGCGCAGTGAGCTGAGTCCCAGACTGAAGATTGTCATTGGGCGGTGAGTTCTGAGCCAGAGGCCGGGGTGGGGAGATGAGACCCGGACCGAAGGCTGGGGTTGGAAGGTGAGTCCCGGACCAAAGGATGGGGCGGGGAGGTGAGTCCCGGACCGAAGGCCGGGTTGGAAGATGAGGCCCGGACCAAAGGCCGGGGTGGGGAGGTGAGGCCTGGGCTCATGGCCAGCGTGCAGAGGTGAGTCCCAGGCCGAAGACCAGTACAGGCAATGAACCCAGACTGAAGGCCAATGCGGGGAGCTGAGTCCCGGACCAGAGGCTCGGGTGGGGAGGTGAGTCCCAGACCAAAGGTTATCATGGGGAGGTGAGTCCTGGGCCACAGGCCGGGGTGGGAAGGTGAATCCTGGACTCAAGGCTAGTGCAGGAGGTGAATCTCAGACCAGAGACCAGTGTGGAAGGTGAGTCCCAGAACGAAGGCCAAGGTGGGGAGGTGAGTCGCGGACCGAAGGCCAGCGTGAGTAGGTGAGTCCCGGACCAATGGCCAGCATGGGGATGTGAGTCCTGAACCACAGAAGAGTGCGCGGGGTGAGTCCCAGACCAAAGGCTAGTGCGGTGGTGAGTCCTGAACCAAAGGCCAGTGCAGGACGTGAGTCCTGGACCAAAAGCCAGTGTGGGGAGGTGAGTCCCAGACCAAAGGCCAGTGTGGGGAGGTGAGTCCCGGGCCAAAGGCCAGTGTGGGGAGGTGAGTCCCAGACCAAAAGCCAGTGTGGGGAGATGAGTCCCAGACCAAAAGCCAGTGTGGGGAGGTGAGCCCCAGACCAAAAGCCAGTGTGGGGAGGTGAGTCCCAGACCAAAAGCCAGTGTGGGGAGGTGAGTCCCGGGCCAAATTCTTAATAAATACATAAGTATCTGTGCCTAGGTATCTTGTAACTAAGGTGGCATCATAGGCAGGAAAATTTCAAACTCTTCACTGCACTCATTCACTCATCATTCAAAAGTTTATCTTCAACTACTAAGCGAGAATATCCATTTTTAAATTAGCTCATGGGATGTGGTAACATGAGCAAGGTTAACTTTTGGTGCTTTAGGATTGGAGTCACATGTATGCCAGGGAAGGAAGGATGGCAGGTTTCTTTCCCTGAGGGACATTTCTTCCCTGAGTGAACCTGATCAGTTTTTACATCAATCAATGAAGTTCATAGACATCAAGGCTGAGATGAATATTTTATCCAATTTTATTTCAAATTGTTGAATTTAAACACAGTTGTAGTGGTGGGATTTGTACCTATGTTGCTAAGGCATTAGCCGGGATTTGTGGATCAACTAGTTTGGAAACATTCCTGAAATGCCACCACATGATGATGGATTCCATAGAGTGGCCCACGCTACAGGAAAGGCATCCAAGTTAGCTTACATTGTTCTACAAAGGAGTTCATTGTGAAGTTACAATTGGTATTTCGCTGTATATTCAACAAAAGGGAAAACACCATGTGGTTTCTATGCCACTCCTATGTCACACACAAACACATCTCAACAACTTCATGCCAAATACCGTAAGATTCCATAAGACCGGGGGATCAGAGGAAGTCAATTCAATCCATCAAGTCTCCTACAACATCAGTGAGAGCTTGGTTGATCTGATAATCCTCAACGCCACTTTCCTGTCTCCTCCCTGTGCCCCACTCCACATATATTACCAATCAACTCACTTCAAGCATTTTAAGTGAAAGGAAACAAAAACATTTACAGTCAGTAATGCACGCAACATGAAAGTCCCACTGCCTCTGGACGATAATGACCAAATATTATTCTGACATTCTCAGATTCACAAGAGCTCAATTCCAGAGGTGCGGTGAGAGTGACAGCCCTTGTCATCAAGGCTGCATTCGACTGGGTATGTCATCAAGGAGCCCTAGCAAAACTGGAACCAATGGGTATCAGGGGGAAAACTCTCCAGTTTGGAGTCCTATCTGACATATCGGAAGATGGTTGTGGTTGTGGGAAGACATCTCTGCAGGAGTCCCTCAGGGTAGTTTCCTCTGATGAAGGGTCTAGGCCCGAAACGTCAGCTTTTGTGCTCCTGAGATGCTGCTTGGCCTGCTGTGTTCATCCAGCTTCACACTTTGTTATCTTGGATTCTCCAGCATCTGCAGTTCCCATTATCTCTGATCACAGTAGTAGCTTGTGTTCTGACTTTGTAGTAATCTTCTGGATTCAGTCAGTGAACAATTAAAGGTCACCAATTTAAGACAGAGATGAGGAGGAATTTCTTCTCTTAGAGAAGTGTGAGTCTTTGGAGCTCCTTACCACAGAGAGTTCTGCAAGTTGAGTCCTTGAATATATTTATGGCTGCGATAAGTAGATTCTTGATCAATAGAGGAATCACTGGTACGGGGTAAGTGCAGGAATGTGGACATGAGAAATGTCAGATCAGCCATGATCCTATTGAATGGCAGAGCAGGCTTAAGGTGTTAAATGGACTGCTCCAGGCCCTATTTCATATGGTCTTATAATAAGATGTCTCATTCACCGAACCTTATAACTACACATCTAATTTAGTACAGGGTTTAAACCTACCACTGGAACATGAAGAATGACCCTAGCAAAAAATATACAATGAAAGACAAGTCTGACAAAAAGTCATTCTACACAACTGTGCTTTTGAATCTGTCTATAATTTAGGGCATTTCAATTGAGTAAGTATCCTTCGATGATCAATTGTGCCTCTATTCACACAATATAATTTGACACTGATAAAACCATATAACCCAAATAAGGCCTTCTTCCAACATCCAATGAGGGTCAGTGGGCACTAGACAGGGTCATGGATCTTGGTTAATCCTTCCCTTCATTACCTCAGGGGCATTTAGAAAAATTATAGCATCTGTGTCACTAACTAATTTAACATCAACTTGGATTCAAACTCAAAATCTTCTCTCCAGTACTATGTAGCTCAGCACTAAACTAGATAAGGTAATTATTATGAGGCTACAATTCTAAAAGAACCCTTATTATTCAGGCAAGGAAAAAAAACTTATCCCTTTACTCTGCATGGATTCAACTTTGTTATCTCATTTTTCTTAGACAATAATAATTTATCTTCATAGTAACCTTGTTAGAGACATAATGACTGTTAATTCTTGAACTAAATATATGACATTTTTTGGGTGAAATAGCAGACAAACATTGTAACTAATTAATTGTCAAAACAATTAAGAGCTTATGAAATATAATAATGGTTGTATTTCACCAGAACTTATGGAAAAAGTTTGTTTTAATATTTTTGTACTTCCGATTTTTCTCACAATTTTAGCAAAATTAGAATAATACTGCAGCAGACAAGTAAGCAGTGAACAAATTGGGGAATGGAAACAATCTCTCATATGATTGGACTCTCATTTGCTATTTTCCATAAACTTGACTTTACTCTCCTGCCTATATCTATACACCAAATTCCATTCACTTATCTTTTAACAAAATTCCTTCATGAGACATGCTGGCATCACTGGGACAGTGATGTTTTTTGCTCATCCCTAATTTCCCTGGAGAATAGCTAAGAGTCAATCATATTGCTAAGGGTCTGGAGACAAGTTAAGGTGATTTAAGGACAGCAGATTTCCTTCTATAAAGGAAGATAGTGAACCAAATGTATTTGTTGAACAATCATCAACATGCATTTATTATTTGATTAACTTTCTCCCCACCTCTCCTCCACTTTTTTATGAAACTCAAGTTTCACCATCTGCCATGGTGGGATTGGAATCCAAATCACTGGAAAATTAGTCTGGGGTCCTGGATTACTAGTCCACTGACATTATCCTTACACCATCACATCTACCTTGACCATGAAGGTACTGAGGTGATAATCAGCACATCCAGCGTCATCCTGCAATGTCCCATGCACATGCACTGTCTAGAAGGACACTGATTGGGAGTGCAAACACTGACTGCTATTCCTTCACTACCATAGGAGGCAATAGTCCAAAGTTGCTGAGCTTCACTAATATCCAGCTGAGACAAAGCTAACACAGTGGACAATGGTTATACTACCTACAATCTTTATACAGCCTTTGTGCATTCGCACACTATGCATTTTACCATTATACAAACTGGTTTAGACTGCAGCAGATGAACTGAATATTGAGAGTTGCCTATATCATCTATATAGAAACCAACTGCATTTTTTTCTCTCTGTAACTCAGATTTGGGTTTCTGTGTATACACTGGGAAAGATTATAGTCTATTTCACAAGCATCAGCTGTTCTTTGCTAGTTAAACTCCCAGGCACTCACCTCTCTCTGTGTTAACTATCTGTCCACTGAGCACCTCAGAGAGCAGCTGTCTGAGCTCAGTGACATCAAAGGCCACAGTCTTTTGTTCCTTCCTTTTGCGCTGTCACTCAGCGAAACCTTGCATTGCCCACTGGGCTATACTATCCACTAACAACAAATGAAGATACTGTAAAGTGTCTTCATTATCAAACTACAGTCTAGACTATAGTCTGAATATCCTATATATATATAAAACATATCTTAAAGCAGCTACCAGAGAGATACTTGGCAGGTATTCAATTAGACCTGCTGAGCTCTTCCAGCAACTTCAGTTTTGATTCAATTAAACATCAGAGATCGATATGTGACATTGCATTCAGTCCTACAAATCACTGCAGTCTCATGTTTGAACTCAAGGTTTCTGGTTCCACAGTGCCTCCAATTTAAAAATTGCACGCTGTGAGTAAATTTGTTCCTGGTCTCAAACATTCCTAACTCTTAAGCCTCCCCCAGCCCCATAGTCTCTCCAGGACTCCGTGCCTACATTGAGGCAGGGAAAGACCATAAAAAACAGTATGAATGCAAAGATGGAAATTGTCACTATGAAGGGCTGAAGAATCAAGAGCCAACATACTTCGGTGAGTACACAAAGAATGGACTTGATGCATAATCAGATGCAGGCAGAATATTAAATTAAAATTGAATGTACTGTAGAGGTAAATATGGCAGCTATTCTCCAATGGCAATAAGCTGAATAATTAGTTAGCCTCTTTACTTCAGCACTACTAATGAGGAGGGAATATTTTGCAGAACACCAGGAGAACCCCCTGCTCTTCAAATGTTGCTAAGTAATTTTTCATTGAGCCACTAGAACAGAGCAAAGAAACGCACCATCCAATGCATTGTTCCCACAGTATCACACAAGAGTGTCCGCCTAAATTATGAGATAAAACATCAAAATAGGATTCAAGCTCACAACATTGTGATCCAGAGATGTGTGACAATGGCTGATATAATGACCTTGGTGACATGTAAAAAATAAATAAACATCTCCAATAGGACCAGATACAGTACTCAACCTGTTCAAACACTATGACACACTACCAGGGCAGATAGAACTTGAACATGAACTTTCTGGTTCAGAGATTGGGACACCACCATTGTCTTACGAGAATCTTTCAAATAAAAATTATGCACTTTGTTTGAAAAATATTAATGGATTGTTTTCATGTTGGTGCAATACAATTATGATATAATGTCAGGGAGGAATTGTGGTAAAAATGAGAAAGATATTCCCAATCCTGTTTGCTGGAGGCTTATCAAAAACTACAGTATGAACAGATTGTACTGAGGGTCTTAGAAATTAGCTCATGAGTTTTTGTGAGGGAACAATATTAGTCTATTTTTCACATTCAAATGCTGATCAACCAACTATCTATTTCCAGTGTTTAATTTGTAGCGTGGATTTCCAGTATGGATGTTTCACTGCAGATGTTTATGGGCAAACTGTGTTTTGAACAAGTAATGCCTGTGTATGTCTCTGGTGTGTGGGAACTGAAATTGCTATGTTGACCCTGAGAAAGCTGAAATACAACGCTTTGGGATTTCCTTGCTGTTTTTTTTGATCTCCTTCAGTAACTTCAGCAGAAAGTTAATAAGAGTTTCTGAGAAATGGAGTTAATGACTAGGAATGATCGTCCATGCTACTTCTTCAATGTTTCCACTGACATTACAGTGAGAGACTGGGAGAGCCCCTGGAGAAATCTTCCCAAATTTATGACGTTAATGCTTTAAAATAGCTCTGTCCACCACCCGACTTTTCCTCCATCATCACTGCACAGTTGGGTCACAACCAATTGTCCCTTTTGTTGTACAATAAAATTAAAATTATACTCCAGCAGTCTATTTGATTGGAACCTCAGCCAGCAGTTACAATATTTGCACACATCAGCAGAAATGTACAGTGGCAGCAGTGTCTAACATCTGCAAAGTACTCTGCTGCATCTCACCAATGCTGCTCCAATAGCACCTTCTAAACCAAAAAGGCTGTGCCAATGAGAAGGACAAGTGCAATCGTTGAATGGGATGAACATCACCTGCAAGTTCTTGTCCAAGTCATGCACCATCCTGAAACCATATTGCTATTCCTTCATTGTTGTTGGATCAAAACCCCGGAACTCTCAATCTAACAGCACTCCAGCAGTTTCCATACCCTAATGTCTACAGTGGTTCACTTAGAAAGCCCATTAACACCTTCTCTGGGGCAATTAGAAATGGGTAGTAAGTGCAAGCTGACAGTGGTGAGCCTATAAAAGTGGGTGCCATGGAGATGAGTTGTGCTCATTGCCTTCTTTAGTATTATACCACAGCAGAAGTACTGGGTGGCCCTTATAGTTTTTGTGACAATTGAGACCACTTCAGGGTCACTGTCCACCACCACTGGCCTGACCTTTTCTCAGACTGAAGGCAGAGGTTCACTACTGCTCAGGCACTCCTTGCTCAACAAAGGCATCTCTCAACTGGCATTCATGACCCAACCCTGCATGTTCCCCCAACCCTATCCTCATGAACTCAGCTCCATACCCTGTTCATCAGGGGTTGCCAGCCTGGCCCCAGCAAAATTCCCACTCACCTTGTTATCCAACTCCAGTGAATCATGATTTGGGACTGAACGTACTCCCATGCAGTAGCCATTACTCCCAGAGGCACTGCTGGGACTAGAGAGCTAAGGGTAGCAGTCTTGCCTTGCACTAATTAAAGGTGAATTGTCTGTTGATTCACTGTGGGGAGAGTGGGGCAAGTGAAGTTGGACATTTTCATGATCTTTCAGCTGAAGGGCTGCAGGAGGACAGGGTCATCACCTCAAAAATGCTGGCCATGGTCTTAACAAGCTAAACCACATCTTAAGCTTTGAAGGCATTTCTTTCTATTTGAGTCAAAAGAAGAAGTACCAGGCAAACCATCAAAGGACTAGGGGAGTATTCCTGGTGTCATGGCCTTTCATCTAAGTCATTTGGATTTCATTCAGTGGTGAGGCTCTCAACTTTAAGTCAGACTTCAAACCGCACTCTTGAAATGTAAAAGAATCCAAGTTGTTACATTTCCTATATTACAATTCCACATATACGCTTCAGAAAATACTTAATTGGTTGCAAGGATATCCTGAGATGTCCTGAGGTCACAAGAGGCACTACAAACCCTCGAGCCCTTCTGATTTTTTATTTTAGCTGGGGTTTATTGCACCTTAAAATGAGCAAATTGGTTGCCACTTGTGCCAAAATTACAATAGCAACTAACTTGAACAGATTCAGTAGCTGTAAAGCACTGCAGGGTGAGAAAGGCAGTTTACAAATCTAAGCCCATTGCCATTATGTCAAAGGAAAACAGGAGCAATTTTTCGTTAAGTGTTCAAAAATATTATGGGCTAAGGAGCTCCCTGTTGACTTAACGTCTCAGGTGGAGTTACTGAATCTATACTAGTCCCATTTTTCAGCACTTGGCCCACAGCCTTGAATGTTATGACACTTCAATTGCTCATCCAAGTACTCTATAAAGGTTGTGAGGTTTCCTTCTTCAAGTTCCCTCCCAGGCAGAGCATTCCAGATTTCCACCACCCTCTGGCTGATAAAATGCTTCCACAAATCCATTGTAAATCTCATGTCCTTCACTTTAAAATTATATTCCCCTGTTATCGATCCTTGAACTAAGCAGAATAGCTACTGTCTATCCACTCTGTCCATTCCCCTCATAATCTTATACACCTCAATGAGGTTCCCTCTCGGCTTTCACTGCTCCAAAGAAAGTAATCTAAGCTTATCCAGAATTTCTTCGTAACTAAACTGCTCCATCCCTCAACATCCTGGTGAATTTCCATGACACCCCCCCTTCCAGAGTTATCACATCATTCTTATAGTTGAGTGACCAGAGCTTTGCTCAATATTCTAACTCTGGCCTTACCAAAGCTATAGTTATCATAACGTGCTCTTATAATCTATGCCATGACTGATAAAGACAAGTTTCCTGTATGCTTTATTAACAGCCCTAATAACATATCCTACCACCTTCAGGAATTTCTGGACAAACACCCCAAGATCTTCCTGCGAACTTTCTGTCATTCATTGAGTACTCCCTTAGAATCACAGAATTGTAGAATTTCACAGTACACAAGGAGGCCATTCAAACAATCATGTCTGCACCAGCTCCTGAAAGAACTCCCCAACTAGTCCCATTCTTTAGCCCTATTTCTGTAGTCCTGTAAATTCATGCCTTTTATATATATTTCCAGCTCTCATTTGAAACCTCCCATGGAATCGTCCTCCACCAATCTCCCAGACAGTACATTCCAAATCCTAACAACTGTCGTGTAAAGTAGTTCCTCCTCATCTCATTTCTAGCTCTCTTGCTGACAATCTTGAAATTGTGACCCCTAGTTTCTGATATACCAAGTAGTGGAAACAAAATGTCCTTCTTTACACTGTTTAAATAGTTCATCACTTCAGATGCCCCAATAAGATCACCACATAATCTTCTCTGCTCCAAGAAGAACAAGCCCAGTTTGTCAAATATTTCCTTAGGTCTAAAATCCCTAATTCCTGGTATCATTCTAGTGAATCTCCTTTACACACTCTCCACAACTTTAACATCCTTTCTTAATTAAGGTGCCCAGTACTGAACACAATACTCCAAATGTGATCTGACAAATGATTTGTAGAGGTGTAACATCACCTCCTTGCTTTTATACTCTGTGCCTCTAATCATAAACCCAAGGATCCTATAAGCCTTCTTAGCAACTGTTTCATCCTGCTGGCCAACTTCAGAGAATTATGCACCAAGTCTAAGATCCCTCTCCTCAAAGTTGAAGCACTAAGCCTGTATGGTCTGTCCATGTTTCTTCTACCAAAATGCATTATCTCATAATTAGTGTTAAGTTCTATCTGCGATTGATCTGACCACCTGACCAATCCATCTATGGCGCACCCTAAGACCTTCTTCCTCATTGGCAACTACCCAGCCAATCTTTGTGTCTTCCACAAAATTGTTATCCACCTCCTACTACATTCTTTTGATATCATTTATATATGTCACAAACAATAATGGGACTCAGCACTGGTGCATGTGGTAAGCCGCAGGACACCACCCTCCAGTCAGACAAGTAGCTTTCTACCATCAATCTTTGTCTCCGGTCACTAAGTCAATTTTGCATCCAACTTGCCAAGTTATCTTGGTCCCCATTCTTTTACCTTCTTTATCAATCTCTCTTGTGGGATCTCGCTGAGGTCTTTGCTAAAATCCACATAAACTGCATCAACTGCACTATCAGAGATAATGGGAACTGCAGATGCTGGAGAAGTGTGGGGCTGGATGAACACAGCATAACAAGCAGCATTTTAGGACCACAAAAGCTGACATTTTGGGCCTAGACCCTTCATCAGAAAAGGGGGATGGGGAGAGGGTTCCCACCGCAACTCTCTTGTAACTTGTCTGAATCCTCTCCGCCTATCTTCTCCTCTACCCATCTTTGTTCCGCCTCCCTATTTATTCCAGTCCCCTCTCCCCATCCCACTTTTCTGATGAAGGGTCTAGGCCTGAAACGTCAGCTTCTGTGCTCCTAAGATGCTGCTTGGCCTGCTGGGTTCATCCAGTTCCACACATTGTTATTGCAACTGCACTATCCTCACCTACATACCTTGTCACCTCCTCATAAAGTCCATTCAAATTTGTTAGGCATGACCTCCCTCTGACAAGGCCATGCTGAGTATCCATGATTAAACCTTGCCTCCCCAAGTGGAGATTAGTTCTCTCCTTAAAAATTTTCACTACTTCTTTCTCTATCACTGATGTGAGACTCAATGGTCTGTATTTCCCTGGTTTATCTCTACCAACCTTCTTGAAAAGTGAAACCACATGAGCCGTTTTTCAGTGCACATTTCAAAAGGGCTAGAATTTGAGAGCAGAGATATAGTGCTGAGGTTGTACAATGCTCTGATCCAACCATATTTGGAATATTTTGAACAGTTTTCATCCCATATCGAAGGAAGGATATGCTGGCATTGGAGTTGGTCCAGAGTAAGTTTACAAGAATGATCCCAGGGATGAAGGTCTTGTCATTTGAGGAGCAATTAAGGACACTGGATCTGTATTCAATGGAGTTTACAGGATGAGGGGGATCTCATTAAGACTCAGAGAATACTGCAAGGCCTGAATAGCGCGGATGTGGAGAAGATGTATCCACTCATTGGTGAGATTGGGACACAAGGTAACAGCCTCCATATAAAGGGATGGCCCTTTAAAACTCAGTCAAAGAGTCATTGAGACATACTGCACAGAAACAGACCCTTCGGTCCAACTCGTCTATGCCAACTAAGTTGATGTAGTCAAATTGACAGGATGTAATCAATTGACAAGATCTGGAGTTGGGCAAAGAACTGGCAGATAGAATTCAACCTGGAAAAGTGTAAAGTGATTTATTTTGGAAGGTTGAATTTGAATGCAGAATCCAGGGTTAATGGCAGGATTCTTGGCAGTGTGGAGGAACACAGGGATCTTGGGGCCCACGTCCACAGATCCCTCAAAGTTGCTATCCAAATTGATAGGGTTATAAAGAAGGCAAATGCTGTGTTGACTTTCATTGGCAGGGGGATTGAGCTTAAGAGCCATGAGTTATGCTGCAGCTTTATAAAATCTTGGTTGGACCACACTTGAAATATCATGTTCAGTTTTCGTTGCCTCATTGTAGGAAAAATGTGGAAGCTGTGGAGAGGGCACAGAGGAGATTTTCCAGGATGCTGCCTGGACTGGAGGGCAGGTATTATGAGGAAAGGTTGAGGGAGCTAGGGCTTTTCTCATTGGAGCAAAGGAGGTTGAGAGGTGACTTGATAGAGGAGTACAAAATGATGAGAGGCATAGTAGAGTAGATAGTCAAAAACTTTTTCCCCGGGCAGAAATGGTTATTACAAGGGGCATAATTTTAAGGTGTTGGAGGAAGGTATAGGGAAAATGTCTTTACACAGAGAATGGTGGGTGTGTGGAATGTGCTGCCAGCAGTGGTAGTGGAATCAGATACATTAGAGACTTTTAAGCGACTCTTGGATAGGCACATTGATGCTAGTATAATGTAGGTATGCACAGTAGTTTGATCTTAGTAGGATAATAGGTCGGCACAACATCAGGGGCCGAAGGGCCTGAACTGTGCTGTACTGTTCTGTGTTCTATGTTCTATGTAAATGAGACAACAGATCTCGTCCCATTTGCCAGCATTTGGCCCAAATCCCTCTGAACTCTTCCTTTTCATTTACCCATCCAGATGCATTTTAAATGTTGTAATTGTACCAACTTCCATCACTTCCTCTGGCATTTCACTCCGTGCACGTACCACCCTCTGCATGAACAAAATGCCCCTGAGGACCCTTTTAAATCTTTCCCCTCTCATCTTAAAACTATACCCTCTAGTTTTGGACTCCCCCACTCTGGGAAAAAAGACCTTGACTACTCATCCTATCTATGCCCCCCATGACTTTACAAACCTCCATAAGATCACCCCTCAGCCTCCAACACTCCAGGGAAAATAGTCAGTTCAGCCTCTCCCTACAGCTCCAACCTTCCAACCATGGCAACATCTCCCTGTAAGCTTTTTCTGAACCCTTTCAATTTTCACAAAATTTTTCCTATATCAGGAAGACCAGAACTAAATGCAGTATTCCAAACGTGGCCTAACCAATATTCTGTGCAGCTGCAACATATCCTCCCAACTCCTATACTCAATGCATTGACGAATAAAGGGAGGAATTTTTTCAGGCCGAGGGTGGTGAATCTGTGGAACTCTGCTGCAGACTGACGTGGAGGACAAGTTATCAAGTGTATTTAAGACAGAGATAGAAAAGTTGTTCATTGGTACGGGGATCAAGGTTCACAGGAAGAAGGCAGGAGGAACATTAGCCGTGACAAATTGGAGCAGACTTGATGAACTGAATGGCTTAATTCTGCTCCTCTGTCTTATGATCTTCTGCTTTTACGGACCATATAAAGGTATTAGATAGAACTGGGGTGGGAATGTCACTCTTCCTGCCCAGAACCTTACATGCACAGTGTAAAGAAAGCGTCAAGTATCATTCCCAAAATAACCCACCTAATTTTCCCACCTTCAAATACAATGTCACTCCTTTTCTACTCTGTAGGCTCTGCCAGTGTCTCTGAGAGTTTATGTTCCAAATTTTGAGATTCATCATCATTCTTTTACCACAAAGGGATGTACAACTTCTCACATTACATTGGAACTGTTTATTCAACAGTCAGCCCGTTAGGATTTTTCAACAAAGTGTGATCGATTACTTGCTGTTTGGTGTTCAGTTCAACAAGGATTCTGTCAATTTGGGCTACTCACCAGAATGTTTGCTTTTGAATTAACTCTCAAGATGTGAGCACTCTGACAAGCTAGTTTTGATATCACATCCCTGGGTATCCTGAGGAGGTGATGATGGGTCTTCTTTATGAAACACTGTTGTTTGACACAGCTGAGTAGTTTGCTAGACCTCTTCATAGGCCAGTTTAATGTCAACCAAACTGGAGCAGGAATGCAATCTTATTTCGACCAAACAGCATAAGGACTGCAGCTTTCCTCCCTAAAGGACATTTATGTGAACCTGGTGGCTTTGTGGTCTTTTTATTTAAATTAAGAAACATTTTTAAATTTTAGATTTTTTAAAGCAGTATTCAAGTTCTGGCACTGAAGTGGTGCGATTTGAATAGCTGGTCTCAAAATTGTTACTCCAGGAAAAGAAAGCAAAATTGTACCCTCTCCCAAAAGTGAAATACCAGGGAGCTACACTTCGGAAGCTTCCCAATGCTTTCAGGCAGTAGGCCAATTCATTTTATTATGAGGCCGAGTTAAGGCCATACAACAAGCGAGCAGAAGTAGACCGTTCAGCCTGAGTGCCATCCTCGGCCATCTTCCTAGGCTACCTGTGTTCTGGTGGAAGAATAGCGCCTGTTGCATGGCCAGACTACCTCCCAGAGGCTATGAGAAGCATAGGCTCATGGGCCAAATGCAGTGACAATGGAATCTCCATGGTCCTGACCATGCAGTTCTCCTCTGATCACCATGACCTTGGCTTCAGTATAGGAACCAACATTTCACCTCCACTGCAAGGACATCAGAAAATGGAGGTGGCCTTCGTAATCTCATTGCAGGTTTAAGAGCGGAGCAGGCTAGATGAGAACAACATGATAGACACTCACCATCACCAAGAACAACAAGCAAGGTGAGGACCCCATGACAGGCACTCAAGTGGTACTCTGCTGCAGAGTGGTAATGTAGCAAGTTTGGTGAAAGGAGAGGTAACAGTCTTAAATTTTAAGGGTTAATCCAGTGCAAAATGTCGGACAGCTTGCTAGCAATTTTGTATTTTAATTCAAGTAAATTAAGTGTATTAAATCTTGATTAGTCCTAGCTGGAGAACTCAATCCCATGTGTTGTCCAGCCTACAATTTGTGAGAAGTCTTAAACTGCCCTGACAGATTGGATGACCGCATCTGCAGGCAATGTCACTGGTTTGACCAACTTCACTACTGGGCTTTACAGCTTGTTCATCAACTGGAGACACAGCAGTGTATTTATGAGAGACAGATGGATTGTGCATTGTTAGACCACACCTTAAGGAAAGGGGTTATCCCACAGCTTAATGAAATGTAGTTAGGTTGGCAATGGGTGACCTCAGAAGAAGTGAGGTAAGCGCGTGGTCACGAAAGCCCCACAGTGCATTTCACTCAAGAACAGTTTCTCTGAGATGGAGAACAGTGTGAGTGACAAATCTTCAGGGTGTGCAGCCAGAGCCCTGCTACACCAGACTGAGCAATCCGACAGGCAGGCAGATAGGCAGAAAAAGCTACGCAAATGTTTGTACCTGTGGAATATGATCCTCTAAACAGCAATTTAAAGATTGGTGCTAGAGATGGCCAAGTAATTAAAAAAATAAATTTGATTTACTCAGTCAGCACTAACTTTTGAGTCTTAGGATGGTTACACACACTAAAGTTGTAGACTGAAGAAGTTTGCAAGCACTTCACAAAAAAGACATAGCAGTTAGCACCAAGCAAGCATTAGAAGAATTAGAAAAGGAAAATTTCAGAGAACACCGGAGAAGCTGTGGGATGAGTAGGCCTGGCATTTTGCTGCATGACTACCATTGGCACCTTGTGGTACTTGACACCTCTACCAGTCTAAGTTACTGCAATAGGGTTGTTTGAGGTAGACTGTTGCCTCCGATTCTCCTTTGTCTTTGACTTGGGTCTATCTGGCAATTAGTTGTTGAGGATACACCGTCATGAGGTTATCTACAGAAAAGGCACTGTATTTAGCTAACAGAGATTTTTTACTTGATAACAATGAGTACAACTGCATTTGATCAGATATAATCACAAACAGCTTAGGAATCTGTTAAAGATACATTGGCCCCCTCCAGAGATTAGAGTAAAATTCCCTGTTGCCACCCACAGACTGAGTGACAATGTCTGGAGCCAGTGTAACCTGAATAGGAACACTGTCATACAATACTACGAAGCCAAACGTGACTGTTTAGATTAGATTCCCTACAGTATGGAAACAGACCCTTCAGCCCCATAAGTCCACACTGCCCCTTGAAGCACCCCATCCAGACCTATCTCCCTAAAACCCACACACCCCTGAACACCATGGGCAATTTAGCATGGCTGATCCACCTAGCCTGCACATCTTTGGACTGTGGGAGGAAACCAGAGCAGCCGGAGGAAACCCACGCAGGCACGGGGAGAATATGCAAACTCCACACAGACAGTCGCCTGAGGCTGGAATTGAACCTGGTTGCCTGGTGCAGTGAGGCTGCAGTGCTAACCACTGAGCCACCGTGCCACCCCATTTTTCTTTAAGTTAAATAACCTTTAATTCGTGTAAATTACACCATTCATATAAACAACAAATAGTACTACAGCCAAAAAAAAGCAGTGAATAATCCAACACATTTTCCAAAGTCTTTACAGAACAAAGACAACTTTTAAGTACAGAAACGTGCCCAAATCAGTGCCATGGGAGGCAACAGATGCGGGGTTGGGGGGTTGGGGGAAGAAGTGATTCGATATCGACCTCAGCAACATTTGAGCTTTATATAAAAAAGTGCAGCACAGAGGAGTGATGTTTGAAGACCTAACCAGAGGAAGCCTAATAATTAACCATGTTCCAAACATCACAGGGCAAACATCTGTCATGATCAGGGTTGCACACACAACAGCCCGAAAATGTACGAGGTGGAGAACATTTTGGCACTGGTCATAAAAATGACAACACAACTGGCGCATGGCTTTATATTGCATAAAATAGAACAGTGCAAAGGGGGGCAAAATAAATCATATGTTTTTAAGTCTGTCTTCTTAAAAGTTGTCTGGCTGTAAAACATTTTCCTCACTTCACCTGTGCAAGCCTCAATGTAGCAAAGTGTCCGGTCGGTTTTTGAAAGTCATACATTTGCCTCTTTTGTTGCAAGCATTATTTTGTTAACCCAGTGTCACTTCCTAAGCCCATCTAACACATCACAGCAAGGTTTCAAACCAGTGTCTCAGCAGAAGCAAAACAACCAAAGGCAACATGAGGAAAAACTTTTTTACACAGCGTGTGATTGGAATCTGAAATGTATTGCCTGAGAATGTGGTGGATGTATTTTCAATGGGGACTTTCAAAAGGCGTTGGATCCACAGATGAAGGGATAAGACTGCAAAGCTACCAGGAAGGTATGGGAGTTTGGGACTAGTTAAAATGCTCTTGCAGGGAGCTGGCATGAACTTGATAGGCCAAATGATTTCCTTCCATACCCTAACCATTCTCTGATTCTACGATGAATGACAGCAGCAAGCAGGGTTTTGGAGGGCAGGGGTAATAGGGAGAGGTGCAGATGTGCATTTGTTGTCTGCCTCTAGTGCCATGGTCATGAGCTAAAGATTGTGTCTGCGAGGGACGTGTGACTGATGTGACTGATGCTATGTCAACAGGTCATGCAAACCTCAGTTAAAATTTGTTACTCAGATGAGAAAGAAGACCTGAATTAAGCATTCTGACAAGACTGGAATGAAAAAAAAACAAGACAAAACAGGCAATACAAAAAGAGCTCTGCTAATTTCACCCCCAGGCTTTCTTTCCATCCACCATGCTCAGGCGATTTGTAAATGGTTTTCTTCTTTTTCTTAATGTGCGTGGTATTTGTCTGTGCTTTACAAGATTTCTTTATGCGTGTTAAGGCTGAACCCAGGAAAAGTTCAATGAATCATTTTGCAGTTAAGGGGCTGCTTTAAACAATTAAGCTGCCATGAATCAAATCCCAGCTGTTGGATCCCTGCTGTGCTCCAAAGTGCTCCACTCTTTCACTGCCAGGCATGTTTGGCCCCAAAGCATGCTACATTCACATCCACAGTCGTTGTCTCTGTCCCACCCCCTATTCCAAAAGGCAGATACATATATGATATAGCTTATTGTCACTAATATCACACTACATTAGGATGTCATGTTTACTCCCAGGGAGGAATATACAATATACAAATTTGTACATACACTGTACAACACATACTATCAAACTTGTCCTTGTGGTACACACCACACAAAGTCAATTTCAGTCTAAGCCTGGACCGCATTTCTGCTTACCTTAGACTCGGGTTTGTCAGCACCACCATTTGTACCACCACTACCATTACAGCGAAGGTCAATTGGCTCAGTGTATACCTTGTCTCAGTAGTTCAATCAAAGGTTGTTTTCCACTATTGTTGTCAGTAGTGAGAAGCTGTGTAAACCAGAGCTCTATTATCTTCATTCATTCACAGAATGAGGGTGTCGTTTTTATTTGGGCAGTATTTATTACCCATCCCTAATTACCCAGAGGGTAGTTGAGGGTCAGCCACATTGCTGTGTGTCTGGAGTCACATGTAAGCCAGATCAGGTAAGGATGGCAGTTTCCTCCATTATAGAACACAAGTGAACCAGATGGGTTTTTCCAACAATCGTGGTTATCGCTAGATTCTTAATTCCAGGTTTTTTTTTATTGAATTCAGATTTCACCATCTGCTGTGGTGGAATTCGAACCCAGAATATCATCTTGGTCTCTGGATTAACAGTCCAGCGATAATACAACTAGCCCATTGCCTCTCCCAAATGTATCATTCTCGTCAGAGCTAGTCATTCAGCACATTGCATTTACTGATAAAACCAAAATACTGTATCTTTCATATCTGGGGATCTGGGAAATGTTAGAAATTGTCTAACTTTTATTACTTCTGGTGTAAGGTTATCAAACTGAAACATTGGGCTGAATTTTGTGGTTTTCATGGCAACTGCAAGTCGCATTAAAGTTGATGGTGATTCTTGCTGTGAGGGTGAGTGAAATTTTTCTGTCACATCTTGCCTGACCCATTGCATTCAGTGGCATTTCTGCTCTCAGGTTGAATAGAAAGTTTGACTTCCACCTATCTTACCACACACCATTCCCTGAGCAATTCATCATTCACCATCATCCCAGGCACCATGTCTTAAAAACCTGAACTGCCTTGCGCAGTTCCTGCCATTTGCCCAGACATGGCAGATGGGACTATCAGAACCCCCACCTCCCTCTTGTGGGCACGGTCCTGGAAGTCCTGTTGGATGGGGTGGTGCACGGGCCAAACTTCCTCTTCTCCCAGGACCAGCAATGGAGGTCACAACCCAACACCATGCCAGCCTGTACTGAGGATGCAACCTGGGTTGAACCAGGCTGAGCACTGTAGGAAGTAGGTCCATGTTTGCTCTCTTTATTACTTCACACTCACTCTACCTCCTTTACTGTGCCCACATCCCACCAATGCTCAAACTCTATCACTCTCACCAATATTTGCAACATCGTCCCCACTCATCTTTATACATCCCATACTGTACGTGCTCTATCCTGCCCAATCACTTGCTCAGGAAACCTCCAACCCTCCCACCCACCTTCACAAATAACAGTGCCACCCTCTTACATCTTCCATAATACCCGCCTGTCATTCCAGGAGCAAAACAGTTCACAGAAGGAGTCAAGATGGCCAGTGTCCTGCCCTTGATGAAGCTGTGCTCACTCAGCCTTATTTCACGATGCACTTCCAACTACTAGTGAGGAAAGAGCCCAGAGATGCAGCCCGGACCAGTCCATAAACTGGGTGTGTGGACCGTACACAGTATCCTTGGAGCAGCATCACAGATCTAGTTGTTGGTGCAGCCTGAGATGTAGAGTTAAAGTGAAGAAGCGTCCTGTAAGTCAGATGAAGACGAGCCTTCGGGATTCACAGGGGCTGACACAAGTCAGATATCAATGCCCATTGACATGGGGAGTGTGTCACTACACCCATTGGATTGTGCCCTGATATGCCCAACATTGAAGTCTTGCAGCAGCGAGTTGAACCTGCAAAAAGCCTCTCTGGTTTCCAAGTTAAGTTTCTCAATGGCTAGTCTTTTTTAATGGTAAGTTTAGTAAGATCACCAATTGTGGTAAGTTGGCCTATTAACAAGGTGTTTGACAAGCAATGATGACCATCAATTTACAACTCACCACTCTCTCATCAGAATCTCACCATGTGGCTCGGGAAAGTGTACAAGGCAATATGGTCTCAGAGCTGGAATGTTCCTGGCCAAGCATCTCGCTCCATTCTATCATCACTTCATCATATCCAACATTACTCAGAGCCTGGTAGGCATCCATCCACTAAATCTGTTTCTCATCAGATCTTGCCAGACCTGCTGAGTATTCCCAGCATTTTCTGTTTGCATTTTTATGATCAGAGAGGTGCTAAATGATTATTTCTCATCTGTTTTCACTGTGGAACAGGAGAACATTGTAGAGGAGTCAACTGAGTTATGGACTACTAGAATTGAAAGGATTAACGTTAGTAAGAAGGAGGTGTTATCAATTCTAGAAGGTGTGAAGGTAGATAAATCCCCTGGGGCTGGATAGAATTTTTCCGAGGATTCTCTGGGAAGCTAGGGAGGAGGTGGCAGAGCCTTTGGCCTTGATCTTTGAGTCCTCATTGTCTACAGGTTTAGTACCAGAAGACTGGAGGATCGCAAATGTTGTGCCCTTGTTCAAGAAGGGCAGTAGGGATGACCCAGGTAATTATAGACCTGTGAGCCTTACATCTGTTGTAGGACAAGTTTTGGAAAGGATTGTAAGAGATAGGATTTATAATCATCTAGCAAGCAACAATTTGATTGGAGATAGCATGGATTCGTCCATGGTTCGTGTCTCACAAACCTCTGAGTCTTTTGAGAAGGTGACCAAGCATGTGGATGAGGGAAGGGCAGTTGATGTGGTGTACATGGACTTCAGTAAAGCCTTTGATAAGGTTCCACATGGTAGGCTATTGGAGAAAATACAGAGACACGGGATTGAGGGAGATTTAGCAGTTTGGATTAGAAACTGGCTTTCTGTAAGAAGGCAACAAGTGGTGGTTGATGGAAAATATTCACCCTGGAGTCAGGTCACTAGTGGTGTGCCTCAAAGATCCGTTTTGGGACCGCTGCTGTTTGTCATTTTTATAAATGACTTGGACACAGGCATAGGTGGATGGGTTAGTAAGTTTGCAGATGACACTAGAGTCGGTGGAGTCGTGGACAGTGTGGAAGAATGTTGCAGGTCGCAGGGAGACTTGGATAAACTGCAGAATTGGGCTGAAAGGTGGCAAAAGGAGTTCAATGCGGATAAATGTGAGGTGATTCACTTTGGGAAGAATAATAGGAAGGCAGAATACCGGGTCAATGGAAAGATTCTTGGTAGTGCTGATGTGCAGAGGGATTTTGGTGTCCATGTACATAGATCCCTGAAAGCTGCCACCCAGATTGGTAGTGCTGTTAAGAAGGCTTACAGTGTGATAGGTTTTATTGGTAGAGGGATTGAGTTCCAGAGCCGTGATGTCATGCTGCAACTGTACAAAATGCTAGTGCGGCCTCATTTGGAATTTTGTGTGCAGTTCTGGTCGCCCCATTACAGGAAGGATGTGGAAGCATTGGAAAAGGTGCAGAGGAGATTTACCAGGATGTTGCCTGGTCTGGAGCACAGGCCCTATGAAGAAAGGCTGAGGGACTTGGGTCTGTTCTCATTGGAGAGAAGGAGGCTAAGAGGGAATTTAATAGAGACATACAAGATGATCAGAGGATTAGATAGGGTGGACAGTGAGAGTCTTTTTCCGAGGATGATGATGTCAGCTGGTACAAGAAAGCACAGCTACAAATTGACAGGTGATAGATTTAAGACAGATGTCTGAGGCAGGCTCTTTACTCAGAGAGTGGTAAGGGCGTGGAATGCCCTGCCTGCCAAAGTAGTTAACTCAGCCACATTAGGGGCATTTAAACAATCCTTGGATAAGCATATGGATGATGATGGGATAGTGTAGGGGGAGGGGCTTAGATTAGTTCACAGGTCGGCGCAACATCGAGGGCCAAAGGGCCTGTTCTGCGCTGTATTGTTCTAATTTCTGTGTTCTATAGTGTTGTGGGAATGTTAGAGGTATTTTCAGACTCAAACCCCAAGATAATGAGCCTATTTTCATCAAAATGGCAAATCAGTGGTCTTGATTATCAGATTTCTTGTTAATCTTGGTGATTAATCTTGTCTCATGATATTTTTAAGCCTCAGACAAAGATGAAATTTCAGGTTATGTTTATGCAAAAGTTATTTACATAATTTACGTCAGAGCATTAACAACACTACAGGATGAGAATACCAGGGTGGATACACCAGCAGCACGTCAGGAATGGAAGTTGGATGTGGTGTTTAAGAGTACCAAGAAAGGTGAACATAGAATGTTAAAATGGTTGGAATGCTAATAGGATTACATAGGATATAAGGCAGAGGAATTAACCATTCATTTCATCGAGGCAGTGCTGATGTTCAAGCCCCTGCCATCTAAATCTGTTCTCATAAATTATTATTGCCTTGTCCTCCAGAGACATCTCTCACTTTCCCTTGACTGTATGTGTGCTTTTTGTTTCATAGAATCATAGAATCAAGGAATTTTACACTGGAGGAGGCGGCAATTTGGTTCATTGTGTCTGTACTGGGTCATGAAAGAGCTACTCAGTTTGATCCAGTCTCCAGCCATATTCAGCTCTCTTTTGAAACCTTGTATGGAATCTGCTTCCTCTACTCTTCCAGGCAGTGCATTCCAAATCTTAACAGTTCTCAGAGTAAAGAAGTTTCTCCTCATCTCATTCCTAGCTCTCTTGCTGACAATCTTCAAATTATGACCCCTATTTACTGACATTCCAACCAATGGAAACAGAATATCCTTCTTCCTCCTATCAAAATTGTTCATAATCTTGAACACCTCAATAAGGTTACCTCTTAATCTGCTCTACTCCAAGGAGAATAAGTTCAGTTTCTCTAATCTATCGTTACCCAGTCCTGGTATCATTCTCGTAAATCTCCTTTGCAATCTCTCCACAGTTTTAATTTCCTTCCTTTGATAAAGTGCCAGGAAGTGAACACAATGCTCTGATTTTTTTTTTGGGCTTTTTTTTGCTTATTTGTTCCATATCTACTTTCTTCTTAATAAAGAAATGACACCAGGCTGATCAATCATTTCCCAACACTCCGATCCCCAGATACTCCACTTGGAATATTCTCTGCAAATTATTAATTATCTCTTTATCCTTCTAACAATATGGCATCCAGAACAGCACTTATTAGTCTTAGAATGGACCCTTGTGTCTTCCTCTATGGTGGTTTTGGTGGTCAAATACATTTAATGGATGGTTGTGAGCATGTCACATTTCTACCTTTGCAATGATGAAGTCAGGCAATCAATGCCATTAAGGGGCCTCATTTGGGGATGCAATGGCCAAGTGGTATGAATGTTAGGCCATTAATCCAGAGACCCCAGTAATGACCTAGGGACTGGGTTCGAATTCCACCATAGCAGGTGGTGACATTTGAATTCAGTAAAAAGAAGATTCTGGCATTTTGTCCAATGATGACGATGATTGTCAGGAATTGATTAACAGGAGGACCAAACGGAAAGGACTTTTTTCTTTTAAGTACATTTAATGCATTTTACAACACCTAGTATAATCCAGAAGATATTTCAATTCAAAAACAGTAAAAATTATTGGCTCACAGCAACTTGACTCAGTGTCTGCAATGGAAAAGGTAAGTTAACATTTCATAGGTTTCCTTATTCTGAATTTGTGTCTTCCCCCAGAGGCTGGGTGACTTATTCTGAATTTCTAATGCTTTCTGTTTTTAATCTTGGGTTTCCAGTATTTCTTACTTTTTAGAAAAGATCTCTTTGATTTTTTTTACCCTGACTATTCCCCAATCCGCTGCCCAAGAACAATAATCTTCGAGATGCATACCTTAACGTATGTACAATTGACTTTACACAAATTTTTCTACTCCTAACAAGGTTTCACATTTAAAATAAGTCCCTGAAAAAGATGCCATTACATGAACACTAACTGAATTGAAAAATTGCTGTACACTTGTTAGATTAAAACTTCCACGTCCCGAATGGCTGTTACTTATTTAGTTGAGTTGAAATCAGCACAGAGCATGTAAATGTTTTTTACTATATGCAAATAACAGGGTCCTGTGTATAAATATGTCTAGCTTCATGCATACACAAGTGCACCACAATGTGACCCTGGCTGATAAATCTGCATTAGTTGTCAATGTAATTCTTCATGCATTCAGGATTATCCAGCAAACGTTGTCAAATTGCAGAACCACATCAAATGTTGGACACTGTTATGAATTTTACATGCATGGGGCTGTATGGGTACAGTTAGTACTTTGCTTGCTGTAAATAGCCGAACGGCTATATTCTTTGACATGATCCACCAATCTTTGGGACGTACAACCTACATACCTGGCATCTTACTGTTACTGAAATTCATATACTAAATGACAAATTTGTGTGATAAGCAGAAAATCTCTTTGACTTGACAGCAGTATCCTCTTAGTGATGGGCAGTAGTCACGTTACTATCAGATAATAGCTGCTGAAGCACCTGATTGAGATACCTCACTCTCCAGGCAATCAGAGGTAGATTGGGCATTTTTCAGGACCATGAGTGACCACCTGAAGGCCTTTAATGATTCTGCAAGGTATACAGTGTGATATATGAAACTTGTGACATGTACAGACATTGTGTACGTTTCAAAGCAACACACAGATAACAGGGAGGCGATAGCCTAGTGGTATTATAACTGGATTGTTAATCCAGAGATCCAGATAATGTTCTGGGGACCTGGGTTCAAATCCCACCATGGCAGATGGTGGAATTTGAATTCAATAAATAGTTGGAAATAAGAGTCTAATGATGGCCATTGTTGATTGTCAGGGGGAAAACCGATCAGGTTTGCTAATGTCCTTCAGGGAAGGAAACTGCCATCCTTCGGTAGTCTTGCCTACATGTGACTCCAAATCCACAGCAATGTGGTTGACTCTTAACTGCCCTCTTGGCAGTTAGGGATGGGCAATAAATGCTGCCTCACCAGTGATGCCCGCATCCCGTGAATGAATGAATAGAGGAAAAAAAAATTGCTAGTTGATTTCTCAGGGCAACACCCTGAGCAATCAGAGTTAACTTGCCTGGTTTAAAAGTTTAAACGGTCAACTATCATTCATTGGAACATCTTCCATGATAATGCTTCTGCCAATCAGAGTGTACTTGCCAAACAATCAGCACTTCCCTCTCATGCAGTATAAATATTGGTCTACCTTCTTACATTGATACTTCTTGAGAATTGTTCTGACAAACTAAAGTTGAAAAGCATGAACAAAATATTTTTTTCAGCAATAACTCAATAAAATAAAATAAAAGCAATAAAAATAACTCAATCATCTGAAGCAAAGCAACTCGATGTTGGAAGTTTAATAACTTTACCAAGGGAGGAAATGAATGAGGAGCCAGTCAAACATTCCAACTACACATTGTACTAAACATGTCTCCTGTCTGTGTAGTGGATTTCCTCTACATTGTTTTTCACTTGCCTGTTCTTTTTCACATGTTGTTCACCTGTAATAACTTCCAATTCTAAGGAATGTTCTGTAACCTAAACACAACTGTTTTGTTCTCCCCATTAATGCTAGTTGATTTACTGAGTGCTGGAAGAATTTTTTGCCTTTACTTCAGATTTCTGTCCTCTGCAGTGTGCTGAAATTTTCCTTGATGCAGGCCAAACCTAGTTAAAAGCAGCTATAAATGCACAATGCAAAACTACCCACATTGCAACACAACTGTATCACAAGAGATCTCACCACATGACCTTCTGCCTATAAGTAACTCCCACAGGCAAATAGCTAGTTTTATTCCATTTCCAGTACTTCTGTAAAGACAAATTGAAGCATTCAAAGAAAATAAAAAAAAAACTCAATTTTTTTTATGATTTATTCTTACAGATTGCTCTCAGCAGTTTCCAGGAAATCAATCTTTAATTCCTGCATTTTCTAGGTCAGAATCTTCAATAGTTCTCTATCCCAGGCTATAATGATCCTAGGACCTTATAGCACAGAGGAAGGCCATTTGTCCATTATGTTAGATCATTGAAAAATTTTACCAGTTAGACTCTTGTCTCACTCTTCCCTAATAACCCTGCAGAGTTTTCTTTTGCAAATATACATATCCATTTTTCAAACCAGTGTATAAAGTGGGTTTACTGCAGGGGTGGAATAGTGAGGGGTGCAGTTGAGAAAATTTTGGTCAAGGCAAATTATTAGAGCAAAGTAGTAGGAAATTTACTCCGCATTTAACCATGATACTGATCACTTAATGCTGTCACAGACTACACAAATCGGAAGGTATTTCATTCTTGTTTCAGCGAAGGATCCTTCAGTTTGACAAGGACAAATACCAATTAAAATTTATAATAGATTTGTTAGAACATGGCCTTCTTTACCACTGTGGCTATTGAAGCAGAACCTAGAACATTGTTTATTGGGATCTGAAAGCATACTTGAAAGTGAAAGCTATAAAGTATATGAAGGAAGGACAGGAAAGTAGAATTATAGTCCATGGTAACAGATGGGCTAGCATTGGCACTACCTCAGTGGGTCAAATGGCCTCCATTTTACCTACATTTTCTAATGTTCTATAATTCTTGTGTAAACATAACATACTTAACTTGAATAATTAATTAAACAAGCAACTAGTTTACTAATATATGGCAATAATGAACAGGGAAGTATCTACTTGTAACTCCACTGTTATCCCTAGTTATATTACAGAACATAGAACATAGAACAGTGTAGCATAGTAGAGGCCCTTCGGCCCACAATATTGTGTGGAAATTTTACCCTAATTCTAAGGTCTATCTAACTTCCAACCCTACCTTATACTGTCATCCATGTGCCTACCTAATAGCCGCTTAAATGAGGCCGACTCCACTACTCTCTCCAGCAATACATTCCACGCCCGACCACTCTCTGAGTGAAGAGCCTACCTCTGACATCTCCCCGATATCTACCTCCACTCAGTTTAAAACTATGCCACTTGATAACAGCAAGTTCCACCCTAGGAAATAGTCTCTGGCTGTCTACTCTATCTATACCTTTGATCATTTTGTACACCTCTATCAAGTCACCTCTCATCCTTTGTCGTTATAAAGAGAAAAGTCCTAGCTCTCTCAACCATTCCTCTTAAGACCTTCCCTCCATTCCAGGCAACATCCTGATAAATCTCAGCTGCATCTTTTCCAACGCTTCCACATCTTTCCTGTAATGAGGTGGCCAGAACTAGACACAATACTCCAGCTGTGGCCGAACCAGACTTTTGCACAGCTGGAGCATAGCTTCACAGCTCTTGAACTAAATCCCTCTATTAATGAAAGCTAACACACCATATGCCTTCTGAACAATTCTATCTACCTGGGTGGCAGCTTTCAGGGAGCTGTGGCCATGAACTCCAACATCCTTCTGCTCCTCCACATTGCCAAGAATCTTTCTGTTAACCCTGTATTCTGCTTTCAAGTTTGTCCTTCCAAATTAATCACCTCACACTTTTCAGGGTTAAACTCCATCTGCCACTTCTCAGCCCAGCTCTGCATCCTATCAATGTCCCTTTGCAAGCTAGAACAGCCGTCCGCACTGTCCACAATGCGACCCACCTTCATAACTTCTGCAAACTTACTAATCCACCCTTCCACTCCTTCATCCAAATCATTTCCAAAAATCACAAATAGAAGAGGGCCCAGAACAGATCCTTGTGGTACACCACTCGTAACTGAGCACCATGTTGAATATTTTCCATCCACTACCACCTTTTGTCTTTTAAGGGTCAGCCAATTCTGAATCCAATCTGCTACATTTCCCCCTATCCCATCCCTCCTTACCTTCTGCATGAGTCTACCATGGAGAACCTTATCAAAAGCCTTACTTAAATCCATGTATCCCACATCTACTGCTCTACCTTCATCCACATGTTTGGTCACCACTTCAAAGAATTCAGTAAGGTTTGTGAGGCATGATCTACTCCTCACAAATCCATGCTGACTAACACAAATCAAACTGTACCTTTCTAAGTGATCATAAATCTTATCTCTCAAAGCCCTTTCCAATAATTTGCCCACCACTGACATCAGACTAACTGGCCTGTAATTTCCAAGGTTATCCTTATTCCCTTTTTTGAAAAAGAGAATGACATTTGCATCTCTCAAATATTCCAGCACTATACCCATTGATAGGGAGGATGAAAAGATCATCTCCAAAGGCCCTGCGATCTCTTCTCTCGCTTCCCATAGAATCTTGGATAAATCCCATCAGGCCCAGGGGACTGATCTATCTTCAACTTCCTCAAAATTCCTAGCACATCTTCCTTACTAACAGCAACCTACTTTAGCCAACCAGCTATATAAATATAACGTAATGCTTACTTCTCTCATAGACCATTTTAAGCATCACTCTTGTTTAAAGGAGTCATAGAGATATACAGTACAGAAACAGACCCTTTGGCCCAACCCATCCATGTCAACCAGATACTCTATATAAACCTAGTCCCATTTGCCAGCATTTGGCCTATATCCCTCTAAAACCTTTCCTATGCATATCCTCATCCAGATGCCTTTTGAATGTTGTAATTTCACACCCTTCTACCACTTCCTCTGACAGCTCATTCCATATACACATCACCCTCTGCATGAAGAAGTTGCCCTTAAAGTCCTTTTTACATATTTCCCCTCTCACCCTAAACCTATACCCTCTAGTTTTGGACTCTTTGATCCAAAGGAAAATACCTTGTCCATTTACCCTATTCATGCCTCTATTAAATTACCCCATAGCCTCCAACACTCCAGGGAAAATATCCCCAGCCTATTTAGCTTCTTCCTATAGCTTAAAACCTCAAACCCCAGTAAATTCCTTGTAAATCTTTTCTGAACCATTTCAAGTTTCATAAGCACAAGATCCTTCCTATAGCAGGAAGGCCAGAACTGCACACAGTATTCCAAAAGCAGCCAAACCAATGTCCTGTACAGCTGCAACATGACCTCCCAACTCCTGTACTCAAAGCACTGGCTAATAAAGACAAGCACAGCAAACACCTACTTCACTATCCTATCACCAATCAATTACCTACCTGCTCATCTAATTAATGCCTTTGGACACTCACTGGCACCAGCTGAATAAAATTGCAAAAGGAACATCGACTCACCCATTTGCACCAAATTCCTTCATGCAACAAAATACCAAGTTAGCAATCATTCTTCATTACACTCACTCCTTGTTTGTCTCCACTCTGTGTCATTGCAAACATTTTAGCAAGAACTCAGGACACACACAAAGTTGTAGTTGCTAAGTCAAGTTCCTCCTACAGATAACTGTAACTGCTAGGTAGTTTCTATTAAATTAGACTATTTCTAACTGGATTGCGGTCTTTAAAGTTTTAATCTGAATCTTACTATTAATCTAAATCAGGGTTGTCGATCTTTCTGCATCGGGGCTTTATTTAAGATTTTTTCAAGCTCAAGTGATCCATGAACAAATTTTAGAATAATAGCATTTAGTCAAATACTAGACACAAATTTCAAAAATATATCAAATGCAATTAATTTATTTTAAAAGAGGAGAAATTATTGGAAAATTCAAGCATATGAGATTGCGGATAGTGTAGTGAAATGGATAGGGTAAGAGTCATTCAAGAGGCAGCAAACTAGCAGCAATTGTATCATATTCACCCAGTGGAGAGAGTTGTATCGATGATCTACAAGAATCTTATCTCATTGCGCAACAATCAACACCAACAATTCATTGGGATGAACCCAGTGATGAACGTCATGACGACAACAGTCTGCAGACCATACAAGACTGTATATTCCCTTCATGATTAACAGCAGAGCAGCTGAAAGGATGTTGGGAGAGACATCAACCAGGGTCATGGTTGAAAAGTAAGAGGTCATCCACTTAAGGCAGAAATTAGGATTTTTACTTTTCTCCCAGAGAGTGGTGGGCCATTTTTCCTGAGAGCATAGAGGGAAGGTTCATTGAATATTTTCAAAATGGGGTAAATAGATTCCTCACTAACAAGGGAGTCCAATATTATCAGGGGTAGGTCAGAATGTGGAGTTGCGATTTTATGTTACATATGTTTTCACACAAGAATTCCTGCTTAAGGTGCACCAAAAGCCCTGACTCTGCCCCAGTGCTGGGAAAATAAAAGAATGCTACACTCACAGCCAAACCTGACAAGATTAAAATCCTTTTTCTCAATGTACACAAATACTGTTTTTTTTCAAAATGTACACAGTTATGTCTTTCAGGCAACTACCAAGGGGGAAGTCACTTTCCCAAGATTCTCATTTAAAGTGCAGCCTTCAATTTATTCACTGTCAAGTGGCATAATGAAATCAGGAGATAAACTGAATTACTGAGGCCATGATTAAAGACATTTAAAACCGCGTAGTCATCGAGGTCATTGTATATGAACAACAGTGTGCGCATTCACATAATGATTTAAAATACCAAAACCTTCATTATTAAAAGAATTGCTTGGAAAAGGATGGCCGCCTGCCCATTCTGTTGAGGACCAATCTGTCATCCACATTTCCACTATAACTACTACAGTGTTGGTACAAACAACAATCAAAAAGCTTAAGGTGCAAACAGCTACAACCACAGTATTTTTATGTAAACATCCTCAATGATCCTGCATCAGAGGCAGGCAAAAGACTATGTGTAATGCACTTTGGTACTGTCATGACTCAATTGGCAAGAGGGCACCAATAATCAAGGCTCACTACTCCACAAGCTGTCACAAATGTGTACAAACCCAATTAAGTCACCAAGATTACCAATTTGCCTGACGGACTGCTGTTCAGGACAAGAGTAATTCACATCAGATTTCATCATGAACAAGAACATAACTCTATTTATTGTAAACAAACCTAATTTTTAACAAATGGCAGAGGAAATAAAATCACGACTTTACCATTATGTGGTTTGAACTCTGCCCTGTCAATGTTCAAAGCATGCACACATTCATTCACATAAACAGAAAAAACTGTTGAACGCAACTGTTATGGGTCGGAAAGTTTAGACAGGGGAAACAGTCTCTATGGAACAGAAGTCCAGACCACAGGGTTGCAGAATTATTTCTCTCAATTCTTTTGATTGTAGCAATGAAAGCATATTGGTGTCTGCATAGCGCTAGTCAATCTTTGATTCAATAGCAGTTGGGTGGACCAAGGTCTTTCCTCGTGTTAAAAATCTTTTTTAGAGTTGCTGGATTTTCTGCCTTTTGATTCAAACAGAGGTAGTTTTTATTTTCATACTCTGAAAGTCTCTGACTGCACTGCACTCAGAACTGGAGCAAACTATAGCTGGACCAATGTGAGGGCTGTCATCAAGCAATTTTTCCTTCACCCAAAGACTCCCGGTACCACTGTGCCTCATAATGTAACGACTTCATTCCTCCAAATTCAACATAGTCTTGTAAAGCTACAACTGATACACCAGAAAATCCTTCTTGTTTTTATTCCAGTTATAAATGTTGTTAGTATTTTAGTTATATAGCAGTGTCCAACTATCAAATTCCACTTTATAGTCTAAAAGGAAAAATATATGCTCAGTTGCCATCATTCAACATTATTATGATCCCAGCTGATGTTATTACTGGAAAAGTAAGACTAAAATCTGGCTTGATAGATCATGTTTTGTTTTATTTCTTTGGTTTTAATTCGATGGTCTTTCACTGGAATAAAAACATGCAATGACCATAAGACCATAGAAATAGGAATAGGAGGAGGCCATTCAGCTCACAATTCAACAGGATCACAGCTGATCCAAAATTCCTCATTTCCACTTTCCTCCCTTTCCTTGCAACCCTTGATTTGCCTACTGAATAAAAATCTACCTATCTCAGCCTTAGATATGCACAAGGACTCAGTCCCCACAGTCCTCTGAGGCACAGAGTTCCAAAGACTCTCAAACCTCTGAGAAAAAGAACTATCTCAGTCTTGATTTAGTGCCCCTTTCTTCTGAGAGTATGCATCTATAAGACTTAATTTAATTATGCCTTCAATTCCCCAACATGGGAATCTGATAGTCTCTTCCTGGAGCATTCACACATTTGCATTTAAAGTTTCTCTGCTTCAAATAACTCCTTCAGGGTTTTACTCAAATATTTTTGATCTGGAAATTTTGAACTAAGCTCCTTGAAGGGTCTAGGCTCGAAACATCAGCTTTTGTGCCCCTAAGATGCTGCTTGGCTTGCTGTGTTCATCCAGCTCCACACTTTGTTATCTCAGATTCTCCAGCATCTGCAGTTCCCATTATTTCTCTCCTTACACTGTTGTTGCCTTTTGTCTTAACAGTCCTAAAAATATCTTCTTTTCTCGATAACAACTGTTTTACACAACCAGGTTCATACAAGACTTCTGCTAACTGCCCCAAACTGAAATGGAAATCTATTTTCAGTGCAATTCATGTATCCCCTAAATCCAAAAAGACTATAGAACCTTCTATCTGCAAAGTCTGATGCAATATACTCATACTTTGTTCATTTGTAAACTCACCCAATGTAAATAAAAGTCTATTACTCTTCAGGAAGTTTCTCTATAGAGTCATAGTCAAAGAGTCATAGAAACATGCAGAACAAAAACAGACCATTCGCTCCAACCAGTCCATGCTGAATATAATTGCAAACTAAACTAATCCCGCCTGCCTGTGTTTGGCCCAAATCGCTCCAAATCTTTCTTATTCATGTAAGTATCCAAGTGTCTTTTACACACTGTAATGGTACTGCATCCACCTCTTCATCAGACAGTTCATTCCACATGTGAGCCACCATCTGTGTAAAAAGTTTGCCCTTATGTCTTTTTTTTAATTTCTTTCTCCTCGTCTTTAAAATGTACCCCCGGTCTAGAAATCCCTATCTTGGGGGAAAAGAAATCCACCATCAACTCTATCTATACCCTTCATTATTTTATAAACTTCTACAAGCTCCTACGCGCCATTGAAAAATATTATTAAAGCACTTTAGATACACAGAAAACCTATATGCCACTACTTCAAAATTCAAACATCCAAAACAAGCAACATTTAATTATGTAGAAGTCTCACACATTTCATCACAAGATAAAAATCTCAGTTTGTGAAATTGGACAGGGCCTGAAAACAAAGGTATGGATTGCGATACAGAATTGCCCTTTGCCCATGTCTTCACATGCTGGCAGCATATCAAGTTTGTCACTTGAAACGATTACAGCATTGCCGCCAGTGCCAAGGCCACTAATTAGTGGCTGCACATCTGAGCAGAACAACAAAATCATGACAGCTGAACATAATTTAAAGCTAATATGTACCTTTGAAAATGAGGGCAATGGAAGTCATTCCAAAAGTGATATTGACATGTGGAATACTCGATGATTACACAGTATTCTAAGGCAGATGCCCAGAATGCCCAACTCTGCAATAGATGCTCTGGGACAGGAAATGGAAAAGAGAGATGTCATCTATCCTTGGTGGACCAGAGGAACTCACGACAAGAGTTTTGATGGCAGTGGCACAATAGGTCATGACAGCAGCTCTGAGACCCTGGATACAGTACAGTCCTTTCTGCTATTACGGGTCTTTTGTCAATGCGAATTGGCTGTAAGGTCACTGATGAATGATGTTTGTAAAACACAAAAATTCACATACAATGTTGGCTATTGCGCAATTCCAACACTTTAAGTGTCGCAGTGCACAGAGGAATACAATGTTTACACCAACTGTCTCTGTGTTGACCTCGTATGTTCAGCTAACTTGTGTGCTTCGTAGTGAGGTGCTCTTTGAGAGGTACTCCATAATTTTCAGTTTTTTTAAGCAAATTTTGCTGTGTTGCCCATAAATATGGGAAGACAAAGTAACAAGAATGTTTACAATAAGCAGAGACAAGAGACAATGGGAACTGCAGATGCTGGAGAATCCAAGATAACAAAGTGTGGAGCTGGATGAACACAGCAGGCCCAGCAGCATCTCAGGAGCACAAAAGCTGATGTTTCGGGCCTAGACCCTTCATCAGAGAGGGGGATGGGGTGAGGTTTCTGGAATAAATAGGGAGAGAGGGGGAAGTGGAACGAAGATGGAGAGAAAAGAAAATAGGTGGAGAGGAGAGTATAGGTGGGGAGGTAGGGAGGAGATAGGTCAGTCCAGGGAAGACCGACAGGTCAAGGAGGTGGGATGAGGTTAGTAGGTAGGAGATGGAGGTGCAGCTTGAGGTGGGAGGAAGGGATGGGTGAGAGGAAGAACAGATTAGGGAGGCAGAAACAGGCTGGGCTGGTTTTGGGATGCAGTGGGGGGAGGGGACGAACTAGGCTGGTTTTGGAATGCGGTGGAGGAAGGGGAGGTTTTGAAGCTGGTGAAGTCCACATTGATACTATTGGGCTGCAGGGTTCCCAAGCGGAATATGAGTTGCTGTTCCTGCAACCTTCAGGTGGCATCATTGTGGCACTGCAGGAGGCCCATGATGGACATGTTGTCTGAGGAATGGGAGGGGGAGTTAAAATGGTTCGCGACTGGGAGGTGCAGTTGTTTATTGCGAACCAAGTGGAGGTGTTCTGCAAAGCCGTCCCCAAGCCTCTGCTTGGTTTCCCAATGTACAGGAAGCCACACCGGGTGCAATGGATACAGTATCCCACATTGGCAGATGTGCAGGTGAACCTCTGCTTAATATGGAAAGTCATCTTGGGGCCTGGGATGGGGGTGAGGGAGGAGGTGTGGGGGCAAGTGTAGCACTTCCTGCGGTTGCAGGGGAAGGTGCCAGGTGTGGTGGGGTTGGAGGGCAGTGTGGAGCGAACAAAGGAGTCATGGAGAGAGTGGTCTCTCCGGAAAGCAGACAAGGGTGGGGATGGAAAAATGTCTTGGGTGGTGGGGTCGGATTGTAGATGGTGGAATTGTCGGAGGATGATGCGTTGTATCCGGAGGTTGGTGGGGTGGTGTGTGAGAACGAGGGGGGTCCTCTTTGGGCGGTTGTGGCGGGGACGGGTTGTGAGGGATGTGTTGCGGGAAATGCGGGAGACACAGTCAAGGGAGTTCTCGACCACTGCGGGGGGAAAGTTGCGGTCCTTGAAGAACTTGGAAATCTGAGATGTGCGGGAGTGGAATGCCTCATCCTGGGAGCTGATGCGGCGGAGGTGGAGGAATTGGGAATAAGGGATGGAATTTTTGCAGGAGGGTGGGTGGGAGGAGGTGTATTCTAGGTAGCTGTGGGAGGCAGTGGGCTTGAAATGGACATCAGTTACAAGCTGGTTGCCTGAGATGGAGACTGAGAGGTCCAGGAAGGTGAAGGATGTGCTGGAGATGGCCCAGGTGAATTTGAGGTTGGGGTGGAAGCTGTTGGTGAAGTGGATGAACTGTTCGAGCTCCTCTGGGGAGCAAGAGGCGGCGCCGATACAGTCATCAATGTACCGGAGGAAGAGGTGGGGTTTGGGACCTGTGTAGGTGTGGAAGAGGGACTGTTCCACATAACCTACAAAGAGGCAGGCATAGCTGGGGCCCATGCAGGTGCCCATGGCCACCCCCTTTGTCTGTAGGAAGTGGGAGGAATCGAAAGAAAAGTTGTTGAGGGTGAGGACGAGTTCGGCTAGGCGAATGAGGGTGTCGGTGGAGGGGGACTTTCTCTCACCCATCGCTTCCTCCCACCCCAAGCCGCACCTCCATTTCCTACCTACTAACCTCATCCCACCTCCTTGACCTGTCCGTCTTCCCTGGACTGACCTATCCCCTCCCTACCTCCCCACCTATACTCTCCTCTCCACCTATCTTCTTTTCTCTCCATGTTTGGTCCGCCTCCCCCTCTCTCCCTATTTATTCCAGAACCCTCACCCCATCCCCCTCTCTGATGAAGGGTCTAGGCCCAAAACGTCAGCTTTTGTGCTCCTGAGATGCTGCTTGGCCTGCTGTGTTCATCCAGCTTCACACTTTATTATCTTGTTTATAATAAGCATCCTGGTATTAATTTGCAAGTAGTGAATGCAAAAGAAAGGCTATTACACTTGAAGAGAAGCTAGATGTTATAAAGCATTTTGAACTTAATGAAAGAACATGTGATATTGTTTGTGCAACAGGAATAAAGGAAACTATGTTACATACCATTAGAGACAACGCAAAACAAATTAAAGCAAGCTGTATTGCTGAACGAAGCCTGAGTGCTGGCAAATCTGTGAGATCGTGGCCAAAGGAACTTGAAGAGATGGAATGGCTTCTATTTGTGCAGATAGAGGATCAAACAAAAAATGCTCTGGGACCAGCTTTCTCACCATAAAAGAAAATGCCTAAGCAATTTATGAAGACCTAAAGGAAAAAAGGTGAAAATCCTGTATGATGTGCCTGCCTTTCGTGCTAGCAGTGGCTGGTTTGCTGGTTTTAAGGACTGCTATGCTTTCCATAACATGAAGTTGTATGGCAGTGCAGACCATGAACACAGGATGACATTTCCTATCACAGTAAAAAAAATGAGGAAGAGGGCTACAACTGAAATAAAATTTTCAATTTGGATGAGTCAGGTTTATCTTGGAAGCGAATGCCATCAAAAACCTACATTTTTATGAATGAAGCATACTCTCCAGGCTTTAAGGTTGCAAAGGATCATCTTGCTGTGCTGTTGGGTGTCAATGCCAGTGGAAACTTAAAGTTTTAACATCAAGAATGCTATTGACATTATCGAACAGGCCTGTGGTGATGTCAGTAAGGTCTGCTTGCATGCAGTTTGGCGGAAGCTTCTCCCAGATTTTATTCATGATTTTAAAGGCTTTGAACTGTCAGAGGATCAAAGTATATTGTGTTGCTCTTGCAAAGCAAGATGGATTTGAAGAAGTGGATAGTGAGAATGTTGAACAGCTGCTTGTGTCCCACTATGAAGACCTCTCCACAGTCGATCTACAACAACTTGTTACTGAGGAGTAAGTGAAAGCTGGACTTGAAGATGATGAAGTCCAGGATACAACACCATGAGAGCTTTTCACTTCTGTTTTGCCTTCTATCCTGACGGAAATTGAGAAGCAGTTGCAGCTTTTAGAAGACAGTGATTACAACATAGAATGCAGCAGGGTAGCAGTTTGAGAAATAAGATCTTACTTGGCACCCTACGAACTGCTTCTTTATGAAAGAAGAAAAAGGACAAAGCAGCAAAAACTGATGTCTTTTTTAAGCCAACACCCAAGTAACAGTCAGAAAGCAATGAACCACAGCCATCCACTTCTGGATTAACTATTTTTTGTCCCATCCCTGCAACCACAGCTGCACCTGAAGGTTGTGATAACAATAACCCTCAATCTCTATCTTAACAACTCAGCAACCTCAAAACCCCCCCCCTCCCAGTAAGCTATCTTCAATTTTTTTTTAGGTAAAGTGTTAAATTTACTGTACTGGTTCATTATTAGATATGAATTTAACATTTATTAAAGCTGTTCTATCCTTTCTGTTCAGCTAACTACTATATTTGTTTTGATTTTGAATAATAATTTTGGTGGTCTGACCCTAACCTATTTTTCCATAAGCCTTGTTACTTTTATTGTGCAATTTTCTATTCACAGGAGTGCAACTTTTACATTATAGCAGAAAAGACTATACTGTAAAATGTTCAGTGACCTGACACAAGTAGTCAAGGTTAGTAAATATATCTTTAACAGTACCATTAGTTTCACACATCACTAAACACACTGCACCACCAATACTCACCTACCAACAATTGCTATCAATCACAACTCAAACCTATCATTCTCATACATATCATTTGCTCAGCCTCAAACACTTAGCCCTGACATAAGCCCCATACCCAGAGTTCACAGCTAGCACACACACAGAGTCAGTGATTCAAACATGATAGCTGCATCACTCATACGCATGGTACACAGTCACCGCCAGTCTCTTGCAGGACAATATCACACAAAACTGAAGGCAACCTAACAGGGTAGAGGACAGGTCTTCTCTATACCTCCCTTTATGGGCAAGAAAATTATCACCATCATTGAGGAGCCATTGCTGAGGCTGAGGCTGAGGCTGAGGCTAGGGATGAGATTGGAACAATTAGAGTAATAAAGTCATAGAAATACAGAGCGCAGAAACAGACTCTTCGGTCCAATTTGTCCATGCTGACCAAATATCCTAAATAAATCTAGTCCTATTTGACTGCATTTTACCCTATATCCCTCTAAACCCTTCCTTTTCATGTACTCATCCATATGCCTTTTAAATGTTGTAAATGTATCAGCTTCCACCACTTCTTCTGACAGCTTATTCCATACACACATCACATTTTGTATGAAGATGTTGCCCCTTAGGTCCCTTTTAAATCTTTCTCTCTCACCGTGAACGTATGTACTCTAGTTTTGGATTCCCCCACCCTGGGGAAAAGGCATTGTCTATTTACGCTATATTTTCGTAAGTAATCCTCCTTGTCACATCTCACTTATCTATCATGCATAATTTCTTCTGCTAATGTTCAGCTTTTGTCATATGAGGACCGCATTACTTGCCAATCCCTAATTTTCTTTGAGAAGGTGGTGATTAACAGCCTCTTGAACTAATACACTCCACATGCTATAAATTCATCCATAGTGCTATTAGGAAGGGAGTTCCAGGGTTTTGATTCTGCGACAGTATAGGAATGGCAACATAATTCCAAGTCAGGATGGTGTGTTGCTTGGAGAAGAACTCAGATTGGAATCAGAGAGTAAGGCACTTGGCTTGCAATTCCCAGCTTCTGATCTATCCCTGTGGTCACAGCACTCATGTGGCTGATCCAGTATAGTTTCTGTTCAATGCTCATTTCAAGAATGTTACTAGTAGGGACAGTGGATTCCCTCATATAATTGAATGGCAAGCAGGGATTGTTAGACCAATTCCTGTTGGAGCAGGTCATTTCCCAGCATTTGTGTGGAATCACTTATAAACCCAGCCTGAATGTCCTCCAGGTCTTGATGCATTTGAACACTGACTGCTACTGTAACTGAAGAGCGGAAAATATATTGAACATTGTGCAATGATCAGGATACTTCCTCATTTCTGATGACAAAGCTGAAGATGATTGGAGCTTGGACACGATATGGAATCTCCAACAGCAATATCCTGGGACTGAAAGGATTGGACACTAACAATGGCGCCCATCTTTTTCTGTGTTAGGTATGATTCCAACCTCCATTCTGTCTCCAAGCTCTAATTTTATTAGAGCTCCTTGTTCCCATACTCACATCCTACTCTGATGTCAAGGGTAGTCAAGTTTCTTCAATAATTCAATTTTTCTACCCATGTTTGGACTCAGGTTGTAGTGAAATATGGAACTGAGTGACCCTGGTAAACCTACTCTGAATGTTGATAGCACTGTTGGTGACATCTTCCATTATGTTACAGGTGATTGAGGGTAGACTGATAGGGCAGTAATTGGCTGGGTTTGATTTGTCCTGCTTTTTGTGAACCCGACATAACGGTGCAATTTTCCACTTCTTCATATAGATGCCAGTGTTGTAACTGTACTGGAACAGCTTGCTTGGAGGTATGGCAGATTTGAGAGCACTGGTCCTCAGTCCAATTGCCAGAATGTTAAGAAAGGCCTTAACCTTTGCATTATATAGTGCCTCCAACCATTTCTTGACATCATGAGGAGCAAATTAAGTTGGCTCAAGTCTGGCAAATGTGACGCTGGAGGTCTCAGGAGGAGTTGAATTGTCCACTTGGTGCTACTGGCCAAAGGTGCTGTTACGTACACAAAAGCTGCACCGTTATGCTGGATAATAAAATGTGAGGCTGGATGAACAAAGCAAGCCAAGCAGCATCTCAGGACCACAAAAGCTGACGTTTCGGGCCTAGACCCTTCATCAGAGAGGGGGATGGGGAGAGGGTTCTGGAATAAATAGGGAGAGAGGGGGTGGCGGACCAAACATGGAGAGAAAAGAAGATAGGTGGAGAGGAGAGTATAGGTGGGGAGGTAGGGAGGGGATAGGTCAGTCCAGGGAAGACGGACAGGTCAAGGAGCTGGGATGAGGTTAGTACGTAGGAGATGGGGGTGGGGCTTGGGGCGGGAGGAAGGGATGGGTGAGAGGAAGAACAGGTTAGGGAGGCAGAGACAGGTTGGACTGGCTTTGGGATGCAGTGGGTGGAGGGGAAGAGCTGGGCTGGTTGTGTGGTGCAGTGGGGGGAGGGGACGAACTGGGCTGGTTTAGGGATGCGATGGGGGAAGGGGAGATTTTGAAACTGGATTTTGAAACCCAGAGGAGCTCGAACAGTTCATCCACTTCACCAACACCTTCCACCCCAACCTTCAGTTCACCTGGGCCATCTCCAGCACATCCCTCACCTTCCTGGACCTCTCAGTCTCCATCTCAGGCAACCAACTTGTAACTGATGTCCATTTCAAGCCCACCGACTCCCACAGCTACCTAGAATACACCTCCTCCCACCCACCCTCCTGCAAAAATTCCATCCCCTATTCCCACTTCCTCCGCCTCTGCCGCATCTGCTCCCATGATAAGACATTCCACTCCCGCACATCCCAGATGTCCAAGTTCTTCAAGGACCGCAACATTCCCCCCACAGTGATCGAGAAAGCCCTTGACCGCGTCTCCCGCATTTCCCGCAACACATCCCTCAGAACCCGCCCCCGCCACAACCGCCCAAAGAGGATCCCCCTCATTCTCACACACAACCCCACCAACCTCCAGATACAACGTATCATCCTCCGACATTTCCGCCATTTACAATCCGACCCCACCACCCAAGACATTTTTCCATCCCCACCCCTGTCTGCTTTCCGGAGAGACCACTCTCTCCGTGACTCCCTTGTTCGCTCCACACTGCCCTCCAACCCCACCACACCTGGCACCTTCCCCTGCAAACGCAGGAAGTGCTACACTTGCCCCCACACCTCCTCCCTCACCCCTATCCCAGGCCCCAAGATGACATTCCACATTAAGCAGAGGTTCACCTGCACATCTGCCAATGTGGTATACTGCATCCACTGTACCCAGTGTGTCTTCCTCTACATTGGGGAAACCAAGCGGAGGCTTGGGGACCGCTTTGCAGAACACCTCTGCTCAGTTCGCAACAAACAACTGCACCTCCCAGTCGCAAACCATTTCCACTCCCCCTCCCATTCTTTAGATGACATGTCCATCATGGGCCTCCTGCAGTGCCACAATGATGCCACCCGAAGGTTGCAGGAACAGCAACTCATATCCCACCTGGGAACCCTGCAGCCTAATGGTATCAATGTGGACTTCACCAGTTTCAAAATCTCCCCTTCCCCCACCGCATCCCTAAACCAGCCCAGTTCGTCCCCTCCCCCCACTGCACCACACAACCAGCCCAGCTCTTCCCCTCCACCCACTGCATCCCAAAACCAGTCCAACCTGTCTCTGCCTCCCTAACCTGTTCTTCCTCTCACCCATCCCTTCCTCCCACCCCAAGCCGCACCCCCATCTCCTATGTACTAACCTCATCCCATCTCCTTGACCTGTCCGTCTTCCCTGGACTGACCTATCCCCTCCCTACCTCCCCACCTATACCCTCTCCACCTATCTTCTTTTCTCTCCATCTTCGGTCCGCCTCCCCCTCTCTCCCTATTTATTCCAGAACCCTCGCCCCATTCCCCTCTCTGATGAAGGGTCTAGGCCCGAAACGTCAGCTTTTGTGCTCCTGAGATGCTGCTTGGCCTGCTGTATTCATCCAGCCTCACATTTTATTATCTTGGATTTTCCAGCATCTGCAGTTCCCACTATCTCTGACGCCGTTATGCTGGGTTCACCCATCATTAATGTTGAGGATATCCTCCACCTCCTCCTCGTCCATGGCCATTCACAACTGGGCATAGCAAGATTGTAGAGCTTAGATCTGATCCACTGGTTCTAGAATTACCTTGTACTGTCTATCTCATGCTGCTTCCACACTGTGGCATCCACAAAGTCCTGTATTTTAGCTTCATCAGGGTGATATCTTATTTTAGGTATGCCTCTTGCAGTTCCTGGTATGATGTCCTGCATTTTTCACTGTATATTCACCTGGCCTGGTGATATGGAAAAATCTAATACACCCAGCTAAAAACTAACAGATTGTGGTTGAACACAATTCTGCTGCTGCTGATGGCCAACAGCACCTCATGGATGCTCATTTTGGAGCTGCTAGGTCTGTACTGAATCCATTCCATTTAGCATGATGATAGTGCCACACAACACTGGAGACACTGGATAATATAAAGGCTATGGATCCTGACAACATTTCTGCAACAGTACTGAAGACTATGCTCCAGAACTTGCCAAGTTGCGCCAGTTCAGTTACAACACTGGCATCTACCAGACAATGTGGAATGTTGCCCAGATACGTCCTGTACAACAACCAAAACTGTAAGACAACTCTAACCCAGCTAATTAACACCCGACTAGTCTACTCTTGATCATCAGTAAAGTGATGGAAGGTGTCATCACCAGTGCTATCGAGCAGTACCTGCTCAGTAGTAACCTTCTCAGTGATGCCCAGTTTGGGCTCCACCAGGGCCACTCAGCTTCTGACCTTATCATAGCCTTGGTTCAAACATAGACAAAAGAGCTGAATTCCAAAGGTGAGGTGAGAGTGACAACCCTTGACATCAAGGCTACATTCAACCGAGTGTGGCTTTAAGGAGCCCTAGCAAAACTGGAATCAATGGGTATCAGGGGAAAACTCTCCACTGGTTAGAGTCATACCTAGCACATAGGAAGATGATTGTGGTCATTGGAGGTCAGTTATCTTAGTTCCAAAAACATCACTGCAGGAGTACCGCAGGGAAGTGTCCTAGGCTCAAACATCTTCAGCTATTTCATCCATGACCTTCCTTCTATCATAAGGTCAAAAGTTGGGATGTTCGCCGATGATGGCACAGTGTTCAGCACCATCCATGTCTCCTCAGATATTGAAGTAGTCCATGTTCACAAGCAACAAAATCTGGACAGTATCCTATCTGGAGTAGTCAAGTACCAAATATCCTATCTGGAGTTGTCAAGTGCCAAATAATGTTCACAGCATGCAAATGCCACACTGTAGCAATCTCCAATAAGTGAAAATGCAACCACTGATCTTTGACATTCAAAGGTGTTACTGAATCCGCCAATATCAACATCCTTGGAATTATCATTGACCAGAAACTCAGTTGGACTCACCACGTAAACAGAGTGGCTACAAGCCGAGGTCAGAGGTCAAGTAACTTACCTCTTGACTCTCCAAAGCCTGTCAACCATCATTAAGGTACAAAGCAAGGAATATGATAGAAGACTCCACCACTTGCCTGAATGGGTGCAGCTCCCACAATACTCAGAAATTTTGACATCATCCAGGACAATGCAGCCCTTTTGATTGGCATCATATCCACAACATCCACTCCCTCTACCAAACACGCTCAATAGCAGCAGTGTGTACCACCTACAAATGCGTTGCAAAGTTTCACCAAAGATCATTGGGCAGATCCTTCCTAACCCCTAAACACTTCCATTCTAGAAGGACAAGGGTATCAGGCACATGGGAACACCACCAATGTTAAGTTCCCCTCCAAGCCACCCACCATCTCACATGGAAATATATTACAGTTCCTTCAACATCTCTGGGTCAAAATCCTGGAGTTCCCTCCCTAATTGCATTGTGGGCCAACCTACAGTGCATGGTCTATACTGGTTCAAAATGTCAGCTCACCACCACCTGCTCAAGGGCAACTAGTGACCAGACAACAGTATCCACATCCCACAAGTGAATTAAAGATAGACAGTATTGAGGATCTGTTCAGTGTGAAAATGGGACTATGTCTTCCTAAGTACTATGTGATGGTCACTCCTACTGATACTGTCAGGGATGGTTACTTCTGGTCTAAAGTCAAGTTGTTTTATCTCCAATTGTTTCCAAACTGAAAATTGTGTTAGGAAGCCCTACCAGCTTCCTCCACAGCTGCACACCACCCCACCCCAACACCCAATGTCTCATTGTCACCCTCCTTTTGCGCATTTCTCCTTTAAGATATCCAAGGACTGTAAAGTGGTGAGGGCAGAGGTTAGAAAGCAGGAAGACGTCTGCTTGGACACGGACACCTTCCTAATAATTGGCAGCGCTGTTCTTGACCTAGTCTGATATTACAGCTATGGCTGCAGCAGTTGTCAGATTTTTGAAAGCATCCCCTTTGAACTAGAAACATCAAACACATTGGCCCTTACTGAGATTTAGGTCGGAGAATTGTTGGTCAGGTATATCTTCCAGCTGAAAGGCATTCTACACATCCACCTCCTTTCACTTGAAACAGTATTAGCTGTTCTGTGTGACCTCAGATGATTCTTGCTGTCAAGTTGTTTCCAAAGGGGAAAGCATATGACTGCACCCATACTTGCAGAATCGTTGAGGCTGGGACTAAGTCTTTCAACAATTGTAGAGAATGCAAAAAACCATCAAGCACTTCCAAACGTTTAGCCAGAATATGTTAAAAGTACTAACCTAAAAATAGTTTGCAAATGTGTTAAATATGCCGTTGCAGGTCACGGGTTGCAGGGTACCTGAACTGGTGTTCAGCTGTACAAGGTGATTGGAGGCATGAGCTGGACAACTGAACTCCACAACAGAAGATCTGTCATAAAATCAGTGCAGTACTGTGATCCAATGCCATGTGTTCTTCTGACAGAAACTCCCTTTGCACTCATGAATGCTTCAACAAAATGATTTCTAGCATAGCTCACACCTGAAGGCTGAATATAGGCAAAATATTCTGGAAGAAAAATCCTTCACCTACAAATCTGGGCATTGAGCACCTGACATTCATGGTCTCGAGACCCTGAGTTATGAGCAAATCTGACCAAAATCACGTCAAATGTCACAGCTGGTCACCAGCCTGAAACCCCCAACATCGATCACATAAGCACACCTCATGAATCAGTGAAAGAGAGGCAGATGTTCAATTTGCAGTGAGAACTATTAAGGAAATTGTGGACTTAGATTAAAAAGTAGGCAATGATGAACACTCTTCTGGAATGAGAAATGGGAGTTAAAGTAGCTTAATGGCTTCAAAAGAAAAAGAACTGAAGTAATATGGAAAAAAAATCCAATGAACAAAAAATGTCTTTTAGAAAAAGTAAAGAAAAATGGGAATTTCCTTGGGGAAATTGTTCCTTCTCCATCGCCATACATGGAAACCCCAATAATTAATGCCCAATGGATGACCCTTCCCTCCTCTAACGAATATTAATGTTATCATTTCCATCTTCAAGATTCAGGCCCTCAGGCCTGTTCTTGGGTCCTTCCAGTTGGGCCTCAGTAATAGTCATCCACTGACACTCTAATCTGACTCGAACAACGGCCATCACTGCGGATTACCTGCAGGCCCAGCGTTGGTCAATGAGCCTATTGAGGTGCCCGAGACTAGATAGTTGCCACCCATTTGATGGGCCATCAGACCTCGGGTAGATCTTCCAGCCAATGGGAGCAGAAGTCAGGCGCTGAATCAATTAACAGTTCGGTGCCATGAAATTGCCTCCTGGCCACTCAGTATCCAGATTCTGAGTTGAAACTAATGGCCACTGTTTTAAAATAAAACTCCCCCAATGATTTCCAATTCCACTATCACAGGTGAAGAGATAACAGGAACTGCAGATGCTGGAGAATTCGAGTCAACAAGTTGTGGAGCTGGATGAACGCAGCAGACCAAGCAGCATTTTAGGAGCAGGAAAGCTGACGTGTCAGGCCTAGACACTTCATCAGAAATGTGGGAGAGGAAGAGGGTTCTGAAATAAATAGGGAGAGAAGGGGAGGCAGATCGAAGATGGATAAGGGAGAAGATAGTGGAGGGGAGGCAGACAAGTTAAAGAGGCAAGGCTGGAGCCAGTAAAAGTTAGTGCAGGTGGGGAGTTAGAGAGGAGATAGGTCAGTCCAGGGAGGATGGACAGGTCAAGCGGGTTGGGTGAGGTTAGTAGGTAGGAAATGGGAGTGCAGCTTGAGGTGGGAGGACAGGACAGATGAAAGGAAGAACAGGTTAGGGAGGCAGGAATGAACTGGGCTGGTTTTGGGATGCAGTAGCCAGAGGAGAGATTTTGACGCTTGTGAAAACCACATTGATGCCATTGGGCAGCAGGGTTCCCAAGCGGAAAATGAGTTGCTGTTCCTGCAACCTTCTGGGTGGCATCGTTGTGGCACTGCAGGAGGCCCAGGATGGAAATTTCGTCTGAGGAATGGGAGGGGGAGTTGAAATGGTGCGAGACTGGGAGGTGCAGTTGTTTATTATGAACCCAGCGTAGGTGTTCTGCAAAGCAGTCCCCGAGCTTCGGCTTGGTTTCCCCGAGTAGAGGAGGACACAATGGGTACATCAGATGCAATATACCACATAGGCAGATGTGCAGGTGAACATCTGCTTGATATGGAAAGTCATCTTGGGGCCCGGGATGAGTGTGAGGGAGGTGGTGTGGGACAGGCGTAGCACTTCCTGGAGTTGCAGGGGAAGGTGCCGTGTGTGGTGGGGTTGGAGGGGAGTGTGGAGTGGACAAGGGAGTCGCGGAGAGAGTGGTCCCTCCATGCTTGGGTGTTGGGATCGCCCACCCCCACCCCCGCCCCCTTGTCTGCTTCAGGGAGGGACAACTCCCTCCATGACACCCTTGTCTGCTCCACACTTCCCTTCCCCACCACATTCCAAAACCAGCCCAGCTCATCCCCGCCTTCCTAACCTGTCCTTCCTCCCACCTATCCTCTCCTCCCACCTCAAGCCCCACCCCACTCTCCTACCTACTAACCTTATCCCGCCCCCTTGACCTGTCCATCCTGCCTGGATTGACCTATTCCCTCCCTACCTCCCCACCCACACTCATCTTTACTGGGTCCATCCCGCCTCTTTCTCACTATCCATCTTCTACCTGCCTTCCCCTCTCTCCCTATTTTTTTCAGAACAGTCTTCCCCTCCCCCATTTCTGAAGGAGGGTCTATGCTCGAAACATCAGCTTTCCTGCTCGGCCTGCTGTGTTCATCCAGCTTTACAATTTGTCATTTGTAAAACTATTCAATTCTGTTTGAGAAGGGGTCTACTTTCACCTTCTCAAGCTCAGTCAGGGATGGGGATTGTAAAATACAAATGAATCAGAACTGCGGTCTTATTTGATGCCAGAGTAGCCTCAATGGGCTGAATGGTCTACTTTGGCTCCTATTTTATATGTTTGCACAAAATAAATTTCTTGCCTGTGACATCTACAGCCGAGAAACTAATAGAAAATAATGGCATTGTTGAAACAGTAGTTACCGTATTAATTACCAGCCCAAAGTTTCTATGGTGTCTTTAAGAGGTAATTAGTATGCTAATCCAACAAATTGTTCACATAAAAAAGAGGGTAAGATGCCATTGATGCAATGCAAACCACAAACGCAGCATAAATCAGCCAGCATGCTCTGAAGATTCACAACTGCTCGGAACTTCTTCATGCCCTGAATTTGCTGTATGATTTGCACATCAGTGATATCATTTATCTACTGTTACATTTCCAAAAAATATTTGCTCCATTGTGTGCCTGGAACAGAAAGATATGGATTGAACCTTGATAAGACAAAACTTGACTGTTAATGAAAGAGAAAGTTTTTTTGTTTAATATTGGGCTGCTAAATGTAACAGACGAAGTAAGTTTTAATGCAGAACTGCACTATTCAACCTGTTCCACCATTCACTGTGTTCATGGCTTATTGTTGGCCGTTAACGCTACTTTACTGTACACCTTCCAAAACCATTGACTCCCGTGTTAATCCAAAATACATCTCACTCAGCCTTGTGTTTAGTCAGTCACCAAGCCCTGATTGTTCTCTGGGGAAGGGAATTCTGCAAACTAATGAACGCTGAGAGAAAATATTTATCCAAATCTTGAATGGGAGATCTCTAAATTTTAAACGGTGCTGGTACATTTCTCCAGAACGGGAGGCATCCTCTCAAAATTGACCCTAGTGAGTCCTCTCAGTATCTTATCTCTTTCATAAATCACCTTGTAATCTTCTAAACTGTATGTAACCTAAATCTGCTCAACATTTTCTCCTGAACTAACCTTTTCATCCCAGGCATCAGTTGAAAGAACCTTCACTGAACATGTACTGTTGGCTCTGCTATAACACGACAGTCATGTCCCTGCGCTACATCGGGTTAATGAAAATCACACTATAGAAATAATTTGACTTATGGGAAAAGCAGGTTAGGGGCAGACCACCCAAAAATATCACTCAAAATCCTAACACGAAGGATAATACTGTTTAAATAAATGTTCAAATCATATCCAATCATGAAATAAAAGTAAATTTGCCATCTTACCTTGAAAAAAGGTCAAGATAACTTGATGGGGGAGGAGGTTTTGATGTTGCTCTGTAATTAATGCAGGGGCTGAGGGTTATCATCATCATCATTATCATCATCAGCACCTTCAGGTGCAGTTGTGACTGCAGGGTTAGGGTGAAAAATAATTAATCCGGAAGTGGGTGGCTGTGGTTCATTGTCTTCTGAATATTTCTTGGAGGTTGCTTTAAAAAAGACATCAAGTTTTTGCTGTTTTGCCCTTTATCTCCAAGAACTGCTACCCTGTTGCTTTTCCTTTTCTTTTTCTTTTGGGCCTAGACCCTTTCTGATGAAGGGTCTAGGCCCAATACATCAGCTTTTGTGCTCCTAAGATGCTGCTTGGCCTGCTGTGTTCATCCAGCCCCACACTTTGTTATCTTGGATTCTCCAGCATCTGCAGTTCCCATTAACCCTGTTGCTTTCTGCATTGTTATCGTTCTTGTCTCAGAATTGTAACAGCTTCTGAATTTCCCACAGGATAGAAAACAAAACAGAAGTGGAAAGCTCTTGTGGTGCTGCAACCTGGACTTCACCTTCTTCATCTCCAGCTTCCACTTCCCTCTCAGTGACAAGATGTTGTAGATCAGCTGCAGAGAGGTCTCCACAATGGGACTCCAGCAGCTCCTCAACATGCAAGTTCAATACAACAATCATGTCATGCCAGCACGGAGACTCTTTCGGCTCTAATATTGTGCATATTCAGGACAAAGCCTGTAAAACGATCATGTGATGTCAACACGTACTCCTCCACACACCAATGGAATCACATTGTAGCCAACACAAGAGCGTTTTAGAAACAGCATCACCGTATTCATCAGTTGTATTACAGACAATTTGTGTTGATAAGACGCACTTTATTGCAGAACAAACTGTAAATTAGGAGCACAGTTAGGCCATTTGTCCTCTCATGTCTGCTCCATGATTTAATAAAATCATGACTGATCTAATTGTCTCCTCCATACCCTCAGTACCACTTGATTCCCTTGTTAGTCAAAACTATATCTACCTCTACTTTCAAAATTTTTAATCACCCAGCCTTCATCATTCTCTGAGGAAGAATGTTTCAGAGGCACACAACTTTCTGAAAGCAAAATATAGCTGAATCTGGCTCATATTAGAGAGCCATTATTTTTAAACTTTGTCCTACAGTTCTCTGTCTTCCACAAGAGGAATCATAATTTCAGAAACCGCCTTATCAGATCCCTTCAGATTCTTATATGTTGCATTATGATTGTATCTCGCTCTTCTAAATTCCAATAGATAAAAGTCAACTTGACCAATCTTTCCTTATAGGCTAACCCCTCACCCAAGGAGTTATTTCAAGCTTCCAATGCAGTTTTATCATAAGGAGACCAAACCTAGGCACAATATTCCAAATGTGGTCTATCTGAGGCCCTGTACATCTGCTGTAATACTTTCCTACTTTTATCCATGATACCCCTTGAAATAAATATCAGCACACCTTATATTTGCCTTCCTAAACATCAATTGCACCTGACGTTTTCTATTGACTTTTTGTGATTCATGTAAGTCTGTACTGTAGAATGTTGAATAATGTACTACTTTTCTGTTCTTCTTGCCAAAGTGGATAACTTCAACACTTCCTACATTATAATCCATCTGTCAAAGTTTTGCCCACTCATATAACTTTCCTGCTTTTAGGTTAAGAAAGACAATGTAACTTAATGGGTTAAAATTAGGAAATTAGAAACAAGAAATGAAGGCAGAATATTTTTACAAAAACCAGTAATAGATGTGGAATAAGCTACCAGAGAGAACAACTGAAATGTAAAAATTCATGAGGTAATTTGATGGATTTCTATGGAGACAATGTATTATGGCAGATATGTGATCAACTGAAAATAACGATAATCTCATTGGCCCTAAAAGCCCATTTGAGATTCTAATTTGTTTTGACTCTTTATGAACTAAATATGCTTCTCTAGCAAATCATGATGAGCAAAAATTATAGCATTAAATGTGCAAAACTGATTTGGTGGCACAGTGGTTAGCATTGCTGCCTCACAACACTCAGGTCCTGGGTTAGACCATAAAACATAGGAGCAGAAATTAGGACATTCAGCCCATCAAGTCTGCTCCACTTTTCAATCTTGGTTGATAAGTTTCTCAACCTCATTCTACAGCTTTCTCCCCATAATTCTTGATCCCCAATCCTACCTTGGCTGACTTTGTGAAGTTTGCATGTTCCCCCTTGTGTCTGTGTGGTTTTCTGCCAGATGCTGCTTTCCTCCATTAGTCGCAAGATGTCCAGACTTTTTGGATTGGCTGTGCTAAATCTCCCTGTAGTGTCCAGGGGTGTGCAGACTAGGTGGATTAGCCATGGTAAAATGCGGGGTTACAGGGATGGAGGGGATGTTTTTCAAAAGGTCAGTGGAGGCCTGATGGACTGAATGACACCTTGCTGCACTGTAGAGCTTCTCTGACTCCATATTTGAATCTGGAAGAGTGTTTTTTCTGCTTCCGAGTATTTTATAAGATACTAGCCTGGAGTAACTAAACAATTGCCTGTGCTGCTGACTTCACCCAGTACAGAGCAGCCTAAAATTTACTCTGCCCAGTCAGCTGTGAGAAGTTACCGATAATGTCACCTTTTGCCCTCAGCTCCCAACAGTAATCAGTCCCAAATCCCGTAATATTGAAATTCTGCTACAGACCTTCAGGAGGTTAATTAACAATCAGGTCTTTAACATTGTCATCACGAAATAAGAAGATTGCAAACAGGATAAATAGCTGCGCTCTCTAACTGGCCTGCCCAGCTATAGAATTAATGTAGACTCATGAAGAGGGATGAGACTGAAACCTCTCACAGAATCACATATTCTGAAAATGAATGCAGTGGCACCGATTTGCACACAACAGCCAGGGGCAGTGGTATGAGGTCCTTGAGTAGGCTGCCCATAGGCCTTCTCACCATGGAGTTACTTTCAGTAATTAAAGAAGGGATGGTATATTCCCCACCTGTCACCCTCATTCCTGATTATTTGCCCTTTGTGTCCCTCCCACATCTTTTTTTCTGACCTACCTTTACATTCTCAGCAATTTTGGTTCCCTGTGGTCTGCCCCTTCATCCAAGTCAATTGGATAGACTGTAAATACTTGAAATCCCATGCAGCACTGACGGGGAAGTCACTGAGTTTCAGTTGAAAGAGAGCCAACTACACCTCACCCTCCCTTGCCAAAATCGTGGCACAGAGTGAGTATCCAGCATTGCAGAGCTCTCTGTTGTGCAGGGGGACATTGGCTACATACACATTGCTTCCTGGATGCTACAAAACAAATCAGTAACCATAGGCATTATCTCACACAAGAATTCTGGTAGCAATCACAATGTCCTCCTTCTATGGCAGTCCATTACACCAATTACACTTGAGTCAGAACCAACAGGTGGCGGCTGGAAATGAGAAGGACAGGTGAATGTGGCTCATGATTCAAGAAAACAGCCCCCCTTGCAACCGTACATCACAAATACAACGAGAACTGAAACAAAGTTCACAGAGAAGACCAATGACACCTGAAACAGCACCTTTATCTACCTGCACCACTCTCAGCAGACCTGCAGTACTCTGCATGGCATTGGTCAAAATTTGCCGTGTTCCATACCACACTTTACAATTTCAGCTTCATAACGGCACAGTACTAGCCATGGGACATACTGTGCCTAGCTGAGGGACATGAGAAGATAAAGAGGAAAAAGAAGACAATACAGACAGCTCCTTTCTGGCCACACTGTTCAGGAAGAATGTGTTCCAGTGTATGCCAATAACTGCAATTCTAATTCACCTTTCATCGCATTCATCAACAAACACTTCCCCTGCCTTCAGCTACTGAGCATCACAGCTTTGCCACAATGTAAAAACAAACATTCCAGATAGCACTTATAAATCAAATCCTTATAGTACTGCATGTGAATATAAATGAATCACCCATGTTTATTCCCTTGATGCTTCTGTTCTATGTATCATCGCCTGTCTCAGTACTATCTCGTTTCAATACACACAGACAAAGAAGGGCATGGATTCAACTGGGACAACACATCCATAATAGCACAGGCCAACCACAGACATGCCTGGGAGGCCTGGCATTCTAACCGACGACGATAGACCCAACACCACAGTTAGTGAACTGGGTTACAATAACCCTGAAGAAATTACACAACTCAGGAGATATCAGCAAGACAGACAAGATCCAACACACCCAGCTTCCATGGACTGCCCAAGGTACACCAGCCAGTGGTCGCCTTCAGACATATTGTCTCACTACTAGGCACAACAAAATATAAACTAGCCAAGAACTACAACAGAAACTGAAATACTTAGCAGACAACTCTACCCACTCCATCCACTTCTCCCAAGAATCCCTCAACATCAAGGACACCAGAACAGAAGAAGATGAGATAATGATATCCTTCGATGCAACTGCACTATTTACATCCATAAACTTTGGCCTAGCCAAGGAAACAATTACCACACTGCTGTTGGATTCATGCCTCACAACCCACTTCACTTTCAAAGACCATATATTCAAACAAATCAACAGTACACCAATGGGGTCCCCAATATCAGGACTGATTGCAGAAGCAGTAATGCAAAGGTTAGAACATATAGCGCTCCCCACTATACAACCCAAACTCTGAGTCTGCTATGTAAATGATACCTTCATGATTATCAAATGCACAAGACTAGAAGAAACCCACCAACGCATATACAACATCCTCACCTGAACAAAATTCACAAAAGTGTACTTGCTAGCATATACAGAAAAACCTTACATATGAACCAGATACTTAGTTACATCAGCAACCTCCCCAACACCCATCAACATAGCTGCATCAGGACATTATTCAAACGATCCACAACACATAGCTGCAAACTAGAATTGCACAAAGCAGAACATGAGCACTTAAACAAGTTTTTAAAAGGAATGGATACCCAGAAATCACAATCCACCATCACCTCCATGACAGACCACAACAAGAAGACACAACGCAGCCAGACACACTAGTCACCCTACCATGCATCAGGGACACATCAGAGATGACCACAAGACAACTCAGACCCCTAGGTATCAGGGTAGCCCACAAACCAACATCCACCCTGTGACAGCTACTGACAAAGATAAAGGATCCCAAACCCACAATAAAACTAACGTAATATACGAAATACCATGCAAGGACTGTGAGGAACATTACATAGGCTAAACTGGAAGAAAACTGACAATAAAGAAACATAAACATGAACTAGCCATCAAGAGACACGACCAATTCTCACTGGTCTCAATAAACACAGACAAAGAAGGACATGAATTCAACTGGGACAACACATCTGTAATAGCAGAAGCCAAACAGAGGCATGCCAGGGAATTCCTGGAGGTCTGGCTTTCCAACCGGAACTCCATCAACAAACACTCTGAACAGAACCTGATATTCAAACCACTGAAAAACAGAACTGGAGGTAATGTCAAACACCCCAGCAAAACAAGGCCTATAAATAACAAGCAGGACACAGCACCAACACTTCACCAGAGGTTCACTGACAATGTTACCTGGCCGGGTGATGAAATGTCTGCAATCAAACACATCAGCTCGGCCAGCAAATCTACAACCTCGCAACTACCTTGTGTGACAGTAGCTGCTGCATGGTGTATAGTGGCCCGTCATCATCCAATGGAGGAGACAGTATATGATCTTGGAGAACTACTTGGAGCCTAGAAAGGCTGATCCTTTGATAATAAAATCCAAGAACACTCCCTCAACTTATTCATCCTGGAAATGGGTTCCTTTTAACTTTTTTATCCAAATTAAATAATCTACTTGAGGACCCAGGTTGGAGCAAGGAAGGCAGATTAAAGTTAATCATTGAGTAAGTGGTTAGGTCATTCCTGTGAGGAGATAATAAAATGTGAGGCTGGATGAACACAGCAGGCCAAGCAGCATCTCAGGAGCACAAAAGCTGACGTTTCGGGCCTAGACCCTTCATCAGAGAGGGGGATGGGGGGAGGGAACTGGAATAAATAGGGAGAGAGGGGGAGGCGGACCGAAGATGGAGAGTAAAGAAGATAGGTGGAGAAGGTGTGGGTGGGGAGGTAGGGAGGGGATAGGTCAGTCCAGGGAAGACGGACAGGTCAAGGAGGTGGGATGAGGTTAGTAGGTAGCTGGGGGTGCGGCTTGGGGTGGGAGGAAGGGATGGGTGAGAGGAAGAACCGGTTAGGGAGGCAGAGACAGGTTGGACTGGTTTTGGGATGCAGTGGGTGGGGGGGAAGAGCTGGGCTGGTTGTGTGGTGCAGTGGGGGGAGGGGATGAACTGGGCTGGTTTAGGGATGCAGTGGGGGAAGGGGAGATTTTGAAACTGGTGAAGTCCACATTGATACCATATGGCTGCAGGGTTCCCAGGCGGAATATGAGTTGCTGTTCCTGCAACCTTCGGGTGGCATCATTGTGGCAGTGCAGGAGGCCCATGATGGACATGTCATCAAGAGAATGGGAGGGGGAGTGGAAATGGTTTGCGACTGGGAGGTGCAGTTGTTTGTTGCGAACTGAGCGGAGGTGTTCTGCAAAGCGGTCCCCAAGCCTCCGCTTGGTTTCCCCAATGTAGAGAAAGCCGCACCGGGTACAGTGGATGCAGTATACCACATTGGCAGATGTGCAGGTGAACTTCTGCTTAATGTGGAATGTCATCTTGGGGCCTGGGATGGGGGTGAGGGAGGAGGTGTGGGGACAAGTGTAGCATTTCCTGCGGTTGCAGGGGAAGGTGCCGGGTGTGGTGGGGTTGGAGGGCAGTGTGGAGCGAACAAGGGAGTCACGGAGAGAGTGGTCTCTCCGGAAAGCAGACAGGGGTGGGGATGGAAAAATGTCTTGGGTGGTGGGGTCGGATTGTAAATGGCGGAAGTGTCGGAGGATAATGCGTTGTATCCGGAGGTTGGTAGGGTGGTGTGTGAGAACGAGGGGGATCCTCTTGGGGCGGTTGTGGCGGGGGCGGGGTGTGAGGGATGTGTCGCGGGAAATGCGGGAGACGCGGTCAAGGGCGTTCTCAATCACCGTGGGGGGGAAGTTGCGGTCCTTAAAGAACTTGGACATCTGGGATGTGCGGGAGTGGAATGTCTTATCGTGGGAGCAGATGCGGCGGAGGCGGAGGAATTGGGAATAGGGGATGGAATTTTTGCAGGAGGGTTCTAGGAGAGTCATTCCTGTCTTGGGTTTGAAGGATCTCTAGATTATGGGAAACTTCCACAGTCCTAGGGAAGAGCAGGCAGACAATGCCATGAGCTTTGTTTTCAGCACAGTGAGAGTCTGGAGCAGAGGTGAAATATCTTATACCTGGAATATTGGAGAGCAATAAAAAATCATCCCAAGTACCAAACTAAAGTTTAACAAAAGTACTTTTAACAAAGCTGGTTTACTGTGATTTTCAACAAAAAAATTAAGGAACTCGATCCAACTATTAATAATAGAAGGCAATTTAAAAAATCAATACACTTCTCTTCCAGACAAATATTTGCTAAATGTGACTTACTGACTTTAATCTGGCATAATACATCTTTGGGAAAGTTGCAACAATGCCCTTTTTCTCAATAACAAAAGTCAATGCAATTAAGTGAACGTTACACCGAAGGTCAAACTAAATGTTTAATTAAGAAGAGGTTTTTTTTCTCATTCTTCAACAGACACTTCTAACCTTTTCTCCTGGAATTGCTTTCACAATGGGGAGGATATAGAGGAGGGGAATGAATGGGAAGCAAATAAAAAATAAATTTGTCTGTAAATCCTGTCTTGAATGGAGTAAACAGAATCAGGCAGGGCCGTAATACAGATGTCACTTCAAGCAACAAAAGAAGGCTTCTGGCGCCTTAGGTTGTCATTGTATTGCCATGCTCCCTAGTGAGCACTTTAAAGTGTGTGCACTCCTCCCAACATGAGGAGAGCTATTGTATCCAGGGATAAACACAAAAGAAATGGCTTCTGCATGGGCAGGGCAAGCAGAAAGGATGGTGCACCTGCTGTCGTCTCTGCTAGCCAGCAGTGGAGTGTGGCACAGTTTGCAAAGGTTGGTGAAGTGGCAGTGGGGGTGGAGTTGTAAAGATTAGAGTACAAAAAACAAATGTCCAGAAAGGGGGTGGGGTATTGGGCTGAAGACCTAAATAACAGATGTCTATTCCCACACTGGGAAGCCAACCCAGGTCCCCCTCCCCTCAGCCTTGTTTTATGACTATGTGCAGACTGTTCAATCTGTCATTGGAAGCCAATCTTCACACTGGGAAGTTAAATCTCTGGCAATTCATTTTGCCCACAGCTGGGGATTCAGCTCCCTCATGTCTGCAGGGTACGAATTCACAATAGAGGACAACAGAAGTCTCAAGTAATCAGTGTGCACTGAATAACCAATAGCATATCATGAGTTCATACATTAGACACGTCTTATATCAGGCCTAATATCCCCAGAACCTATGCTCTTTTCTCAGTCATTATCACAACCCAATTAATTAAATCAATCCAAATATCTAATGTGTGAAATGTATTAAGCAAGTCTAAAGCAAAATCAAATATCTTTTAAAACTGTTACCTAACAAAGCACTGCAGAACATGAATACCAGACTTTTCTGATGAAAGATGGGAATGATTCTAACCTGAGGATTTGTACTATATAGGATTTGTGATACTGATCATCTGAATGTGATTTCAATACTTGAAAATCCCAGAATCATTTTTAAAAATGTTTTTAAAAGTTGATTATTCACTTTTCTCCCAATTTCCTTCCCTCTCCTGTACTCCACAAACTCAAGTTGACCCTCTTTACAGATTATCGGGAACCTTTTTGTTTCATAGAGTGGTTCAGAACAAATTCTAAGCTATCTCTGAAATATGGATGCATTCTTAACCTTTATTGTCCACTTCCTCTGCCCATTGGTGAGTCAGGACTGCTGCTGCATTGCAAGTCACTATCTAATCTGGCCAATCTTTAGAAAGGAGGAGTCTAATCCCGGTGAAGGTGGTGGATGTGACAGTGATACACTAAGCACAAGAATGTACATAGACATCTGAAGGAGAGAACGAATTGATCGCTATTGATCTTCTCTATCCATTCATAGCTCAGTGCTCCTACGATCACTACCTCTTGCCAAATGCTGAGATTAGCAGCAGAATGCAAGGAAATCAGCCGAGCTAGCCCCAGACTCTGCTTTATTACTACAATAACATATATTGGAAAAGGAGTCACAAGCAACATTTCATACTGAAAGAAGGAAGGAAAATCTAGGTAGAAAATCGAGGGGAATGTTGCAGGAGGCCACCCCAGACCATTGCCCTTCAGTTTGGGCGATTTTGCAGTGAAGAATCCAACGTGAAGGATAAACGTAGTCTTGGGGATTCTAATGTATTGAGATCAGTTTTCCCTGTTTGCGCACCAGCAAAAGTTTCTTCAGCTGTGGCAGATGAATGCTGACTCTTCTGGAATTTCTGAAATTCTGTTTTGCTTCATGATCTTTATCCCAATATTTATTTTCCAAACAAAAATAATTACTTTGAGCCCAGTTTTAAAAAATGGGAGATCAGATGGCACACACTGGTCAATTTAAGGGGTGCAGCTTTTCTAGCGGGTCTCCAATGACAAAGGCAGTTGACTGAGAGTTTGAACACTAGGAAGCCTGTCCACATCTGGTGATTTTGATCATTGATAGATTAGACTACAAAGTGAATATCTTTCCTAATTTTAAAAAAGATCTGGCACAGAAACAGACCATTCCCTATTCACCCAGTGCCCTCCCAGCTCCAACCTGTGCAGAATTTTGTGGTTGTTCTGCCCTACCTCTGCACCATAGGAACAGAGGGTACATGTGACACACCTACCCCCAAGCCAGGACATCAGGGTTCAAGTCTGACCCCCTCTAGAGGTATGCTATGACAGGTTTGTTAAAAATTACTAGATAGAGTGCAATGTGAATTGAATTTGACTTAAAGACCTGGAGGGGAAAGAAAAGGGAGTGATCCTGATCCAAAGGCAAGACTGGGATTCAAGAATTGCCACCAAGTTAGCTCAGCTCAGCTGAAGCAATGTTTAAGTTGTTGCAGCTGTCTTTCAGTGAAAAACAGAAGCAGGAGTAGGGAAATGCAGCCATATTTACCACTCTTGTTTATGTACTTGGATGACCTTCTGTAATTGTTGAGGGAGAATGGCCCTGGCTGAGCTATGATACCTGCTAATGCTGAATCATTTATGAACGTTATCGAAGATTATGCATGAAAAATGGCCACTTGGGTGATTAACAAATGGTGCCTGTGAAATTTTATTCGCTGCAGGTCAACACCTACAGACAGGAAATCAAACAAAAAGGCAGAAAACACACAGAGAGACAAATCTTGACATTTTTGTTACCATTGAAGTTAACCGGGCTACAGGTTCACTACAGCTTGTTTTATACTTTCCCACAGCCAAGACCCACTTCAAAGACTCACTGCCTGTAAAGGCTTTACTTGCTTTACGTGTAAAATATTATTGTTTGTATAAGTTGGAATCAGGATTACACTTAAATACTGTTCATTTTCACAGCTGACTATTGAAACATGATTGACCATTCAATCAGGCAGTCTGGATTTACTGACTCTCAGAATCTGGGAACAGGAGTTTGACAGCAAGCTACAGCAAGTTACTATCCAGACCCGGTGTCAAAAAAGGTCGCAGTGAGATTTTACACATCTAGCATGATGTCTTTGTGCTTAGCGTACGACCTCCTGAAAAGCACTGTCCTTCTCACTGACTCTCTCATTCATCATCTGCCAGATGAGCGCAGCCCCATAACTCATTTCCATTACACTGTAGCACCACAGGATGCTGAATTCACTTTCAAACAGTTCCATGTCTTTCTATTTGCATTTCTTCCTGGCATTTTAGAATAGCTTAACTGGGTAGGCATAGCACTGTAAATCTAAGGCAAAGCTGCAGTTATTGCTTGTTCGCTTTTGGACAGGATACTTCAGCACGAATGAGGTTGGCCTTTCTGTAACTTATTCAATACATCTACTAGGCACTTTTTTTTTCCTATCCATCGGCTCAAGATACTAATTGTTATTGTTCTCAAATTTATTTTTAATAGTATCAGAGCACAGATAAGAATTTGATCCCATTTCCAATTCATGACTACTCTTCCCACTTTCTATCACTGTTGCAAACTTTTGCAAAAGATGAATGACTGGGAAGAGTGAAGATTCCATCCTCAGACATTTCATATTCTAACAAATTTTCTGCAAGTGACATGACCTCAAAACATCATCTACTTTTTATCCACTGACCAGAATGTAACTGTTTTGTTTAGGCCCCAGTCAAGTTTGATCAGCACCATTCAATCAACAGTGTTTGTCATTAAAGATAAAATTATTGATTCAAGCATCTGCTCTGGCTTGCAGTCCTCAAACTTATGACTTACAATTTGAATGCACTTCAATGGTTCGTTTTGGTCTGTCATCACTTGAGCTAAACATGGACGGTGGCACTATGTAAGTCTGATGAACCCCACAGACATTAATAGGTGCATTGTCTATTCTGGAACTGAGCTTTTCAGACCCAGAAATAATCAAGTTCCTTCCTTGGTCAAAATTAATTTGTCCCAACTGACATAACAATTGTAGTGTTATAACTGGCCTCAATATACACATTTGAATGAAGGAAAACATGAAACAGGGCTCCTGGAAATAATATTTACTAAAAGGGAAAGACCAATGCCATTATTTTCAGTCAACTCTACAGACTTAGTTCCCAAGGTACCAACTGCAGCCCTGTCCCTCAAGGTTGACTCTGAACTTGATTGTTCACAACCTTGGTATATGGGTTTGTCAGAAGATTTTTTTGTTGCTTATCAAATCATCAGGAACATCACCCAACACAACCCTAGCCACAGCTCAACTGTTATTGATTATCTCATCCAGGCCTTTTTCCACCCATAGACTTCACTATTCTAATATCCTCCATCCAGGCTCCATTTCTACCCCACCATTCACAATCACAAATACACACACTCAGTTACATTGGGCTACACCGAGTAAAGCCTTGTTCAGCAGCAACTCAATTTCAAAACTTACATCTCTGTTTTTAAATTACACCATTTCTTATCTCTATAATATCCTCTAGCCCCTCCCTCTTGTGTTAACACCATTCTAACCTCTTGAAAAGCCCTATTTTAATTGCTCTATTAATCATGCTTTCAAATGCCAAGGCTCCAAGCTGTAATATTTCCATTCTATACCTCCCAGCCTTTTTCTCCTTTCTCCTTTAAACTGCTCCTTAAAATTTACAGCTTCTGGTCATCAAGCATAATATCTCTCCATGTGGCCTAATGTTCCTGTGAAGTGCCTTGTTAGAAGTACCGGATAATTCGAAATTGGCATATTTCATTTGAAGGTTGTCAACAATCAGAGAGACTATAGTTATAAATTAAGGCTTGCTCTTGTGTTGTGTGGGCATCACTGGCTGGGCTAACATTTAATACTCATCCCTAACTGCCCTGGTGAAAGTGGTGTGAGCTGCCTTCTTGAAATACTGCAGAGCATGGAGTGTACAGACTCACACAATGTTCCTAGGGATGGAGATGTTACCCTAGTGACAATGAGGGAACAGAGATTAAATTCCAGCTCAGGGTGGCATGTGGTTGATAGGAATTTGCAGGCTGTTGTTCAACTAGAACAGAGCAGATTCGGGAGGGATCAAGCAGTTTTCTTGATTGGCACCACTTTGAATGTGATGAGGACCCACCTCTTCCCGCACCATGTACACAGTAGCATACCCTATCCCTGATACACTCCAACAGCCCTAGCAGCCTGTATCCCTCTCCAGAGTGGAACAGCTGAAAGGCAGCCATGTCCCCCAACACACATGAAGAATGGTCACTTTGGTGAAGCCTCACAAAAGAGCTCTGCAGCGTTGGAATGAAGTTAGCCTCAGGTGAACCTCTTAGACTATGAGTTCCCTGATTGGGTCTGTTAACCCGATCTAATCAGGGATCCCTGGCTGACAGATGATAAACAGGAGTATCAGGGGTCCTAGAGATAATGCGAACTGCAGGTGCTGGAGAATCCAAGATAACAAAGTGTGAAGCTGGATGAACACAGCAGGCCAAGCAGCATCTCAGGAGCACAAAAGCTGACATTTCGGGCCTGGACCCTTCATCAGAGAGGGGGATGGGGAGAGGGAACTGGAATAAATAGGGAGAGAGGGGGAGGCGGACCGTAGATGGATAGAGGAGAAGATAGGTGGAGAGGAGTTGCAGTGGGAAATAGATTCCCTGAGGTTGGTCTGGAGGGAGGAGGGTAACTTCTTCAGGTTAGGCATCCCTGGAAGAGGCTTTGCAGTGAGGTTAAAATTGTGATCAGAGATAAGGGGAACTGCAGATGCTGGAGAATCAGAGATAGCAAAGTGTGAAGCTGGATGAACACAGCTGGCCAAGCAGCATCTTAGGAGCACTAAACTTCCGACAGACAAAGGGGGTGGCCATGGGCACCCGCATGGGCCCAAGCTATGCCTGCCTCTTTGTAGGTTACGTGGAACAGTCCCTCCTCCGCACCTACACAGGCCCAACACGCCACCTCTTCCTCGGTTACATTGATGACTGTATCGGCACTGCCTCTTGCTCCACAGAGGAGCTCGAACAGTTCATCTACTTCACCAACACCTTCCACCCCAACCTCAAGTTCACCTGGGGCATCTCCAACACATCCTTCACCTTCCTGGACCTCTCTGTCTCCATCTCAGTCAACCAGCTAGAAACTGATATCCATTTCAAGCCCACTGACTCCCACAGCTACCTAAAGTACACCTTCTCCCACCCACCCTCCTGCAAAAATTCCATCCCCTATTCCCAATTCCTTCGCCTCTGCCGCATCTGCTCCCAGGATGAGGCATTCCACTCCCACTCATCCCAGATGTCCGCGCCCTTCAAGGACCGCAACTTCCCCCCAACTCCCCCCCCCCACCCCACCCCGACCCCGCAGCGGTCGAGAACGCCCTCGACCGTGTATTCCGCATTTCCTGCAACTCATCCCTCACACCCAGTCCTCGCAATAACCGCCCAAAGACAATCCCCATCACATAGTCCTCACATACCAGCCCACCAACCTCTGGATATTACGCATCATCTTCCAACACTTCTGCCATCTACAATCCGACCCCACCACCCAAGACATTTTTACATCCCCACCCTTGTTTGCTTTCCGGAGAGACCACTCTCTCCGTGACTCCCTTGTTCGCTCCACACTGCCCTCCAACCCCACCACACCCGGCACCTTCCCCTGCAACCGCAGGAAGTGCTACACTTGCCCCCACACCTCCTCCCTCACCTCTATCCCAGGCCCCAAGATGACTTTCCATATTAAGCAGAGGTTCACCTGCACATCTGCCAATGTGGTATACTGCATCCACTGTACTCATTGTGACTTCCTCTACATTGGGGAAACTAAGTGGAGGCTTGGGGACCGCTTTGCAGAACACCTCCACTCAGTTCTCAATAAAAAGCTGCTCCTCCCATTTGCGAACCATTTTAACTCCCCCTCCCATTCCTTAGATGACATGTCCATCCTGGGTCTCCTGCAGTGTCATGATGAAGCCACCCGAAGGTTGCAGGAACAGCAACTCATATTCCGCTTGGAAATCCTGCAGCCCAATGGTATCAATGTGGACTTCCCAAGCTTCAAAATCTCCCCTTCCCCCACTGCTTCCCAAACCAAGCCCAGCTCGTTCCCTCCCCCCACTGCATCCCAAAACCAGCCCAGCTCGTCCCCGCCTCCTTAGCCTGTTCTTCCTCTCACCTATCCCCTCCTCCCATTCAAGCCGCACCTCCATTTCCCACCTGTTAACCTCATCCCACCTCCTTGACCTGTCCGTCCTCCCCGGACTGACCTATCCCTTCCCTACCTCCCCACCTGTACTCTCCTCTCCACCTGTCTTCTCCTCTATCCATCTTCAGTCCGCCTCCCCCTCTTTCCCTATTTATTTCAGAACCCTCTCCCCATCCCCCTCTCTGATGAAGTGTCCAGGCCTGAAACGTCAGCTTTTGTGCTCCTAAGATGCTGCTTGGCCTGCAGTGTTCATCCAGCTTCACACTTTGTTATCTTGTATCAGGGGTCCTGCTCACTCTAAGAGCTTGCTCTGTGCTAGCTGGGTCAGTGTCCTGTACCATGCACATGTAAATAAAGGATGATTGGATACCAGCCTTCGTGGAGTTATTTCAAGCTGGAATCCACATCACTGTAACCAGCCACTTAAGTCATGGGAAGAGGAAAATTAAATGCCAATCGCAACAGAAAACTCATTCTGTGAAGGAATGCGTAGAGATTCATCAGAAAAATAGATTTTTGGAAGGTCTTTAAATGTGGAAAGAAAGAGGTGATTAGTGCATAGGTTTTAGTTAGATATAGAGAATCCCAGAAGCAGCACAGCAGAATTGTTTCTGTTCCCTTCTGACATCTTTGACTACTCATTGGAGTTCACCTGGGTACATTTGAGTCATCATTAAAACCTACAGGGTATTCCCCTTCTAATGAAAAAACAAATTAGAAAAATAAGACCTCTGAGGAATCAATTTGTTGTGAAGGAATATCCCTTAATGTTTCACATGAAGGTATACTAGATTGGAAACATTTAACCCTGAGGCTGTATCACCTTTGTGGAGGTATTGCTCATAGAATTTGGAGGATTTTAAACTTCTGATTTCTTCTGTGCCTTTCCTAAAAGCACAATGGTAGATGGTTTCAGGACACAAGTGGCCACCCTTTATACGTTAGCAGGTTTTCTGAGTGTGAGAAATACTCAATCCTTTCATTTACTGAAGTCCACAAGCATGCACATTCCAACAGCAAAGTTAAATGTAAGTTCATGCCCCATGTAACATGGAAGGAAGTAACACGATAAATGAATTTCATGAGTATGAGCTCTTCAAGATGCAAGCAGGTTGCAGTTGAGCGAAACCTGTAATATGTCTTGGGTTGACTAGATATACTGCATACAATTACATTACGGCTCACAGTTAATCAGTCTGACAAATTAGTAATCACTGCAATACCAGTTACAAAATAGGGTATAATTCATTTCCTCTCTTTACACTTATCACCACAAATTAGTGATTGTAATTACTGGCAGAGGGACTCTACATAACACACTGGCTTTCTAAAGTGATGGCAGGGGGAGAAATCCTTCTATGTAATGCTTCAATGTTTTAAACAAATTGAAGAGACAAATAGGTACGGGCTCAGTTAATGAGATGTAGCATATATTTTTCGTGCTCGTCGCTTATTTACTTACACCTTCCTCTTGAGTCATTGCCTGTTATTGGATATTGTTCTATGCCATTGACCCTCCTTGACCACGTATCCATTAATCACATGTGAGCCAAGAATATGAGCTTTAACATACTATTCTGCAGTGAAGGCATCATAACTGAACCCACTCCTGTTATTGTCTGGTATTTGCATGCACAATTTCCACCACTGGATACAAATCTGGAATGAAATGCTTGGTTGATTGCTTCATCTTCCAGCGCTGGGACCTCTGAGGTCATAGGTGATGACTGGCCTATGATGTTACCAAGCTTTATTCAGAGAAGTCTGCAGAAAATGAAAGCTGAACAGTGGAATCTGCTGATTTGTCCATCTTTCTGCTGTACTGTCTATATGTTTAGGAGGAGCACCTATTTATGCTGGCAAAGTATATAGACATCAACAAAGCACCGGAGTCAAAGACAGTCTAGTTTGTTTTTAATCTCTGCAATGTGAAGACAGGAACTACCGAGTAGTGATTTTTATGGAAATGAGATGAATAGCAATCCCCTCTCTAATGAACTCTGCATCAGCCTTGAATCACGTGTCACTGGCTTTCTCATAATTCACAGCATGTCCCAATTGACATGCGGCATAAAGAAAGCAAAAAGCATACTAATTCTTTTGTCCACTGTTCCTATCTCAACTAAGAATCATTTTCCTTAGAGCACACGCGTGCATGGAGGCAAGGTAAAATAAACAGAAGTCGCACTGGGTGTTTTGTTTAAAAAGGCAGCATTTACAAAAAGAATAATGACCCAAAACGTCAGCCATGACTTCTGCCACAGAATAACAGTGCCTGGAAATGGTTCTTTTTTCTGTATGCAGCCCAACTTCAGCTAGCTGCCAACTGCACAATGGGAGGTGGTGGATTGAGGGTGGGTGGGGGTGTGGGGATGATGATGGGGAGCGGACAAGGAGCAGGTGCTGGGGAGGGGAGCAGGTGGCTTTCTCACCCATGTGACCTATTAGTGGAAAGGAGATCGGCTACCTCTCCATGTGACTCTCCAGATGGCTGTTGTCTGACAGGTTGTGGGCAGTGAAGTTGGGGTGTGGGGTAGGGGGGTAGGGAAGACAAGAGAGGCCTCAGCTTTATTACTCTCCCAGGCTCTGTGTAACTGAGGGCCATCACCTCGCCCCATGCCAATTAAAATCTTTAAATAAATTTTTGTTTAGTTGAATGCCAAATTGAAGGTCAAACATCCACTGGATGGGAAATTATCAAGGCTAAAAAATGGCAAAGGTGATGATTGTTCCCATTAAGTTCTTCCCTGTGTATCAGCTCCCATCCCCCAAACTTCTTGCCTTACTTTCTCATTGGCAGTGTTGTTTTTCTCTCTGTAGATACTGCTCCTCTCTTCCCTCCCTCCGCTTTTGATTCCTTCACACACACACACACAAACACACACGCGCGCACACACACACAAACACAGATATACCCACATAAGCATAAACGGTACATTGCTAAAGGAGCTTTTGATGGACATGAGTTTTTTTTTACCTCTTTCTGATGTCAGGTTTCAATAAGGAAGGTGTGAAAATCATCATCTGCTTCTAAATCACACAATTCCCAGGTGAGATTTGGAACCTTCTATTGTGTTCGAGGTATGTGTTTAATTTCTGCCTCAGGTTCATTGTGATAAGCCAAAAGTGATTCCTTCTTAATCGTAATAACACATTAGGACTCAGGGGAGAGTTCACAGGGGAATATCTCATGGAAATTGAGTATCCTCTTACCTTCCCCTGATGGAACTGAAGTCCCTTGGCACCACTCTTCATACATAAAAATGATCTTAGGGGAAGACGACATCTGTTCTAGGTGTGCTGAAATCTTAAATTGTTATTTAATGAGCATATTTACAATTTCATTTTTTTTCTCACTGCAGGGGAATATTTTATTTTAGAAATGCAAGTTACTGGATCCGAGAAGTTGATCCAGAAATAGGCTGCAACAGAGATGAAGCATTATTAAGTTCATTAGGTAACTATCCCTCAGCCTTACAAAGGGTCAACCTGTTTTCTATCAGTGCATGTTATGTTTAATCTGCCCAATTGTTAAAAGGTTTGAACTTTCATTCACAATGTTCAGATATTTACCCAAGTTTCCAGGGAAAGAGTGAAGCAGATGGCATTAATACATTTAAAAAGATGTTTGGCACATTTTGTCATAAAAAGGCAGTATTGTGGACAGTGAGGAAGGTTATCAGAAATTGCAGCAGGATTTTGATCAGCTGGAGAAATGGGCCAAGAAATGGAAAATGGATTTTAATATAGATAAATGTGAGGTCTTGCATTTTGGAAAGTCAAATCCAGGAAGGAGTTTCATGGTGAATGGTAGGGCCTTAAGGAGTGTAGTGGAACAAAAGGTCCTTGAAGTTCAGGTGCAGTGTTCTCTGAACATGGAGTCACAGGTAGACAGGGCAGTGAAGAAGACTGTTGGTTAGCCTTCATCAGTCAGGGTATAAGAATTGAAGTTGGGAAGTTATGATGCAGTTGTACCTGACGTTAGTGAGGCCACACTCGGAGAATTGTGTTCAGTTTTAGTGACCTTGCTATAGGAAGTATATTATTAAGCTGGCAAGAGCACAGAAAGAAATTTACAAGGATGTCGCCAGGACTCAAGGGACTGAGTTATGGGGAGAGGTTGGACAAGCTAGGACTTTTTTCCCTTTAAAGTGTAGGAAACTGAGGGGAAACGTATAGAAATATGTAAGATCATGAGAGGCATGGATAGGCTGACTGCATAGAGTCTTCTTCTCGGGGCTGGAGAATCAAGGGCTAGAGGGCAGAAGTTTAAGGTAAGATGGGAAAGAATACACAGGAACCTGAGAGGCAACTTTTTTTACACAGAGGGTGGTACGCATTTGGAATGAGCTTTCAGCAGAAATGGCTGAGGGGGGTATTTTAACAACATGTAAAAGGCATTTGGATGAGTACATGGATTAGAAAGATTTAGAAGGATATGGGCCAAGTGCAGGGAAATGGGCTTAGTGTGGATGGACTTTTGGTGGATAGACCAGTTTGGACCAAAGGGCCTGTCTCCGTGCTATATAGGGCTCTGTGGCTCTAAGTAGTTAATAAATTGAGAGGAGGCTCATGGAGTATGAATACCAACTTGGACCACTTGGGCCAAATGGCCTATTTCTGTGCATATAGATTCCATGTACTTTGATGAATATATTTATGATATTGGCATCACTGGCTAGGTCAGCATTTATTGCCCATCTCTAAATGACCTGAAGAAAGTGTTGGTGAGCTGCCTCCTTGAACTACTGCAGTTCTTGGATGTAGGGACCCACAAGGCTCTAGGATTCCGACCAAGTGACAATGAAGGAACAGCAATGTAGTTCCAAGTCAGTATAGAGTGTGACTTGAAGGGGAACTAGCACATGGTGGTGTTCCCATAAATCTGCTTCCCTTATCCTTCTGGAAGGCATTTGTTGTAGACTTGAAAGGTGCCGGTGAAGGAGGCTTGATGTTTTACTGCATTGCATCTTTGTAGATGGTGCACAGTCCCTCATGGTTGTCCCAAGGTGATTGTAAATGCTCTTAAGGCAATTAAGGATGAGGATTCATGTGGCCTTATCAGTGTCACTCATATCCCGGAACACATGCAAAAGATCTCACTGATAATGTAAGATGAGAGCCTTGGAAAGTTGAAGTTACAAGTGTGTTTATTTAGTATTCATCCCTAGGAAAGTAATGTATAAGAATTTTGATGCAGAATGCAATTTTTAAAGACTTTTACATTTCTCTCAAAGCAAATTTCACCTGTGTGCTCAAATGTTTACTTGCTTACAGACGTAATTTCAGCAACGCAGTCTACAGCTAAAAATTCATGATAAAATGTTTCAGGGCACAAGTTCATTACTGCTTGGATTTGAGATTCCCTTTCACCACGTTTGCTAGGATTCACTCCTAAAAACAAGGTGTAGAGTTTTAATAACGATAATTTTGCATAGCGAGTTTTGAGAAGATTTGTAGCTCAGGTTGAGGTTCTGGATGTGAGTTTGCTCGCTGAGCTGGAAGGTTCGTTTTGAGATGTTTCGTCACCATTCTAGGTAACATCATCAGTGAGCCTCCGACGAAGCGCTGGTGTTATGTCCCGCTTTCTATTTATCTGGTTAGGTTTCCTTGGGTTGGTGATGTCATTTCCTGTTCTTTTTCTCAGGGGATGGTAGATTGGCTCCAAGTCAATGTGTTTGTTGATGGAATTCCGGTTGGAATGCCATGCTTCTAGGCATGGCATTCCAACCGGAATTCCATCAACAAACACATTGACTTGGAGCCAATCTACCATCCCCTGAGAAAAAGAACAGGAAATGACATCACCAACCCAAGGAAACCTAACCAGATAAATAGAAAGCGGGACATAACACCAGCGCTTCGTCGGAGGCTCACTGATGATGTTACCTAGAATGGTGACGAAACGTCTCAAAACGAACCTTCCAGCTCAGCAAGCAAACTCACATCCATAATTTTGCATAATTAAGAATTATCCCTATTGATAGCTGTTCTCAGTTTGTATACAGGCTTTCAGCAAAGGTCCCTAAATAGGGAAAGACTTTCTACTGTTGAAATTACAGTGGTCAACATCCACGGACAACTGTAAAGAATAAATCAGTAAGTGTTTGATAGATCATAAACCCCCAGATTCAGTTAATCCATCAGATTCATTTGAAAACACTAACATCAGCTTGTACTGCCTGCAAACAACTTCATGCACATTAGTTTTCTTTGTAAGGATTGCAAATCCTTTTGACAGGAGCTAATCTGTTTATTTTAAATGAATTAATGCCTCCATTAATATTACAGATAGAGAAATACCATGTTACAATTAATAGCTTGTCCAGAAATATTGACAATGGTCATTTCTAGTCTTGTGTGCTTTAAGTTTTACATTTAAATTTAAGATCTAAGAAAAAAAAACAAACATTTTAGACATATAAGCGTAAAGGAAAAATTATATTTCTGAGTGTAAACTTGATTTGAACGTAGTTCTAATTGATAATAAATACCAAAAGAACTGCAGATGCTGTAAATCAGGAACAAAAACAAAGTTGCTGGAAAATCTCAGCAGGTCTGGCAGCATATGTGAAGGAGAAAACAGGTTAATATTTCAGCTCCAGTGACCTTTCCTCAGAACGAATTGATAATATTGACTCACTGCTATAAGGCTGTTTAGAAAATAAACAGTCTCATTAGTATATTATTTATCAAGTTAAACACATTCCTAGCTCTGCCTGACACGTAGTCCAGGATAGTGCATGTACTACAGTTAGTCAGACTTGTTTTATGTATGTAGAATACTGTACTGTCTGGTGTTACTGTAGATGTGCTGCACTGTAAGATGTTTCAACACACTAGTCAAGATGATTTACACGGAGACAGGTTTCCAATAGCTAGCAGATAAAGTTGTGCTAATTCCTTGCAAGCCCTTCTTTTGTACAATATTTTTATTCTTTTCTGAAGAAATACATGAGAAATTATAGTCTCTTCCCAGAAATTCTTCAAACCTAATATTCTGATGTATTCTGGGAAGACACTATAACCCCAAATCACCCGAGAAATTAAATCTCACAGTTCTGCATTCCCATCTCGTAATTTTGAAGTCCACCAGTTCTGTTAGCTTTGTTGACACAATCTTCAACTACTTCCTTCCTGCATTTACAACTTTTCATCTGTTCTTCCACTTGTCTTTCCACCTTGAAAAATATCTCCTCTAAAGGCTATCTTTCAGCCCAAACTTTCAACACTTTCCTAATTGTCCAATTATGCTGCTTTTATTTATTTCTGTAACTCCTTTTCTAACTGGAGTCAGGCATGAGAAACAAAGAAATTATACACAGGAATAGGACATTTGGCACTTCGTGCTCCACCATTCAGTATCATCTTGGTGGATCCTCTATCACAATACCATTGTCCTATTTTCTTGACATTCTCCTTGATAGCTCTAAAGTTGAAATATTTATCTATCTCTGTCTATATTCAGTGACTTGACCTCCATCACCATCTGTGGTAGACAATTCGATAGGTTCACTACCCTTGGAATGAAGAAATATTTGCTCATCTCAATCCAATATAGTCTACCGAAGACTGTACCTCTCCCTACACCTAGTCTGTCCAGAGTTCTGATGAAGTGTCCCAATTGGAAATGACGATGTACCTGTTCCTCTCATGCTGCCCGGCCTGCTATGTTCCTCCAGGTCCACACTGTGGTGAACCAATCTCTCCTCAAAGAACAGTCCTGACGTCCCTGGTTTTTGCCTGGCACACACACGAGTAGGCCACGCAGCCCTGCTTTGATTTGGATGAGAATTTAAGAGTCGTGGTTAGTAAATTCAAGTATGACACCAAGATTGATCGTTTGGTCAACAGCGAAGGGGGTTATCTAAGATTACAAAGGGATATTGATCAATTGGGCCGGTGGGTTGAAAGAGTGGCAGATGGAGTATAATTTGGATAAATGTGATATATTGCATTTTGATAAAACAATATAGGGCAGGACTTATACCAGCCCTTAATGACAGTGCCCTAGGTGGTGTTGTTGAACAGCAAGACCCATGGGTTCAGGTACATAGTTCTTTGAAATTTGTGTCACAGATAGACTGGGTAGTTAAGAAGGTGTTTAGCACACTTGCCTTCATTGCTCAGACCTTTGAGTATAAGAGTTGAGAATACAGTGCCCAACCACATAATGTACAATGAGGGCTCGCTTAGGGCTGGAGGGGATGGAATGAACATCCAACCTGTCATATATATCCCACCTCCTGAAAAGATGCCAGCCAGTGATGTATAAAAGTGAGTCATCATGTTCTTGTAAGTTTAAATTTCACAATAAATTATAGTAATCATTTCATATCCCACTTCTTAATCTAGGACAAGTGCGCATGCAAACTTTATATAAACATTCATCATAGGATGTGGGTGCAACCAACCCTAACTCCCCAGTGGGCAATTCAGAGTCACTCACATAGCTGTGGGTCTAGAGCCACATGGCCAGAACACGTAAAAATGGCAATTAAGCGGAGTCACTAAAATGTTACCTGGGTCTTGCGATTAACAATCCAACAATAATATCACAAGGCTGCCACTTTCCTGTCTGTTGGGCAGACACTCTTTGGGTGCCATTTTCTGATTTTTTTTCTGTATGTAGAGTGTGTGTGTGTGCATGTGTGTATATCTGTGTGTGTGCATGAGTGGGCGCGTGTGCGTGTGTGTGCACGTGTGTATGTCTGTGTGTGTGCGCGAGTGTGTGCATGTGTGTGTGTGCGCGTGTGTGTGTCTGTGTGTGTGTGCGTGTGTGTCTATGTGTCTGTGTGTGTGTCTGTGTGCGTGTGCATGTGTGTGTGCGCGCGCGTGTGTGCGTGTGCATGTGTGTGCATGTGCGTGTCTGTGTGTGTGCGTGTGTGTGTGTGTGCTTGTGTGTGTGTGCGCGTGTGTGTCTGTGTGCGTGCCTGTGTGTGTGTGTGTGCACGTGTGTGCCTGTGTATGTGTCTGTGTGCGTGTGCTTGTATGTGTGTGTGCATGTGTGTGTGGGTGCGTGTGCGTGTCTGTGTATGTGTGTGCATGTGTGTGTGTGTGTGTGTGTGTGTATGTGTATGTGAGAGAGAGACTCTGTGTGTGTGTGTGTGTGTGTGTGTCTGTGTGTGCGTCTGTGTGTGTGAGAGAGTGTGTGTGTGTGTATGCGTGTGTGAGAGAGAGAGCGTGTGTGTGCGCGTGTGTGTGTGCAAGTGTGCGTGTCTGTGTGTGTGCGCGCGTGCGTGTGTGTGTGTGTGTGTGTCTGTGTGCGTGCCTGTGTGTGTGTGTGCGCGTGTGTGCCTGTGTATGTGTCTGTGTGCGTGTGCTTGTGTGTGTGTGTGTGCGTGTGTGCATGTGCGTGTCTGTGTATGTGTGTGTGCACGTGTGTGTGTGTCTGTGTGTGTGAGAGAGAGAGAGAGAGTGTGTGTGTGTGTGCGCACGTGAGTGCGTGTGCGCGTGTGTGTGTGCAAGTGTGCGTGTCTGTGTGTGTGTGCACGTGTGCATGTGTGAGTGTGTGTGCGTGAGAGAGAGAGTGTGTGTGTGCACGCATGTGCGCGTGTGTGCGTGTCTGTGTGTGTGTGCACGTGTGTGCGCGCGCGTGTGTGCGTGTGTATGCATGTGTGCGTATGCGTGTCTGTATGTGTGTGTGCACATGTGCGTGTGTGTGTGTGTGTGTGTGTGTGTGTGTGCGCGCGCGCGCGTGTATGTGAGAGAGACAGAGAGCGTGTCTGTGTGTGTGTGTGTGTGTGTGTGTGTGTGTGTGTATGTGAGAGAGAGAGCGTGTGTATGTGTGTGTGTGTGTGTGTGTGCACGCGTGTGTGTGCACACGTGTGTGTGTGTGTGAGAGAGAGAGAGTGTGTGTGTGTGTGTACGTGAGACAGAGAGTATGTGTGCATGCGTGTGTGAGTGTGTGTGTGTGTGTGTGTGTGTTTGTGTGTGAGAGAGAGAGAGAGAGAACGTGCAGACGACACTAAGGTCGGTGGAGTTGTGGATAGTGACGAAGGATGCTGTAGGTTGCAGAGAGACATAGATAAGCTGCAGAGCTGGGCTGAGAGGTGGCGATTGGAGTTTAATGCGGACAAGTGTGAGGTGATGCACTTTGGTAGGAGTAACCAGAATGCAAAGTACTGGGCTAATGGTAAGATTCTTGGTAGTGCGGATGGCCAGAGAGATCTCGATGTCCATGTACACAGATCCTTGAAAGTTGCCACCCAGGTTGACAGGGTTGTTAAGAAGGCATACAGTGTTTTAGCTTTTATTAATAGAGGGATCGAGTTCCGGAACCAAGAGGTTATGCTGCAGCTGTACAAAACTCTGGTGCGTCCGCACTTGGAGTATTGCATTCAGTTCTGGTCACCACATTATAAGAAGGATGTGGAAGCTTTGGAAAGAGTGCAGAGGAGATTTACTAGGATGTTGCCTGGTATGGAGGGAAGATCTTACGAGAAAGGCTGAGGGGCTTGAGGCTGTTTTTGTTAGAGAGAAGGAGGTTGAGAGGTGACTTAATTGAGACATATAAAATAATCAGAGGGTTAGATAGGGTGGATAGGGAGAGCCTTTTTCCTAGGATGGTGACGGCGAGCACGAGGGGGCATAGCTTTAAATTGAGGGGTGAAAGATATAGGACAGATGTCAGAGGTAGTTTCTTTACTCAGAGAGTAGTAAGAGAATGGAGCATTTTGCCTGCAACAGTAGTAGATTCGCCAACTTTAGATACATTTTAGTCATCATTGGACAAGCATATGGACGTACATGGAATAGTGTAGGTTAGATGGGCTTCAGATCGGTACGACAGGTCGGCACAACATCAAGGGCCGAAGGGCCTGTATTGTGCTGTAATGTTCTATGTTCTGTGTATGTGTGTGTGTGAGTGTGTGTGTGTGTGTGTATGTGTGTGTGTATGTGAAAGAGAGAGAGAGAGCGCGTGTGTGTGTCTGAGAGAGAGAGAAAGAGAGAGCTGGTGACTGTGACAGCATCAGCCAGGTGGACCTTATAGACTATGAGTTCCCTAACTGGAGTTGTTAGTCTGGTTCCAATCAGGGAGGCCTGGCTGGCAGGTATACATGGGAGTGTCAGGAGTGTAAATAAAGGTTGACTTGGTAAAGAGATATTGGCCTCTGTGGAGGTATTTCGCCACCTTCACTGACAAGATAACTCAACAACATGCCCACTAACCAGCTCATTAAGAGCTGATGGGCCAGAAAGAGCATCACACCCAATCAGAGCACTCAACATTCGTGACCCAGCTTGCCAGGAGATGTCCAGTCAATCAGAGGTCAGCAGCTTCTGGGTCAGTGAGTTGAAGCCTAATCGTCAGCGGATCCAAAAATAAGAAGGTAAATCATTTTTATCAGCTTGTCTTTGTTAGCAGAGAGGGATCACGGAAAGAGGGTGGTTGGGGCATTGAATGTAAGGGAGGGGTGGGGTCAGCTTTTAAAGGCCATACCATTTCCCCTCCCCCCTCATGTTTCAGATGGTTAGGGAAGGTGAGGCTTTCACCCCTGAGCCAGCAGGTAGGACGCCATTGTTTTGCAGTTGGGAAACTAGCCTCCTTTCTCATCCACCAGACAGGCAAGTAATTGGGGAGATGGTAAATTGAGGCCTTTATGTGGCTATTAACAAATCACTTATGAGCCTTACTTTGTGGCAAGAAAGTCAATGGACCACTCCACCCAATATTTAATTACTGAATCGACAAGAGGAATGTGCTTCTCTCAAGGGCCAACCTGTCCCCTTATTTCCCCTTCTTGCCGTTTTTCTCACCACCTCCATTAATTTAACACAGTGTTCGGAGCACTTTTCAAAAAGTATTCAGGAGTATGTTAACATACTAACAGTTCGCACACCAGAAGGAAATATTAGTGGAGTATTCCTGAATGATGTTAAAATGTTTGCCAATTACTTGAAGGCCGGTGCTTCAAAGTATTCCTGAGGTGTTGGCAGGTATCCAATTTATTTCCAGGTCTAATGGCAGTTAGTGATGCAGTGCAACCTTGCAAGATCATTACTGTAGTTACACAGAAAAGGGCATTGTAAGATATTTCAGGCAGCTTTCTCGTTGTGTAAATACAGCTGACAGAATGTGTGCTGCTCACCTCCTGCTCCACTGCAAATACGTTTCCTAAAGTGAAATCAACCCATAGCATTCCTTATCCACTACCACTGGCAAAAGGTGAAGGTTGTTGCTCCTAGCGAGGAACCATGGAGTTACTGCAAGCTAAAGTCACCTCAAAGTTAAAGATCAACAACTGATCACTGGCAACACAAACCCTTCAGCAGCGTTCTTTATTTCAGCAAGATATTCTCGTAGATCTCAACCCTGACAATAAGGCTGTACACACTGCCTGATGACAAAAAGTTAATGTTCATATCAAAAAGACACCAGGTAGAAGCATGCCATCTATGAAACTCTCTAAAAGTTGAATTTATAGGGAAAGACGGCTGCATCATGCAAAAGGTTGGACACCAGACAGATGGGGACTGGGATTCAAATACAGGCTACACCAATGAGATTACAGACTTCCCTGTAAAGGTTATACAAAATCAAATTGCATTGCTTCAATTTAGAACATCGTCTGCTTTGCCATGAAAATGGCAATCTCATTCAAAGCAGCCGTAGGCTGGATGTTGGGTGAATTAAAATAAAAAGAGGAGACATTCAATGGAACACATTCCACTTCCCATTAAAAACTTATTGTGATCTGAAATAAAATCTGCAAAAGTGTTGTGTAAATAACATACAGTTGCCATATGTTATGCACCTATTATACACTCTAAAAGCCTGCTTTCACACTGAATCCTGTGGATTCGACCACACAACAGAACAATGCCAAATCTTTAAGAGGCTGAGCATGTTCCTTTTACCTGCCCTTCTGATAATTTTGAAGCAAATATGTATAATGCATGTACAGATTCTGCACCTTAAAAAGGCAATCTTTCATCTTTTTCATTTTTTTTGAAACCATGTTAGCTTATAGCCGACTCTAGGCAACATCTAATTTTTTAAGCTGTTTCGTCATAAAATATTACATTTCTACACTCAAATTTTAACTGAAAAACAAAATGAGAATTCACCATGTGGATAAGCTCCAAGTTTTTCCCTTTGGTCTTTTGAGGCTTGGGGCATTTATGGCAAATTATTGATGAAGCAAAATTCACACTTGTCAATTCCTTCAAAATCTGAATTTGCTGTCATTTAATTTGTGTCATTGGCACAAGCATAATTCTAATGTGATCGGAATTCAAGAAGCAGTTGCAATGTTAAACTGGCTACTGCAAGGGAGGCCTCCAGTCACCAACACAGAATTAATTTACATAACTGGGCAATCGAATCAAATGGAACTGTCTGCTTATCACAGTGTACATTTTGTATATTACTTGATGCCTGTGCCTTCTCCAACATTGCCCATCGGGCATCTGATTGCCAATAACTGGTTTCACAGGTATTATTGGTTCTCCAAATCCATATGCCAAGCTTGTTCCTCATGCATGAATGCAGATAGGAAGAGGCAACAATGATAAAAGCTCTCTGATGAAGGGTCTAGGCCCGGAACGTCAGCTTTTGTGCTCCTGAGATGCTGCTTGGCCTCCTGTGTTCATCCAGCCTCACATTTTATTATCTAGGAAGAGGCAACAAGACTATTTTTCGACATGTTTGCACTGACCTTATTTAGCTCCACTCCTGCCTTTTTAGTGTGGCAGGTGATCTATTGCTTGTAATGGATACACTTCTCATCACCATATTGTTGATTTAGGAAGCCAGCAAAATCCATGCTTAGCCTCTTCCTTTATCAATTTCTACTTTGTTCTGTTTTACGTTGTTTTTAAATACTCCAAAACTGCCTCCTGCCCAGTCAAATCAAACGGCCTGAGCTAGCTATCAGCCATAATTAAATGGCTCTATTTCACTCTTACTAACTTTTCTTCCCTTTGCTCCTGATTCAAAATCCTCAAGTTCAGGTGAGAGAAATATTTTTATTTATTTATTTTTCCAGGGTAGGACAGTCCAAAACTAAACGGCATAGGTTTAAGGTGAAAGGGAAACATTTAGAAGGGATCTAAGGGGCAACTTTATCACACAGAGGGTGGAGCATGCATGGGAAGAGCTGCCAGAGGAAGTGGTGGGGACGGGTACAATTATAACATTTAAAAGTCATCTGGATGGGTATACAATTAGAAAGGGTTTTGGAGGGATATGGGCCAAATGTTGGCATATGGGACTAGATTAATTTAGGATATCTGGTCGGCATGGGTAAAGTAGATCAAAGAGTCTGTTTCCATGCTATACATCTCTATGACTCTATGTCAGCACTGCTGGGAAGGCCAGCATTTATTGCCCCTCACAAATTGCCCTGCAGAAAGCAGTGGTGAGCTTCCTTCTTAACTCATGGCTATCCATAATGTCAAGCTTCTTGTGTGTTATTAGAAGTGCACTCAGTTAGGCAAGTGGGGAGCATTCCATCACATTCCAGACCTACTCCTGGTAGGGAATGGACAGCCTTTGGGGAGTCAAGGTTCACTGCAGCATTCCCAGCCTCGGATCTCATCTTTATATGGATAAAAACCAAAAGAACTGCAGATGCTGTAAATCAGGAACAAAAATAAAGTTGCTGGAAAAGCTCAACACGTCTGGCAGCATCAGTGGAGGAGAAAACAGAGTTAACATTTCGGGTCCATAGACCCTTCCTCAGAACTGGGGAAGTTCTGAGGAGGGGTCACCAGACCCGAAACGTTAACTCTGTTTTCTCTAGTTCAGCTCCATTTGTAGTCAACAGTAACCACCAGAATATTGTTAGTAGGGATGTTCAGCGATGATAACTGGCATACAAGCTCATCATGTTCTCTGTCTAGCTGAAAAAAAATCACTCCTGTGGATATTGATTAAAGAAAAAATTAGACTCAGCTTGAATAAGATACATAGTACTTTGGCACACATGCAATGATGTTTCAGGAGATTAGAGGAGAAAGTTAAAATGAAGAGAAAGGAATCAGCCTTTAGATTCACATATATCACCTGTTATCCAAGTACATATTCTACTTCAGTATTAATGGAATTTTTAATAGAATCTGTTCAAATAATAATTGATTAAGTGTTAGCTTAATTACTGTGGTAATGCATAAACTGGGTAGGGCTCTCTTGCAATTTGAGATCAGGTTCACCTTGAGCTCCCTACTGTTCTGGGTGCCAAAGAAGTGTGACAATATTTTCTCAGGACCCTCTATTCTTGGTCTGCTCCATCTTTGGTGCCTTCTGTCATTTAGCCTCAATTCTTTCTATAATTCAATGGTTCTTCTGCTTCATGAGTTACTTTAAAATATTCTTTCATGGAATGTGGGTGATGTTCCAATGCTCATCCCGAGTTGCCCCAAAGTAGGTAACAGTGAGCTGCCTGTCTTAATGGGTACAAGGTCAGAAATCACACAACATCAGGTTATAGCCCAACAGGACTATAGCCTGGTGTCATGTGACTTCTGACTTTGCCTAATCAGTCCAACAGTGGCACCTTCACACCATCAATGGCTGCAGTATTTGGGGTGTAGGTGCACCCATGGTGTAGTTACTGCTCACTGCGCCATGAGTTTCACAGGATCACCAGCACTCCAGGTTTCATTTTTGATTCTTATGGTTATTTATCCCTGCCAAAGATTGTGCTTTTATGGCTGTGAAATTACTAACATGGGTCTGGCTATCCATGTTTGAGCCTCCTCCTATCCTTCTTCTTCCACTCCTGTTCCTTTCTCCCGCATGTGTTTATCTCGATTTCCCCTATACACACCAATGTTCCCTGATACAATCATTCCTTGCTGTGAATTATATACTGTAACCACATTTTTAAATAAGTATGTTTCTCTTGAATTCTTGATTGGAATTATTAATGTCAATTTTACATTTTTTTTCATTCATTCACTGGGCAGCACAGTGGCTCAGTGGTTAGCACTGCTGCCTCTCAGTGCCAGGGACCTCAGTTCAATTACAGCCTTGGGCGACTGTCTGTGTGGAGTTTGCACATTCTCCCCGTGGATTTCCTCTGGGTGCTCTGGTTTCCTCCCGCAGTCCAAAGATGTGCAGATTAGGCAGATTGGCCATGCTAAATTTCCCACAGTGTTCAGGGCGGTAGAGGGTGTATATTAGGTGGGTCATAGGGGAATGGGTCTGGGTAGGATGCTTTGACATTTGGTGTGGACTTGTTGGGCTGAAGGGCCTGTTTCCACACTGTAGGGATTCTAATTGTTGTTGGAATGAGGGCCTTGCTGGCTAGGCCAGCATCCATTGCCCTTTCCTAATTACCCAGAGGGCAGTTCAAGAGTCAACAACATTGTTGTGGGTCTAGAGTCATATGTGGGCCACACCAGGTGAGGGTAGCAGTTTCTTTCCATGAAGGTCATTACTGAACTAGATGGGATTTTCCAGCAATCAGCAATAGATGGTCATCATTAGATCCTTAATTCCAATTTTTTTTTACATTGAATTCAAATAATACTACCTGCCAGGGGAGGATTCAAACCCAAGTTCCCAGGATGTTACCTACGTCTTTAGATTAATAGTCTAGTGATAATATCACTAGGCTATCTTCTCCCTTATATTTACAGTCCAATGTTTTCATAAAATGATGAAAGGAATTGACAGCTGTTGCATCAGAGTGTACAATGTTTACATCAACTACAACTGACACTAAGCACTATAAAAGTCAATGATTTTCACAAGAATAACTTCATAGACGAAAAGGTACTATGCTGTCGTGACTGCATAATTAGTGGGATTGACTGAGGAACTCATCAAATCACAAGATCATTCATCTGCCCAGAAATAATTGTTTGTTCATCACTGTACCCACTTGGCTCTTGATTAGCCTTTGTTTTCATCACATGGATGTCTAATTCAAGTGTTGAACCCTCTATTTGCACAAATTTGCCTCTAAATCAATCACAATTTCTCTCCTTACTAGATCGGACATTCAGATTTTACAAGACGGCTCTCGCACCTTATGCCTTCTTGACCATTTAGTACTGCATCTACTTTGTAAGTACTCACCACCTCACACACTCAATATCTTGTTTAGTCATCAATCTCAAAGTACTCTAAATGCTAAACCTATTGATACTGGAAATCAACTCCTTTATGTCAAGGGCTAAAATATACTTCATGTTCAATGAACAAAGGAATTGAACAACAGTAAGTAAATTTCCTGGAAAATAAGGCAGATGCTAGTGGGTGAACACTTTGGGGCCAGTGAACATAATTCAAATTTTAAAATAGTTACAGAAAAGGATAGATCTGGTAGACATATTAAAGTTCTAAATTGTGGCAAGGCCAATTTTGATGGATATCAGACTGGATCTTTGAAAACCTGGCTAGGGAAGGCAGCTTGCCTGTTCCTGTTGGGGTGAACACAAGCCTGCCATCAGTGGTGGGTAAATTGTTGGAGAGGATTCTGAGAGGCAGGATCTACATGCATTTGGAAAGGCAAGGCCTCCGATTAGGCATAATCAGCATGGATTTGTGGGCGGAAATTCATGCCTCACAAATTTGATTGAATTTTTTGAAGAGGTGACAAAGACAATAGATGAAAGCAGAGTTGGTGGACATTGTGAGCAGGGACTTTAGCAAGGCCTTCAAAAAGGTACCGCAAAATAGACTGGCGAGCAAGGTTTGATCACATAGGATCCAGGGCGAGCTGGCCAGTTGGATAAAAATAGGCTTGATGGTAGGAGACGCAGGGTGGTGGTAGGAGGTTGCTGTTCAGACTGAAGGCCTGCGGTCAGCAGTGTGCCACAAGGATAGTGCTGGATCCACTGTCATGCATCATTTACACAAATGATTTAGATTAGAATACAGGAGGCATGGTTAGTGAGTTTGTGGATGACACCAAAATTGGTGGTATAGTGGACAGTGAAGAAGGTTAGCTAAGATTACAATAGGATCAACTAGGCCAGTGGGCCGAGGAATGGTAGGTGGAGTTTAACTCAGATAAATGCAAGGTGTTGCATTTTGTTAAGACAAACCAGGGCAGGTCATCCCCAGTTAATGCAAGGGCATTGGGGATTGTTGTCGAGCTGAGAGACCTTGGGGTGCAGGTATATAGTTCCTTGAAAGTAGTTTCACATGGAGGCAGGGTGGTGAAAAAGGTGTTTGTCATGCTTGACGTCATCAGTCGAAGCACTTATTACAGGAGTTGTAGCATCATATTACTACTGTACAGGACACTAGTAAGGCCACATGTGGAGTAATGCATACAATTCTGGTCACCCTGCTTTAGGAAAGATGTTACTAAAATGGAAAGGATGCAAAAAAATTTAATAAGATTATTACCGAGACTGAAAGGTTTGACTTAGAAGGAGAGGCTGGATAGGCTAGAACTCTTTCTCCCTGGAGCATAGGAGGCTAAGGAATGAATTTGTAGAGGTTCATAAAATCATATCAATATAAATCATACAATTGCTGTGTCTACAAGAGCAAGTCAGAGGCTAGGCATACTGCGATGAGTAAGTCCACCTTCTGACTTCCCAAACCCTGTTCATTATCTGCAAGGCACAACCAGGGAGTATAATAGAATACTCTCCACTTGCCTGGATGAGAACAGCTCCAACAATGTACAAGAAACTTGACACCATCTGAGACAAAGCTACCCACTTTGTTGGTACCACATCCACAAACATTCACTCCCTCCATTTGCAGAACACCTACGCTCGGTTCGCACTAAACATCTGCACCTCCCAGTCGTGAACCATTTCAATTCCCCCTCCCATTCCTCAGATGACATGTCCATCCTGGGCCTCCTGCAGTGCCACAACGATGCCACCCAAAGGTTGTATGAACAGCAACTCATATTCTGCTTGGGAACCCTGCAGCCCAATGGTGTCAATGTGGATTTCACAAGCTTCAAATTCTCCCCTCCCCCTACCGCATCCCAAAACCAGCCCAGCTCGTCCCTGCCTCCCTAACCTGTTCTTCCTCTCACCTATCCCCTTCTCCCACCTCAAGCCGCACCCTCATTTCCTACCTACTAACCTCATCCCGCCCCCTTGGCCTGTTTGTCCTCCCTGGACTGACCTATCTCCTGCCTACCTCCCCACCTACACTCACCTTTACTGGCTTCAACCCTGCCTCTTTGATCTGTCTGTCTCCTCTCCACCTATCTTCTCCTCTATCCATCTTCAATCCCCCTCCCTCTCTCTCCCTATTTATTTCAGAAACCCCTTCCCCTCCCCCATTTCTGAAGAAGGGTCTAGGCCTGAAACGTCAGCTTTCCTGCTCCTCTGATGCTGCTTGGCCTGCTGTGTTCATCCAGCTCTACACCTTGTTATCTCGGATTCTCCAGCATCTGCAGTTCCTATTATCTTGCGTTCCAAACTCAAGATCATTACCGCCTGTAAGAACAAGAGCAGCAGATACACGGGAGCATCAGCAACTGCAAGTTTCCCTCAAAGCCACGCGCCCGCCGAACTTGAAAATATATTGCCATTCCTGAAAGTCAAAATCCTGAAACTGTCACCCTGACAGAATTGAGGGTATAGCTACAGCAGATGGATTGTAGTAGCTCAATAAAGCAACTCATCTCCACCTTCTCGGGACAACTAAGGATGGGCAATGATTATTGGCCCAGGCAGCGACACCCACATCCCTGGATGAATAATTTTTAAAATTGCAATTTACAAAACAATACATTGTTTCAAGCACGCATCACGTCTCCCACATCTTATGATGCCACCTAATGATTAAAGCAAATACTACTTACAACTGCATCTGAAAAAAATTCTGACAATAATTAAACTTGAATTCATTGAAACTTTTTGTGAACAGTTAGACTGTTATGGAGTTTTAAAGGGAAAAAAAACCCATCTGACCTAAAATTGCTTCAAGCATTGATTTCAGGAGTGCAGAGCAATTTCTTTTTTATTGCTGTTAGAAAAGTACTCCTCCAGTTTACTGCCAAATAATACATTATGAGCTATTCGATACTCTTAGTCTTTTCAAACATGTACCATCTGACTCTAAGAAGATTTGACAAGCTATGTATCGATCAATACATAAATACAGGACTTTCGATATATTTTGAACTCATTCAGTTGTGATTCATTGCCATTCTGTGGTGTGCAATTTAATCTGATTCATTGAAAGTTATGCTCAATATTTTGTATATTAGAAACACTAATGACAAAAGTATGATGCTATGGTGAGGCGTAGACAATGTGACAGCTGTGATGCCTGGGAACACACACACAACACATGCAATCTAAATACACAGGTACTGAACTGGTTTACTGCTGTAAATTAAATTAGAAACATATCTGTGTGAGATACAATATTTACACGAGAAAGCGTCATGGATAATATGGATGGAAACATATTACTTATTCTGTGACTGCAGAGCTAGGGGACATGAGAGCAAAATAAAGAGGCCTCAGGCAAAAATGTAAATGCAATGAGTTTTTCTTTCCAGCATGCAGTAGAAATGTAGCATGCACCTCCTAAGAAAACTATTCATTTTGTGTCTAATAAAAATTTATTTTGAATGAGTGTAAGAAAATTGCTTGGAATTAAGTTGTTGGAATCCTCATCTCCATCAAGCTAAGGCCAAGAGAGAAGATGAGAAAATACATCAACTGAATGATCCAACCCTGCTGTCTGATACACTCCATACTGTGTCAAAATTTAAAAAAAGTGAAACTACAATTGGAAAACTAAAACTAAAGGGAAAAGCGCAAAATAATGGAAATGCTAAACAGGTTAGTCAAACTTTAAAAACTAAAAAATTCTACAAACTCTGAAAATCAAATATCCTGACGTTGGTTACAGATATAATCACCAAACTGGAGACTACAGGATCAAAGACAGGTTGCATTATTTGAATGGGCTTTTCAGAAGTCCATTTCATCAGGGTCAAGGCCAAATTTCTGGGTCATACCTAGAGTTGGAGTTCTTTTGACTCTTTAGTAATATGCTATGTCTTTTCTCTTGGATTACCTAGCTGTTGACATTGTAATGTTCCTGAGCTGAGGTTGAAGGAAATCCAACGATATCGACACGGTCCAGCAGCATCTGTGAAGAGAAATCAGACTAAACATTTCGGGTCCAGTGACCCTTCCTCAGAAGTTCTGAAAAGTTAACTCTGATTTCACTTCACAGATGCTACCAGGCCTGCTGAGCTTTTCCAGCAACTTCTGCTTTGTTTTGTTTCTGACTTACAGCATCCGCAGTTTTCTGATTTTGTTATCGACAATATCTACCCAATTCTAGAAGGTGAAGGGGTCGCCAGAATTCCATCAAGCCAGGAAGAATTGCAGAATGGGAAGTAGTGGATTTTCATCTCTTAAGAGTCTGATTTTTCAGATAAGGAATATTCTCATCAGGTACATTAACACTCCTTCAGATGGTGAACCTTAATAATTCTCCATCTCCAACAACTTTGGGAGTTTGAAGTAAGTTTGAAGTAGAAATTGTTATATTTCTAGTTACATGACACTAAGGGATATGGAGAGTGGGGTTATAGAGTCAATGTAGATAATTAGCCCTGCAGAGCAGCTTCAAAGGCTGAATGGCCTACTTCCGCTCCCGTGTCCCTACATTCTGCTCTTATTCAGATACTGACTGATCCATCGGAATCTAATATCCCTCAGCACAGAGGTGAGTTTGGAGGTGGAGAGGGACATTGCGATTGGGTGAGAAATGCAGTTTAATGAGCCTGCTGTCCTCCCACCTCCTTCCAATCAAGTCCAAGGTGGGAAGGCTTGCAGAAAATTGAAGCCATTCGAAACCATTACGAGGGCCCTTAAAGACCTTATCCCACTTCTGCTGGCATTCAACAAACAGGCAGCAGAGGAGTCACCAATCAGGGAGGCTGCGCGGCACCTCTAACCTGGTAGGGGCTCATCAGTGAGTGGGGGGATAGCAGGGCTCAAGTGCAGACTTTATATAGTGCTTGAGGAATCACAGCAAGTCAACCCCATTTCTTGCTTCGAAACTTCTTCCCCCATTTCGCCAGTGATAGCCCCCCCTTCCCTGTGACCAATATCTCACTCTAACTATCTGGAGATCCAATGCTCAACATGACAGGCCCCACTGTAGTACCAGCACTTGTCACTAGTCTTCGTAGTGCTGCTGGTCTCTGATTGTGCAGCGCTCTTGGGGCTGGAATTTCAAACCTATTTAATCTGATGGGGCACTGAGCTCTGGGGGAAATATGACCCAGCATTCCCACTGTTTCACCAGCTGGGGAACAAAACTCCTGTCAGCCACATCATGTTCCAACCGCCGTCTTTCGTTTTTCAGAATATTTCCATTTTTATCCCACGCTTTGCTTAATCTTGTGTTTGCCCATCTCTTACCTCCTGGACACCACTTCCAGGCCTCCTACCCTCCCTCAACCTCTTCATCTCCAGCTGCCGTCGAGACGTTAACCGCCTCAACCTATCCACCCCTCTCACCCACTCCAACTTCTCCCCCGCAGAAAGGGCAACCGTCCGCTCCCTCTGCTCCAACCACAACCTCACCATCAAACCCACAGACAAGGGCGGCACAGTGGTAGTATGGCGCACTGACCTCTACTTCGCCGAGGCCAGATGCCAACTCTCCGACACCACCTCCTACCGCAACCTTGATCATGACCCCACCCCCGAGCACCAAACCATCATCTCCAACACCATCCATGACCTCATCAACTCAGGGCACCTCCCACCCACAGCCTCCAACCTCATTGTTCCCCAACTCCGCACGGCCCGTTTCTATCTCCTTCCCAAAATCCACAAACCTGCCTGCCCTGGTCAACCCATTGTCTCAGCCTGTTCCTGCCCCACCGAACTCATCTCCACCTATCTGCACTCCATTTTCTCCCCTTTGGTCCAGGGACTCCCCACCTACGTCCGTGACACCACCCACGCCCTCCACCTCCTCCAGGACTTCCAATTCCTTGGCCCCCAACACTTCATTTTCACCATTGACATCCAGTCCCTATACACCTGTATTCCTCATGCAGATGGCCTCAAGGCCCTCCACTTCTTCCTGTCCCGCAGGCCCGACCAGTCCCCCTCCACCGACACCCTCATCCGCCTAACCGAACTCGTCCTCACCCTCAACAACTTCTCTTTCGATTCCTCCCACTTCCTGCAGACAAAGGGGGTGGCCATGGGTACCCGCACGGGCCCCAGCTATGCCTGCCTCTTTGTAGGTTACATGGAACAGCCCCTCTTCCGCACCTACACAGGTCCCAAACCCACCTCTTCCTCCGTTACATTGATGACTGTATCGGCGCCGCCTCTTGCTCCCCAGAGGAGCTCGAGCAGTTCATCCACTTCACCAACAGCTTCCACCCCAACCTCAAGTTCACCTGGGCCATCTCCAGCACATCCCTCACCTTCCTGGACCTCTCTGTCTCCATCTCAGGCAACCAGCTTGTAACTGATGTCCATTTCATGCCCACTGACTCCCACAGCTCCCTACAATACACCTCTTCCCACCCACCCTCCTGCAAAAATTCAATCCCCTATTCCCAATTCCTCTGCCTCCGCCGCATCTGCTCCCAGGATGAGGCATTCCACTCTCGCACATCCCAGATGTCCAAGTTCTTCAAGGACCGCAACTTTCCCCCCGCAGTGGTCGAAAATGCCCTTGACCGTGTCTCCCGCATTTCCCGCAACACATGCCTCACACCCCGCCACAACCGCCCAAAGAGGATCCCGCTCGTTCTCGCACACCACCCCAACAACCTCCGGATACAACCCATCATCCTCCGACACTTCCGCCGTCCAAGACGTTTTTCCATCCCCACCCCTGTCTGCTTTCCGGAGAGACCACTCTCTCCATGACTCCCATGTTTGTTCCACACTCCCCTCCAACCCCACCATACCCAGCACCTTCCCCTGCAACTGCAGGAAGTGCGACACTTGCCCCCACACCTCCTCCCTCACCCCTATCCCAGGCCCAAAGATGACTTTCCATATTAAGCAGATGTTCACCTGCACATCTGCCAATGTGGTATACTGTATCCATCGTACCCGGTGTGGGTTCCTCTACACTGGGGAAACCAAGCGTAGACTTGGAGACCGCTTTGCAGAACACCTCCGCTTGGTTCGCAATAAACAACTGCACCTCCCAGTCGCAAACCATTTCAACTCCCCCTCCCATTCCTCAGATGACATGTCCATCATGGGCCTCCTGCAGTGGCACAATGATGCCACCCGAAGGTTGCAGGAACAGCAACTCATATTCCGCTTGGGAACCCTGCAGCCCAATGGTATCAATGTGGACTTCACAAGCTTCAAAATCTCCCCTTCCCCCACCGCATCCCAAAACCAGCCCAGCCTGTCTCTGCCTTCATAGCCTGTTCTTCCTCTGACCCATCCCTTCCTCCCATCTCAAGATGCACCACCATTTCTTACCGACTAACCTCATCCCACCTCATTGACCTGTCCGTCTTCCCTGGACTGACCTATCCCCTCCCTACCTCCCCACCTATACTCTCCTCTCTACCTATCCTCTTTTCTCTCCATCTTCGGTCCACCTCCCCCTCTCTCCCTCTTTATTCCAGAACCCTCTCCCCATCCCCCTCTCTGATGAAGGCCCGAAACGTCAGCTTTTGTGCTCCTGAGATGCTGCTTGGCCTGCTGTGTTCATCCAGCTCCACACTTTATTATCTTGGTTTCTCCAGCATCTGCAGTTCCCATTATCTCTGATACACTGCAACCCCTGTCTTTCTAGTTGAAACAGAGACAAAAATATGAAAGCCATAAAATGTGCAGTTTTGTAGAATGTGATACAGCAGACCTTCCACATCGCTGGTGAATTCTTATTCAGCAGGGAATTACAGATTTACAAATCGGGTGTAATATTCCAAGTCCATGCTGCAAGTGAAGTGCTTGGCCTCTCAGCCATGCATCTTTGGAAACAGAAAGTGAATTGTTCATCTTTTACCAGCCTTTCATTTTAATCCACCAACAAAGAAGTATGCTGATTGTTTATCAAAGTTTGTGTGGTCAGTAGACAAGTGTGAATTAGGATATCAGGCCATTTTTGCATTTATATATATATTTATATATAATAAAGATGTTCATAAAAGAACAGGCTGTGTCACAATTCAGCACTTGTGACAAGGTCACAAAATACAGCCTGCACCTCTAGGCTACAGACAGTCAAAAAAGCCAGGCTTTATGCTGTTGGACACTATCCAGTAAGTCCTCCTAGACAGGATCAATCTTGCAAATACCTAACACAAAACAACCTACTGATGCTCACAGTTTGGGCTCATGCATGGGAAATAGCCACTGAAGTGCAATAGTGCCGGACATCTGTCAGCTCAGCAGAGGCAAAGGAGGAACAAGCAAGTGAAAAATTAAACTTGCTTTATTTCATGACACAGAATCCCTACAGTGTGGAAAGAGGCCACTCAGCCCTCAAGTCTGCACCGCCCATCCAAAGAACATCCCATCCAGAACTAGCCACCACCCACCCCAACCCTATCCCCATTACCCCCACATAACCTGCAGATCTTTAGACGGTGGGAAGAAACCAGAGCACCCGGAGGAAACCCACACAGACACGGGGAGAATGTGCAAACTCCACACTGACAGACACCCAAAGCTGGAATCGAACTGAGGTCCCTGGGCACTGTGAGGCAGCAGTGCTAACCACTGAGCCACGGTACTGTGGAATGTCTTCATCTTGTGCATGAGCCCAGAAATAATGTGACTAAAGATCAAATGATCTCTCCTTTCACGGACCCACTCTTGTTCCCCATCCCCACCCCCCCACCCACCTCATCCCAAACCGTTGTGTCCTTTTCCACGAAACGACATAGCTACTACAAGTTTTAATAATCCTGCCTTGTTTGACTTGTGTGGCAGTCTCCTATTAACTCTCTAGTGATTGATGGGGAAGTTTATAATTCAGACCTCATTTGTAGGCTAAATTCAAAAGCTGCCTCTGAACAGAATCCGTGATGAGGCAAATGGTATCGTTGTCACATATTAAAGTCATTAGGAAGAGAGGAAGGAAGGGAGGGCCAGGCTGCTTGCAAGCAGTCACTAATCACTCTTTTTTTTCCTTTTGGCAGAAAGTAAATTAAATTCAGCTACAGCTTTTGGCAAATGACCCAATGCAATCTTTTGTTTCTTATTAACCATTAATCTGAGGTGGTAGATACTATTCTGTAAGGGATACCATCTTAGACAGCTGCAAAAATACAAGATTCACTCATCCCCAAGGGCCAATCCATTGTCAAGCTAAAACTTAATTTTAACAGGTCCTATGCAGATCATCAATGTAACTTTTATCTCTACTCTCAGCTAAAGGGAGAAGAACTACAACTACATGTGATAAAATAGGATGTCTGCGTGGTTAAGTGATTCCATGCCTCTGATTTGGGAATGAAAAGGTGCAAGGATTTTACGTTAATTTTGCTGGGAGAATATATGGAACGTTGAGACTTGGATTCAGAGGGGCAGGGATGGAAGTTCAAGCTTTAAAAGTGAACCAGAAAATGAAATGAGCATGTCTCCACTGCACCGAACGATGACAACATTGCTCCAAGAGACTTGATAAAAATTCTTGACTTATTCCAACATTTCTTGCCCGAAGGAAACTTGTGTTGGTGAGCCTCTCCACTTGTGTAATGGAGTATATTATACCTGCTCTGTGAAAACGATGGTTGTGATGGATGGACCAAGTGGTTTTTTTTGAGGATCTTGGTTGCTTAAAGTACATTTTTATTATTTTTTCCCTATCTCTCCTGAATTTTCAATGGTGCAATTTCAAGGATATCAACAGTTATGACATGCTTTTCCCAACTTAAGGATAAACCTAACAATAGTCCATATTCATCAACTTTACAACAAGAGTCAGTCCAGTAATTAGTGACACAAAAAAGGGAGTTGGTTTCTTAGTTAGCTCTGAACATTGTCTGACCTGAATATCTCAGCACAGTGCAAAGTCCAAACATGCACTTTTCCTGACTTTGTGTCATAGGATCATACCATATTTCACATTTATCCATTAACCCATTATTACCTTCCTTTTCTCAAATATCTCTAAATCAAACAGTATGTAGGAACTCAACACTAGGCGCTAAGTGAATGCAGGAACAGAAGTAGACCATTCAGTCCCTTTAAACCTTTCTACCATCCAATTGGATCTTTTATTCAATTAGATCATGACTGACGTGTACTTCAATTCCATCCACCCATATTGTATCCATAACTAATAAAATGTTTCAATTTCAGTTTCAAAAGTCTCAATTCACCTAGTTGTTCATGTTCTATTGGGAGAGAGCTACAAATTTTCAATATTTTGCGTGATTAAGTGCTCCCGGACATCATCCCTGAATAGTCAAACCCTAATGAAGTTGTTTCATAGAACATCAAATGTACAGCACAGGAACAGGCCCTTCAACCCACCATGTCCATGCTAGCCATGATGCTATTCTAAACAAATCCCATCTGCCTGCACATAGTCCATATCCCATTACTCTGCCTGTTCACCTGTCTGTCTTAAAGTCTCACATTGGTTCTGGCATAAAATATAAGCCACGATAAAATTATACAAATGTTGCGAAAACAATAAACATCGCTACTCCCTCCCTAATAGCACTGTGGGTGTACCTCTATCATGACTATGGTGAGCCCAGAAGATGGTTCACCTGCTCTAGGGCAATTAGGAATGGGAACAAATGTCAGCCTTGGGAGGTATGTTCCCATCACAAGAATGAATAAAAAAGTAGAAACAGCTTACTCATCATTTCTGACATCAATGCAGCTGAATGAATTCCAGCCTCCCATTCCTAGGTAACAAAGTGTGAAGCTGGATGAACACAGCAGGCCAAGCATCATCTCAAGAGCACAAAAGCTGACGTTTCGGGCCTAGACCTTTCATCAGAGAGGGGGATGGGGTGAAGGTTATGGAATAAATAGGGAGAGAGGGGAGGCGGACTGAAGATGGATAGAGGAGAAGATAGGTGGAGAGGAGAGTACAGGTGGGGAGGTAGGGAGGGAGAGGTCAGTCCGGGGAGGACGGTCAGGTCAAGGAGATGGGATGAGGTAGTAGGTAGGAAATGGAGGTGCGGCTTGAGGTGGGAGGAAGGGGTGGGTGAGAGGAAGAACAGGTTAGGGAAGCAGAGACAGGCTGGGCTGGTTTTGGGATGCAGTGGGGGGAGGGGAAGAACTGGGTTGGTTTTGGGATGCAGTGGGGAAGGGGAGATTTTGAAGCTTGTGAAGTCCACATTGATACCATTGGGCTGCAGGGTTCCCAAGCGGAATATGAGTTGCTGTTCCTGCAACTTTCGGGTGGCATCATTGTGCCACTGCAGGAGGCCCATGATGGACATGTTGTCTGAGGAATGGGAGGGGGAGTGGAAATGGTTCGTGACTGGGAGGTGCAGTTGTTTATTGCGAACCGAGCAGAGGTGTTCTGCAAAGCCGTCCCCAAGCCTCCGCTTGGTTTCCCAATGTACAGGAAGCCATACCGGGTACAATGGATACAGTACACCACATTGGCAGATGTGCAGGTGAACATCTGCTTAATATGGAAAGTCATCTTGGGGCCTGGGATGGGGGTGAGGGAGGAAGTGTGGGGGCAAGTGTAGCACTTCCTGCGGTTGCAGGGGAAGGTGCCGGGTATGGTAGGGTTGGAGGGGACTGTGGAGCGGACAAGGGAGTCACGGAGAGAGTGGTCTCTCCGGAAGGCAGACAAGGGTGGGGATGTAAAAATGTCTTGGGTGGTGGGATCGGATTGTAGATGGTGGAATTGTCGGAGGATGATGCGTTGTATCCAGAGGTTGGTGGGGTGGTATGTGAGAACGAGGGGGATCCTCTTGGGGCTGTTGTGACGGGGGCGGGGTGTGAGAGATGTGTTGCGGGAAATGCGGGAGACGCGGTCAAGGGCATTCTCGACCATTGCGGGCGGGAAAGTTGTGGTCCTTGAAGAACTTGGACATCCAGGATGTGCGGGAGTGGAATGCCTCATCCTGGGAGCAGATGCGGCGGAGGCAGAGGAATTGGGAATAGGGGATTGAATTTTTGCAGGAGGGTGGGTGGGAGGAGGTGTATTCTAGGTAGCTGTGAGAGTCGGTGGGCTTGAAATGGACATCAGTTACAAGCTGGTTGCCTGAGATGGAGACTGAGAGGTCCAGGAAGGTGAGGGATGTGTTGGAGATGGCCCAGGTGAACTTGAGGTTGGGGTGGAAGGTGTTGGTGAAGTGGATGAACTGTTCGAGCTCCTCTGGGGAGCAAGAGATGGCGCCGATACAGTCATCAATGTAACAGAGGAAGAGGTGGGGTTTGGGGCCTGTGTAGGTGCGGAAGAGGGACTGTTCGACGTAACCTACAAAGAGGCAGGCATAGCTTGGGCCCATGCGGGTACCCATGGCCACCCCCTTTGTCTGTAGGAAGTGGGAGGAATCGAAAGAGAAGTTGTTGAGGGTGAGGACGAGTTCGACGAGGCGGATGAGGGTGTCAGTGGAGGGGGACTGGTCGGGCCTGCGGGACAGGAAGAAGTGGAGGGCCTTGAGGCCATCTGCATGAAGAATACAGGTGTACAGGGACTGGATGTCCGTGGTGAAAATGAGGTGTTGGGAGCCAATGAATTGGACGTTCTGGAGGAGGTGGAGGGCCTGGGTGGTGTCACGGACATAGTTAGGGAGTTTCTGGACCAAAGGGGAGAAAATGGAGTCCAGATAGGTGGAGATGAGTTCAGTGGGGCAGGAACAGGCTGAAACAATGGGTTGACCAGGGCAGGCAGGTTTGTGGATTTTGGGAAGGAGATAGAAATGGGCCGTGCAGGGTTGGGGAACAATGAGGTTGGAGGCTGTGGGTGGGAGGTCCCCTGAGGTGATGAGGTCATGGATGGTGTTGGAGATGATGGTTTGGTGCTCAGCGGTGGGGTCATGATCAAGGTTGCGGTAGGAGGAGGTGTCGGAGAGTTGGCATCTGGCCTCGGCGATGTAGAGGTCAGTGCACCATACTACCACTGCGCCTCCCATGTCTGCGGGTTTGATGGTGAGGTTGGGGTTGGAGCGGAGGGAGCGGACGGCTGCCTGTTCTGCACGGGAGAGGTTGGAGTGGGTGAGAGGGGTGGCGAGGTTGAGGTGGTTAATGTCTCGACGGCAGTTGGAGATGAAGAGGTCAAGGGAGGGTAGGAGGCGTGTGTGTGGTGTCCCGGAGGAGGACTTGTGGTGGAGGCGGGTGAAGGGATCAGTGGAGGGAGGGTTAGGTTCCCGGTTAAAGAAGTAAGCATGGAGGCGAAGGCGGCAGAAAAACTGCTCTATGTCCAAATGTGACTGATATTCGTTGATGTGTGGGTGTAAGGGGACAAACGTGAGCCCCTTGCTTCGAACTGACCCTTCATCCTCAGCCAGTGGGAGGTCTAGGGGGATGGTGAAGATGTGGCAGGGCTCACTGTGGCTGTCTTCTCTGTGGTTGCTGGCTGTGGAGATTGTATACCGACCCAGATATTATGATGTTTGATTATTGAATCTCTTTCCTTCACATTGAATTACAAGGAGTCCAAAGCACAAAAATAGTTAATTGATGTCACACTTAATTGCATCTCCTTCTACCCCTTTGTCTCTCATGCTCACTTAGTCTCTCCTAATTTATTTATTCTCGGCCACTCCTTATGGAATGAGCTCCACATTTTAACCACTTTCTGCATGAAGATGTTTTCCCTGAACTCCCGACTGGAAGGCCTTATTGCATAATTTTAGCCACTTGTTTTGGTTTCCTTCATGAGTGAAGTCACCTTCTCTATGTCTACCTGATCAAACATCTCGATGATCATGTCAGCATCTATTAGAGCAGGGTGGAAAGAATTTTGTGTCGGACTGAATGACATTCTTTTCACTCCAGAAAAGAGCCCAGTGTCTTCACCTATCCTGAATGAAATGCCCAAATACTACGGAGCATTTTAAAATATTTACAGTCATCATAACGATTCTTTCCCAACACCATCCTTTGCCACCAATTCCCAGCTCCCACCCTATTTGTCATTTTGTTCACATGGTAGTCTCTGTTTGAGCACAGGTTGAACTATATAAAGCATAACTTTGAGAGACTCTCCGCAAATAGGAGCATCTTTGACAACAAACGTGAATAGTCAGTGACAGTTCTGGGTCCACCACTCATGTCAGTAAGACCATCTCAGAGTGGTTTAATTTTACCAGGGGCTATCATCATCTCTTCACCATCACCAAATCTTGCAGGTGAAAGCCTAATACTGAGATCACTTTCTAGAGCTGTTATGACATACATATCTTTGTCGGGACCGCATTTTAAGTAATTGTATATGCTCAATCACACAGTTAGTTGTCACCAGTCATCTTGACAGGGTGTAACAGAGTGAACTCAAAGAACTACGATGCTAACATATGTGTGGGATTACTTCAAGTAGTGGCAACCTCTGTAACATAAATGGGGTGTGAGTCTGGCAGAAAAAGCATAATAGTGAAAAGTAAAGGACAGATGCCTTTGTAGAAATGAAATAATTGCAGCTCCATGGAGAAAAGACTCAAATTCAGTGCATACTGCACTCGTCAGAAAGCTGGTGGCCCCAAAAGTACACTATTCCATGTACGTCCATATGCTTGTCCAATGACGACTTAAATGTATCTAAAGTTGGCAAATCTACTACCGTTGCAGGCAAAGTGTTCCATTCCCTTACTACTCCCTGAGTAAAGAAACCACCTCTGACATCTGTCCTATATCTTTCAGCCCTCAATTAAAAGCTATGCCCCCTCATGCTCGCCGTCACCATCCTAGGAAAAAGGCTCTCCCTATCCACCCTATCTAACCCTCTGATTATTTTATATGTTTCAATTAAGTCACCTCTCAACCTTCTTCTCTCTAACGAAAACAGCTTCAAGTCCCTCAGCCTTTCCTCGTAAGATCTTCCCTCCATACCAGGCAACATCCTAGTAAATCTCCTCTGCACCCTTTCCAAAGCTTCCACATCCTTCTTATAATGTGGTGACCAGAACTGTATGCAATACTCCAAGTGCGGACGCACCAGAGTTTTGTACAGCTGCAGCATAACCTCTTGGTTCCGGAACTCGATCCCTCTATTAATAAAAGCTAAAACACTGTATGCCTTCTTAACAACCCTGTCAACCTGGGTGGCAACTTTCAAGGATCTGTGTACATGGACCCGAGATCTCTCTGCTCATCTGCACTACCAAGAATCTTACCATTAGCCCAGTACTTTGCCTTCCGGTTACTCCTACCAAAGTGCATCACCTCGCACTTGTCTGCACTAAACTCCATTTGCCACCTCTCAGCCCAGCTCTGCAGCTTATCTATGTCTCTCTGCAACCTACAGCATCCTTCGTCACTATCCACAACTCCACCGACCGTCGTGTCGTCTGCAAATTTACTAACCCATCCTTCTACGCCCTCATCCAGGTCATTTATAAAAATGACAAACAGCAGTGGACCCAACACAGACCCTTGCGGTACACCACTAGAAACTGGTCTCCAGGATGAACATTTCCCATCAACTACCACCCTCTGTCTTCTTTCAGCAAGCCAATTTCCGATCCAACACTTTTCCATTTTGCGCTGTTTCTTCTTTGGCAACTCATTCCGACGGGTAATTTTGACAATTGCTGCAAACTACTGAATTGAATTTAATACCTTCCACTGTAGTACATTTGGTGGGGTTTGGGGGGAGGTGGCATTTAATCAGAAGAGTAGTTGACAGATGGGAACCATGTCACTTTCCTGCCTTTACCCAGTTCTGCCCATCAAAGGATAATTTCAAGATGGCCTCCCACTCCACTGATCTCTCATCCAAAAGCACTCAACACCTGATGACTGACCGGCGTTGGGAAGTATTATGGATATTATTATGAGCATTATGAGGACAGATTATACAAATTAGGCCTGTTTTCTCTGGAATCTAGAAGGCTAAGGAGTGATCTGACCAAAGTCTTCCAAATATTAACAGGAAAGGACAGGAGCGATAAACATAAATTTTTCCCAATAATTGTGAATTCTAAAGTTGAGGGTTATAGTCTGAGAATTAGGGCCAGACAGTTCAGAAGAGCATTCAACACTCTACATTCAAGCAGCATTAGATGTCGTAAACTTATTCTACAGACAGCAGTAGATGCAGGATCAGTCTTTAATATTAAACCAGAGTTAGATAAATTTTTGTTAAGCAAAGTTATAAAGGATATAGATGAAAGGCAGGTGAATGGAGTTAGTCCACAGATCAGTCATGATCTCATTGAATGGTGGAACAGGCTCAAGGTGCTCATTGTCCTATTCCTGTTTCTATGTTCTCGTGTAAGTGAGCAACACACTAAACAAGTCCCTTCTTGCACATGTTACCTGCCGCCAACCCACAAGGATACTGAGCCTTCGGCAGCAGGGCACCCATCTCCTTCCTCAAAGGTTCCAATTAAATCCATGGTTAGAAGAAGTGTAGACATCCTTCCCAATCCGCTATTATCTGAGGGCCATTAGTAGGAATTAAACTAATGTAAGGGCTTCATTCCAATAGAATTAGCATTCATATTGCAATGAATGAGAGGCTCCCCATAAGGAAAAGCTAGAAAAGCAAGCCCTATGATGTTCAATGTTTTACGATGGCTCCCTCCCTCCAGAACGTTCTGTTTGAACTTGCGCAGTTGTGGTAAACCGATGTTTCATTTTACATACTGCAAGATCAGGAATTGTATGAATAATGCACACTGGCCCTCTCTTACCCACTCCACCTACCATTGCTGCTTGTAAAATGTACAACATGAATAAAACTGTGCATTTTAACAAGAGCTTCTCTAAATGATACTGCCCTGAATGGTGTTGCTTAGATCAGTTAGCTGGGTAGCTAGTGAGTGATTCAGAATACCATCAATAGTGTGAGTTGAATTCCCATTCTGATTGAAGTAGGTCTGGGACTCGCCTCCTCATACCAGTCCTGAGAGAGAAGGCACATAAACCACCACCAACAACAACTGACAAGAGGAACAGCTCAGGATAAAACATCAACACAACCACGAGCTAAATCAACCTGTCATTGGCCAGAGGTCACATACCATGCCACACTGGCCTGAATTTGGGGGCAAACAGCAAGTGCAAGTGGGTATGTTTTAGTGCCTTCCTCATGAAAGTAAGAACATAAGAACGGGAGCGGGCCAATGAGCCCTTGAGCCTGTTCTGCTATCCAATGAGATCATGGCTGATCTGTGGCCAATTCCATTTACTTGCCTTTGGCCCTTATCTTTTAATATCTTTGCTCAACAAAAATTAATCCACTTCAGATTTAAAAATAAGAACTGATCCTGCAGCCACTGCTGTCTGTAGAAGAGAGTTCCAAACATTGGCTAATTAAGTGGTATTGGATTTTCTGGTGCAATGGCGGTCGATGTGACAAAGCAAGTTAATTTGGCTGAGAGCCTCTACGAACCAGTCAGTTCTCTGCACAGACTCTCCCTAGCCACTGTGAATGCTCCTATGGCCTCTAATGGAAAATGCATCTCCAACACTAAATCAGCTGCATGAGGATGACATTGCACCGGTTATTCAAAACAGTTGTCTTTGCTGCAGGTACCATAGAGACATCCCCACCCACCCCCAGCCTCTGCACAGTATCAAAGCCCAAGTTGTATACATACACAAGAACCTACCATCTATAACTCAACAATGGGTATACATGCTTACCGTCCTCACAGTGCATGCCCAGTTCCTAGCAATTCCCCAGAAAATTCTATCTTTAGCATATTTACCACATACCTGGAACATTCATTTCCCAGGAGGGATATGCTTAGCTTGTTTGACTGGTAATAATGGAGGGAATGATGCAGAAGGGACACGTGTTATTAATACAGGAGTCAGGCAATGAGATGTAATGGATTTGGCAAGCTGCAGATGTTGTGACTTGCCGACTTGGAATTTTCTTTTTCTCTCTATTTTCTCCAGAGGCTTATACTCAGCGGAAATAGAAGCCTTCAGGTTGATTTAGGGGCAATAGTGAGAGATTGCAACATCCTCAAATAGATGAGCAAAATTAATTAGCATTCCTCGTACGACACTATCCTGTGTTGCCTGCTACAATAATTTATTCATCCCCTGGCAATTCCAATATTTCTTGCTTACCCTTAGTTGTCTTGAATAGTTCGGAGTGAGCTGCTCTCTTGAACAACACTAGTCCATATTGTGTAGGTAGACCCACAGCACATTAGTACCAGATTGCTTCCTAGGATGGCAGGACTGACTTAAGAAGATGGACTGGACTGGTGAGGACTATAGTCACGGGAATTTAGAGGAATAAAGGCAGTCTTCATAGAAACCTACAAATTTGCAACAGAACTAAACAGGGTAAACATAGGAAGCATGTTCCCGATTACTGGGGAATCTGGAACCAGGGGTCACTGCCTAAGGATACTGGGTAAGAGTATTTAGGGCTGAGATAGGGAGAAATTTCTTCACTCAGAGAGTAGCAGCCCTGTGGAACTCTCTAACACAGAAAGTGGTTCAAGCGAAAACACCGATGTTTCACAAAAGAAGCAGATACAGATCTTAGGGATCACAGCATATGCGAGAAAGCAGGAGCAGGGTACCTAGTTGGATGATAAGCCAGGATAATATTGAATGGCTAAGCAGGCTTGAAGGACCGAATAGCCTATTCCTGCTCGTGATTCCTATATTTCTATGTTCCTATGCAATGTTAGGAATGAAAAGTGTGCATTTGCGGATATCATAGAAAGATACGCTTTAGTTGCATGCAGGAAGAGCCTTCCAATATTCATTATGTTGGATCATTCATGTAGGATTGTCAGCTTGGTAAGCTTCTGGACAAAGAATAATTGTAATGCTGCACAATTCTAGTTAGTCCCGGATTTCTTCAGAAGCAAGATATTCAGAAGTCCAAAGAAAGACGCAATGAAAATATATGGTTGGTAGGGGGAAGGGGTATTGTAAAAAGAACTTAACTCCTTACTAGACCAGAACAGTTGAATACCCCACTGATATTACTAGACTAATCAGCGGATGAAAAATGGCCACTGGGGTGAGATAGGATGAGATTGCAGAGATTGGGCAGTGCCTGCGCAATGTTGTCCAATAAGCAATCAGACAGTAAAGAAAATAGCAGCAAAGAAAGAAAAATTAAAATGAACTTTCAGGTTTAAGAATAAAATTAAATGACACCAGCACAGAAAATGCAAAGAATATGGAATACGCCATCAAATGGCAATCATTGATACATTTATGGGGAGTCTTGACTCATACGAGTGGGGAAGAGGATAGATGATATGGGGGCAGTGTAGAAAAGGAATAATTAAAGGAGGAGGAGGCATATGTGAAGTATTCATTCACTTTGCTGCATGGCTTGTTTCTGTGCTTTTCATTCTATGTGAGTTGACAATTTAACTTTTAACCTACATTCAATTAAAATGAATCAGTAAACACATGCTTGTACGCCAACATTACCTACAGTTATTCCAAAGTTACTTTCTTTTGTTCAGCAAGCTCATTCCTTGTTTTCTCCAAAATCATCTCCTCTTCAAAATAAGGAGCTAAAATGTATAATTGGTATAACTGTAGTTCTTAAAATAGAGATTAAAATATAACTAAAGTGAAGAATATATACACTAGGTACTTATTTGTAAAAAAAGATTGTTCAAAATTTTGATAAATGTGGCAGAAGTGGAATTGATAACATCGCAAATATATTTGGAAGTTTCAGATGTTGAGCATTTAATAAGAAACATTGACTAATTACAGTCAAATAGTGTGAATTTAAAAAGCAGGCAGTCAGCTAAAGTATAAATAGATTGGAGTCTTTCATTTGTGAATTGAATTTCAAGTGAACCCTCTTGCATTAGGAACTCAATTCATTAATCTTTTGTGATTTTCAATAAGCCATTGACCAACAAATCCTTATTAAGTAATCCTAATCCAGTATCACTATGCTTCTTTTCAATTATCTAATTACGAGAAGTATGATAAATGGAAAAAGGCGCTACAATTGCAAAAGCAAATCCAGTTCCCCGGTATCCCAGAAAGTATACACAACATCAAATGTAACATTGAACAAAAGACCAAAAGATCCCATTTTGTCCTAAGCCTAGGCTGAGTTACGGCTTGACAGCAACGGAAATGACACAGCTGGCCCCTGGACATGAGGCCTGGGGAGCCTTTGTAGAATATCTGCTCCTGATTACAAATGGCTGAGGGAGGTACTCAAATCTGGTCTGCTTCCATCAGTCTCCACAGAACTCCACCACTGACTTCCACTGACAACAATCCAACCACAGAATCACACCACCTCAATAAAAGCCCGTTCCTTTGGAAAGGAGAAGAAATTGGATGGGAAACAGTAAATTTGCCAATTTTCTTTCTTTAAAAATACAAACTGAGAAAGCTGCATGCATCACTTCCTTTCTTGACAGATTTGACAGTAGTGTTGGGTGAACCAATTAACTGTCGACTGCAATTAAACATCGCATTTTTCAGAAAATGTGAAATTTGAAAAATTCACAGAGTTAAAATAATTAAAGTTAATATGAATGAAGACACATGCCCTGGAGCCTGAATTCACAGCTCATCATTTCAATGCACAGAAACACTGTAAATCTCCAAACTGCACGTTTGCACGGCTTGCAAATGTCTTTGCTTACAGCAGTTATCCTTCAATTATGATGAGACAGAGAAACCTGAAATCTGCTGACTGCAATAAATGGGATCACAAATAATTGTTCTTAAAGCTTCCCATCTGTGTTTACAGAAACAACATTTGAGGCATTTATTTTTGAGGAAATTGTGTGTATCGGTTTTCCAATGGAAGGATTCCCATAATGTGCATCTGCTCCACTGGTGCCAAATGCACAATTTGTGCCAGGAGTGAATTCAGCAACAAAGGAACCAGGGTGAAATCCACTCTATGTGAGGGCTCATACTAGTTATGGACAGAATTGAAATTCTGGGTCTTTCAAACCTTTGCCACTGTTGTAGGCACCTTTCTGTCAAGATTTGGATTACCTCTGTTGGATGGTTTTAATTTGCCTCATGGCTCAGTTATGAGGATTTTCTTTTGGAATTTCCTCTACTGCACACTAACTTATTCATAATTTTGTTGTTGGTTTGCTACTAGTTACAAAATAAAGGCAGTGTAGTGCTGTGGGAGGGTCCATATCACACAGGAACAGGAGTGAATGATTCAGTCCATTAATATTGACATTTCCCTTGTGTTGACCAAGGTTGGTCTTATCCCATTTCCCCAATTTCTCTGCATATTCTAACTCTATATTTAAAGAAATATTTCTGTTTCTCTTACATACCTTAATCAATTGTGCTGAAATTGCTTTGTGAAGTAATGAATCTCACATCCTCACAACTTCACAAATAAGTTTTATTCTCGATAGCTCTTTCTTAAACTGTTCAAAATGGATTCAGGCTAAAATGTTGTAGATTTGCACCTGTCTCTGTTCAAAACCAGTTTTTGAAAGCAAGAGGAATTTAGCATGTGCTGTTTGAATAGTGTACCCTGTATAACATAGGGAGGTGATAGCTCAGTGGTACTACAATTCGACCATTAATTCAGACACCATCCTGGTGATCTGGGTTTAAATCCTGCCTTTGAATTAATCATCCAGTGATGACCGTGACATCATTGCCAATTGTTGGGAATTGCTGGTTCACGAAAGCTCTTTGGTAAAGGAAACTGCCATCCTTGCCTGGTCTGGCCTCCATGTGAGATAATGGGAACTGCAGATGCTGGAGAATTCCAAGATAATAAAATGTGAGGCTGGATGAACACAGCAGGCCAAGCAGCATCTCAGGAGCACAAAAGCTGACGTTTCGGGCTCTCTCTGATGAAGGGTCTAGGCCCGAAACGTCAGCTTTTGTGCTCCTGAGATGCTGCTTGGCCTGCTGTGTTCATCCAGCCTCACATTTTATTATCCTGGCCTCCATGTGACTCCAGTCTCACAGCAATGTGCCCTCTCGGCAATCAGGGATGGGCCATAAGTGCTGGACTGATCAGTGACACTTACATCCTGTGAATGCAGTTTTAAAAAATAGCTTTGAGCAGAACTACTGGCTGATGTTTTAATAGATTGCTACAGTCATGCAGTTTGACGGGTAATTGCATCGCTTGATGCAGCAGATTAAAAAGGTCTGACATTTCTTCATCAACCCGATCCGACCAAGTTGATCTAAATCTGGTAACAATAATAAGGGTATTGATCTTCAGTAACCCTGGGGCAGGAAAAGAATTCCAGCGGCCTTCACTCCAAAGGAAGATTTTGAGGTGGGAACCAGATCAGACTCAGCCATGACTCAGTCCAATAAGGTTCCAACATGAGCAATGGCTGGCAGGGTGAACCTCAATAACCCCAGCAAGAGTGATCAGCTTCAGGAGGAAATGACCAAACACTTTTCTTTTGCTCCTAAATTCAACGTTCCTTAAAAAAAACAAATCAAGTAATGGTGCTGGGGCAAGCCTGATAGCTGACCAAGTTTTTTCTATAGTGCGATATTTATTGAAAAGAAGTAAATAAAAACCACATTGCTCTTCCCTGAGCATGTTTATCACTTCCTGCTCAAACACATATTAGTAATCAGTACAGACCACGCATATAGAAGAAGATGATTTATCACGGACTAATCCAATATAGCTTCAGAGGTCAAAGATTAATCCAAGGAAGTCATGATTGAATTGCTTCCAACTAGGCAGGCTATTTCACTTGCTTGTCAGCAGAAATCCAGAAAGCATAAGCTTAAGGCCAGCAACCTTCAAGAAGGGCTATAGGTTCCTCATGGAGCACTGCATATTTGTAAATTAATACCTGACTATATAGGATTAGTAATAGCGACAGGTAACCTTTCTACGTGCAACCTAAGAGCATTTAATGATGCAAAGTGGATAAACGGTCGATTCATAACACGCATATATTTCACTTCAATTAGCATTAAATTAGCATTTAATCCCACCCACAAAACTGGTACAATGCAAGTGATAAGTCCCATCTGTTTACATCATAATAATAATATTAAAAGGAGAGCAGTTTCCATCACTGAGTGATTTTCATCAAGTTTTGGGTCAATGGACTGAGGAGTGGCGGGTGGAGTTTAATTTGGATAAATGTGAGGTATTGCATTTTTGTAAAAAAGACAAGCACTGAACATTAATGGTAGGGCCCTGGATAAGAAGCTAGTCATCCAGGTACATAATTTGTTGAAATTTATGTCACAGGTAAACAGGTTGGTTAAGAAAGCATTGAGCACACTTGCCTTCATTGCTCAGACCATTGAGTATAGGATTTGGGACGTCACATTTTGGTTGCACAGGACATTGATGAGGCCTCTTCTGGAGTACTGTGTACAGTTCTGGCTGCCCTGTTGTAGGAAGAATGTCACTAAACCAGAGAAGGTTCAGAAAAGATTGACCGGGATGTTGCTGGGGATGGAGGGTTTGAGATATAAAAATAGACTGGAAAGGCTGGGACATCTTTCACTGGAGTGTAGGAGGTTGAGGTTGATCTTAAATCATGAGAGGCATAGACAATGTGAATTTCCCCATTGTGGGGGAGTTTAAAAGTAGGGGACATGTTTTTAAAGTGAGAGGATAAAGATTTAAAAGACATGAGGGACAACATTTTTACACAGTGAGTGGTGGATGCAGCTGCAGATACAATGTTTAAAAGAAATTTGGATAAGTTCATGAATAGTAAAGGTTTGGAGGGATACGGGCCAGCTAGAGTCAGACAGTTGTACAGCACACAAATAGACCCTTCTGTCCAACTCGTCCATGCCAACCAGATACCCTAGATTGATCCAGCCCCTTTTGTCAGCATTTGACCCACATCCTTTTAATCCCTACCTAATTTACTTTGGTGACATGGTCTGCGTAGACTGATTGGACCGAAGGATCTGTTTCCATGGCTGTATGGCTGTATGGCTCTATGACACTATGATATTTTATGTAATATATCAATAGAATCATACATCTGGAATTTCCATAAGTTTCGCTTAATCTCATTGCCATAACTTCAGTCAAAGCCCAGTCTCACATTGGAGAAGATAGTCACCTTCAGAGGTGCCTGAAAAAGACATGGGCTATAGCACAAAAATGCTATGAAACAAAGAAATAAATGTTCCCAACAGTGACACACTTAAATATATTTTACATAAACCTATGGTTCACCATTTTCCTCCACTCTTCCCCTTAACAGGAAAATTTCCTCCTTGCTAGTGTGTAATAATTTCCAACAAATTTCAACCGCAAGAACTGCGGATGCTGTAAGTCAAGAACAAAAACAAAAGTTGCTGGAAAAGCTCAGCAGATCTGGCAGAATCTGTGAAGTAAAATCAAACTTAATGTTTCAGGTCCGTTCTGAGGAAGGGTCCCTGGTCCCAAAACGTTAACTCTGATTTTTCTTCACAGATGCTGCCAGACCTGCTGAGCTTTTCCAGAAACTTCTTTTGTTCCAATAAATTGCATGTGGTCCATTAACACAAATGTGGGAATTAATGATCCTAACCATGACTCTTTGTACAACCACAAAATATATTGAGCTTTAAATGAAGAGAAGAGTAAATGGTTAAGAAGAATAAAAAGTAGCCACTCATAATTTCGCCAAGCTGAGCTCTTAGTCTGGCAGAAGGAAGCTTTTAAATCTATTGGACTATGTGAGCAATTTGGTTCAAATGAGTTCACCCACGAATCCTTTCAAGAATAACTAAAACTGTTGCTTGTCATATCCTCATGGTGGAATTGAAAGGTGCCATCTTAGTGGGACCAAACTTCCGTAGACCTCAGCCAGTCAGGCTAGAGCAATACAAATTATTACGGAAGATTTATATTCTACTCAAACACTCACAACGGCATAGAGGAGATGGCTCACAGAAATCCCTCCTTTGGATAGGGACCACATGTGAGATCCCCTGCTGGTTTCTCCTTCTCTCTGAGCCTGGAACAGGAAGGCCAACAACAGCACCCATTCATTGATCAGCTAATTAAGACATGACCAGTGAGTGAGTACAAATCCTCTTGCTGTGCTAACTGGTGGCGATAATTTCCTCCAAGGATCAGTTAATGACCCATAAACTCAAGTTCATATTTGTTTCAATTAAACAGGGTAAAGCATGCATTTGAATAGTATGAACAGAAATTAAAGTAACGCAGGGTGAAAGTATATCCAAACGCTGATGTATTTATCCACTGAACTTCTCTGGGGAGACAGTCAGCTGATTTTGGAACCAAAATGGTGCAATTTAAGAGGGGATGCTGGTATTGTGGTAATGAAATAACATTAGTAATCCAAAGACCCGGGTTAATAACTCTGGATTATGGTCTTGAATCCCACCAAAGCAGTTGGCAGAATTTAACTAATAAATCCAATATTTACTTTGAAATCTGAAATTGAAAGCTAGTCTCTATAATGGTGGCCAGAAAATTACCATTGATTTTCATTTTTAAAAAGTCGGGTTCACTAATGTGCTAGGAAAGGAAAACTGCCATAATTTCTTGATCTGGCCTGCATGTGGCTCAAGATCCACAGTAAAGTGGCTGCGTCTTAATTACTGTCTGAAATGACCACACAGTTTAAGACCAGTTAGCCATGGGCAACAAAATGCTGGCATTGCCCTGAAACAACCATCCCATAAAAGAATTAGAATTTTTAAAAAACCTGGATTAAACCTTTAATTACTGGATTAGTTAGCTCTCAGGTCTCATTATGTGGTGAAATTAAAGTGAGAAAAGCAAACTTAAAAGAAATCTTTTGCAGCATTTGTGACGGTAGTGGACATTCAAGGATATAACCTTTGTCTTAAAAGATTTATCTTCTGCCCCTTCAAGCTTTACCTTTTGAAGGCAATCCATGGTGAAGACCAGACATGAGTGCAATAAAATTCCTGATCAGCTTAGGCCATCCCCTTTCTTCATAATCTATTATCTTCAGTAAGGGCTCAAGCTTGGCCTCAGTGTATCTCTGCATTTTGAATTAGCTTATGTCTATTCAGCATCGTTCAGTGACCTGACCTAGGTACAATGCTTCCTCAATATTGCAGTGTTTGGATATGCATACCCTTACGGTGTTCTATCCTACGGACATTGGTTTCTCAGTAAGACAAACAAAGTCTTCCCTGTACTAAAATTGAAGTAGCCAAGAACTGACCACAGATCACCAAGTGACCCTGGCATTAAATAAAGACAAAAGTAAATGGTTGAGCATACTAAAAGGCAGCCACTCACAATTTCACTGAGCTGAATTCTTAGTCTGGTAGAAGGAAGTCTTAAAATCAATTATGAGCATGGACTGCAACATTAGCACAAATGCCCAAAAGAGAGCGACTGCTGAGTTAAAAAAAGAAACTTCTGGTTTAGTAGCAAAAAAACTCAGACCTTTATCTTTGTTGTGTGATAAAGTACCCGTGAGAATATTTTAAATTCAATCGATCCATTATCAGCCCTGTGGCAACAACAAAGAAAAACACAAAGTCAAGAATAAGGTCAGTTTAAAATGGCTTAAAATCTCTTTTGACTGCAGAACTAACACTTTAAAATGTCAGTTTGTAATGTATGATCCTGAGAAAAATATATTACTAACAGGTATGATTGCAGATCATTAAACTGCATTATAAATTGATGAAAAATGTTGCTGTAGCACTTATTGTTTCCTATTCATTGCATGCTTACAATAGGCTCAGCATACTTATTGAGGTTGATTTAAATCAGTGGAGTGCATTCCAAAGGTCAGTTTATTGTATCTGCTACGGTGTCTGTCCCAGTTCTTAGTCACTAGCAACATTATTCTCCTGATAATCCCATTACCTTTCACCTTTGTCCACCATCACATCGCACTACAAAGAGCTGCTCAGTTTCACTTTGTTTCAAAACTTTTCTAGATTCACAAAAAGAGTTCCATTGTTCACTTCAGATTCTTAAACCTAGTAGTATGCATGGCAAAGAAAAGCCACTGGATTGTAGAAAGTGCCTTCATAAATGATCACCTGATTCAGAATTCTGGAGATTGTTGTTCGATGGCAAATATAAAGTTCATCCCATTATTCCTATCTTTTGAGTTTATTTTACTCTTGGAATGACAGAGTGTAAACATGGCGTCTGAGTACTGGAGTGGAAGGAAAGAAAATTTTTTGTAACAGGTGTGTCCATGATAACTGCTATATGGTAAGGAGATGTGTATGCTTTGGGGCAAGTGAAAAAAGCCAGCCAAAGAGAGAAGGAAAATGAATTATAAAAATACATTGCTGTGAAACCAAGCAAGTCTCACACAAAATTCACATCAAGGTCAACAAATCTTAGCTGAGATAATGGTCGAATCACTATAATTGACAATAGCATCACTGGGGTAGGGAATAGAAAAGTCAACCGAGGTTTATAGTTCACTTGACTTAGACTGAGTTGTGATGTGTCACACATTGCAATTGAATAGTCTATCAATATCCAGTAATGAAAACAGAAAATGCTGGAAATACTCAGCTGTTCTGTCCTGCATTTATAGTGGGATAGCTGGTAAAATGGTTGGGCAGGGGGAAGGAGTGGTAGGAATATGCCAAGAGGGAAAATCCTCATGTCTCCATGCCATGTCACCAGTAGCAGGAAAGTTAAGGACTCGGCTGCTCCTCTGGGCAGCAAGTGGTACCATTTCAGTGATAATGGGAACTGCAGATGCTGGAAAATCTGAGATAACAAAGTGTGGGGCTGGATGAACACAGCAGGCCAAGCAGCATCTTAGGAGCACCACAGTTGACGTTTCGGGCCTAGACCCTTCATCAGATTTTTTTTGAAATTTGATGATGGCATTCAGGCTTGCCTGATATTTATTGCTCATCCTTCATTACCCTGAACAAGATGGGGGTGAATGGTCTTCTTGAACTGCTGCAATCGTTCGGGTAGAGCAATACCCACAGTTTTGCTGAGAAGGGTGTTCCTTGAACTTAGAGTCATAAATTCATAGAGCTGTATGGAAACAGACCTTTCAATCCAATTCATCCATGTCAACCAGATATCCTAAATTAATCTAGTCCCATTTGCCAGTATTTGGCTCATATCCCTCCCTGAAACATATAAAATAACCAGAGGGTTAAATAGGGTGGATAGGGAGAGCCTTTTTCCCAGGATGGTGACGGTGAGCACGAGGGGGCATAGCTTTAAATTGAGGGGTGAAAGATATAGGACAGATGTCAGAGGTGGTTTCTTTACTCAGAGAGTAGTAAGGGAATGGAACGCTTTGCCTGCAACGGTAGTAGATTCGCCAACTTTAGGTACATTTAAGTCGTCATTGGACAAGCATATGGACGTACATGGAATAGTGTAGGTTAGATGGGCTTGAGATCGGTATGACAGGTCGGCACAACATCGAGGGCCGAAGGGCCTGTACTGTGCTGTAATGTTCTATGTTCTCTGTATGTAACCCTTCCTATTCATGTACCCATCCAGATGCCTTTGATTGTTGTAATTATACGAGCGTCCACCACCTCCTCTGGCAGCAAATTCCATACACACATGGCCATCTGCGTGAAAAAGTTGCCCCTAAGATCACTTTTAAATCTTTCTCCCTCACTTTCAGCCTGTGCCCTCTGGTTTTGATCCAACAATAGTAATAGAATGGTGAAATAGTTCCAAATTAGGATGGTGTGTGATTTGAAGGGAAATTTGCAGGTACTGGTGATGGTGGTGGTACCATGCAATTGCTGCCCTTGTCCTTCATGTGGCAGAGATGACAGGTTTGCAAGGTGCTGTGGGAGAAGGCTGTGCGAGTTATTGCAGTGCATCATGTCAATGGTACACACTGCTGCCACTGTGCATCGGTGATGAATGGAAAGCTTGTTGAAGGTGGTGGGTAGGGTGCCAGTCAAGTAATTTGCTTTGTTCTGAACAGTGTTGTATTTTTTAAGCATTGTTGGAGCTGCACTTATCCAGACAAGCAGAAAGTGCTCTGTCTCATTCCTGACCTGCTCTTGTTGCCGCAGTATTTCTAAGCAATCAAGTAAGGACAACCACTTGGCTCTGCGAGCATTTTACCTGCAGGAGGAGGATCTGTCACAATGTGGGAACACCACTGGGGTTGCCCAGCGAACACAAGAGGGAGGATTCCTTCCTTAGTGGGCACTGCCTGCCAACAGTAGATCCCCTGGAGACTACTGCAGTAGCAGCACGACACCGGGATTTCACTTTTACTGACAAAATTCATGTCCCGATGTGAGATCTTAATCAAGGCAAATGAACAGTTAGCTAAATATAGATTCTTTTTAATTATAGAAGCCCTACGGTGTGGAAGCAGGCCATTCAGCCCAACAAGTCCACATTGAACCTATGACCAGAACTCCACCCAGACCTACCCGATCCCAGTAATCCTTCATTTCCCGTGGTTAACGCACCCAACCTACACATTCCTGGGCACTATGGGCAATCTAGCATGGCCAGTCCACCTAACCTGCACGTTTTTGGACAGTGGGAGGAAACCAGAGCACCTAGCAGACATGATGCAGATACAGGGAGAACATGCAAACTCCATACACACCTGAGGGTGGAATTGATCCCGGGTTTCTGGCACTGTGAGGCAGCAGTGCTAACCATTGAGCCACCACGCTGCCCAATATGCTGCTGCCAACACAAAACTTTGTGCAAGCACAGAGAAATTCCTTCAGGAGAGGAAGGGATATCTGAGAAGAAAACTGATTGGGAGAGCAGTAACTAGACTGAATGTGCCAATACAACCTGGACCTACCATTCACTAGGGTAGTGGATTGATTACACTGTATCACTGACCCTGCAGCCCAGGGCTCACTGCTGTGAACATGAAACTGAGAATTATTCATAGAATCCCGACAGGCTGGAAATAGGCCATTCAGCCAAACATGTCCACACCAACTCTCAGAGCATCCCACCCAAACCCATCCCCTAATCTACTCATCCCTGAACACTACAGGCAATCTGGCATGGCCAATCCACATAGCCTACACATCTTTGGACTGTAGGAAGAAACCCATGCAGACAAAGGGAGAATGTGTAAACTCCACACAAACAGTCAACTGAGGGTTGAATCAAACCCGGGACCCTGTTGCTGTGAGGCAGCAGCGCTAACCACCATGCCACCATGCCACCCTTAAACATAACCCATCCCTACCAAGCTTCAGCATAACAAGTCAACCAACACGACAAGCTATCAGCACAAGAGGCAGCGGTGTTTTTATTCTTTACACGTCTCCTGCTCTCCTTTGCACTCTTGTAATGAATTTGTTTTCAGTCATTACGGAGTTTAACCCCAAATTATCATTTTTGTTTTACCAGTAATCAATTTAGTTTGAAGAAGATATTTTCATTAAAATAATTCAATAGGTCACAATGAATGCAATATATTAATTGAGCAATTGAGATCATTATCTTCAGCTCTGACAGCAGCTAAAGGTGGGCAGTCACTGCTGGGTTCATGAGTGCTGCTACTTCCTGGGAATGAATATTTTCAAGATAAATGTGGGCAATGGTAGATAATAAACGAAGGACATGAATCCCCTTAGGATATAGTAGGACAGACAGGGAGGGTCAATAAAAGGAAAGAAAATTTAAATAATCAGGAATAAGCAGATAAGGTTTTCAGTGAATGTCTTTAATGTCTGTGGTTGGAGAAGAATAGGCCACAAATGAACCAGAGCAACAATATCTATGTTTAAGGAAAAGAGGAACACGTCGCTCTCTCGCTGACATATTCTGATAATTTTTTTTAACTTAACATTTCATTTTTCAATGCTCTGTTCAGTTTTTGTACATTCCCAATCTTCAGCATTATCATTTTGTTACAGTCAAGATTCAACGTATCATGTCCTGTGGGAAATTGCATCCATTGGGTAAACTCTTCAGCTCACTCAGTTTGCCCCACTGTCTTTAGCCTCCAGATTTCAAAACCAAAGACAGGCATTAACTAATTACGTCTCCTTGATTCACCTTGTCTTCAGTCCTATGTGTTACCACTTCGATTGGTGTCATTCACTTCAGCTCTTCATCTTGGTTTTGTCAGTTAAAACATATTCAGTAATTCACAATTGTTTGAAATTAATGTGCAAGTCCATTTAACAGCGATGTTACACACATACAGACTTTTGAAGATAGCTAAGATCCCTATGGTTCGTACTATTCATCGGACAACTCACTGGTCACATCAATCATAACTAATCTTTCCTAATGACACTTCGCCAGCATATTTCCTTCTGTTTTTGTCCAAATGTAAATTTTCTTAAAAAAAAGCTATTTGCCTGCTCCCTAGAGACAATCTTTAATTCATCATCACATGGCACAAATGGAAACACAAATCGAGCCAAATAGATGACAGCCTTTCATAATCAAATGTCAGTGAATAATTAGGAGGATGGGTTCTTTAAACCCATTCTTCACTTGTAATTATTTGGCAAGAGTTTTTAGATGATTTATGTCTCGATTTTTCATTGTTTGCCTTTTGTGTTTTTTTTTCACTATTGAGTCCATTGTGCTTTTTAAGCAATATTCTTGCCTTTTTCTTCCTTTTTTTAAATGACACAAAATTTCACAGATAAACACCAGCTTCTCTCACTAATATTCAACTTGACAGACCTGTGTCTGTCAGACAACATCTGATTAGTTTAAAATTTATCTGGAACCAGTGACAACTGAGACACTGTGCCATGCAGAGGGGATTTACCAATTTCTATCTGCCAAATAGGGGTTAAGCACTGCCACACAAGTACAAAGGAGGAGATAGAGGGAATATCAGCCCAAGTGTTGATCTCCTCATTTCCCATGGAAAAGCTCAGAACAGTGTAGCCAGGCTCCTGCAGTATGTTACCTGCTACATGATTGATCTCCAACAATGTGACCTGTACATCCATACAAAATTACACTGATGATGTTATAGTGTTTCCTGGTGATGGACTTCTCAGGGCTGCCTCCTGGATCAGGCCAATTGGGGGGCCACCATTTCAAGTCTGGTCATATTGACTATAAGCATCAGGCACCCAATATCCCCCACCCAACTTATGAAAATGGATATTTGTATTCTTCATTCTCTTCCTCAAACCATTTACTTAAAGATACAATGTTATAATTGATAATCTTAGATGATAAAATCAATTATGTGTGACAAATCCTTTCATAGCAGCCTCCAGGCTTATGTGAATGAGTGAAATAGAAAGTACTGATTTTTTTTGTAAACTCCATACATTTCTTTCAGTTGGAGCTCAGCACAGAGAAACCACTTGACAACTTTGACAATGAGTTTTAAAGGTTCCAATGAGCTTTAGCGATTTATTGATATCTTGACAGTTCTTTGACAGCTTTAGTAATGTAAATGAGTTCATGAATTTCTAATGGGCATTGTATTTATTTTGAACCATCCCAAATGGCACTTGACATCTGCCAAAAATATCCATACTCAAGGGGGGGTAACTGGCCTCTTCAGAAGGGTATGTTTCTATCTGAGCACATCTATAAGTTTCGGCTCTATGCTACCAGATCTAACCTGTACACTTCCAGTTTCACGTACCTACTTCGCCAAGATCACACATGAATTAAAGCAGCTACTGATTTAGACAGGTAGCTGTGTCTGGAAGCTGAAGACAGACAATTTCAAACTTACGCCTTCCCCCTCCACTCCCCACTATGAAGGTGGTAGAGGTCAGGTTCAGGTTTTCGGGGTTGGGACTCCTGGATTTAAGTCCCTTCTGACGCCCTTGGAAAATATAGGCTTTGCAATCAACAACAGCTACTTGCATTTAAAAAAAAACACATTTGTGTAAGCAACAGTAATCTTTCACCAAGTAAGGTTGGAACCTGAAGCAAGTATAGAGATTGCTGGAAAAGCTCAGCATGTCTGCCAGCATGTGTGAACAAAAATCAGAGTTAACACTTAGGGCTGAGGGGGCTCCTGAAACGTTATTTCGGATTTCTCATCACAGATGCTGCCAGACCTGCTGAGCTTTTCCAGCAATCTCTACTTTTGTTTCTGATTTACAGCATCTGCAGTTCTTTTTGTTTTTGAGGTTGTAACATGTCCCACCTTGCACTGGACAGCCTGCTTTGTCATTTAGAAATTCATCTTTCTCAGTCAATTCCTTGTTTTATGATGCAGACATTAACAGTGATTCTGCAAGTTACATCTCTGCAAATGTTGGTCCCTGCTGTTGGCATAAATGATAATAATCCTATGGCTTCAAATACCAGATAATCGAGCTAACAGGAGGTTGTTTTGTTTTACAAGCTTTATTAACAGCACTGTTAAATATAGATAGGGCATAATCACTAGAGTTTGGAGGGCAGAAGTAGAGTTGTTTTGGCATTTATTCTGGATCTTTTTCCAAAAGACACATGAATACTCATATCTATCCCTTAGCTTACTTACACATCGCAACATCAGTTGAATGGGCATGTCTAAGGACTCCCTCTTTAATTTCTATTTATGGAGTGCTTGCACGTTGTTGATTCAAACTTGCTCAAATTGTAATCACAGGGCAATCTGGTTTTCACACTTATTTGCCTTGCTTTCTACGCAGTTAGGACAGATACATACCTAGTTATGGATTGCAAGAACTGCTGATGCTGGAGTCAGAGGTGACACAGTATGGAGCTGGAAGAACACAGCAGGCCAGGCAGCATCAGAGGAGCAGGCAAGTTGACATTTCAGGTTGGGACCCTTTTTCAGAATGATTTCTGAGGAAATGTGTTTTTCCAGCTCCATACTGTGTTATCACATACCCCGTTATTACAATTTCAAACACAAATGTTATTACTAAACAAGTCTGAACAAAAGCTCAATGACTTTTTATTTTTTGAGAAAGTATAAGAGGTAAAAATAATACACCAGTCGGCTTAAAAGAAGTTTATCAGCCAACCATGAAAGATGATATGCAATAGTCTTGATTAACACAAAGCAGCAGGAAATACCCATTTAAGGTCATGTTGACCCTGCTGCAAATTTAATGCTACATTTCTGGCATCTTGTGATTTCAAAAGCATCCTTTCCAGTATTAAGGCTATTGAGTTTGCAATAAATTTTCACAAGCAGATTAAGCGCCTTATGACTCTGGGCACATCCTAGCTTCTGTTGCAATCCTATTAGACATAACAAATGTCAACATTTCCCTTTCCACATACCTACAGCAGAATCTTACCTGAGTCTTTGGATCAAGAAATGTTGTTGAGACTCAGATATTCTACTATCCTTCTGTTTGATGAAGATTTACCTCAATACTTACAACTCAAGAACAGCCGAGGACTGAAAAAAGCTATTCAACCTTAACTAACTCTGAACTTTCCTGCAGTTTCTCACTGCATTTTAAAAAGCCCAACGGTTTGCTTAGTTAACTGGTTTGGTGTAAAGTCACTTTTCACAAACTTAAATTTTTCTGTAATGATCTGACAAGCCAGATACACTTTGAAGTTACATTCCGGGTTTATAGCACAAATGCATTTTGCAAATTGCTCGGATTTCTTTTTTATATGCTTCTCAGCCACAGCTCAGTTATCTGTAATTTTGCATTCTTCAATCTGTCATGGTGGTGTTGAGTGACTGTGTCCTTGTATCTTTAAAAAAGCAGCAAGAGAATTTAATTATATGTATGAGGTCACGTCAGGAGTGACAAAAACCTTATATTGCGTTGATAAGTGTAAAAATAAAGTGGCAGGCGAGCATTTGCGCATCTTTTATGTTTATTAATACAGACACTTGCGTATTACTGCTGGTTGCTGTCACCAGCCCTTTTTAAATCAGGGATAAACAATTTACTGTGTGTACTGGCATAAAAAAAGAGTATTTTACACAAGGGAAAGTATAAAATAAGAAAAGGTTATTCAGGATATTAAGCTTCATTCAGCACACCACATATAACTTACAACTCTATCGATCTAGAAGATGCTTTAGAGTGATAGAAGAATCCTTACAGTGTGGAAACAGGCCATTCGGCACAACAAATCTATACCAACTCTCTGAAGAGCACCCCACCTACCCAATAACCCTACATTTCCCATGCCATTCCATCTAACCTACACAAACCTGGACACCATGGGAAATTTAACATGGCCAATCCGCCTACACTGCACGTTTTGGAAACCTGAGCAAACCCACGCAGACATGGGAGAACATGCAAACTGCACACAGACAGTCACCAGACGCTAGAATTGAACTTAGATCCCTCGTGCTGTTAGGCAGCGGTGCTAACCACTGAGCCACCATGCTGCCTCAAGTGCCTTACCAAGTGAGGTTAAAAACAATTTTGAATGTCACATTAACATCACAATTAACAGGAAAGTGCTTTTATCAAAGGTAAATACATCACACAATGTACAAGATGAATTGCAGCTACAGCAACTCATCAAAGGTCTTGGACAGTGCCCTCAAAACCCATGACCTCTATCACCTAAAAGGACAAGGGCAACAAGTGACTGGGACCATCACTACGGGCAGGTTCGTCTCCAAATCACCGACCATCCTGACTAGGAACTGTATCATGACTGTATCACCGTCCCTGGAATTCTGGAATTCCGTCCAGAATAGCACAACATGGACTGCAGTGATTCAAAAAGTTTGCTCACTCTTATCTCCTCAAAGGCGACTTGCATTGGCTACAAATACTGCCCTTGCCAGCAAAGCTCACATTCCTATAAACCAGCAATAAAACCTGGCTGATCTAACTGAATAAAATGAATCACAAATTATGCTAAGTGATCTGAGCTCAGCTGCAGATTTAGGAGGATAGATCTGAATGATTTTTAGCATCCTGAGGGTACAAACAGAAGAAAACTCTGCTCCCAACCTGCATCCAGTGGCTTTAATAGAGAGAGATAAATATGTTCTGTAATCAAACTTTACTCTGGACCAAGTTATCCTGAAAAAGTAGTTGATTGCTCTCTCTTGAGCCAGACCCAGGCGTTAACTTTAGGTTTTTTAATTCAAACTGATCACAGCACACTCTGGTGCTTCACTCAAGTGACTAGTCTTCAGTTTTCAAGCCTTGACCATGATGTCAACAATACCCTGGATTGTGAAACTACATGCAAAGTATCCTTGCCACACAGTGCTCATGTGCACTTGACAGCAAAAAGTATAGTATCAGGAGTATTTTCCCTAACTAATACACAAGGGCTGTCATAGAAACACTGCTGCCTTGTGATCTGATATCATCGAATTCAGCAAAGATTGTGCTGTCTCTTTAAGACTTTGTCAATATAGAAAAAGGGTACTCAAATTCCACAGCGACATGTAAATAAAATCAACTCCTTAGTTATGAAGCCTTGTGCTGATTAGGCCCTCAAACCAACATCAAAGAATCAAATCTGACTCTCAACTCCCTGGGGTAGGGAGGCCACAGCTGTCGATCGAAGCAATTTATTAAAGCACTCTAAGAAGACCCTCCAGAGGGACTCGACTCTTCACTCCAGACTTGGCAGCAATATAGGTTCCAAATCTTTTTATAGTTTTACTTATTTATTTACATCACCATATAGAAGTGATTTGCTGCATCAAACATACCACTCAGCCAAGAAGGAAAATCAAAGCCATCAAATTAAATCAAAGACGCAAACCATTTCATGTTAAGAAAGCAGGAATTAAAAATTGATTTTTTTAGAAAAAAGAAAACAGATCCCAGCTGACTGCTTGCAACCCACTAAAGTAGAGATGCATATGCTCACCAATCAGGGCTTGCACCAAATTTATTAACCAATGACTCTCAAAGGAACCCAGAAAATGAGCATGTTTAAGGTGCAGAATTTAATGTCAGAGCAACAATTAATGAACTACCTAGTCCCACAAAGGTAATTCCCCATAATGTCTGACATTGTTCCTCACTTCCCCAAAACAACAGCTGGTGGACCTTTGGCTCCCTTCAATGGATAAACAGTTCATAAATATCCAACAGTGAAGGTTGACTGGTTCCTGTTAAAACTCCAATTTTGGGGGTGAAACAGGGTTGCATCCCTCATTTTAAATCCAAAAAGAATTGGAAATGCTGGCCTGACAATTGATCCGTTGAGGCTCAGCTTTCTTCTAGGTTTTGTGCATCAAATGGCTGGTGGTGACATCAAGCTCTTCACCTAGCATTCAGCTACAATTCCCATCCAGTCTGCCATGATTATGCAGCAAGTTGGGAAACAGGAAAGCACCAATCTAATGAGAGAGAGACAGAAATAAGGAGCAGCTCTGACCACAGGGCAACAGTTTACAACTCATTGCTGGTCCCAGTCTGCTCCTGTGATTTTACTGCCTGCCAATATGTCCTCCCTCCACTCATTTCTCCCAATTTGATGCCTCACTTCAGCCTTACCTCTGCACAGGAGCTGCCAGATTTCCTTCACCACCCTGACTGGTCAGCTCGCAATCTGGGTATGCAATCAGAGTAGCCAGGTTGACACAATTATCACAATGAGGTCCAAACACAGAAAATAGCTGTGCAAGTGCTCTGATCATTCTGTCTGTCTGATATACACGCAATATTGTAATATCAAGCCACATGTATGTGTACATACATTTAGCATTCCATGGATCAAAACTGCTAGTGACTTTACTGATTTTAATGGAAAGCAAAATAAGATGGGGGCAATATTGGCAACCTATCAAATCCCATTAGCTTTCCAATCACAGGTTTGGTTAAAATTGCCTTCAATGGTCTTTTATTTTGCAACACCATGACAAACCTTTAGGATGGGTGCACATTATCACGGAAAGAGCTCAGAAGAAAATTATCTGTATTCGTGCAAAAGTTGCTCCAGGGCTTTATCATGTTTCTGATCGACACTTAACAGACTGCTACTTATGTGAGTGATGTGTACAGCCAATTAATGTTGGCAGTTTCTCCTCTCTGGTATTATTCAGGGTGTCCATGCCTCAGGCTCCATTCTTGTATTTGCCAAATGCACACAGATTGCAACATATCAATTAATGTAACTGTAGGGATTTTCTGTCACTCTGTTCACATGTCCGTTACACACTTGATAAAATAAGGTGTCTCAGTTTTGTTCAGCTGTGTATTCCGATGTTAACTCCTGCGATTTCTCATTTGGTCAGATTAGCCTATTTTGCATGGTTTAACAGCAATTCTAATATTTAAGCGCTAAATAAATTGCATTCAGTGGTCATACAGAACTAGCTATTTGTTCCTGATCTGTGGTGTATGTCTCCAAAATTAAAAGGAAATACGGTGTCCGACTGATACCCACATGGCTTGTGCAGGAAACTTCTAATTACGCCCACCCTTTGTTTTCCACATGTTACAAATAAAAAATGTCAACAACACAAAATATCCGGTGGAGCCAGTTACAATGAGAATGTGGGCAGAATATAACAGAGTAGCTGCAGCTATGCAGTGCACATCAAATTACTTTCAATCACACTTATGTTAATAGCCACAAAAGAACTGGCTGAAAGGCATCCTTGGTCATCACTGATTGAAGATGGTTCCAAATCCACTGAGGATACATTGATAATGTCATAATGGTATTGGCATGTCACAATGAATTCAATGACTAGTTAGGGCAAGGAACATACATAGTGCAGTATTCAGCAACAAGAAATGCAGAATGAATAACTCTTTCCCAAGAGTGATTGCAACGCAATAATCTTATTGAAGGATTCAGAGAGGACATGAATAGAGCACCCTGAACCAAAGGGATCTCATTGCTGCTTTTATTCGTTAAGTATAACTGAATTTATTATTTTTTTCATTTTTTTGCTGTCAGTAAGCTTTCATGTCATTGCTAATGGTTAGTCTGAAGACAAATTAACATTTGTCATTCTGTGACTTAAAAATTGTACAGAGACAGTGCCTCTGCCACAGACCATGCCAAAGTTAACTTGATCCATTGATTTTTTGTGGTATCATGAACGTGCTATCCAGAACAACAAAGATCATTCAACCTGCAACCAGCACCCCAGGACTGCTTTGTGTAAATTCTGTCACCTTAAGGACCTACTTGTTTCTGATCCACAATCTAGTGAGTTCATTACAACAAGATTGCCATGAGCGATGCAGACGTTTTTTACAAGAACAAAAAAGTTCTGTTTCAGTGCATTTAGAAAATGGATATATTATTTCAAAATTAAGTTTTTCATTTAAACTGTGACTGACAACTGTATCTTCAACAGATTTGATAGAAAATAGGATAGAAAACAAAGGCTTCCTGCACAGAGGAGCAAAAGTAATGCGCAGAGTTGAAGTAGGACCATTCCAGGTTAATGGCTGTGTCAATGCTAATGTTAATTTTGTTCCCCTGTACGAGAAAGCCAAAGAAAAACAAATGAAAGGGAATTCAATTTAATGATAATTTATTACAACTGCTCAATTCTTTAAAAGGATTCTAATTGTTTCATGGCACCACAGATACATCATCGCAAGAACAACAGGATTAATAACATCAGGATGTCACAAAGCTTTTTTTAAAGAGGAATGTTGTTCCCCTCAACTGCTTGGTACTAGAATATTTTTCCACCTTTGCAATTCATGTCAGTATCCACTTGGTCAGGTTTTATGTGGACTAGATAGAAAGCTTCCTCTGCTTTGCCTCTACGTCTTGCCAATGGAACATTTTGTATTTACCACACAAGCCAGCCTTGGCTTCTTGAAAGTGAGATTGCTAGTTTTGTGCCAGTTAGTTGCTGAATTATGAACACGTTGTGTTGTGGACTTCTGCCCATTAGGAGCTCCATTGAGTCTTTGCAATCACCAAGGAAAAAAACTATTTGCATTTCATCAGTTTCAATCACATTTGATGCCAAATGTAGAAATGAAGGGGCAGTGTATTTAACACCCAATCCATCCCAGGAGAAAAAAGTAAGGGAACATTTTTTTCAATCAACACATCACATATGGCTATCTTAGAATTATTGAACCCTTTGTTTTGGAATCCAAGACAAATAGATTTGTAGTTTACCAGTGATTTCAATTTAACATCCTGTATTCATTGCTCAAAATGCAGTCTGCCTGGGGAGGTGAAATGCAGTTTGTATGACCATTTTCTAAATTCCACTATTCATCTCATAAGAGTGAACCTGAGCCTCCTGTCAACTGTAACTTTAACTCTACCTTGCTCACATGCAGCGCTCCCTGTCTCAGTTTCCAACACCATTCCAATGAAGGTCAAAAGAAGCTTGTGGAACAGCACCTCATCTTTTGGTTTGGCACCTTCCAGGCTCAATATAGAGTTCAATTCCAGGCCATAATCCATGCCTCCACTTTATTTCCCTTTTCTTTGCAAACTGTGTTTTCATTCTAGTTTTTTTCCTTTCTCTAGCCTTTGGACGACAATTGTTCATCATTCTGCCACTTGTACCTCCTATAATCATATTCTTTGTTTCTTTACTTGCTCCATAATCCCTTTCTTTGGCATTGTACCTCTGATTCTTGCGTCATTTAATCTATCACAGACTTTCCCATTTATTTTTCTTCTCACTCTCCCCCTTTCACTTTTTTAAAAATCTATTGCATTCCTAACATTTCTCAGTTCTAAGAAAAAGCCATCAATCTAAAATGCTAACTCTGTCTCACTGTCCACAGGTGCTACTTGACAGACTAAGTGTTTTCTTTTTTATTATTTCAGATTTACAACACTTGAAGTATTTTACTTTTGTATTAGTTTTCATCCTTTGTTCGGTTCCACCACGGACTCAAATGAAATGAAGGGAACACCAGGCTGTTTAGTTGTTACCTCAGTCAAAATCTTGTGCCCTACCCATTTGCAAAGTTGGTGAAGGGGAGAGGTTTTGGGTGATGGGCTGGACTTTCCTGTCTCCGTCCTGTATGAATGCATGGTAGAGACCCATAGGATGCCCTTGCCAATCTGTGACCAACTGAGGCCTTTGAGTGAGCAATTAAAACAATGCAACTCAAATGGCTACTGCTGTTATTCGTCCTCTACAATCTCGTGCAAAAAGCCCTTCTTCATTTGTAACTCAAATCGTTAATTCAGGATAGCTGAACTTCATCCTGTTATTTTCAAGAACTTCAAAAATTACTTTGGTCAATAGTCTGTTTCAATGAGCTTTCTGTATTTCCATCTGATGCATAGGGTCCTTACCGAGGCAAGGCTGTGAAGCATTAATTATAAGGATTCAATTTTCAGCTCTCCAGGGAAACATCATCCTCTCTTAAATAGATTGAATTTTTTGCATTTTGTTTTATTAATTGTTGGGACGTGGGTGTCATTGGCAAGGCCAGCGTTTATTGCCCGCTCAGTATTGCCCTTGAGGAGAAGGTGGTGGATCATTTTCTTGAATTGCTGCAGCCTGAGTAGTGATTGTACTCCACAGGTGCAGTAACAGTGGAGGAACAGTGACAGAGATGAGAGACAGTGGGAACTGCAGATGCTATAGAATCCGAGATAACAAAGTGTGGAGCTGGATGAACACAGCAGGCCGAGCAGCATCTTAGGAGCACAAAAGCTTCCATGAAATGGGCTGCTGACTCTCATGGTTGTTTCCCACAACAGCAATCTCACCCTGAAGCAGGACATGCTACGATCTGAATTTCCCTACCTCATGCCTCCAGAACCATCACTGTCTCTGTAAAATTCAACGCAAAGTGTCAACAGCAAGCCCTTCTACATCAAACAAGCATAAAGCTTTCGTGCTCCTAAAATGCTGCTTGGCCTGCTGTATTCATCCAGCTCCACACTTAGTTATCTATAGAGGAACAGTGATGTGTTTCCAATTCACTATGGTATGTGGCTTGACCAATCATTTTTATAGGCAATTATCACAACAAAAGCTCCAGGCATCATCCAGTTCTAAAATTAGCCCCCATCGCACCAACTTCAATAGATATTATTGAAAACTGCTCTTTGAACATGTTTTTATATTGTTGATTAAGTCAGTGGTTGTTTAAGAAGTGAGCAATTTTAGAACTTAAAAAGAGTATTTTATTTCCCATTGTCAAGTCAATTCCAACTCAAAATAAATCCTCCTCCTGCTGTACCAGAGCACATTTCCATCTTAAATGCAGAATGTAAGAAACTCAAGAGTAAATTTGCTCTACGCCATATTCAAATATCCTCAGATCAGCTAAAGTGGAAAGATCTTTCCACCTCATTCAATCAAACATATCCAGCACAAATATAGCTGGGTTATATAATAGATGAAAAGTAAAGTTATGTCACACCATAAAACACTCAGATACCTAGTATAGGATAGAGGAAGCAAAGTTCAATCCAGTCTGATCCAATGTCAGAACTGTATCATCAAGATTTCTAAATGCAGCTAACAATTTTCGTTTCCTGCTATTCACATGCTTTTGTATCTTCTGTAGGTGATATTGTCAAGTCAGTGTTCTATATTGCCAACTTAGGGGTTGTTTCTGTAAACGTATACCTACTATATTTGTTTGATTTTGCATCAGCCCGTCAAATTAAAATTTTAAGACAGTATTGTATGACTGTTACCTGGAAATAAGTTAAAAATTTACAACTTCCAAACATACAGATTGTTCAACTTTGCAGCATAAGGAAATTCAACACAGGCTGAATTCATCAAAGGCACTTAAGTGCCAGATTTGAATCACAATTCATTCTGATGTTTAGAGAAGAGCTAACAATGCCAGATCGTTCAAACATGTCGCTATTTTGTGTTTGATCTCCTCTAAGGTTTTGCAGTTTATATCATCATCAGCATCAATAGCTGTGTAGCTATTGTATGATTGTATTGTAAGTTAAATGTAGCAATTCATTGTTTAACGGACATTGATGATTAATTGATCACTTGTTATTCACAAGTTGTCAGGTTATCAAGAATGCTGTTGCACAGTATACTTTAAATACTTTTATGTCTTTGGTGAATTATGTAATATTAAAACGATAATTGCTAACTTTGGACCATTGTAGTATTTTCACATTGCAGACACACGTGGGGCCGAACTTGCCCATGACTGACAGGATCAGGATGCTGTTGGGGCCCAAAACTGCGCAGAGCCTCTGCCAGAGCAATCCTACATGAGGCAGCATTTTAGTTGGCCACCTCCACATTCACCATGCAATTGAGGAATGTCCGCTGACCAGAGAAGGACAAGATGCAATTGGAGAACACACCGCAAAGTTTGGCTCAGCTCAGCCAGGAGACGAGAGCGCTACTGGTAAAGCCTCAAAATGGGCAGATTCACAAGTACCTTCCTCTTCAGTGGTGCAAAAGTTAACAAAGAACTATGAGAGGTCTCAGGATGGAGGGTTGACTCCTCCACAAGAGTGCCCATGGCCACTCCTGGACCCTCTGAGCATTGCAGCCTCCCAGTGCAAACAGGCTGTCATGAGGCTATCTCAGCAATAGTGCTAGATTCCTGAAATATTAAAATTGCTCTTTAATTAGGGGATTTGACAGCTGCATTGCTATCCCACTTCCATGAAATGAGCTCCTGACTCTCATGGCTGTTTCCCAGAGCAGCAATCTCACCCAGAAGCAGGACATGCTATGATCTGAATTTCCCTACCTCATGCCTCCAGAACCCTCACTGTCTCTGTAAAATTCAACGCAAAGTGTCAACAGCAAGCCCTTCTACATCAAACAAGCATAAAATCAGATTGAGGAGTCATCAGCTCAGCCCCAACAAGGTGCTGGAAACCCAGCCTTAGAACAGCCCAATTACTGCACTAAAGTGGCATTTATCTTTCCCATGTCAGCAATCCTTTTAAATGAAATTGTGTACAGGGCTAAACTAAGAAGAGTTTTTTTTCTCTCTCTGTTAAGTGGAATGACTGAGTGGAAATTACCTAAACTCACTCAAAAAAGGACTCTCCTAACCAATAAACAAAACATCATGAAAATATATTTTCCATTGAAAGTAGAGGTCACCTGCTTCCTAGCCTGAATCAGGAATGCTCTTCCACTAGCTGTTTTGGACACTTAGAAACAGCCTGCAGTAACTGTCCTTGAACTTGCCCTTGCTACTGTGTAAAAACATTACTCATTTTTTTGATATTTTTCTGGTCACTTTCTCCATCACTCATTCTCTTTCGCAACATGGTTTTATTAAAGGGAAATCTTCTTTGACAAACTCGTTGGATTTCTTTGGTGATGTAATGAGCAGAATGGATAAAGAGAAAAAGATGCAGTGTATTTGAATCTTCAAAAAGAATGCAATTGGGTGCCACATAACAGGTTACAATACAAGCTGTTGTTTAGCTGTTGGAGTGATATGTCAGCAAGAACACAGGACTGGCTAACTAACAGGAAACAAATTGGGATAAAGCTCATATTCAGGGTAGAAAGAGCCACAGAGATCAGTGTTCGTGCCTCTACTATTTACATCTAAATTAATGAACTAGATTAGGGTGGCACGGTGCCTCAGTGGTTGGCACTGGTGTCTCACAGCAGCAGGGATCCGGGTTTGATTCCACCCTCAGGTGACTGTCTGTGTGGAGTTTGCACATTCTCCCCGTATCTGTGTGGGTTTTCTCCGGGTGCTCCAGTTTCCTCCCACAGTCCGAAGATGTGCAGGTTAGGTGGATTGGCCGTGCTAAATTGCCCATAGTGTCAAGGGTAGGGGGTGGATCTGGGTTGATTGCTCTTCAGAGGGCTGGTATGAGCTTGATGGGCCGAATGGCCTGCTTCTACACTGTAGGGATTCTACGATGATGGTGCTGACAGTACTGTAACCAAATTTGCTGAATGTATGAAGAAGGAGGGAAGTTAAATTCTGCAGAAGACACAACTCTGCAAAGCCTAAGAGCAAGTTAAGTCAGTGAGCAAAAATTTGGTAGACAGTGTAAGTGGGAAACGGTGAGGTTATCGACTTTGGCAAGAACAACAGGAAAGTGGAATATCATTTAAACGGAATTTTAAAGAATCAGAGATGATTTTAGTGAAATATAAGACAATTCTGAGTGGTTTAACAGGGTACATACTGAGAAGATGTTTTCTCTCGTGGGAGGTTCTAGAACTAGGAAACATATTTTAAACTTAAGGGTCTCCCCATTACGATGGAGAAAGGGAGGAATTTCTTCTCACTGAGAATTGCTATTCTTTGGAATTCTTTCAAACAGCAAGCAATGGAGACTTCATCATTATATGCATATTATACATGACATTAAGGCCCCAAGTTGAGAATGGATTCTGTTTCTGAGCACTGGTAAGTCAATTTGTAAGCAAATTGAAACCCAATACAGTACAGCAGAAAGTAGCCCTTTGTAAGTATGAGAATTTTTTTTTTCCTTTATTCATTCACGAGATGAGAGCATCACTGGCTAGGCAGCATTTATTGCCCATCCCTAATTGCACAGAGAGCAGCTAAGAGTCAACCACATTGCAGTGGCTCTGAAGTCACACGTAGGCCAGACCAGGTAAGGATGGCGGTTTCCTTCCCTAAACGACATTAGTGAACCAGATGAGTTTTTCTTGACAATTAGCAATGGATTCACGGTCACCATTAGACTGTTAATTCCAGGTAATTCCAAATTCCACCATCTGCCATGGCAGGATTCGAACCCAGATCCCCAGAACATTACCTGGGTCTCTAGATCAACAATCCAGCGATAATAGCACTAGGCCATTGCCTCCCCCTAGATCTTTGAAATTAATGTTAATATGGGATCTCATTCATAAATACAGCACTTATAAGTCTGGTGTTCACAAATCCAGAAATTGCCTGTATACACATTGTCATTATATGTATCTAACACTGTATCAGGCAGAGTTTTCATTAACAAGAGAATCAAGGTTATGGAGGGCAAGCAGGAATGTAGAGTTAAGTTCACAATTAGATTACTCATAATCTTATTGAATGACAGACAGATTCGAGAGCACAAATGGCCTATTCCTGCTTACATTGCTTATGTTGTCCAAAGCGCGACATAAAGATTGATTTCACTGAAAAACCAAGTACTATTTCATGCAAAGTTGATGCAGTTGGAACTTTTATTATATCATGTTCATGGCACTGTTTTAAGATGAAAGGGGAATATTGTTTCATGTAATTAATGTAAAATATCACAATTAATATTTAAAGAGCACACTCCAATTAGACAAGAATTGCAGATGGCCATTATACTTGGTCCTACCCTTTCTCAGAACAAGGGTGAAAAAATGCTGTTATTGATATTTCTATAGGGAGACCTAACATCCACTTTTTACTTGCAGCATCCATCTACACAGGGAAATGGGACAAGTTCACTTTGGGATTCCCGGTTGGCAAGGACAAGCTGATCTGTTTCCTTGCTGTATGGCTCTATGACTCTATACTTAATATTAATGTATTCGTGAAAAGGGGCACCTCTGGCTGATCAGCATTTATTGCTGAGAAGGTGGTGGTGAGCTGCTTTCTTAACTGCTGCAGCCCACTTGCTGTGGGTTGACCAACAATGCCATTAGGGAGGGAATTCCAGGATTTTGACTCAATGACAGTGAAGGAATGGCGATATCTTTCCAAGTCAGGATGGGGAGTGGCTTTGAGGGGGAATTTGCATATGGTGGTGTTTCAATGTGCCTGCTGCCCTTGTCCTTCCAGATGGAAATGATCAGAGGTTTGGAAGGTGATGTCTCAGGATCTTTGGTGAATTTCTGCAGAATGTCTTGTAGATAGTGGACACTGCTGCTACCGAGTGTCACTGGTAGAGGGAGTGAATGTTTTTAGGCATGGTATCATTCAAGCAGCCTGCTTTGTTCTGGATGGTGTCAATCTTCTTGAGTGTTCTCGGAGCTTTACCCATCCAGGCAAGTAGGGAATATTCCATCACACTCCTGATTTGTGCCTTGTAGATGATGGACAGGCTTTGGGTAGTCAGGAAGTGAGTTATTAGCTGCAATATTCCCAGCTTCTGACCTGTTCTTGTAGTGGCTGTGTTTATGTGGTAAGTCCAGTTGAGTCACTGGTTAATGGTAATGCCCAGGATGTTGATGATGGGGATTCAGTGATGTTAACACCATTGAACGTCAAGGGTTCGTGGTTAGATTGTATCCTATTAGAGATGGTCATTGCCTGGCATTTGAGTGATGTAAATGTTACTCGTCATTTGTCAGCCCAAGCCTGGATATTGTACAGATCTTGTTGCATTTGAACCAAGGCTGTAAGGAGATCAGGTGCTGAGTGACCCTGACTCAAACTGGGCTTCTCTGAGCCAGTTATTGCTCAATAGCTCTGTTGATGACACCTTCCATCACTTTACTGACGAATGAGAGTATAACGATGGGGTGGTAATTGACTGGGTGAGATTTGTCCTGCTTTTTAGGTACAGGTAATACTTAGGTAACTTTCCACATTTTCAGATACAGCACCAGGGACCCGGGTTCGATTCTAGCCTGTGTAGACTCTCTATGCAGAGTTCCTTCCTGTGTCTATACGAGTTTCCGCCATGAGCTCTGGTTTCCTCCCACAATCTAAAGATTTGCAAGTTAGGTGGACTAGCCATGCTAAATTAGTATTCAGGGATGTGTAGGTTAGGTGTGCTAACCATGGGAAACACAGAGTTATAGGGTAGGGGGATGGTTCTGAGTGGGATGCTCTTCAGAGCGTTGATGTGGACTTATTGGGCCGATGCCCTGTTTCGATACCTTGAGGATTCAACATAAAGGCAGATGTCAGTGTTGTAACTGTACTGGAAGAGCTTGCCAAGGGAAGCACTAGGTTCTGGAGCAGAAGTCTTCAGCACTTTTGCCGTAATTGTTGACAGGGCCGTAGACTTTGCAATATCCAGTGCCTCCAACCATTTCTTGATATCACATGGTGTGACTTGAATTGGCTGGAGACAGCTACCTGTACTGTGAGGACCACTGGGGGAAGCCATGATGGATTATCCACTTGAAGCTTCTGTCTAGAGATTGCTGCAAATGTTTCAGCCTTACCTTTTACACTGATGTGTTGGGCCCTTTCTTCATTGAGGATGGGGATATCTGTGGAGCTGCCTATTCCAATGAATTGCCTATTGCCAACCAACATTTATGACTAGATATGGTTGGACTGCAGAGCTTAGATCTGATCTGTTAGTTGTGGGATCACCTAACTGTGTCTTGCACTTGCTGCTTTTATTATTTAACATACAAATAGTCCTGTGTCATAGCTTCACCAGTTTGAAACATCATTTTTAGGTAGGCCTGTTACTGCTCCTGGCATGGCCTCCTGCATTTTCCATTCTACCATGGTTGATCCCCTGGCTTAATGGTAATAGTTGATTGGGGGATATATTGGGCCATGAGGTTAACGATTGAACTGCAGTACAATTCCGCTGCTGTTGACGACCCACAGTGCCTCTTGGATGCCCAGTCTTGTGTTGCTAGATCTGTTCGAAGTCTGTCCAATTTAGCAGTGATTGTGCCATACAACATGATGGAGGTTATTCTCAATATGAAAGTGGGACTTCATGTCCACAAGGACTGTGCAGTGGTCAACCTTCCTAATACTGTTATGGAAAGACGCATTTGCAGCTGGCAGATTGGTCAGGATGAGCTCAAGCATGCTTTTCCCACTTGTTTCTTCACCTGCTGCAGACCTAGTCTAGCAGCTATGTCCCTTAGGATCCGACCAGCTTGATCAGTAGTACTGCTGCCGAGTCACTGTTAGTGGTGGGCATTGAAATCCCCCACCCAGAGTACATTTTGTGTCCTTACCACACCCACTGCTTCCTCCTAGTGTTCTTTAACGAGGAGGAATACTGATTCATCAGCTGAGAGAGGATGGTATGTGCCAATTAGCAGGAGATTTATTTGCCCATTTTTAATCTGATGTCATGAGACTTCATGGTCACTCCCAGGGCAACTCCCTCCCAACTGTATATCCCTGTGCCAACACCACTGCTGAGTCTGTCTTGCCAATGGGATGGCGATGACGGTGTTTGGGACATAGTCTGTGAGGTATGATTCCATGAGTATGACGATGTCAGGCTGTTGTTCAAATAGTCTGTGAAATAGTTGTCCCAATTTTGGCTCTAACCCCATATGTTAATAAGGCAGGCTTTGCAGAGTCGCAAGTGCTGTTTCTGCTGATGTCTTTTCCAGCGCCTAAGTTGATGCCAGGTGGTCCATCCTGTTTCCTTTCTTTGTTGAGACTTCATAGCAATTAATACAACTGGCTTGCGGGGCCATTTTACAGGGCACTTGACGGTTATCCACATTGTTGTGTAAATGTAATCATATATGGGACAGACCAAGTAAAGACAGCAGATTTCCCTCCCTGAAGGACATTAGTGAGCCAGATCAATTTTTTCAAAAATCTACAATGGTTTAATGGTCTTCATTAGATACTTAAATCCAGATTTTATTTAATAGAATTAATAAAATCAGTCAGAACAAAAATGGGAGTTTAGTATCCCGAGGCTGAGAACAACAAGAACTGGCACTGTTTTTACGTTTGTATATGTAAATTTTGCTATCTCTAATATCCAGGCGTCTATCACTTTTTTTCTCTGTTTTTACTCCTCATCTCTTGAAAACAATCATTCAGGCTGAGGTAAAGATTCACTACTGCTGGCTATCCACTGGCTTTCACAAACTATTGATGTATCAGCCCATACCACAAGATGAAGATTGATTGATTTTTCTCTTAAGTAATGACATCCAGATGAATAGAATTGAGGTGCATCATCTAATCAAATGGCAGAGCAAGCTTGAGGGTGTCATTAGGCGATTAGTAAATCATGGGACAGAGGGTGCCCAATTCTCACTGACACACCCATCTTTCACCAGCTATTGGGATCCTTAGCCATATCTCTCACTCTGGCCCCTCCTCCACCCATCTCTTGCTGAGTACTTGGCTACTGAAGTCACCTCGAGCCACACACACACACACACACACACACACACACACACAAAATTGGTGTGTAGTGGATAGCAAAGAAGGTTACCTCAGCACACTGGGACCTTGATTAGATGGGCAAATGGGCCAAAGAGTGGCAGATGCAGTTAAATTTAAATAAATGTGAGGTGCTGCATTTTGGTAAGGCAAACGAGGGCACGGCTTAGACACTTAATGGTAACTTCCCGGGGAGTGTTACTCAAAAAAGAGACCTTGAAGTGCAGGCTCATAGTTCCTTGAAACTGGACTCACAGGTAGACAGGATAGTGAAGAAGGCATTTGGTATGTTTACCTTAATTGTTCAGTGCATTGGGTACAGAAGTTGGGTTGCGGCTGCGCAGGTTATTGTTGAGGCCACTTTTGGAATACCGCACTCAATTCCGGAATCCCTATGATAGGACAGATGTTGTGAAACTTGAAAGGGTTCAGAAAAGATTTACAAGAATGTTGCCAGAGTTGGAGGGTTTGAACTATAGGTAAAGACTGAACAGGCCAGGACTATTTTCCCTGGAGTGTCGGAGGCTGATTTGTGACCTTATAGAGGTTTGTAAAATCATGAGGGTGAATAGCCAAGATCTTTTCCCCTGGGAAAAGGAGGGCATAGGTTTAAGGTGAGAGATGAAAGGTTTAAAAGGGACCTAAGGGGTAGCTTTTTTATGCAGCAGCAAATGCATGTATGGAATGAGTTGCCAAAGGAAGAGGTGGAGGCTGGTACAATTACAACATTTAAATGGCATCTGGATGGTCATATGAATAGGAATAGTTTACAGGGATATGGGCCAAATGCTGGCAAATGGGACCAGATTCATTTAGGCTATCTGGTTGGCATGGACAAGTTGGACTGACGGGTCTGTTTCCATGCTGTACATCTCTCTATGGCTCTGTCACACTTACACCACCAAGTTGCACTGAAATCTGCCAACTAATGCTAATCAAACTTAGGCTCCGCATGATGCAGGCTGCGATCATATAACAGGCAATGTATTTAAGTACCTTTACTCACAATGTAGGTAGGGAATTCCAATTCCTCATTCTTATCTCAGCAGAATTTTCTCTGCTGCACACCAATTGAAAATCTACAAAGAAAGTGACTCTCCCACCTTTTCCACTCTGAGTCAAACATTACAAAGTACACAACAGTGGCCTAGGGCCAAATCTCTGTTGTATTTCCCTTCATCCATGTGGAGAGGTATTGTGTTACTTCTCTCAAAACAACTCTTGCACACAGTCCAAGTTCTAATAACTGACGTGTGAACAAAAAGGAAACTTCAGAGATATTTCACCCATGCATATGTCCTTGTATATGTGCATGTGTATATATTTGTTTGTGTTTGCTTGTGTATTTATTTTAAACTGAGTCTTAGGACAAAAGTTCAGCTTATATCATTGCCTTATTGCTAGGATTAAACAAATATGTTCCTAGAAGCAAGAAAAAACAATAAAATCATAACTAAAGCACTATTTGCCTGAGGAAAATTATAAACTGTTTAAGCAGACTATTAGAAAGGAAACAAATTGCTGTGACATTTTTGCTAATGATAAAGACATTTTGTTTTGGGCATTCACTTTTACTACTAGTAGTCCTTTTATGTAAAATCTTATATGAAATATTGTCTAGCAATATCATTGCAGTACGGTAGATTCTGAGAGGGAGTCAAGATGAATCTAGGAATTAAGAGACTGTAAACTTGGATTGAAAAAGGAAGTTTAGAGGAGGAATATGTATACTAAGATCTGTTCTAATCCAAGATGGTAGGAGGAGGTAGAACCTGAATAATGCTTATTTAGGTGAAGTCAAGCTTTGTAAATACTTCAAACTTATTGAGGGATAGTAATTGCTGTAAGGAATATGAGCTTTAGCAATACAGAAGACAGAGGAGTTCCATTTAAAATGAATATTAAGGCCCTCTGGTGGTAAGATCATTCATAAATTTCATAATTTCATGTGCAGTTCATTATCAAATGAGTTTTACCTTAAATTTCTATGTTGCATACAAATCTCACTAATTATAAAATGTGCAAAATTAAAAATAGCAAATTCCACTTTTCTTAAGTAATCCAGGACATCCCCTTTGGATGACCCCACTAAACAGCATGCAAAATGTGTAAGCATACAGTTCAGACTCTCCATTTGTGCTGAGGTAGTTGATGTTAATTTAAATATCAGAGAATGCACAAACTTCACCCCAGGAGCCCTGGGTTAGCAAGACTTAAAAAGTTAGTCAGCAGACCTGATTTCAATTTTTATCCAATGTGAACTTCACAATAGAATCTCTACAGTGTAGAAACAGGCCCTTCAGCCCAACAAGTCCATACTGACTCTCAGAGCATCCCACCCAGACCCATCCCCCTGTAAAGCACCAATCTACACATCCCTGAACACTATGGGAAATTTAGCATGACTGATCCACCTAACCTGTATGTCTTTGGGCTGTGGAAGGAAACCCACGCAGACACAGGAAGAATGTGCAAACTCCGCATTGACAGTCACCGGAGGGAGGAATTGAACCTGGATTCCTGGTGCTGTGAGGCAGCAAAACTGGCCACCGTGCCAACCCCTTGTGGGTACAGGACAGAAATAGGCACTGTTGTGATGCTCCCCTGGCCAAATAGTTGCTAGCTAAAAGCACAAAGGACAGTTGCATGAGAACAGAATCGGCCCCAGTTAGCTTCCCATGCTACATGCCACATCGACTCAATCTTTCATTGAGACTGGCTCAGAATCCTGCCATCAATGCCTTAGTTTTAATATATTCATGGGCTGTGACCATCGTTTGCTGCCCATATTTAATTGCCCTTGAGAAAGTCATGCATTAGCGAGGAAAATCCGGGATTTGACCTCTTACAGTACTGTGGGAATAAATTCACCACATGGACACAATAAGCAGGATCATCACCACCTTCTCGAGAGCAATGAAAGATGGGCAGCAAGTGTTGGTCTGGGCATCACTATCCACATCCAGAGAATGGAAAGCAATCATATCTTCATGAGGATGGATTCAGGAAGTTGTGTAAAGATATGATCACTAAACGCCAACATTTGTTCCATAAATTATCAACAATATTAAGTTTGAACACTTCAAAGGAATGTGCCAAGGCTCTTTATATCGCCCCTTTCCAAAGCGAGGACCACTACCATCTAAAGCGTCAGCTGCACAGGAACAGCATCACTGACAAGTTCCACGTCGTCACTCACCATCTTTACTTAGAAAAATGTAATTCCTTCAGTATCTCTGGGTCAAAATCCTGCAATTCCCTCTCTAATGACGTTGTACATCGACTTGCAACAAACGGACAATGAAGGGTCAACAGGGCCGCTCACCGCCACCTTCTCAGAAGCAGTTAGATATGGGTAATAATTACTGGCACACACCCAGTGAACGGACTTCTTTTTGAAATTGCTTTTTAGATGCAGCATGGAATTTTCTAAGATAGTGAGCAACACCTAGTGGCAGAGGGAAGGTTATTCAGTCCTTTATTTCTACAGATCAGCAAAGCAACTAAAAGTGGTGTCACAATTAAATATGCTGCATCAGATCCTTGTGTTCACTGCCAAAGCAACGAGTGCAGACAGCCAGAGTTCCACAAAACACATCGAATGAAGCTCGTCATTCTACTGTCCGTGTTCAGACCTGCTGCCAACAACAGTAAAAAGTCTCTATTTTCTTTCATATTCTGTAAGAAGTAAACCGACAAAGAACAGCATCGTCTCTCTGCCACACGGCCAGGGTGTGAGGGCTAAACTCTAGGAATCGCTGTGAACCTGGCAGGAGTTAGCAGCCCAAGCATTTGAATGTCACTAAGTGCCCGATTTGAGATACATCTCCGAAAATTGCTACTTCAGGTATATTTCTGCTATGTGTCCCTCTACTATCCTTTATGTACACCAATGTGTATTAAACGGCCCGTACATAAACTCCTGAATAATTGTTACTTAGGTTCCCGCACAGTCACAGGTTCTGAATATCGATTGCATGCCACGTGATCCATGAACATTCAGTTCGGGATATTTTGCAGAGACTCATCTATTTGTCCCTGTGTGTTTGTTGTGCATTGATATTAAAACTGGTTACAGATTATCACAAGAATGCAACGCCAAACACAAGATTCACAGCAGTTGCTGTTCACGTGCTTCATAACATTTACAAATCGAACTGTTAAGTATAAGCAGTGACAGTGAGCTGGTGATTTATACTGCGACAGCCGCACGTACAATGAATCTGTCTCGCCCCCAGCACACACACACACAAACACACACACACACACACCCTCACCAGGCTGTGCCCAGTCTGGCCTATTCGCTTTGTTACAGCCGGAGTTCACGCTCTGAAATCTCTCTGCTGCTCTAGCCACAGCACGTCAAAGGCAGACTTGAAACCTCTTTTCTGCCAGAGCCATCCAGTTTGTGGCACAATCATTTGTACCTGAGAACTGGTGAGGTTCTAGTGTTGATGAAGTGTGTGTGTGTATAAAAGAGATGACCCATTCAGTCCCAGCTCCTGTCACCTGCAGTGATTCTCTCAGCCTCCAGCTCACTGCCAGGGAGCGTTTATCCGGCCATTTGCTCACGGTCCCCAAATAAACATTGCAGCAAGCTGTTTACAAAAGGTTGCCGCCTGATGTAAAGCTAACATATATACTGTGTACATAGAGACACAGCCAAGGCAGCTCTGACTGCTGAGAATTGAGTCTAGCCATTCACAAGGCAGATTTGGGGAAAGCTGCTGGCTGCTGAGCGAAGTAGCGACTGTGAGGGTTTTTTTTCGCAAACCGGCGCAACAGTCTCTTGACAGCTGAACTACTTCGGGAGACTGACCATCCTGTGAATTTCACAGCTCTTCACTGCTCGAGGTGGGGGTTGGGGAGCAGTCTTGAATGAAATGCATGGGGACAGTCTGTACTGATGTGATTGAGACAAATATAAGAACTACAAAAAGCAGGGCAGTGACATTGCGAATTCCCTGCCGACCCGAGCGACAATAATCGCAGTATCTGTTAAGTGTTGGAACCCACCATAAAGAATGGGATGCTCCCCGCGCTGTCATTCCCACAAACCTGCTCCTGTTTAAACAACATGAAATGGTACATCGTTGTCTCATTGCCCGAGAGTGGAAACCTTACCCAAACCCAAGCTCAGTAACTAAGACCCTGCTGCTTTTATTTTCGTTTTGCAATTTGTCATCTTGTTGAATTTCGAGTAGTTCTGGCTTTTTCAATTCACCTCCTCACCCCCTTCAGAATATTAAAGAAAACAGACAGAAAGTGGCTGTAATGACAGGGAATGACTGAGATCAAAGCGGGGTTTCTGCACAAGAGCTGACTGTTGGGAGTATCCAGATGCTGGATCATCGGTTTAGTGGGTTTGCAAAACTATCGCAGCAACATGAACGCGCCGCTCGTTCACAATCTGAGACGTTGCATTTCCCACTTAATCTGAACCAAAGGCAAGTTGTGTGCCTGTGTGGAGATTTTTCTATGAGGAATCTCTCATTCCTGGTTTAAATAAAAGCAGCACGAACCTGAACCAGGCCAACGACAACGGTTAAATAAAATTAAGTGGTCCGGGGAGACAGACAAGACTGAACCTGTAAAAGTCACAAACAGTCACTGAATATCACAAACCAATCGCATTAACCCGCTCCTGCGAACTCGGTCTTTTAAAACAAAACAACCAGACAATGAGGCTCCGACTTACCGGACTGACTACCTCCGATTAAAGATTGCCACCACAGTATTAAAACTAGCAGCTGCTGCATTAATTCAACCATCGCCATAATTGACCAACACCTCGGAGTGTCTGAACGTCCAGTATAATCCGTGTGCCTCCTGCTTTCTCTCTCCTCCCCCGTTGGTCTTTTTCACAGCATTGGCCCTTGAAAGTTTAAATCTTCTTGTCTTTCTTCTAAAATAACATTCGGATCCGAAATCGTGTTCTGTTTTGTTTTAAAATCAGAAACTCAAAAAGGGGGAGAGAACAGCCGCGAACTAATGGGACTAACTAGGGGCAGAGACCAAGCTATTTGGCTTGTTGTATATCCTGATCCATAGCCGTATCTGCTGAACAGAGGGAGGGAGAGAGAGATGGTGATGATGACGGATTTGCAGCGATGGGGGGAAAGACAAGGGACTGAGTTCCTTCTCTCACTTGTTACTGAGCTGTGGTCAGTGAGGTGAATTGGGAGCTCTCTCTCTCTCTTGTGGGTGTGTGTGTGAATCCATTGATCCAACGGAGATGTAGTAAGGAGAGTTAAAATCCAGGAGCTGGAAATCATCCCTGGAACGGAGCGGCTGTTAATGAAAAGCCCCAGTTTAATCTAACGCTGTCAGTCACCAGGAGACGGCGGAGGCGCCCACATCGCTGAGCGGGGCTCTGGGGCGAAGCTCATTCTCAATCATTCGGATTTTTGCAACGCAGGGAGCTTTAAACACATGCCCCCACCCCCCCCCCCCCCCCCGAGAACCAGTCGATGCACTGAGCGTTTTGAACTGAAGGATGAAAGAAGCCCCCTTCAGTTTGCTCCCAAGTCATTTAGATGCTTCTTGTTTGGATCGTGACCTCTCCAGTTTCCCTCTCTCCCTGTTGGTTCTGTTTCCCGGAGCAAGTTTCTCCCGCCGCTGCTTTAGATAACTCAGTGTTGCTTTATGAAAAACATTTTATCTGCTCCCAGCAGTTTAAGGGGTTCGCGCTAAGATTTTGGTTAACTGATTTATTGTTTTAGGTATTTTGTTTGCTTTTGCTGGGTTTTGTTTTGGGTGTTTATGTGAATCAATGGCTGAACAGAGAGCTGATACAGACGATGTAAATCAATGCTGAGCGTGGAAATGTGGATTAAAACGCGCTGGGAGAGACCTGGCTCCATTTGTGCTCAATCGTTATTATTCAGGAGGATTTGACAACACCCACGGCACAGCTTCGAACTCCAGGCTCTAGACCAGGTGGTGGGTGGAATTTAAAACAACCTTCTAACGCTAGTGGGGAGGGCGCTTGTGAGGCAACGGCAGCGTTCCTACCCCTAGACCAGGATGCCCGGGTTCAAGTCCTAGTTGCTCAGAGGGGATTTCTGGCAATATTGAATGGGTTGGTTCTAAATCCCTGTTGTGCGAATTGTGAGTTCATTATTCATTTTCTTTATCACCAGATTCAGTAATAAAAGAGGGGGGAAAGAATTGAGCAAAAGGAAGAGAAGGATCTGAATAAAATTAGAAAAAAAAGTTTCCTAATTTGTTCAAGAGTCTAATCCCAAACATCACTCCCAAGTTAAAATCATAACCAGTGGCAGAAATTCAACCTGATCAGGCCTGATTTCAAGGGGCAGTTCCTCCCTTGCCATGGGATCAATACCTGGTATTTCCCACTGTGGTGAGGTCAAAAGCTTACGACGTAAGATGTCAGATACCGGGATTGAAGGATCTGCAGGTTAGCTGGCTGGGTGGCCTTGTCCATCTAGTTGGTTGGGGGGAGGCGATGGCCTAGCGGTATTATTGCTGGCCTGTTAATCCAGAGACCCAGGTAATGTTCTGGGGATCTGAGCTCAAATCCCACCGTGGCAAATGGTGGAGCTTGAATTGAATAAGTATCTGTAGCTAAGAACCTAATGATGGCCATGTTTCCCATTGCCAATTGTTGGCAAAACCCATCTGGTTCATTAATGTTCTTTTTAGAGATGGAAACTGCCATCCTTACATAGTCTGGCCTACATGTGACTCCAGACCCACGGCGATGTGGTTGACTTGTAGCCGACCTCTAGGCAGTTAAGAGTGGGCAATAAATGCTGCCTAGCTAGTGATGCCCCTGATCCTGTGCATAAAATAAATAAAACCATTATCATTGCGACCTGTACTTTCAGATATCAGCCACTGCCTTGTTTCCTGTGGAGGCACCGGATAAGGTTCAAGATCAGACATTCATATTTGTTGTTGACTCACCCCTCAGGTACTATATGCCGATAATTTCACTTCCTCCCAGCGTGAGTGTACAATCTTCCGCTCCTGGACATGGTGAGCCTGAAATGTGGGAAAGGCACTTAGTTCAGAGGGGCGCTGATGCTCACCAACCATACCACTTCTCATCTCCACCAGAATTAATGTCAATTAAGGGCCTCAGCTTGGCACCACTGCAGTTAACTCAGTTGAAAGGTGATCTGTTACCATGCACAGCAGGTTAACCTATGCAGATCAGTTATCATCCCAACTGAGGGCTTGGGCTTCACTCGATTAAAGGTAATCAGTGCCTGATTAAGGGATTTAGCATAGCGCAGACAGTTACCTCCCGCGAGTTACAACCCCTGCCCTTCCTAATCACGGCGCGTTGCTCTCGCCATCTCACCACCCTGAGAAACCCACTCGACACAGATCACTTCCATAGTTCTGGAGTGTCTATGATCCTGAAACTCCAGGAGGCTCCTTTGCCAGAAACCCACAGCCTGCCTCATGGCAATGCTGTGTGGAGCAGCTACCCAGCTTCTGGGTGAGGCCTCTGTCCCCACCCCACATTCCTGATTCCAGATGAAGAGCTGCTCATGGCCTCACCAGTAACTGACTGGCGTGTGACTAGGCAAGCCTTCTCTGGAAGTAGCAGTGTGACTGTCTCACTAGATAAACACAGTCCTGTCCATTAATTGAAATAAATGGGCATTGCCTTCATTTCCAAATGATTTGCCATCAACAAAGAGAAGAAGAGTCTATGAGTAATTTTGTGTGTTTATACAAGCTATACTGTACCTATAACACCATTGTACTTTCAGCAATTAACTCAATATCCTTGACCAGAGTTGAACCAGTCCTTTCATGACAACAAGCTGCTCGGAGAACTTAAAATAGTTGTGAAGCTGTGATTTGTGCACAGCATTTTACTTTAAAATTCCCTGCAGTAGGAGACTGCACTTTCAGAAGTACTTAGTTGGTTGTAAAGTGCATTGGGATCCCTTGAAGCTTTGAAAACCACTATAGAGATGAAAACCTTGTGTTTTTTTTTTCTTTCTTCTTCGCCATGTTTGGCGTTAAGAACAAATCACTTGGCATTAAACCAAAAGAAGGTTCATTAGGTGAGGGATCAACTTAAAGTGGAGTTAAATCACATGAATGCAATGCTTCGTGTCAGTTGCAGTTGAACTGACATTCACAGCCGTACTGTGAGTTCTATCATCCTTTGGGTCCGGGGAGGGCTGAACAAGAAGGGGACCCTGGTTGTCAAATTGCTCTTCAATCATTGCTTCAGGAATGTCTATGTGTAAATGTTGAATGAAAATAAGTATTAGAATCCTGCAGTCTACTGTCTTGAAACTTTCACCTGCACATCAAGAATGTTCATGTGGGTGAAATGTCCCTTTTTTTGTGAAATCATACTGTGACAGGAAAACAACAGGGACTCAAGAGAGAATTGCAGTGTTTCTTAGCCACCTCTACATTTGTATTAACCAGATTGCTTATATGCACCAATCAAATACTTCATTAAACATTCATATTTTATTCCAGCAAATAGAAATATTCTTTTAACATATTAATGAGAAAAGGAAATTATGTTTTTAATATTAATAAATGGAATGCATTTTATTGAATAGTACCGTCAGTCTACATTAAGTAAAAACAATGGATCTTTTTTGGGTGCTGTTATTTGCTAAATTATATGATTTACAGGTTTTTTGAAATAATTGACAAACCAAGAGGAAAATCCAAGTGCTGTACAGACATATTTCACCAAATTCAAATCCCATCACAGGAGGAGAAACTTAAAACTCAGTTAATTAAATAAACCTAAAATTAAAAATCTAGCCTCAGTAATGATGATTATGAGATTGCTGGATTGGCGTCAACACCCATTTGTTCAAAAATGGCCTTTAAAGGCAGAATCCTGTCAATTTAACCACTCTGGCACTGTATGTGACTCTAACTTCTCTGTCCTCTGAAATACCCTCGCAAGCTGCCTGGTGTGTAAGGATGGTCCTAAAGTCTGGATTTGTCAGTGACATTTGTACCTCATACATTAATTTTTAAAAGAAACAAAAACACGGCTAAAAACAGGACTAAAAGGATGATTGCAAGTCAGGAATTTATTCTTTCATGACTAATAACGGCTTGAAAGCCAATGGACTGCAGGAGGAAGTAAAGTTGGAAAAAGTGGCAAGGAGTTCCATGATTTTCAGATCTGGGAAGGCATAAGTTAAAGCAGGCAAACTTGCGATGAGTCCTGATTTCCACATAGTGAGAATGTAGACTGGAGAAGGTTTGTAGATTGATATACTCAGATCCTCAGTAGAAAAAGGCAATAAGTTCAGTGGTAAACTCTCCCTTAGAAGTAGATAGATTCTTGATAAGCAAAGGAGGTGAAGTGTTATCAGAGTAGTTGGGAATGTGTAGTAGTCTGATCAGCTACTGTCTTATTGGCAGAGCAGGCTCTAGAGGCTGAAGTCCAGCACCTAATTCATATGTTTGTTTATGATCAGTGTGTAGTCATAAAAACATGTTATTACAGAATGAGATGTCAAAGACAAGAGTGGCACAGGGACGACATGTTCAATGAGATTATCTGATGGGAATGTTAAGTTTCAAAAAGATTTTATCACTGGAATGATCCCCATCGCTAATGCACACTCAAATTTCCAGCTTCAGGTGTTAGTATGATGTACTTTGCAGGTTGGACACACTACAGCCAGTTCCAATCTCAATCTCTTACTTTTCCTTCAGATTGGCCTCAATGCCGGTCTCAAAAGAGTGGCCCTTAGTGTATTTGCCTGAATTTTCTTATTAACTACACCAGTCATCCATGCATCCTCTCAAATGCAATTACCAATTTATTGTCAATTAATGCCAACTTAGGGAGAATTTACTGCTGTGAACCTAAGTGCACTAGGGACTGGGTTAAGAATATTTAAAACTGTTATATTTCCTTATTGCAAGCAAATATGAAGAGTGTTCAACCCATCAGCTCAGGCTACTTTCAATAGCAGCTCTGAAAAGTGAAATGTCAGCACATGAGCTAATGAACCACTCAAGAGGCAATGTTCATACACAGGCCTTTGAAACTCCGGGTCCAACTGGGACAGCCAAAAGTGGAGAACTCCAGAGTTGGGAACTGTGGATCCCAGGCAGGTGTGGATCCTGTTAGCCAGTGCTGCTGACAGGCTGCCTGCACTGCACCACACACCGTGATCTTCGGAGGGCATAGAGCTACTCAACTGCACAGTATGGTTCACGCCTAGTACCAGCATTGTTAGGGTGGAAGACGCCTCAGCACAAGGCAGGGAGATAAAAAGATGGAACCAGAGTACTGGCCAGAGCAGGAAAAGATGGATAAGAAGAAGAAAAGGAGTCTCATGTGAATAGATGCGCAGGCTAGGTGAATTGACCATGCTAAATTACCCATAATGGCCAGCAATGTGCAGGCCAGGTGGATTAGCTATGGGAAATGCAGGATTACAGATGTGAGGCGGCATTCTGGGTGGGATGCTCTTCAGAGGGTCAGTGTAGACTGGATGGGCTGAATGGCCAGCTCTAACACTGTAGGGATTCTATGATGCTATGATATCACAGTGGAGGAGAGGAGAAGAAGGACATTTTTAAGTTTTGACAGCCACTTGCAAAACTAAACATTTGACCTTCAGGGTATTTTATTGCACGTTTCAATGTGACGGAGGGTGGGACCCCTCAGGGAATAGGACTCTTGATGCAGTTCTGACCATCCCATTTCGTGAATCCTGCGGGATATAAGATAATTCACCACCGAATTCCCTTTCACCATGAAACTTCAAGGAGTCTTCAAGAACAACAATGGGATGACAGCTGCCATTTCCTTCCCTGCTGAAAATATTTGTGTCCCTGGGGCTGAGAAAGATGGAAGTGGACTCACTTCTAAAAAAGGATCATCTTCTATTGGTTCTCGGACCTCCTTGGGTCTGCCTCAGAAGCTTGGAAACAAATTGCCCACCCAGTTTTTTGATTGCAGAGGAGGTCATTGACAAGATGCACTGCTCCTTTTCAATTTCTATTTTTCTATCATATTAACAACTTTTTAAATTACATTTTCTTTTTAGCTTCCAGGCAGGGAAAATATGTGACCTAGAAAAAGGCAGGAAATCAAGTTTCTTTTTAAATGAAAAATTTATTATGTTCAAATTAATGTTGTATTTTCAACCACATTGTTAAACCCATTCTTTGTCAAAAAGAATTACACAAATATATTATTGATCTTTTTATTATTCTATCCACACTGTGTCATTCTTATATGTTTAATATAACCAATAAAAGTTTAAATAAAACATTAAATATGCTACACAGCCATTGTAAAGCAAAGGTTAATGCAACATTACAAGGAACAACTTGAGATTCAACTCAGTTCATTCTCAGGTTTGTGTGCTGTTCATTAAAAGCTCATGGAGTATGATAACCTCAGCAACTAGGATGAGAAATGACTGTGAAGTGGGGTGTTTGGGATGGATGTCATTTCAAAGGGAATCAGTCAGGTGGCTGGGTACTCCAGCAGTACACACAGCGGCTAACAGTGTGAATGCAGTTGCAGGAAAAGCAGCCAGGGTTCTCATTCCTGATTCTGATTCTGTAATCCCTGCTGGAAATGTGTGGATTTGGATTGACAAACAATCAAAATTGGCCAGGGTCATGAGGTCGATCTATCATTAAATGTAATATAGTACAAGTATAATTTTGAGATGCCTTCTAAATGATATTATACTGATATGCCTGTGCAACAGAAGTACAAAATTAAAGTGTCAGTATGAATAGTTCAGTGAGATTGGAGAAACTGTTTATTTGGTAGCATGAACGTTGATTGATTGTGTTTAAGGCAGTGAGAGTTTGGAGAATCTACAACAGCCATGAGCAATTAGATGAATTGTGCTAATTATCGTATTAGCCAGAATTGACTATATAATGAGGTCAAAGTGACTGCGCACATCAAATGTGAGGTTGGATTGACTGTGTTAATGGCCAACGTCTCAGTAATAGCTGGTGTATCTGTGATAAGGACTATCTATATGAATGAATTGTATGATGAAGTGGTGGGAATGTGAGACCGCAGCAAGCCCTATCACTACACTTAGCAAATTGTCATGTTTTCAATCACTTTACCACTGGCGGGAAAATTAGGTGTCAATTTGTATCTCTAGCACCATCTTGTGGGAAATTTATGAACAGACTTTGTAGCTCTGACAGATCCAGGAACAGTCCTTAAACTTCAGATAACAATTTGTAGGTAGCAAAGGAAGACTTAAACAAAAGGGGAAGCAACAGTAAAAAATAGTACTATTCTAGTTTAAGAAATTGTTCAAGAGACTGTTGATTTTGAGAATATGATTGCTTGCATATGAATTATAATACATTCACTGTTTTGGGAAATCAAACTTTAAAAATTATCAACATAATTTTCCTCTTACGCATTGATGTGTGGGAAATGGGTGTTGCTGGCTGACCAGTATTGATTGCCCATGCCCAGCTGCCCTTGAGAAGATGGTGGCGAGCTACCTTCTTGAATTACTGCAGCCCATGTTCTGCAGGTTAACCTGATTTGCCCTTCGGAAAGGAATTCTAGGATTTTGACCGAGAGACACTGAAGGAACGGTGATATATTTCCAAGCAGGATGGTGAGTGACATGCAGGTGATGGGGATGTTCCAATTCATCTACTGCCCTTGTCCTTCTACATGGAAGTGGCCATGGATTTGGAAGGTGCTGTCCAGTGAATTTCTGCAGCGCATAGAAATCAATGCGACTGAGCATTGGTGGTGTAAAGAGTGGATGTTTGTGGTTACAGTGCCAATCAAGTGGGCTGCTTTGCCCTGGTTGAGGTCAAGCTTCTTGAGTGTTCTTGACTTTCACCCATCCAGACAAGTGGGGAGTCTTCCAAAACACTCCTGAATTGTGCCTTGTAAACAGGCTTTGGAGAGTCGGACTTGAATTACTCACCGCAATATTCAAAGCTTCTGACCTGCTCTTGTAGCCACTGTGTTTAAATGAAGAGTGTGGTTGAGTTTCTGGGCAATAGTAGCACCCAGGATGTGGTAGTGAGGGATCCAATAATGATAACACAATCAAATATCAAGGGACAGTAGTTAGATTGACTCTTATTGGAGATGGCCTGACACTTGTGTGTTTGCAAATGTTACTTGCCACTTGTCAGCCCAAGCCTGGACATTGTCCAAAAACCAGGAAGCATTTTATAATAGTATGAATATTTTTACTTATTCACCTGCAGGCAACATTCCTTTCACATCAGCCAGGCAACAGTTCCTACTCAAACATTTCTCCCTCTCAGTACAATATCATATTTGATGCTCACAATGCCTGTATACACTTGATAATATTTTGCCACAAAACTTAAGAAAAAGGGTAATTGTAGTAGTATAATCAGAGCCAGATAGAGACCAGGAATTATTGCAAACTAACGTGGGAAATTATAGTAATTGTAATGAGGTCAGCCAGGTGGAGCTCATAGAATATGAGTTCCCTGATTGGGGCTGTTAATCTGGCCCAATTAGGGAGCCTTAGCTGACACAGATAAATAGTAGTATCAACATCCTGTACACCCTGAAAGCTGACTCTGATGGAGCTGGGTGAGTGTAAAGGATTCTCCACGTGTAAATAAAGGGTGACTTGGTGATGGGATACCAGCCTGTGTGGAGGAATTTCAGTGGCAACGTGAGAAAAGCATGCTCCTGGACAAATTCGCTGGCAGCAGTTGTCTTTGAGTAGGAGTAAGCATTTCTGGCATCGTGCCAATTATTGCAAAACTTGACTTGTTCAATTCTGCTGTTGAAAATTGGGTTCAGTGTGTGGAAAGAATGCATTATGTTTCAGGCAAATGGAGCAGATGAAAAACAATGAGCAATTCTCCTGACAGGCTGTGGACCCATAGCTTTGTCTGTCATTAGGAGCTGAACTTTCCCTGAGGCACGGAATACTAAAATCATTCAAAAGTTGAGGGATTTATTTACGGAATATTATGGCCGCAAGGCTTCTCTAATTCTGAGATGCCAGAGGTTTTACTCAGCAATTTGACAACTAGGGTAATCCATAATGGGATTTTTGGCCAGGCTAAGACAACTAGCAGAAGCTTGTGGCTTTCGTTTAACCTGTAATGAGATGCTGAGAGACTATTTAGTATGTGGGGCTAATGATGTAACCATGCAAAAGTGCCTAACAGCAGAAGTCCAACTGGAGTTTAACCAGGCATTACAACTGGCTTTATCTATGGAAAATGGAGCAATTGCAAGATATGAGTTGCAGGGCATTCCAATGGAAGTGAACACCTTCACGAGTCTAGCTGAGCTTGGGGAACACTACTTGAGTGAAGGTAATTGTATAGCCACACTCAGGACATATCCTGAACAGAGGGACTCTGGGTCAATCCACAGTAAAATCCCAAAACAAAGCCAAGCCTCAGCCAAATGGTTAAAATTTCCTTCAGGATCTGGGCCAGCAAGCCATTGTAATTGCTGCTGGTTAAATCTGATCTTCCCAGACAGTCTGGGGGTGGGGGGTGGGGGGGGGGGGGGGTGGCGGGGTGAAACGGCATCAGGTACGCCAACACCAGACATAAGATTTCACTAAATGAGAGACAGAGAAACAGTTTACTTCAGGTGATGAAGTTTGGTGTTGGAACCATGGGAATGGTCCTGCGTGGGTCAGAGGCTTTGTTGACAGACGGTCAGGTCAAACGATGTATAAAGTTCAGGTCGGTGTGAATAGTCATGACCAATCATGTGGACTATATAAAAGTTGCAAACTTGCAAAGAGTGTGGAAGCAAAACGTGTCCTGCTCCGTGACTGCCTTCCTGACTGTTCTGGACTCTGTGGGTTCTCCCTCTCATCAAACATTGAAGATACCTCAAAATGTGAGATGGACACAGTGGATGTCACCACTTTGATGTCTTTGCCATCTGAAGGGGAGAATGAATTTCTTCTGAGACACTATGGGCATGAGAGGCAAGCTACTGTGTACTACTCATCACTCGTATAAGAGGCAGAGTTGGAGGAATCTGACCTAGTGCTAAATCACCCAAGGAGGAACCACAAAAAAAGCTTCTGGCCTGTGTCCTTGGTCTGAGAGGCAGCGGAATGCAACGATTGTACCAAAGTCAGACAAGTGGACCTCACTAAATATGATTTCTCTGATTGAGGCTATTAATCTGATCCAATCAGAACAGGAGTGTCAGGCATCCTGTTCACTCTGGGGGTGCTAAGTTAGTGCCAAGGACTCTCCACATGTAAACACAGGGTGACTTATTGACAGCCTCTGTGGAGTTATTTCAGAAATAAGTAACTTTTGTGCAATAGGATAAGCATATAAATCAGGGAATCTGAATGCTCTATAAAGACAGCCACCAAGAAACTTGAGTTTGTTAGAATTTTATAATAAGTAGGAATATGCTACTTAATTTGGGAGGAGATGTGGATGGCTTTCGGAGTGGGTGTCTCAGGTATGGAAATCCAGCATTGAAACATGCTTTCTTCTGCTCAGGTACACCCAGTCCATAAAAAGCAGGACAAATCCAATCAACAATAACAAGGTGTAGAGCTGAATGAACACAGCAAGCCAAGTAGCATCTCAGGAGCACAGAAGCTGACGTTTCGGGCCTAGACCTCTCTGATGAAGGGTCTAGGCCCGAAACGTTAGCTTCTGTGCTCCTGAGATGCTGCTTGGCCTGCTGTGTTCGTCCAGCTTCACATTTTGTTATCTTGGATTCTCCAGCATCTGCAGTTCCCATTATCTCAAATCCAATCAAAGCTGGTCCACGTGGAGCCAATCGGGTCTGGATCTGGGATTTGTTGAGTTGCCAGTGGGGGAGGTAGTCCCAGGTTCTGAAAGTCCAGTAGCTGGGCAGTTGAAGGGGCAGTCTGTTCTCAGAGGCTGCAGGGACAGGGGAATGTGGGGTTTGGGGCGTGATGGAGCAGGATATAAGTGAGGTGGAGTCTTTGGTCCTAGGGCTAAAAGGGGGAGTGGGCTCCAGTGATGGAGGTGTGTCAAGTTCTGGGGGAGGTGGGGTGGCTCAGATACAGAGAGCCCAGAGGGAGACACGGGTTAGGCCAGGATCTGAGGTGTGCGAAGGGTTAGGGGTAGGTGTAATTGGGATGTTTGAAGCAAATTGGGTCTTCAGTTGAATAATTATTCAGGAGTTAGATTCAACTTTTGATAGTCTAACTCCTGATTAACTATTTACTTACCAACCTCCAAATCCTCTGAATCAAATGGATAGTTTTGGAGATTTGGGTAAAAGGGAATTGCAGGTATCTTCAGACCAATAGTCAAAGGGGAGGATTTTCCGATGACCAAATAACTGTTTCTAACATGTAGGTAGGATTTGTGCACAAGGACCATGTGGAATCTCCAGCATAGCAGACTCCAAGGGAATTACTCAGGAAATCAAAGATTCCCCGTCCAGTTTTGTAAAAAAAGCTTTCTTGTCGCCTATTTCAGCAAGTTATCATCGGACAATGAAATAGGATAGTTTTACCCCCTTAGCCTTTTCTCCAATTGAGTGAGATCCACAAATGATCTTAGTTCTCCATTTGTCTTTGGAGAAGTTACTATCTCCGAGCACCATTGTGTCGGCTTTGTTGCAGGCAATATGATGTCACTTTCAATTCTGTCAAGGTGAGATATTCCATTTCCCATCAAAGAATGAACAATTTTCTTTGGAGTGAATAAACAGATGGGTTTAGGAACTTCTTGCAGAATAATGTGGTAATCCTGCTTCACTTTGCCTAAAACGTCAAATAGCTTTGGAAATTATTGCTGAAATTGTCTCCTGTCTTCATTCTGAAGTATTGTGTCCACTCTCTCTAAGAGAAATAGACAAAAAAATATGCATTTCTGCTCAACAACGAGGTGTTCTGATTCTTTAGTATGTATAGTGTTTGACTGACATTTCATCCCCTGTGATTAAGCTTCATTGTGATTAGCCCACGCACCCGAAGATTAGTGCCTCCTAGACTTTAGAGTTTTATGTTTTCTCGTCTGACTCACAGACTTCAAACATAGCAAGCTGTCTGCCATATTAAAACTGATGCTCCTGTGTTGACATGATACTATGTTTTAAAGCCTTGTGCCTTCAAGTTGATGGCATATTGCACTTTGAGGAAGAAAATCCGATATCCGTTGCCAGTCTACTTCATATCCACAGTAATATGGTTGACTCTTAACCATCCTCACTTTGAGTACTGGGACCAGATCTTGGCACTACACCTTATGAAGGATATATTGGCCTCAGAGGGAAAACAGTGTAGGACAAACTAAGCTTGCATACACTGAAGTTCAGAACAGTTAAGAGGTGACTAATTGAAACATACAATGTCCGGCGGTGTCTGGACTGGTTGGATGTGGAGAGGATGTTCCCTTTTACAATATAATCTAGAACAAGGAGTCATATTTAATAAGTTGCTTGGAAGCAGTAAGGACAGCTGATGCTGGAAGCCAGAGTCAATATATGTAGAAATGGAAAAGCACAGTAGGTCAGACAGTATCAGGGGCACAGTGTTGCCCATTTAAAAAGACATGTGGCTTTTGTTTCTCTCAGAAGATTACGAATCATTGGAACTCTCTTTCTGATAAGTTGGTGGAAGCAGAATGTTGAATATTTTCAAGGCTGAGCTGAGTTAAGTTTTGCTGAGTAACATGGTGACAGGTTATTGGGGTAGGTGGTGGGAATGTCACTTTGTGGTTACAACCAGATCAGCCAAGATCTGATAAAGTAGTGGAGCAGGCCTGAGGGGTGGAATGGCTTACTGTTGTTCCTTGCCCAAATGTTTGCATGTTGTGTTCACCCACAAAGCTGTTGGGGGGAGTCATCTATAATTTAGATACAGCAACAATGGAGAAAACATAATATAGTTCCACTTCAAGATGGTCAGTAGCTTTGATCTGAACTTGAAGATAGTGGTGTTCCAATGCACCTACTAACTTTGTCTTTCTAGATGGTCAAGTATGTGGGTTTGGAAGATGTGGCTGAGAGCATTGTGGCATAACAAGATTTTTGTCAGTCATGGTGATCGCTTTATCATTGGGTGGAATGTGCATTTTGCTGGCAAGACTGGCATTTGTTGCTTATTTCTACTTGCCTTTGAACTGATTGACCTTTTGGGTAACTGCGGGAGGCTATCAACCACATTGCAAAAGGTTTGGATTCACATGCAGGTACAGATGATAGGTAAGGATGGAAGACTTTGTGCATCAACATTAGTGAAGCAGATGGATTCTAAACGATAATCAATAATTGTTGGATAGCCTCTATAGACTAGCTTCAGACATTGTTGAAATTAATTTTCTCTATCTGTCATGATGGGATTTGATCCCATGTTCCAGATCATTAGCCTAGGATTCTGAATTACTATTCCATTGACATTATCACGATGCCACTACTTCATGGAAATGATCATATGATCATGTAATGAGCTAGCAGATGCCTTCACAGCATATGTGTAAAACACCTACAGCCCAGGGTATTCCACACTGGTATCTCAATGTATGTGCATCAGTATTATCTTAAAGTATAAGGCAAAACACAATAGCTGCTAGGGAAAATAAAAGCCTCCAGAGTCAGGATCTGAGTTTAAAACAAGAGGCCAAGGGACTCAGCAGATTAATACTTGCTGTGTCTTCAGACTCGCCTTTCAAGTTCATACACAAAGACACCACGATACCTCTGTATCTCACAATTTTGCAATCTCACTACTTGGAAAACTTTTTTATTCTTACTTTCAAAGTAGACTATTTTACATTTTTCCATATTATACACGATTTGCCAGAACTTTTCCCACTCACCTAACCCGTTTATGATTTTTTGTAAACAAAACCCAAAAGAACTGTGGATGCTGTAAATCAGAAACAAAATAGAAGTTGCTCAAAAAGTTCAGCAGGTCTGAGAGCATTTGTGAAGAAAAATGAGAGTTAACATTTTGGGTCCAGTAACTCTTCCTCTGAACTGATGGCAGCTAGGAAAGTATCAGTTTATATGCAGAAGATAGGGTGGGGAAAAGGGTAAGGAGTAAACGATAGACGAGAATAGAGCCCAAAGAGAGAGACAGACAAAGGAGTGGAGAATGGTCTGGCTAGAAGGGTGAATAGCTGTTAATAGATACGAACAACTGGGCGTGTGTGATGGAAAGCTATGTGGTAACAAGGCCTGGTGTGTGTGTTAGGGGGCTAGGACTTCGGAAAGTTTAGGCTCTAAAATTATTGAATTTGACATTGAGTCTAGAGGGCTGCAGGGTCCGCAATCAGAAAATAAAGTGTTCTTCTTCAAACTTGCACTGAGATTCGCTGGAACACTGCAGTAAGCCAGAGACAGAGATATTGGCAGGGAAGTGTGGTGTGTTAAAGTGGCAGACAACAGATAGCTCAGGGTCTATTTTGTGGGCAGATTGTAGATGCTCTGTGAAATGGTCATCAGTTTACGCTTCATTTCCCCAATGTAGAGGAGACGACATTGTGAGCAGTGAATGTAGTAGACTAGATTCTGGGAATTGCAGCTGAAGTGTTCATTCATCTGGAAGGTATGCTTTATTCCTTGGATACTGGGGAAGGAGGAAATAAAAGGGCAGATATTAAACTTTGCCGGTTACAGGGGAGGGTGCCGTGGGGATGTGGGTGTTGGGGTTTCTTGAGAGTGAAGGAATAGGACCAGGGTGTCCAAGAGGGAATGGTCACCGTGGAAGGCAGACAAAGGAGGGGGAGGGGAAGAATATATGTCTGGTGGTGGCATCTCACTGGAGGAGGTGGAAATGGTGACTGATGATCTTCTGGGTGTGGGTGCTGGTGGGATAGTAGGTAAGGACGGAGGGAACCCTATCGCTTTTGCGGGAGGGAGGAGAAGGGGTGAGGGGCGGAAGTGCGGGGAGGTGGTCCTTCCCCAGTTGAGGATCTTGTCGACAACCTTGCTGGGGGACCCTCAGTTGAGGAATAAAGTAGACATTTCAGAGGTTCCCTTGTATTGTTGGCCTCATCGGAACATATGTGACAGAGACGGAGGAACTGAGAGAATGAGGTCAGAGAAAGTAGGAACTGCCAACGCTGGAGATAACAAGGTGTTGAGCTGGATAAACACAGCAGGCCAAGCAGCATTAGAGGAGTAGGAAAGCTGACGCTTTGGGTCTGAAACGTCACATTCCTGCTCCACTGATGTTGCTTGGCCTCCTGTGTGCATTCAGCTCTACACCTTGTTATCTGAGAGAATGGGGTGGAGTCTTTACAGGACATGGGTCCAGGTAGCTGTGGGAGTCAGTGGGTTTATAATGGATATTAGTGACCATCTATCCCCAGAAATGGAAACAGAGGTGTCAAGGAATAGAAGGGAGGAGTCAGGGAAATATGAGGGCAGGGTGAAAATTGGAAGCAACTATTCCAATTCCAGATGACAGAGGGAAGCTGCACCAATAATATCATTGATCTATCGGAGAAAGAGTTGTGGTGGGGGCCAGAATGGGACTGAAACAAGGATTGTTCCACATACCCCATGAAGTGACCGGCATAAGTAGGGCCCATATGGGTACCTATGGCCACCCCTCTTACCTGAAGAAGATAAGAGGAGTTGAAAGAGAATTTGTTGAGGATGAAGACAAGCTCAGCCAAGCAGAGGAGGGTGGTGGTGGGTGGGGATGGTTGAGGCTTTGCTCGAGGAAGAAACAGAGAGCCCTGAGACCCTCCTGGTGAGCGATCATGTCAAGGGATTGCATGTCCATCGTAAAGAGGAGATGGCTGGAGCCAGCAAACTAGAAGTTCCAAAACTGGCGTAAAGCGTCAGAAGAATTGTGGATGTACGTGGGCAGTGACTGGACCAGGCAGAAAAGGCTGAGTCAAGGTAGGAAAAGATGAGTTTCGGAAGGAGGTAAAAGTGAGCTGTGGGCAACTGGGGGGACTATCAGCTTGGAAGGAATGGTAGGGGGAGATCACCAGATGAAATGAGGCGAGTGACTGTGGCTGATACAATGGCCTGATGTGCCATAGTGAGGTCATGGTGCAGGTGGAGGTAGAAGGAGGTGTCTGAGAGCTGGCGCTCAGCCTCTGCAATGTAGAAGTCAGTATGCCAGACTACAACAGCAGCACCCTTCCCCCATCTGCATATAAACCAACATTTTCCCAGCTACCATCAGTTCTGAGGAAGAGACATCTGACCCAAAATGTTAACTCTGATTTCTCTTCACAGGTACTGCCAGACACGTTTCTCTTTTCCCTCACTTCTGTTTTTGTTTCTGATTTACAGCATCTGCAATTCTTTTGGTTTTGATCAGATCCAAACTCTGCTGTCCTGTCGCATTCAGTCATGAAGACTGGCAAGCAATTAGACAGCTAACAAGAGGAGGAGGATGCACAATAATTCACATCCTCAACAATGGGAAAACACAACACATACGTAAAGAAAAAATAAGGTTGAAACATTTGCACCCACCTTCAGCTAAAAGTGACAAGTGTTGATCCACCTTCTCCTCCTCCTGACATCCCCGGTATCACAGATACAGGTTTTCAGCAAATTCTACACACTGCACTTGGAGGGAGGCAATGGCCTAGTGGTATTATCACTAGACCATTAATCCAGAGACCCAGGTAATTTTCTAAGGACCTTAATTCAAATCCTGCTATGGCAGATGGTGGAATTTGAATTCAATAAAAACCTGGAATGAAGGGTGTAATGATAACCATGAAACCATTGTTGATGGTTAAAATAAACCATCTGGTTCATGAATGCCCTTACCTGGTCTGGCCTATGTATGACTTCAGGCCTACAGCAATGTGATTTACTCCTTTCTGCCAAGTGGGATATTAGGGATGGACAATAAATGCTGGCCGAGAGCCAGTGATGGCCACATCCCCTAAATGAAATTTTAAAATCTTATCAAATGGCTGAAGACATTAGATACCTCATGGCGATGGACCCTGACAACATTCCAACAATATTACTGAAGACTTGTGCTCCCGAACTGACCAGACATCTGGCCAACAAAATATGCTAACATTTTGAGATCTCGATCTCATTTCTAGATCTCTCTCCATGGATGCCGCCTGATCCACTATGATCTTTTAGCAGTTTCTGTTTGCAATTCAGGTTCCACTATCTGCAGTATTTTGCCCCTAGAAACATCTGATCAAACTGATCCAGGAGAATTACAATATCAGCATTTATCTGAAAATGAGACAATCACCCAGCCCTGTCAGAGGACAAATCCAACCCGGCCAGTTACTGCCCTATCTGTTTACCCTCGATGATCAGAAAACCAATGGAAGCAGCTGAGAACAGAACTTTAAAGCAGTACATTCTCAACAAAAACCTGTTCAGTAATGCTCAGTTTAGGTTCTGCCAAGTTTAACCCAGGACTGACCTCACTGCAGCTTTGGTCCAAACATGGACAAAATTTGTCACCAGGTGAAGTGTAAGTGAGCATCCTTGACATCAAGGCAGCATTTGACAGAATTTGGCATTAGGAATACTTGGTAAAACGGGAGCCAATGAGATTTGAACGAATCCTTCATTGATTGACATCATACCCGGAACAAAGGAAAACTGCTGTGGTTATTGAAGGTCCATCACCTCAGTCCCAGAACATCTCTGCAGGAGTTCCTCAGGGTATGTCCCAGGCTTAACAACCTTCAACTGTTTCATCTACAACCTTCCATGCATCAGAGTGTCACAAGTGGAACTGTTCAATGATGATTGCATAGTATTCAGCACAATTTGCTGCTCCTCAAATACTTAAAGGAGCCTGCATCTGAACGGATTAAGATGTAGACAATATCTAAGTTTGGACTGATATTTATGCAACACAAATACCAAGCAATTAGTATCTCAAATAAGAGAGAATCTAACTATCTCCTCTTGATATTCAATGGAGTTACCATCTCTGAATCACTCAGTATCAACACCTTGAGTTATAACTACGCTGGAATCAACCCTAAAGGGCAATGGACTCACAGAGGAAATACGACAGACCATCAAACAGACAATAGTCCCAACACTGAGCAGAAAAGTTAAGTAGAACACATTCAGTACAGCAGAGAGGAAAGCCCTGGAAAGACTCAAGAAAGTCAGAAACATTGTAATCTTAGCAGCAGACATGACAGTAATCCTCAATAGACCCCAATATATCAAGAACGCTAATGCACTACTAGTAGATACCGACACCTACCAACAGATGGCAATAGACCGAACACCACAGTTAGGGAACTGGATTATAACGACCCTGAAAAAATTACAAGAGGCATCAGCGAGACAGACTACCAAAAAATGAAAACCAAAAAGAACTGCGGATGCTGCAAATCCGGAACAAAAACAAGCTCGCTGGAAAAACTCAGCAAGGCTGGCAGCACCTGTGAAGGAAAAAATAGAGTTAACATTTCAGATCTGGTGACCCTTCCTCCGAACTTCCTCAGTTTCTGAGGAAGGGTCACTGGACCCGAAACATTAACTCTGTTTTTTCCTTCACAGATGTTTCCAGACCAGCTGAGCTCTTCCAGCGAGTTTGTTTCTGGACCAAAAAACAAAGCTGCAGGCATACAACACTGGCGCTTCACTGGAGGTGCACTGATGATGTTACCTAGCAGGATGACGAAAGGTCAGCAACTAAACCCACCAGCTTGGCGAGCATGTCTATAACCTCATCCTCAACCTGAGCTACAAATCTTCTCAAAAACTATAATTGAATAGAAATTGAATTATATAAATATTATCGCTACATGAACAGATAAGAGAATGGGATTTCTGCACCAACTGGCTCACACCTATTTCCCCAAAGCTCGTCTACCAGCTACAATGCACAATTCAGGCATGTGATGAAATATCTCCACTTCCCTAAATCAATGCAACTCCAACAACACTAAAGAGTTTGACAATATGCAGGATGAAGTAGTCTGCTTGATTAGTGTCCCATCTGCCATGTTCAACGCTCACTCCCCTCACCACTGACATACGGTACAACAATGTTTACCATCAGCAGCATGCACTGCAACAATTCACCGAGGCTCCAAACCCACCCCACCTGGAATTGCAGGGGAAGCATATTTATGGGAACTCCATCTGCATGTTTTGCTCTGAGCCACAAATCATCTCAACTTGGAGCTATATTGCTGTTCCTTCACTGCCAACAGATCAACATCTCAGAACCCCCTTCCTGGCAGCTCAGTGGGTGACCCTCCACACCAGAGGCTGCAATGGTTCAATGTGGCAGCTCACCACCGCCTTTTCCAGGACATGAAAGTATGCACAATGAATGCTGGCTTAGCCAGCAACATCTACATCACATGAGCAAACAGAAAGCAAGTTTCCCAGGCTCCAGGCTGCCGTCTTACTTTCTCTCTTCCTGAACTATATTTCCTTAAGAATTCCTTCCTTCATGTTAGTCTCCCACTGCTTTGTTTTATTGCCAACACCAAGTCATTTCAATTCTCAAAGATACCAGCAGAATGCAATTGAGACCTGTCTTTTAAAATTGTATCAGGGATAATGGGAACTGCAGATGCTGGAGAATCCAAGATAACAAAGTGTGGAGCTGGATGAACACAGCAGGCTAAGCAGCATCTCAGGAGCACAAAATCTGACATTTCGGGCCTAGACCCTTCACCAGAGAGGGGGATGGGGAGAGGGAACTGAAATAAATAGGGAGAGATGGGGAGGCAGACCGAAGATGGAAGAGATTACAAGAGAGTTGCTGCGGGAGAGAGATTCCCTGAGGTTGGTCCGGAGAGAGGAGGGTAACTTCTTCGGGTTAGGCATCCCTGGAAGAGGCTTCACAGTGGGGTTAAAATTGTATCAGTGATAATGGGAACTGCAGATGCCCTCCGGACCAACCTCAGGGAATCTCTCTCCCACTGCAACTTTCTTGTAATCTCTTCCATCTTCGGTCCACCTCCCCCTCTCTCCCTGTTTATTCCAGTTCCCTCTCCCCATCCCCCTCTCTGATGAAGGGTCTAGGCCCGAAACATCAGCTTTTGTGCTCCTGAGATGTTGCTTGGCCTGCTGTGTTCTTCCAGCTCCACACTTTGTTATTTTAAAATTGATTCACTTAGGCTATTGTTGTCACAGGTGACCCCAGTGCTCTCATGTGTCATCATGCAACTCCAGCAAGGTGTTGATAAATTGTTGGAATGGGCAGACAAGCAACAGTAGAAATTTAATGCTGATATGTGCAAGGTGATGTATTTTGGCAGAAGGGATAGGGAGCATTAATAAAGATTCAATGACACAGTTTTAAAGAGTATGCAGGAGGAACTACATCTGGGACTGCATTTTTTAAACCTGTCAAGGATATGGCATGAATCCCCTTCATCCCCACATACCACCCCACCAACTTCTGGATCCAACACATCATCCTCCGACACTTCCGCCATCTGCAATCCGACTCCATCACTAAAGACATTTTTCCATCCCCACCTTTGACTGTTTTCTGGAAGGACCACCACCTCCGTGACTCCCTTGTCCACTCCACACTCCCCTCCAAACCCACCACACCCAGCACCTTTCCCTGCAACCGCAGGAAGTGCTACAACTGCCCCAACACCTCCTCCTCACCCCCATCCCAGGCCCCAAGAAGATGTTCCACAGCAAGCACCTGTTCGCACATCTGCTAATGTGGTATACTGCATCCATTGTACCCGTTGTGGCCTCCTCTACATTGTGGAAACAAAATGGAGGCTTGGGGACCGCTTTGCAGAACACCTACACTCGGTTCACAATAAACAACTGCACCTCCCAGTTGCGAACCATTTCAACTCCCGCTCCCATTCCTGAGACGACATGTCCATCCTGGGCCTCCTGCAGTGCCACAATGATGCCACCCGAAGGTTGCAGGAACAGCAACTCATATACCGCTTGGGAACCCTGCAGTCCAATGGTATCAATGTGGATTTCACAAGCTTCAAAATCTCCCCTGCCCCTAATGCATCCCAAAACCAGCCCAACTTGTCCCCGCCTCCCTAATCTGTTCTTCCTCTCACTTATCCCCTCCTCCCATCTCAAGCCGCACCCCGATTTCCTACCTACTAACCTGATCCCACCCCCTTGACCTGTCCGTACTCCCCAGACTGACCTATCCCCTCCCTACCTCCCCACCTACACTCTCCTCTCCACCTATCTTCTCCTCTGTCTATCTTCAATCTGCCTCCCCCTCTCTCCCTATTTATTTCAGAACCCTCTCCCCCTCCCCCTTTTCTGATGAAGGGTCTAGGCCCGAAATGTCAGCTTTTGTGCTTCTATGATGCTGCTTGGCCTGCTGTGTTCACCCAGCTCCACACTTTGTTATCAAGTATTTGGCATTGTTCACTGAAGCAGCATTTATTGTCCATTCTTAAACTCTGAGCATAAAGATAGACAGGATAATATCAGCTGATATTGCAAGGACTAAAGAAGATAATGTAAAGATTCAGGCAAGAGATGCAGGGGGAATGTGAGAAAGTGTTTCCTTGTACAGCAAGTAGCAGTAACTGGGAACCCACTGACGATCAAGATATTGGACGCAGGGATGATCAATGAGCCATAGAGACAGGCTATTTTCAAAGCTGCAGAGATGTTGCAGAGGAAGTATGTAGGGTTGATTTAATTGGTACATGTTGCACAAATTCAAGTGGGCCAAATGGCTTCTTTCTGTGCCATAAATCACTCATGTTCCTGGTGAACAGGAGTAAAAGGTCTGGTGATTTCTTCTTCAATGAGTCTGTATCAAAAGTAGACAAGTGTACTTGATTCACCACCTCCTGAGATGAGATGAGCTAACACAGCATGGGGCAGAAATTATAGTGCATACCCACATAGTTCAGTATTGCACCGAGAACACCACTCAACACCACGCAAAGGAGGTCTGGAGCAGGCCACAGAGTGAGGAAGGGCCCATAAGACTGAATTCAAGATGCAAATGTTTAAATCGGGGAATTGCTGGTCATAGTGACAACGTTGATTGGTGGGTACTGGGATGATAAGTGACAGAGACAAGGTGTGACTTTGGATCCTAGTAGCAGAGTTTTAGGTGCACGCTCATTTATAAAGGATATAAGAATGGAAGTAAACCAGGAAAGTATTGAAATAATCAAGCCCGGAAGTAGCAAAAAAGATGATAAACATTTCAACAATTGGTGATTTGAATAATAGAATCATAGGGATCTATAGGACAAAAATGGCACTTTAGTCCAAATCATTCATGCAGGTCAAAAACAACAAGTATCTAGTCGAAATGTGTGGAGCTGGATGAACACAGCAAGCCAAGCAGCATCTTAGGAACAGAAAAGCTGATGAAGGGTCTAGGCCCGAAACATCATCTTTCCTGCTCCTAAGATGCTGCTTGGCCTGCTGTGTTCATTCAGCTCTACACCTTGTTATCTCGGATTCTCCAGCATCTGCAGTTCCTATTATCTCTCTCCATCTATCTATTAAAATCCCATTTTCCAGCACTTGGTCTATTGCCTTGTTTGCCTTTTTCATTCATTCATCCATTCGCAGCAAGAGGGAATTCCTGGCTGAGCATTTATTGTCCATCCTTGATTTCCCACAGGGCAGTTGAGAGTAGAGTAACATACAGTAACCACACTACTGTGGGTCAGGAGTCAGATGGAGGCCAGACCAGGTAAGGGCAGCAGCTTCCTTCCCTAAAGGGCATTCGTGAATCAGATGGCTTTCCTCCCAACAATTAACAATGGTTTTGTGGTCATCATTAAACTCTTGATTCTAGATTTTTATTGAATTCAAATTACACCATCTGCACTGACGGGATTCAGAGCATTTCCTCGGTTTCTATGTTCACAGACAAGCGATTTTCCCACTAGACCACTCCCTCCCCATATGCTTTGGCATCACACGTGCACTTCTAATTAATTCTTAAGTTTGTGAGGGTATTTATGTCTACCACACTTACAGACAGTGAGTTCCGGATTCCCACTGCTCTCTGGGTGAAAAAGGTTTTCCTCACATCTCCTCTAAACTTACAGCCTCTTACCTTAAATCTATGTCCCCCGGTCATTGATCCCTCCATCAATGGGAAAATGTCTTCTTGTCTACCCTACCTATGCCCCTCATAATTTTATACATTGCCATTATGTCCTTCCTCAACCTGCTCTGCTATAAGGAAAACAACCCCAGTCTGTCCAATCTCTCTTCATAAATGAAACTCTCCAGCCCAGGCAGTATCCTGGTAAATCTGGCTCTGAACTCTCTCCAGTGTTATCCCATATAAAGTGGATTACAGAATCGCACAGAATTGACAGTGGCAAAGATGCTTGCTATTACAGGGGTGGAAGTAGAGAGTCTTGATGAGGGTGAAGATATTGGACAGAAGGTCAAAAGTTGCACCAAGGTTATAAGCAGTTGTCAGGTCGAGGCTGACATGATCAGGTCCCATGATCAGGTGACAGACTTTGTGATAGATGCCAGTGGCAAATCAGTCTTGTCACCTTTTGTGATTTCCATGGTTAGATTTGCTTGTTAAGGAACCAGTAATCAGGATATTGTTGCATAAAATAAAAACAGAGAGTGTTGGAGAGCCTCAGCAGGTCTAGTGGTATCATTGGAACACAAATTTGCTTTTAATTGTTGCATTAAAGATGGGTCTCGTGTACATTTTGCAAAACAGCCAGTCATTTGCAGAGATGGTTTTGGATGTGCCATTATCCCGAAAGAAAATAGCTATCTCCAGTTACAACACTGTTTTGGAGCAATGTTTCAAAATGCCCCCTAATTTAACTAAGAGCAAAGCTCAAGACAGCAACAAAATGCATGAATCTCAAAAATGTTCTCTATCTTATCTCAAAGTTGAAGTTAGATTGAATAGTTACTTCCATATTGAAATCTAGGTCTCACTCACTGGATGTTCTCTGGCTGGCTTTCTGATATATGCTGATAGAGCTGCCACACAGACAGTGCAGAAAAGCGGTTCTATTGAACTATACAAATAATGATATGCAGTCGAACCCATGCACCTTGTCCTAACATTGCAGCATGATTGGAAAATCTCAAGCAACTGCAGTTTAGTCAGCAATCACTGCAGCTGCAAAGAAAATTCAGCCAAAACTCAAGCCAATATCTTCTCTCTGCCAAGATAATAAAATGTGAGGCTGGATGAACACAGCAGGCCAAGCAGCATCTCAGGAGCACAAAAGCTGACGTTTCGGGCCTAGACCCTTCATCAGAGAGGGGGATGGGGGGAGGGAACTGGAATAAATAGGGAGAGAGGGGGAGGCGGACCGAAGATGGAGAGTAAAGAAGATAGGTGGAGAGGGTGTAGGTGGGGAGGTAGGGAGGGGATAGATCAGTCCAGGGAAGACGGACAGGACACCTCCGCTCAGTTCGCAACAAACAACTGCACCTCCCAGTCGCAAACCATTTCCACTCCCCCTCCCATTCTCTTGATGACATGTCCATCATGGGCCTCCTGCACTGCCACAATGATGCCACCCGAAGGTTGCAGGAACAGCAACTCATATTCCGCCTGGGAACCCTGCAGCCATATGGTATCAATGTGGACGTCACCAGTTTCAAAATCTCCCCTTCCCCTACTGCATCCCTAAACCAGCCCAGTTCATCCCCTCCCCCCACTGCACCACACAACCAGCCCAGCTCTTCCCCCCCACCCACTGCATCCCAAAACCAGTCCAACCTGTCTCTGCCTCCCTAACCGGTTCTTCCTCTCACCCATCCCTTCCTCCCACCCCAAGCCGCACCCCCCGCTACCTACTAACCTCATCCCACCTCCTTGACCTGTCCGTCTTCCCTGGACTGACCTATCCCCTCCCTACCTCCCCACCTACACCCTCTCCACCTATCTTCTTTACTCTCCATCTTCGGTCCGCCTCCCCCTCTCTCCCTATTTATTCCAGTTCCCTCCCCCCATCCCCCTCTCTGATGAAGGGTCTAGGCCCGAAACGTCAGCTTTTGTGCTCCTGAGATGCTGCTTGGCCTGCTGTGTTCATCCAGCCTCACATTTTATTATCTTGGAATCTCCAGCATCTGCAGTTCCCATTATCTCTTCTCTCTGCCACCTTGGTTGTCACCATTCTATGAATTGTTACTAGCTGATGGGAAAAGAAGAAGGCTGATCCTGTTGGATAGTTCCCTGAGCAGACTGCTGAAGACATTTGACAGACTGCTTCGTTGCTGAGACATAGCTAGTGTTGAAAAGGGTACTACCTGTCAGCATCTTTCATTCCCAGAATCTCTATAGACTGCCCTCAGGGTGAGTGCAGTGGTGAAGTGATTATCTCACATCTCCTTCTGCAACGTGTCTTAGCAAAGATTGTTGTGTAAAATATGCTAAGCTTTTAAATGTTGGCGTTCAGTGAAACTTGGAATATATTGGTGAAAGGACCAAAAATGAAGGTAAAACAAGAAATGAGAAAGGAAAATAAAAGAGGATCCAATTACATAAAAATAAATCCTTGCCCTAATTTTATAAGGCTTTTGTGAGACCACTGGAGCCCATTAGAATAATAGAACAGAGAGAAAAATGCAATGCTACAACTGCGGAGAAGGCACACAAAGAGCAAGATCAAAAATATTTGGTCTCTCAGTGTTTCTTAGGAAAGGGATTTGGGCAGCAGGCAGAAAAGTGGAGTTGGAACAGAACATGAAATTTCATTGCATGAAATGTGGAACAAACTCAAGGGATTCAGTAGATCTACAGTTGTCCCTATTTTTATGCACTTAAATTATAACATGCAGCCTGTTTTTGTGATTGATGACTGTTGTCATTGTGGTTGACTACATGTTTCTGAGTGAGTGGTCAAAACATGACGACTTTTTTCCTCCAAGATTTGGGCAGCCTTGTAAATTCATCCATCATCTTAACCTTGATATTCTCGTAGTCAGTGATGTTCTTTTGAAGGAAGACAATAGTTTTGATCTTAAGTTGAGGTTGCACTTGTGGCCAGTTGCAGTATGGCCATGTTTGATATTCATTTTGAAAAGCTTTCAGATTGTCTGGAAGCTGAGAATGGGACAGTAGGAATGGAGTAACAGTTTGTGAAGAAATACTTTAATGTTTTCATACTTGAGGCAGTCACTTGGCTTGGAAAGCTGTTGCATAGCCTCATCTTGGCAGCGTTCTGCAGGTCTGCCATATTCTTCGGCTTTGGAACCATGTGTTGGTGGTAACATTTGCCCAGTCAGCTGTCTCCTACCAGACTGGCAGCAACCTTGTGGAGGATGTCTTCCAAGTCCTTTCTCTGCCTTACTCAGTATCAGACTCAGAACAGCATGGGTAAACCTGACAGGACATGATAGAGGAGCCACATTGACCAGAATTTTTTCTAGTGCAAGCAGCTTCCTTACCTAACAGCTGTGAAGTTGCAGATTAAGTTTCAAACATAACTATCTGATTCTAAATAAGAGTTCAAACTGACATGAGCTCTCTACTCAGCAGGTCATTGTGCAAATGGAAGTTTTGAATGAGGTCAAAAATGCCAGTACTAAATACTTTTAGCAGCCATGCAAATAGAACCATGGAAACACCGCTATTCTGATTATCTTTAAGAGAAGGACTTTTCAGTCACTTGTCAGATACCCACATGCAGCCATTCAAACCACCTAACAAAGCAGGAGCAGAACAGGAGAACATAAGAAATAGGAGCAGGAGCAAGCAGTTCAGGTTTTCTAGCCTGTTCCACCATTCAATATGATCTTGGCTGATTCCATCTAGGTCACTATTCCATTTTCCTGCTTGCTCCCCGTAGCCCTCAACCCGTTACTGTCTGCCTAAAAAAAATTGAGAGAACTGCAGATGCTGTACATCAGGAACAGAAACAGAAATTCTGGAAAAGCTCGGCAGGTCTGCAATCATCTGTGAAGAAAAAAATCAGAGTTAATGTTTTGGGTCCAGTGACTCTTCCTCAGAACTGATGGTAGCTGGGAAAACGTCAGTATGAGTGCAGAAAATAATGAAGGGGATGGGGTAGGGAGTAAACAATTGGATAAAGGATAAAGCACAAAGAAAGAGTAGTTGGATAGACAAAGGAGTTGGTAATGATCTGGCTAGGAGCGTGAATAGCTAATAATGGGGACTGTTAGTGACAACAATAGATGTTATGTAAAAGCAGGCTATATGATAACAAAAACAAAGAACTGAGGAAGGGTCACCAGACCCAAAATGTTAACTCTGTTTACTCTTCCACAGATGCTGCCAGACCTGCTGAGCTTTTCCAGCAACTTTGTTTATATTCCTGATTTACAGCATCCACAGTTTTTTTTGTTTTTATATGATAACAAGGCCTGGTGTTTGGGGTAGGGGGCTAGAACATGGGAGAGTTAAGGCCCTAACATTATCGAACTCAATATTGAGCCTGGAGGGCTGCAGGGTCCCCAAGTGAAAGATGAGGTGTTGTTCTTTCAGTTTGCATTGGGCTTCGCTGGAACACTGCAGCAAGCCAGAGACAGAGATGTTGGCCAAGGGACAGGGTCAAAAATCTGGCTATATTCTTCTTGAATTTATTCAGTTCTTGACACCTACCATACTCTGGGTTAGTGAATTTCACAGATTCAAAACCCTTTGAGAGAAATAATTCCTCATTTGTTTTAAATCTGCTATAGCTTAGCCAAAGGCATAACCTCTCATTCTAGATTGCTCCACAAGGAGAAACCATCCGCTCTAAATCCGCTTTGTCAATTCCTTTTAACATCTCATTAAGCTCAATTCTCTCATTCTTCTAAACTCCATCAAATATAGGCCTAACCTGCTCAATTTCTCCTCATAAGATGAGCCATTCATTTCTGGAATTAACCTAGAAAACCTTTTCTGAACTGTCTCCAATGTAATTACATCCTTACTCAAGTATACTGTTTTCCAGATGTGATCTCATAATGTTTTGTACAATTGCAATAATACTTCCCTACTTTTATATTTGTCATCTGCACATTTGGCTGTAGCACATTAAATCCTGCTGCCAATTCATTAATAGATATTGCAAATAGTTGGGGCCCCAGAACCAAATTCTGTCACAGCCCAGTGTTACATCTTGCCAATCAGAAAAAAAAACATTTATTTTGACTCTATACATCATATTGATTAGCCAGTCATCTAACCCTATGGGATCTTACCTTCAGTTTTTACCTTTTATGGGGTACATTATCAAAAACTTTCTGGAAGTCCAGATACAAAATAAAGGAAGACAAGACCTAATCACCATTACTAAGTCTGGATACCAAAACACAGTTATATTTTGGTCCAGTGACAGGAGCAATGTACACATCAAGCCTAATTTGACATTTCATTAAATCACAGATGATATGCAACTCGACTACATCAACATGTTTTGGCTCCCTATGTCTTATTACCCATGCATATCAATAATTTTTATAAATTTTAACTCCAAATTCAGTTGATCTAGCCTCAACAGCTTTTTAGATTTTGGGTTCCAGATTTCCATTAGCCTTTGTGCAAAGTGCTGCCTGTCATCACATTTGAATAACTTAGTTCTTCTTTAAAGAATATGCAGCATTGTTCTAGACCTATCTATCAGATTTCTTTTCCCTCTAGCCTTAGCAAATCTTTAATCATCATAAACACCTTAATTAGATAATCCCTTCACCTTCGATAGTCAAGGGAATCCTTTGGTTCTGAAGAAGAGACACTTTAGACTTGAAATATTAAATCTTATTCTCTCTTCACAGATTCTACCAGATCTGCTGAGTTTTTCCAGTTTTCTTTGTTTTATCCCTAGTAAGAATGTTCATGCAAAACAAATCCTGATACTCCTTTAAAGCCAGCTCCTGTCTTCAATTCTGTCATTTTCCTCATTGAACTGTAATGTCCTGCTCATTATGTCCCTTATGTGATCAATTTCTATGCAGATCAATTTCAGTCCGGGGAAGACGGACAGGTCAAGGCGGCCGGATGAGGTTAGTAGGTAGGAAATGGAGGTGCAGCTTGAGATGGGAGGAGGGGATAGGTGAGAGGAAGAACCGGTTAGGGAGGTGGGGACGAGCTGGGATGGTTTTGGGATGTGGTGGGGGAAGGGGAGATTTTGAAGCTCATGAAATCCACATTGATACCATTGGGCTGCAGGGTCCCCAAGCGGAATATGAGTTGCTGTTCCTGCAACCTTCGGGTGGCATTATTGTGGCACTGCAGGAGGCCCAGGGTGGACATGTCGTCTGAGGAATGGGAGGGGGAGTTGAAATGGTTCACAACTGGGAGGTGCAGTTGTTTATTGCGAACCGAGTGGAGGTGTTCTGCAAAGTGGTCCCCAAGCCTCCGCTTGGTTTCCCTAATGTAGAGGAAGCCACAACAGGTACAGTGGATGCAGTTTACCACATTGGCAGATGTCATCTTGAGACCTGGGAGGGGGTTGAGGGAGGAGGTGTGGGGGCAAGTGTAGCACTTCCTGCGATTGCAGGGGAATGTGCCGGGTGTGGTGGTGTTGGAGGGGAGTGTGGAGCGAACAAGGGAGTCACGGAGAGAGTGGTCTCTCCGGAAGGCAGACAAGGGTGGGGATGGAAAAGTGTCTTGGGTGGTGGGGTCGGATTGTAGATGGCAGAAGTGTCGGAGGATGATGCGCTGTATCCGGCATTTGGTGGGGTGGTATGTGAGGACAAGGGGGATCCTCTTGGGGCGGTTGTTGCGGGGGGAGGGTGTGAGGGATGTGTTGCAGGTGGCGATTATTGCGGGGGGCGGGGTAACAGGAATTGATTAGAATGCTCAGCTCTGCAGAAGAGTGAAGACACCCCAGCATGTACATCACGAGAAGCTTCAGCAACAAGTAAAGCTACTTTGTGGTTAACCCGTAAATGGTATTGTCAACCGCCAGCAAGGTATTGTTAAGCCAAAATTACTTTCTATCTACCAGAAAAGAATCATGTGTTATCTGAGTCTCAGTGCCAAATTCAAATGTTTTCCATCTGAGTCATTGGTGGGCAGTATCAAACAGCACATCCCTCTGCTGGTCCACAAAGGGCAGCTGACCATTCTTGAGGCAATTCTGCTCGTGGACGACATTTACTAAATATGTGTTGTGAAAATAGGAACATATCAATTAAGAGCAGGAGTAGGCCATTCAACCTCTCACACCTACTCTCCCACTAAGGCTGATATAACTGCATTTCAATTCTGCACTCCCACCTATCCCTGTTAACTACCCTCCTACACCCCTAATTTAAGAAGAATCTATCTACCTCTGCCTTCAGGTATTCACAGGCTCCGCTTCCAGCCCATTTTCACTTTTGTTTTAGCTGGGAACCGACAGTTTTTAAACAGTGACCTCTAGATTCTCCTATTAGAGGAAATGCCCTATCCAAATGTATACTATCAAAACTCTTCAAGATCATGTGTATTCCAATCAAGCCATCTCTTATTCTTTTAAACTGCAACCAGTACAAGTCCTAGCCGGTCCAAACTTCCCTGCAAAGGCAACTCTCCTAATCCAAGTATTAGCCTGGTAAACCTCTGTACTGGCTCCAATGTATTTTAAACCTTCCTTCAATAAGGTAAGCAGTATGTGTACTGTAGTCCAAATGCAATCTGTGCTATGAGCATCCATGCAGGTTCAAAGTGAGTAATTAGTAAGAGAGCAAGTGAGCAGCCCTGAGATGCAGCCTAGTCCACTCCATGATCTAGTTGTCTGTCCCGGCGTGCACAATATCCTTGCAGCAGCATTCCAATCTTAGTTGTTGCTGCGCCCCAAAGAGCAGCTATAAAGAGCAGTAATTTCCTGTAAGTGGACTGGTGTCAGGAAGGTTCTGGAAGGCTGACCAGTATCAATTGCCACTGTCAGTGGATGATGAGTAAGCTTGGCAGATGCACTGGCACATGGCCTGAAATATTGTTGCCAGGTGTCCAAGATGGCAGCTATTTTCCTCATAGTGGGTGGTAAAGTAGGAAGCTGCATATTAATAAGGTAAGATTCACACTTAAGGTGGCTATTAGCAAGCAATAATCCCCATTAATAAGCATCTTACTGCTGCCTAGTGAGAATCTCATCTCAATATCCAAAACTCTGTTCGAAAATTCAATGGGCTGCTTTCAACATCAGGAATGACATTGCCTGACTCCTCACATGATTTTCCCAAATTTCTTGTCATAGCCAACATTATTCAAGCTCTGTTAAGATTCTGTCCAATACATTTTATTTCTCTTTTTGTTCATGGTGGAGGTCAGTGGAACATATTTACAAGAAGCTGCCGACTTTATATTTAGTAAAAGGACGAAAGAAAAACCTGAACAATATTATGCTTCAGAAGATTTATTGGAATGTTTTAATCATAAATGAATGAAAGATTCATCCCTTTTATGCCAGCAATAACTTTTCATACACTCAGACCTCAGTGAAGGGTCACTCCCACCTCCATGCTCACACTTCTTCCTTCACTGAAATGATGCCGTAAGTTTTTTTGGCAAAGTTTCACTCACTGCAGCTGTTTTCTTCAGTTAATGAGCTCCTTTAATCAAATTGCTAACTTATTCCTTAACATGAGTTCCTCTCTACCACCCCCACCAAACCTCCACAGCCTTCCTTTTCTGGCAATGCTTTCTCACTGAATTCTATGCAATTCAAACTTTGCCTCCTGTCCTGACTCTGCTTGGAGATTGCCCTCAATCTTACCTCTACTGCTGTTCGTCCCTCTGAATGAACCTGCTTCTGGACTCTTTCTCCCCCTGCATCATATAACGCAAGTCAGCAAATACTTTAATGATGATCTTTCCAGGCAGTTTGCTGGTCGCTGAGGCAACATCAAACTGGAAATGCTAATTGTGAAAGCTCTTTATAATGACTTCCTGACTTTTAAAAGAAAAGTTAGATTTTTACAAAACTATAAACTAAAATTAATTTTTCCTCCACTCAAGAATGCAAATCTCCATATAATCATGTCATGAACATTCATCACACATTTAATATCTTGAGGGCACTGAATGGGGTGAATGCTCAGAGGATGATTCCTTCTGAGTGTAGGACTAAAACTAGGGGATAAGTTAAGGATCAAAACAGAGATGAGACATTTTTTTCTTTCAAAGTGTCACTGGAGTGTGGAATTCTCTTGCTGTGAAGTTGATGGAGGCTTTTATTTAATCAAGTTTATTTAATTTATTTAAGTTTATTTATTTATTTAATCAACTCAATAAGTTAAATAGACTCTCTTGTCTACCAAAAATATTTCTAAATTACTCTCCTTTTGGTTTTTCTTCTTCTCTTTTGAGCTCTTGTCTTTTCACTTTTCACAAAGTCAAATTTCTGTTTTTATTTGTCTCCTTCCAATTACAGTTGTTTCACTTCCAGAGGTGACATGAGAGTAACAGCCCTTGACATCGAAGAGTCCTGGTAAAACTGAAATCAATGCATATCAGGGGACAAATTCTCTGATCATTGGAGTCATACCTGACACATAGGAAAATGGTCGTGGTTGTTGGAAGTTAGTCATCTCAGCTCCAGGACATCTCTGTAAGAGTTCTTCAGGGTAGTGCCCAAGGCCTAACCATCTTCATTTGCTCTATCAACAATCTCATCTGCATCATAAAGGTCAGAAGTGGGGAGGTTCACAAATGACTGCACAATATTCAGCATTATTCGCAACTCCTTAGATACTGAAGCACTCCACATTCAAATGCAACAAGATCTGGAAAATATCCAGGATTGGGCTGACAAGTGGCAAGAAATATTCGTACCACACAAATGCCAGGCTATGACCATCTCCAATAAGAGACAAGCCAACCACAACATCTTGACATTCAATGGTGTTGCAACCACAATTCTCCATTATCAACGTCTTGGGGGTTATCATTCAACTACATTCGCCACATAAACACTGTGGCTACAAGAGCAGATCAGAGGCTGGGAATACTGCAGCGAGTAACTCACGTCCTGATTCTCCATAGCCCGTCCATCATCTACAACTCAAGAGTGTGATGGAATACTCCCCACTTGCCTGAATGAGTGCAGCTCCAACAACTCTCAAAAAGTTTGACACCATCTGGGACAAAGCAGCCCACTTGATTGGCACTACATCCACAAACATTCTTCACTACCGATGCTCAGTAACAATAGTGTGTACTACCTATAAAGTGCACTGCAGAAATTTGCTAAAGATCCTCAGACATCACTTTCCAAGCCCTTGAGAGATAATGGGAACTGCAGATGCTGGAGATTCCAAGATAATAAAATGTGAGGCTGGATGAACACAGCAGGCCAAGCAGCATCTCAGGAGCACAAAAGCTGACGTTTCGGGCCTAGACCCTTCATCAGAGGGTCTCTGATGAAGGGTCTAGGCCCGAAACGTCAGCTTTTGTGCTCCTGAGGTGCTGCTTGGCCTGCTGTGTTCATCCAGCCTCACATTTTATTACTTTCCAAGCCCGTGGCCACTTTTATCTGGAAGGACAAAGGCAGCAGATATGTAGGAATACCACCACCTGTAAGTTCCCCTCCGAGGCATTCGCCACCCTGACTTGGAAATATATCGCAGTTCCTTCACTGTTGCCAGCATTTGGACCATATCCCTCTAACCCTTGCTATTCATGTACCCATCCAGGTGCCTTTTAAATGTTGTAATTGTACCAGCCTCAACCACTTCCTCTGGCTGCTCATTCCATTCACGCACCACCGTCCGCATGAAAAAGTTGCCCCTTAAGTCCCTTTTACATATTTCCCCTCTCACCTGAAACCAATGCCCTCTAGGTTTGGACTCCACTACCCTAGGAAAAAGATCTTGGTTAATTCACCCTATCCATGCCCCTCATGATCTTATAAAGCTCTATGAGGTCACACCACAGTCTCAAACGCTGCAGGGAAAATAGCCCCAGCCTATTCAGCCTGTCCCTGTTGCTCAAGCCTCCAACCTCAGCATCATCCTTGTAAATCTTTTCTGAACTCTTTCAATTGTCACAACATGTTGTCTATAGCAGGGAGACTAAAAATGTCCTGTACGGCTGCAACATGACCTCCCAACTTCTATACTCAATGCACTGATCAATAAAGGTAATTTTACCAAATGCCTTCTTCACTGGTGAAGGAAAAAAGAGTTAACGTTTTGGGTCGGGATGGAAATTGCCATCCTTACCCGATCTGAGGCACATTACTCTAGACCCAGTGAATGAATAGGAAGTTTTGGATTTCTCTGAAGCAATGTGATGTTAATTCATCCAACTTCTGGCTACAAACGTAAATGGATGTGTTTGGATAACTTGAGAAAAGCAGGATACCTCATTTCGTGTTCATTGACAATTGGTTATTGCAAGATATGCGCCACAATTTTGCATTGAATGCTTTCCAACTTTCGTTGAATTAGGAAACATAGCGTTGTAAGTGGGGCTGTATGATCAGCACGATGGTGGATTATTGAGGCATGGCCTGCAAGGTTGATTTCAGTATGCGCAGAGAACATTCATCCGATAATGCAGGTGACACATCAGGAAGGGATTTCTGAAGAAGGGTCCCAACCTGAAATGTCAGCTTCCTGCTCCTCTGATGCTGCCTGGCCTGCAGTGTTCTTCCAGCTCCATACTGTGTTATCTCAGACTCCAGCACCTGTAGTTCTTACCATCTCTGAGGGAGGTACAATGACGAGCAGTAAAAGTTTCTAGAGAAAGATAAGTGTTACATATATTTTCCATGTGCTGAACAGTCATTGGACCTTGATGACCATGATACAGTTGATTTCTGAGATAAAGGGAACTGCAGATGCTGGTTCCTAAGATGCTGCTTGGCCTGCTGTGTTCTCTCTCTCACACTCACACTCACACACACACTCTCTCTCTCTCACACACACACACACACACACACACACACACACACACACTCTCTCTCTCTCTCCCTCTCTCTCTCTCTCACACACACACACACACACACACACACACACACACACACACACACACACACACACACACAGCTCTACACTTTGTTATACAGTTGATTTCTGTCTGGTTGCCACACATTTTCTTGCTGTTGCACAAGAAACATGCACATTCTTCCATGCCTTCAAAAAATGCTCAATTCTTTTGAGGTCCTGATTCCACTGAGCCAAAATATCTCTCTGATGCTAGATGAGAAAGTTATGCAAAGACTACTTCAAGCATAGCTGGGAGCCCTGTCTCAATGGCAGGACAATCTCAATGGGCTGAATGGCCTACTTCTGCTTTTACATCTATAGTCTTTAATTATTGATGTTCTTACTCATCTTCTTCCTGGTGATGGTGAAAAAAGGTGATCAAAGGAAAGAAGCCAGAATTCTGCAGGAGAAAATGCAGGAATTAGAGTTTGTATGCATATCATTATTTTAGAATCATTTCTTAAATCAGTTCCACAAAACCAAGAAAGCCCAACAGGATACAAAGATTAATGCATGTACAAAATATCAAATGCTCCTCTGTTACTTCTCGAAGGAAATCTGAGAATGTTTTGATGAAATTGAACTCAAGACAAAAGAAAACCTGACTGATGTCCACTGCAAGTCCATGAATAAAAGAAAAAGAATGAGAAAAAGGGAAGTGAATAATGGCTGTACACCCAATACTGATGGAATGCTTTCTCCGTGAAGCAAGTTTTCAGTGAAATCGAGGAATTTGAGGAAAACAGCAAGTCTATAATAAAATATTGCAAACAATTCTTGCTTTTGATTGATTTTGGTGCCTTGGAAAATCAGTTGTTTCATGGTAGGTGATGAAAGACTATCCTGATGATATTCATTCCAATCTCAGAGGAGAAATGAAGCACTTCCAAGTTTATATAAAGAAAATATATTTGGACAAAGGATGTTCATTGCACCAGAACCTGTATCAAGTCATCATCCAAGATAGGATTCAATTGCCTTACCCCAATGTAAAAGCAATTTTCAACTTGTTTTGAGTCTAATAGTAACAATCTATTAAGGGAAAGGTCACTTTTAAGGCAGAGAGACATCAAGAACTAATATTTGACTGTACCAGTTAGGAGCAGAAGTGGATTATTTGGCCCTGGAGCCTGACACCCTATTCAATAAGGCCATGGCTGATCTTTTTATGACCTCAACTCAACTTCCTATTGATACCTGATAACGTTTCATTCCCTTGCCAAACCTAAGTCTACACTGCTTTAAAAATATACAATAAATTGCAGACATCAAAGCTGCAAGAAAGGCTAGATAAAAACCGAAAGAATTGTGGATGCTGTTAATCATGAACAAAAACGAAGTTGCTGGAAAAGCTCAGCAGGTCTGGCAGCGTCTGTGAAGGAGAAAACAGAGTTAACATTTCTAGTCCAGTGCCAGATGCTGCCAGACCACTGAGCTTTTCCAGCACCTTGTTTTTTTGCAAGAAAGTTATCTGCACTAAATATTATATGCCTAGAAAGTGGTCAACTTTATAGCTTATCATTATAGTTCATCATCAGTTAAAGCTTTTCATCTTGCACTCCTCAGTACAATTCATAAGAATACCAATTTAAGGGAAAAACCAACAATTGATATGTACAAGAGGAGAATGCTAATTGGTTGGCAGTATACTCTGTTGATGGTGGTCTTCCTATTCAGAGTGTACCAGTTTTTGATGATTCACAATTTGCTGTCACGCTTTGTCAAAATTTTAAACCATGCAACTTGACTCTAATTGGTCAAGGCATTGCCTGAGAAGTAAGCTAACAAATGGTTGTTTCAGGTCCAGTGACCTGGTTCTGAAACAGGCAAAGTTCATGTACATGTTCTTTCTGTCAGCTACATGGGATTAACAGTTTTCAGTTATACTGATTAAGAATCACTAATTATTTTCGTTTTAGAGAAGTTCATAATGCGAAAAGGCTGATTGGAAGTTGTATGGGTCAAAATTCTGAAACTGTCTCTCTAACAACGTTGTGTGAAACTGGATGAACACAGCAGATCAAGCAGCATCTTAGGAGCACAAAAGCTAATGTTTTGGGCCTAAAGGGGCTAGGCCTGAAACGTCAACTTTTGTGCTCCTAAGATGCCGCTTGCCCTGCTGTGTTCATCCAGCTCCACACTTTGTTATCTCGGATTCTCCAGCATCTGCAGTTCTCATTATCTCTAACAGCTTTGTTAGCCTGCCTACAGTAAATGAGCTGCAATGATAGCTGGGATAACTCACCATTACCTTCCCAAGGGCAACTAGGTAGTCAATGAGTGCTGGCGCAGCCATCAATGTCCCCAACGTGAATGAATACTTGATGTTTCAGGTCGGGACTCTTTCCGAAACGTCAGCCTTCCTGCTCCTCTAATGCTGCTTGGCCTGCTGTTTCATCCAGCTCTACACCGTGTTATCTCAGATTCTCCAGCATCGGCAGTTCCTACTATCTCTGTGAATGAATACTAGAAAGTTTTTGTTTGATCTTTGTTTTACATCTCATCTTATTTATGTACATATAAAGTTTTGATAATTTTATTTTAATTGATATTTATGTTACAATAATACATCTTTTATTTTGGAATATTATGCGTCTCTTCACCTTATCAAAATCAGTCCTGACACTCTATTCGTGCTAAAAGAGTACATGTGCCAGGATAAACGCAAATAAGACATATTGCAGATGATGTGCCCACTTCTTTGAATAAATAAAGGCAGCATCCATTCCAAACAGTGGTCCTGTTTCTGGAGTGGGTGTCACATGCAACACTCATATTTTCCATAAACCTTGGCCATTCCCACATTTCTGTCTTGACCTTCTGACGTGGTGACAGGACTGGATACTGTAATACAGCAACCATCCAATCCGGCAACGATCATGCCAACAGGGGAACAAAATATCTCTTCAGGGTATGCTCATCTAATTTGTAGATATCAGCACTCAAACTCTGAGCAGACTGATGCAACCTACTGCAGGAGGGCGACACCCTCTCCTGGCTGAAGCTCTGCTCTTGAATCTATTCACCGTGGACATAGCCAATTTCCCATGATTGGACCCCCTGGGTCAATGTGGAGTTCATGACAACAACGGACTCCTGAATTCGCAGTCCAAGAGCTCCCACTGCCTCAGGGAACCCAACCAGATCTATACACACCAACTGCTGATTGGTCAAATATATGCTGCAAAAGCTGACTCTCAAAAATCCATTGCAGTAGCATCGCAGCCACTTTCCACCTACCTCCAAAGGCTCTACTCACTTGAAACATATGCTGCATTCCTTCTGATGTGCAGATATTTGTATTGGTGGAGCATATACCTGTAAGATATGATGCTGCCTCCTCAATCATCTCTTTCTCCTCCTCTTCCCTCCTCCATGAGGGATGACCCTGTCTGCAGAAGGTGAGTGAGTCGGACTGGAATCTGTGAGAGTAACAAAGGACTCAGAATCAGAATCAGGTCACTGGACCTGAAACGTTAACTCCGATTTGCCTCCACAGATGCTACCAGACTTGCTGAGCTTTTCCAGCCATTTCCATTTTTGTTTCTGATTTACAGCATTCTTTCAGTTTTCAGCAAGGGTTAATGCTGGGCATAATGGTACAGAATACAGGGTAATACAGTGGACAATGATTTGAAACAGAGCAAAGTACTTGGGATAATGATGCAGAACAGAGTGCAATGCCACGGATAATATAGAACAGGGGGTACTACTGGGGAAAATGACATAGAAGAGAGCAATGTGACAGATCATGACATAGAACAGAGGGTAATACTGTGGATAATATCGTAAAAATGGGGTTATACTGGAGATAATAAAACACGTGCATGGTGTCATGATTTTGCATCTGCCATTCCAAGACAGCATCCGTAGCTTTGAGATTTCTGACAGCCCAATAGCGACCTACTCCCCTTGTTTCTCACCATTACATGATCCCCTTGTACAACTGTGAGAGGCCTAGTCAACACTCAATCCAGGGAAATGGCTGATGAGAAGGCAAGTGAATGTGCTTATGACCATGCCAACATCATCAGTCATCTACTGAGGCATGGCAGCTAAATACATTGCTGCACAATGTCTTTTTCAAACAGTGATGACAGAGAGATCCCTTCTGCTTGTCAATAATTTTATAAGTGGGAAAGGTTTCTCTGTTTTGATCCTGCCCTATAATTGTGAAACCTTCTTTATAATCTCACCTAAGCCTTATCCTCATTGTCTCACTCTGTCCCCTTATTTCTTGATACATGTTGCCTCAAAAATATCTATTGTTCTCTGCTGGGACCCTGCTTGGTGACTGACCTTCCACAGCTCTCTTGGATAGAGAATTTCATAGGCTCACTACCCTCTCTGTGAAAATATTGCTCCTCATCTCGCTCTGAAATGAACTGAGTCCCTTGGTTTCAAACCCCGCCCCCAGCCAGAGGGAACAGCCTTTCTGCATTTACCTCACCACTCCTTTCAGAATTTTGTAAGATCAATGAGTTCACATCTCATCTTTCTAATCTAGTGAATTTGAGAACTGGTAAAAAAAAACATATACTTCCCATTGCAAAGTGCACTTGTCTTTCGTGTAAGTTCTAGTTCTTTGCATTATTATTTAATGAGTACAAATCCCTAAAGACAGGTGACTGCTTCCTCATTTGCTGAGTTTAATGTAATTAATACAGCACTTAGTCTGCAGAGGAGAAACTCTATGGTAATGTACAACATTGTTTATGTCTCTACACGAATGCTTAAAGGGTTGTTTGCCCAGGGGCTTTGGTTTACCCTGAACCTACTTAGCAAGAATCATAGTGTGGTGTTAATTCAAAACCTGCAATTCAACAGATGGGGCATGTCACAGGGAGCTTGTTTGTGACTTCCATGTCAGTACTGAGACATGAGGCAGGCAATAGATGGAACGTTCATGTTATTTTGGAATGGATAAGTACAGATGGCTTCAACCAGCTTGTGGGCTTACATTATTCAGCGGATGTGTGTGAGAGTGATGATTATCAGGACAGGGCCCAGGAGAGGGGCACCGACTGGAGGTCTCCATTATGCTGTGCATCATTGCATTCAGTCTATTGTCAAACTGATATATGGAGCTGGCTGATGCATGATGTGTACACATGTTCTGCTGCTGCAATATGATGGGGTATGACCTGAGCCTGAGACTGTTGTGGTAGCAGCAGGCCCATTTTAAATCCAACAGGTTTAAGGTTGAAGATTACACCCTATGAGCTGCAAGGTTTCTATCAATGCTATAATGTTTTTGTTAAGGATCTGGCAGAAGGATGGATGTTGGTGGTCCTGCAGCCGACACTAGCTTAAATACATGTGCCAACAGGTTCAAGAGTAGCTTCTTCCTTGCTGTTATTAGACTTCTGGATGGATTTCTTAAATTTCAAATGTAATGTTGATCTTGTTTTTGTGCATCTTCTTTGAAACCATAATTTTGTACTCCTCACTCTGCTCGATCACCCTATGATCTTTTGTATGTTATGATCTGCCTCTACTGCGTGCAAAACAAAGCTTTTCACTGTACTTAGGCACATTTGCCAATAATAAATCACATCAAATCCATTCAAACTACAGCTGATACCATCAGCATAGATTAACATTTTGACAGACCATTTGTACGTGTGATGAACAGATTTTGCCACAAATAACTAGTCAAAATACAACTTTTTACCCTGCTGGCCCTTGACACCCTCAGATTCTACCGTGCAATGTTAAAAAGCTTCAGCTCAATGTGCGCTGATGGGAACCAACTCATGTACATTGTTGATTGATATTTAACGTGTCGTCATAGGAGACATGAACAATATGAGGAGCTGGAAGTTTCTCAACAGTGATACCCACCATCAGCTGGTAGCAGGTACAGGCAGGCCATGAAATATGTTCATGGGCAAAAAGGGAGGTTCCACATCAAGGCCACTATTCCACTGCCTCAGTAATTTCATTGCTTTCTTGGTTCAATACACTCGGAAGCCCAGGCCTACACATTTCAGACTCCAAATCCTCTGTCCTCACTTGGAGATCCCTCTTCCATTCCTTCATGACTCCACACTGACCCCAAAGTCCCGACCCCTGACCCCTGACCTGGAATTGACAGCCTCCAATTAAGCTGTCATTCTCCTGCTTTCGCTCTCTCTCTCTCTCTTTCTCTCTCTCTCTCTGTTTCTCTCTCCCCTTGTCATAAGTTCAGTAAAGAAAACCTCTGACTTCAGAGATATCTATGCAAAGAAAACTGTTCTTGCCACCGTTAATCAAACATGAACTGGGTGCCACAGAATTTCTGCATACTGTTGACGTAATCTTGAAGGTAGCACTTAATTTCAAACAGTTTTTAACATCAAAAATATTCATGGCATATAAATATATTACAACAGGAACTGACCATCAACTGGCGCGAGGCTTGACCCATCACTGTGACACCACTGACTTAGCCGTTGCATCTTAAACTACCTTCAGAAAATCAAATTTCAGCTGCTAATTAGCCATCCCTCCTGACTTGTTTCCTCCTGGTCCAGTGCTCTCCTTAAAAGTCCACACCCATATGTTGCCTTTTCAACTCATTTAAATCTCCTAGTCCTGATCAGGTATATCCAAGAAATCTAGACAGTAGACTAGAGAAGAAATTGCGGGGGCCTTGGATGATATATTTGCTTAATCATTAGCCAGGGGTGAGGTCCCGGAAGACTGGAGGGCAGCGAATGTTGTGCCCTTATTCAAGAAGAGCTACAAAGAAAAACCCGGGAATTATAGACCAGTACGCTTATCATCTGTGGTAGGTAAATTACTTGAGAATATTCTGAGGGATAAGATAAGTGTTTGGAAAGATAGGGTTTGATTAGAAGTAGTCAGCATGGCTTCGTGTGTGGGAGATCATGCCTCACAAATTTGTTAGAGTACTTTGATGAAGTGACTAGGAAGGTTGATGAGGGCAGGACAGTAGATGCAGTCTATGTGGATTTCAGTAAGGCCATTGATAAAATTCCACTTGGTAGGCTGCTCTGAAAGGTTAGATCACATAGAATCCAGGGAGATATGGCAAATTGGATAAACGATTGGTTTGATGGTAGGGAACAGAGAGCGATAGTGGAAGGATGCTTATTGGACTGGAGGCCCGTGAGTAATGGTGTGCTTCACAGGTCAGTACTGGGCCCATTGCTGTTTGTTATCCATATCAATGATCTAGGTGGGAATGTAAAAGGCATGATTAGTAAGTTTGCAGATTACACTGAAATAGGAGGTATCGTATCCAGTGAGGAAGTTTATCAGAAATTTCAGCAGGTGCTTGATGAGCTGGGGAAGTGGGCCGAGAAATGGCAAATAGAGTTCAATGTAGATAAATGTGAGGTGTTGCATTTTGGAAATTCACATCAAGGTAGGAGTTTCACAGTGAATGGTAGGGCCTTGAGAAGTGTAGTGGAACAGAGGGACTTTGGAGTTCAGGTGCAGGGTTCTCTGAAAGTGGAGTCACAAATAGACAGGACAAAGAAGAAACCTTTTGGCACACTGGCCTTCATCAATCAGGGCATTGAGCAAAGAAGTTGGGAAGTTATGTTGCTGTTTTGCAGGATGTTGATGAGGCCAGACTTGGAGTATTATGTTTAGTTTTGGTCACCTTGCTGTAGGAAGATTGTTATTAAACTGGAAAGAGTGCATACGAAATTTACAAGAATGTTGGCAGAATTCAAGGGACATACTTATAGGGAGAGTTTGGATAAGCTAGGGCTTTTTTCCTTAGAGCACAGGATATTGAGGGGGGATCTTAAAGAAGTCTATAAGATCATGAAAGGCATGGATATGGTGAATGCACTCAGTCTTTTCCCCAGGGATGGGGAATCAAGTACTAGAGGGCGTCAGTTTACGGGAAGAAGGGAAAGAATACATGGGAACCTGAGGGTGGTATGCATATGGAATAAGCTGCCAGCGGAAGTGGTTGAGGCAGGTACATTAGCAATATCTAAAAGCCATTTGGATGAAAATATGGATAGGAAACATTTAGAAGGATATGGGCCAAGTGCAGCGAAATAGGGTTAGCGTAGATGGACATTTGGTCATGATGGACCAGTTTGGGCCAAAGGGCCTGTCTCCTTGCTGTGGGACTGTATGAATCTATGACTCTACATCTTATATTTAGTTGGGAACTCCAAATAGTAACTTCACTGAGGTTTCAGGCAGTGGCCCTCCCTTTGATAGAATCACTTGTGAAGCATGACTTATAAACTGTGGAACGACTGAACTCGAGGTTCATTGCGATAAAAGCAATGTTAAGAAATATTAGCAAAATGAGCCTGAAATGGTCAACTCCAAGGTAAGAATGATGTCATGAATATGTAAAGATTTGAACTCCAGCACTTAGTTCACCAGTTCTTTATTTTTCTTTAACTAATTCTGGCATCACTCCCTCCTGTGCTTGCTCACTTATTCACATGGGAGGAATCTTGGTTCGACTGAAACAAACGGTTGTTCAGATGATTTAATTGATGCCAGACCAACATTCCCAGGAAGATCATCAAACATACTATTCACCTGTGTACAAGTGAGCTCAGAACACAGATTAATGGGAAACCAGCTTGAATAAGTAATTTTGTGGGTTTCTGGCATGAAGCTAATCCTATGCCAGGAACACTATCAAGGGCTGGCCGTTCGCGTATTGGAAAATTTTCTTATGCAATGCAAGGAAGTGATATAAAAGGAGGAGTGAAGAATTAACTATCTCTTTAACTTAGGGCAGCACGGTGGTTCGGTGGTTAGCACTGCAGCGTCACAGCGCCAGGGACCTGGGTTTGATTCCAGCGTTGGGCAACTGTCTGTGTGGAGAGAGAGATAATGGGAACTGCAGATGCTGGAGAATGCCAAGATAATAAAATGTGAGGCTGGATGAACACAGCAGGCCAAGCAGCATCTCAGGAGCACAAAAGCTGACGTTTCGGGCCTAGACCCTTCATCAGAGAGGGGGATGGGGAGAGGGAACTGGAATAAATAGGGAGAGAGGGGGAGGCGGACCGAAGATGGAGAGTAAAGAAGATAGGTCTGTGCGGAGTTTGCACATTCTCCCTGTGTCTGCGTGGATTTCCTCCAGGTGCTCCAGTTTCCTCCCACAGTCCAAAGATGTGCAGGCTAGGTGGATTGGCCATGCTAAATTGCCCGTAGTGTTTAGGGGTGTGTGGTTTATAGGGGGATGGGTCTGGGTGGGATGCTTCAAGTGGCAGTGTGGACTTGTTGGCCGAAGGGGCTGTTTCCACACTGAAGGGAATCTAATCTAATCTAATCTATAACTTTAATCCAATAATAGCTATTGAGCATGTCCATAAAGAGGTATGTCTATGATGACAAGAGATCACAGGGAACTGAAGCCAGGCCTGTGAGGTTCTACGGAAAGTCCTCTTTTACCAACTGTCATTTCTGATTGCACTTTGTGAAGATTGTTGGTGTTCACTGATGTGCGTAAGCTCCCATCAACACCCTGATACTGACCTGATTGTAATACACAGAGGAGACGGGGACAGCAGTACTCAAATGTTCTTTAAAAAATGCTCTGCATTTATTTTGCATTTTTCAAGACTACCAGAAGTTGTAACGCTTTCCAAACATTTAAGTATTTTTGAAGTATAGCCATCATTGTGACACAGGAAACACAGCAGCTAATCTGAACACAGCCAAACATAGCAACATGTTAAAGGACAGATAATCTTCTTTTCAAATGTTGGAGAGAAAAGGAAAGTAGGATACTGGCCAGGAGATAAGGAATAAATCACTGGTTCTCCTTCAAAAATGTGCAATGGGACTCTTTACATCTAACTAAGCAGGTGGGTGGTCCTTCTATTTAACATCTCAGCTGAAAGGCTGAACTTCCAGCAGTGCAGTGTCTGCTGTGACTGCTGTGCTCAAGCCATGGAGTGGGGTTTGAACCTGGAACCTTGTGACTCAGAGACAAGTGTACCCAATCCAAGTAAATGCCATTCCAGGCTTCCTGCCATGTTTTGAAGCAGGCACCAGATAAGCATTTGCTCAGGCTCACTGCTTCTTTGTACTTGCTGCGTCTGCAGTCCATTTGCTGGACAATATTGAAAGGCTTATCAAAAAGATCTGGCAGCCAATACTTTTACCTTTTAGTGCCTTGTGTTCCTATTTTCATCAGAATTGTTTTCTCATCAGCTCCAATTTGAATTGTTTCGTTTCATGTCGACTGTTTCCAGCCAAATTGTTCCCTCGCATCAATTTGCTTTTACTTTTTTTCTCAGCCATTGACATTTCAGCCAAACTAACCATGAATTGACAAGAAGCTCTTCCCTATGTTTTGCTTCAGCTATTACAAAGTCAAGCTGTTATCATTTGCTATCTATACTGATATTTGATTCTTTCCACTTAAACCCAGGCCAGCTTGTTGGTGGACAGATTATTTTGAACTTCTAGACAAGTAGGGGGGGTGCTTCTGTCATATTAGATACTGTTCAATTGTACATAACCATCTCCATAGCACAGAGCTCAGACTGTAACATACAGAAGCAATATCTTTGAAATTCTGGGGCAGATTGCCATTTTTAATATAAAATAGATAGATAATTATAATTAGTTATTTTAGCACATAAGCTGATCTAATACTTGCACTTCAGTGTAATTTTGTCATTTATTATAACTAGATAGCTTGATATGCTTACTTTTAATATATCTGCTGATCTTTTCGTAATTACATATGTATCCATGATTTCCCTGTATTCAGTTTTGAACATTAAAATCTCTATTTTCATACATCAGCTCTATTTCTCATCAACTGAAATTTGTGAACAGTTCATTTAATCTTGTAAGTACAAGATGTTACATGCACAGATTAATTAATTGGAATGAACTGTTAAGGGCTTAAACACCAAATGCAGATGTGGAGTACAGAAGTACTCAATTACGTTTTATTTTAGTTTTTATCTGTAAACAATGCCTCATGTGAGCTCCTGAATTTTAGCTAAATTGCACACTGGCATTTACCTCTGAAACCTGATCACTACTCTAGTCACTAGATCAAAATCCTGAAACTCCCTCCCTAATGGCATTGTGGGGGTCTGGAGAACTTCAATTAAGCAGCTCAAGGGCATCGAGCTCAAGTCAACGAATTTTGGCCCAGACAATGATGCCCACATCTCATTGGTGAATATACAAAGTTCAGCCTGTGAGAAATAAAAGTTAAGAAGAAATTTCAGCTAATTTTAATCAGTACTGACCCACAGGAAGTAAGTCCCCCAATCCAGAATTAATTGGGCATAAATCCAAATTTAAATTCTGATATCTCACAGAAAACCTGCATGAGAAAAGCAACATCTTCCCTGGAACTTTTGAGGTGGCCATCTCATTTTGGGCTATGTTTTATCAGTATAACCCCAGAGTAGACAGGCCCTCATGTTGCAGATGGCAATGCTGCACCTGACCAGATAATTGGTATCATAAACGGCAAAGTGTTTGACTTTTCCAGTGATGGTGATTTTGTCAATATGTAAGGTCCAAGTGTTTGGCTTCATATCTTAACTACCTTCTAAAACATTATTTATAGTTCAATAACATATAGCATCATAATTCAGAATTTAAACCATCTGATTTCCTACTGAAACAGTTATTATCTTGTGATAATGGGAAGTGTCTCTCTCTCTCTCTCTCTCTGGAACTTCCATTGTACTGAAGCTGTGAAAAGCTCAAAAACCAGACAAGAGATTTTCTGTTATTGTTCTCATTGCTCTGGAGATGTGGAGCTGCCCGCTTTCAGATCAGAGCTAATCCTCCTCTGAATTCTGTTTTTACAAAGTGTCTGCTTTCTGTCATTCTAAAGTCAGCAATATTCCTTGTAATGAGGCTCATTGTCCTGAAATGTTAACTCTGTTTTTCTCTCCATAGATACTATCTTGCCTGCTGAATATTTGTAGCCTTTTCGAGTTTGATTTAATACCCATTTTTATGTTGAAATGAGGCATAATCAAGATTTTATGAAAAAAGGTTACAACAGGAGTAAGATACCACCAACAAGTTAGTGCTGTAAAGTACAATTTAGCAGCACTGAACCTTGAACACCCTACGTGCCTAAGTCAGGAGGAATGACTGATACATTAAGGCCTGTACCAGCCTTGGGAGCAGACTAGAGAGTATAAACTGATGCTGGCAGACAGGTTAAGAGAAAGGGTTCTGAGGAAGGAACACCAGACCCAAAACATTAACTTTGATTTTTCTTCTCAGATGCTACCAGACTTGCTGAGCTTTTTCAGGAACTTCTGTTTTTGTTCCACTTTGAGAAAGATCTAGAACCGAAGATTTCTGTTTATTTGTATAAGAAGAAAACATAAAAATGAAATCCCTAGAGTGCAGAATGAGGCCAGTCAGCCCATTGAGCCTGCACCAACCTTCCCAAGAGCATCCCACCCACACCCACCCCCATACCATATTCCTGTAACCCATGTTTCCAAAGGCTAATCGACATAACCTGCGAATCCTTGGACAATAAGGATAATTTTAGCTTGGCCAAACCATCTAACATGCTCATCCTTGAATGGTGGAGGAAGCCAGAGCACCTGGAGGAAACCCACGCAGACATGGAGAGAATGTGCAAACTCCACACAGACAGTCACCCGAGGGTGGAACCAAATGGCTCTGAGAGGCAACAGTGCTAACCGCTGAGCCACCATGCCGTCCTAAACAAGTTATATATAAATGATGGCAGGGCAATGAAGATTATTGGTTTTGTGCATGTTTGAGAGAGAGATTAGACTGAGTCAGATGATGCCAGGACAGAGATAATGGGAACTGCAGATGCTGGAGAATTCTGAGATAACAAAGTGTGGAGCTGGATAAACACAGCAGGCCAAGCAGCATCTTAGGAGCTCAAAAGCTGATGTTTCAGGCCTAGGCCCTTTCCAATGAAGGTTTTAGGCCCGAAACATCAGCTTTTGTGCTCCTAAGATGCTGCTTGGCCTGCTGTGTTCATCCAGCTCCACACTTTGTTATCTTGGTGCCAGGACAGGCTGGGCGGAGTATTAGACAGAACTTGTTCAGCCTGTCTGAGACTGATCCTCTCTGAGTGGTTGTTTGAATGAACACACAAAGTGACTGGCATTCCTAAGTTCTCCCGTGGGCTGAGTCGGAGAAGAACCACAACAACAGTGTAGTCAAGATGCCATGATTTGCATGTGCCAGTGTTGGACTGGGATGGACAAGGTCAGAAATCACACAACACCAGGCTATAGTCCAACAGGTGTATTTGAAATCACAAGCTTTCAGAGCCTCAGTCTTTCTTCAGCTGTTAGTGAGAGAGGTGGTATCAGACACAGAATTTATAAGTAAAAGATCAAAGATTCACACCATTGATGAGAACATAGTAAAAAAAACCTAAGATGCTGTTAAATCTTTAATCAGTTAGAAAGTTTTAATTGATTAATGTGTATATGTAAATCAGCTGGCAAAGTGCCACATAGGCACAACACAACACTGTCTGTGCTCTTAAGACCAATTGCACCGTTGTCATCAAACCACCCGTCAATTGAACAGACTGGTCAAGACTTTTGACCCAGTCCTTCAGCGTACCCTGCACAATTCCATCCCACGTACTTCCCATGTAAGGGACTCCTACCGCCTTCCAAAGATACACAAAGCCAACACACCTGGACGTGCCTTCATATCAGGCAATAGGATCCTGTGTGACAACTTCTCTGGCTATATTGAGGGCATATTAAAACACATTGTACAGGGATCCCCCAACTTTGGTCGCAACACTACAGATTTATTATAGAAATTCAGCACCCACAGACCAATCGAACCCAGAAAATTCCTTGTCACCCTAATACATCACTCTACCACAAGCCCACATACAGTCTCACAATGTTGCACTTCTCTAAGTGTTGGACTATAAACTGGTGTTGTGTGGGAAATGCTTTGCACGGAATTGTGTCAGGTACGCTGAAGGACTGGATCAAAGGTCTGTTCAGTTGATGGATGTGTTCTTTGGTCGGATCAGCAGTAGTGCTTCTGAATTTTCTGTTATTGGCTCACTTCCTCGCAGTAGTCCATTCTATTCTGTACAACGATGGCCCCTCATTTATCTGCTGGCTTGATGACAATGTTGCGATTGGTCTTTAGAGCACAGATAGTGTTGTGTTGTGCCCGGGTGACGTTTTGCACTACTTTGTGAGTGCAGCTGATAAATCTGGTGTTCACACATTCTCTGATGGCCTGGCCATACCGGTCAAGCCCCAGGCAGCGGCCCTTCTTTACTCTGATAAAACCTTTAGTTCTCTCAAGATCGTGACTTGAAAGGAATTCGGGGATTTACATATGCATATTAATTAATTAAAACCTTCTAACTGATTAAAGATTTAGCAGCATCTTGGGCTTGTTTAGTACATCCTCATCAATGGTGTGAATCTTTGATCTTTTACTTATAAATTCTGTGTCTGATACTATCTCTCTCGCTGACAGCTGAAGAAAGACTGAGGCTCTGAAAACTTGTGTTTTCAAATAAACCTGTTGGACTATAGCCTGATGTCGTCTGATTTCTCGCCATTGTTGAGAAGACTGGTCCTATCAGATCCTTGGATTGGCCCCGCAAATCGGTGAGTGTATTTTATTTACCATCTACAATCAATGCAGTAAGGCTACTTGAGAACCATTCAATAAAAAATGAAAGAACTGCAGTTGCTATAAATCAGGAACCAAAACAGAAGTTGCTGAAAAAGCTCAGCAGATCTGGCAGCACCAGTGAAGGAATAAACAGTTAACATTTCGGGTCAAAACATTAACTCTGCTTTTTGTTGGACTCGGGCTTTTGGAGCCTCAGTCTTTCTTCAGCTGTCAGTGAGAGAGGTAGTATCAGACACAGAATTTATTCATAAAAGATCAAAGATCTGCTGTGTTCTGAGGAAGAGTCACCGGACCCGAAATATTAACTGTTTTTTTCCTTCACAGATGTTGCCAGACCTGCTGAGCTTTTCCAGCAATTTCTGTTTTGTTTCCCGAGAACAATTCAATTGATTATCAAAAGAACCTAAGGGGAGGACTTAAACAGAAGGTGTTGAACAGGAGAGGCAGAGCTGTGCTGATGGGCTGCTATTGGTAAGCAGGTAGTCACTAAAGCCATGAAGATTAGGTAGATCACACATTAGTAAAATGTTGCTGAAGAATGAGATGTTGCTCGAGGAGGGGTTGCCTCAACTGATGAGCAGCGGGATGATCCCACAGGAGTTGATGTTTATTTGGTTTTGAATTTGAGAAGTATCAGTCTTTGATTGAACTAACCATGGCATTGGGATATTTTCAAATGTGATTGGTAGATAGATAGATTAACAGAAAATAATAAGAGCAATGGTAGATGCATGCGACATTAAATGTGAGTCTGTCCTTGACAGGCTGTTGAAAAAGGTTTTTAAAGTAACAACTGAGTTCAAAACAGTCCTAAATAAGTTAGTCTGCACTGCACGTTTGTATGCTTTCCAGCTTGTTGAGGGAGCTAAAGAGTCTGCATACAAAAATGGTGCCGGGTGAAAATGATTGCCATTAGGAAATGCAATGTGCAACAGAAGGAAAAATGCTGTAACTGGATATTCTAGACATTAATTTTCAGACAGATCATGAAACAAACTCCTTCCCAATTTAGCTAAAATCAAACAAAATGTCAAACAGAAAACTGTGAACTGACAGCAGCTGTTTCTATTGCACAAAGCAAGGCAGGACACCTTGGGATTATAGTTGTTAGAACTTCCCTCACTGTTCTGCCTCTCCAATGTAGTGAGATGAAACTGACGTGCAATTTGACCCAGGACAGGGCAAATTCAGGGGCGGGTGGGAGTTCCTCCAGCACAGCTGGAGAAGGAGTCATGACCCTGAACAAGTCCCTTTCCTCGAAACAGTAAAGGAGACAATAGAAAAAGTTGAATTGTATTCAAAGAGAATTCTCGTGATCATCACAATGTGAGCATCCCTTACATTCATGTCAAATCAATACTAAAACAAGGGATAGTCCACAAGTATTGCATATTCAAAACTGGTTTGATCAAAAGGGTTTAGCCATTGAATTTCTGGCTGTGGAGAAAATCCAGCATGTTCCAAAACATACAAATAAGCTGGAGCTTGGTAGACATCTAATTTGAATATGTATACATTTGTTCTACTTTCCAAGAGAAAAAAAATTGTAACCAAGAGATATGACCAGTAAAAACAAACTATGTGATCATATAACCTGGTGATTGGGGTTCTGCCCCTTCTTAGGCTAGAGAAGGTTAATCATTTCTGCTGGCAGGTTTTTAAAATCATACTACACACATTCTGCATGGTTAGATGTGTGATTTTGATCAGGGCTAGGTTTCGGATTTCTAAATTTACAAATAACCGCAGCGACAGTGGAATTTGCTTTTTGTATTTTTAAACCGGTCTCCAGAACCTACATTCTTACCACAGACAGGGGTCTGGGAATTTTGTAGATTGCCCATGGACGTCAAAGGCTAAGGGCTTTCAGAGACCCAGCCTCAACCAGTTAGGCCATTGATATTACTCTGACAAAATCGCCAAGACTGGACATAATTGTTTCTGAAATTGGGATCAATAAAACAACTTGCTTTAATTTGGACCAGTAAGAATGAGAAAGGTTGTTCGAGAAGAAACAAACTGACCACTAACAAAAGCTGTCAGTTCAACAACTCTGCTTGAGTGCATTTAAAGAAAAGAATATTGTTGCTATTATTGAATTTGGGATAATTTTAAAAGAGAGAAACATCAAGAAACAAAATCCACAAAAGTTACCTTTGAGAAAATGAAATGCCATTTTTGAGAAAGAACAAACAAGCAAAGTTTAGTAATTTCTGGAAACACATAGGAACATTCGATTACTGTTTTGAAGATACGATGAAATAGATTTAGTTTTAAAACTCGACAATAAAGTTTCTTCACTACTCCCGAGTCAGATAGAATAGTCCATGGGATGGTCCACTAAAATAAAATGTAATGACAGGAAAATGACACAACAATGAATTGGAATAACAACTTAGATGCAGTCAGACAAAATGCATCAAGTGAAAGAAAAGTGTTGCTGAAATTTATTTTTGACAGCTTTCTCTCGGAGATATGTGCATCATTGTCTATGAAGCTCTTTTTCAAAGACAACTGAACTGGACAATTTGGCCACTACCCAAAATGTTGGGAACAAGGGAGTGGATGCATATGCTCCCCTAACTCACCCGGAATTTTAATCCTTCGGAAAGATTCCCTGGAATTCCAGAATGCATGGCATGACCTTGGGATACTGATGCAAGCGTGCAGAAGTGATTGTTAAATCTGGAGTTACAGTCATCCGGAAATGCATGATAAAAATACACTGAAGAACAGGTCTCAGACATGTACACCTTCCTGACAAAATAGTTACCGTGGCCTGAAGAGCAAGAAAACATATTTTAAATGACAAAGCTCTGACTCATTTATTCATTGAGAAACTAACTTGAAAACAATCAAGTCCTGGTCAGAGGGGATAAAAAGTAAATTGTGACAATTAAAGGCCAACAGGTGAAATAAGACATCCCTAAATGGGTACAGTTGAAGGAAGAGCTGAAGAGCCTGGCTCCGAGAACAGGTCAGAGGCCAAGAATCTGACAGCAAGGAACTTACCTCCTGACTCCCACAACCTCTCCACCATCCATAACACTCAAGGCAGGAGTACTTTGGAATACTCCCTAGTTGCCTGGATGATTGTTAACCTAACAACACTCAAGAAGCTAGACAACATTCAGGACAAAGCAGCCTTCTTGATTGGTACCACATCCACACAGCATCTTACAAATCCACAACCACTTCCATCTAGAGGACAATGACAACAGATCCATGAGAACACCGCCAACTGCACATTCCCCTCAGTGCTGTTCTCTAAACGTCACTGGGTCAAATTCCTGGAATTCCCTCCCTGATGCCATTGTGCACAAGGACTGCGGCAGTTCAAGAAGTCAGCTCACCGCCACCTTCTCAAAAACGGACAATAAATGCTGGCCTAGCCAGTGATGATCAGATCCTACAAACAATTTTAAAAATGAGCAACACACTCCAAACTAATCTTCACAATCCACATTGGTGAGCATGAAATGGAGATGCTGGTGTTGGACTAGGCTGGACAAAGTCTCATGATGTGACTTCTGACTTTGTCCACATTGGTGAAATTAGTGGATCAATTCCCACCCTCTTTCTGCTGGCTGTATGCTACCTCAACCAAGTAGCTAACTCACCCAATCAGTCATTGTAGCTGATTCAAATGTGTGGACTGGCACAGCCAAACTCATTCTTGTCCTCACTCACCATCTACACATGGATGGTAACCAAACATGTCAATTCTATTCTGAAAAATAAAAATGCTGGAAATCATAGCGGGTCAGGCAGCATCCACGGAAAGAGAATGTTTCAAGTCCAGGTGATACCCCAGGACAGATTCCAGCATCTGCAGTAATTTGCTCCTACATTACGTTTAATCAGCTGCCATGTCAATTCTATTACATTGTGTCTTTCCCTTTATCTTCTGTACTGCCAGCCAGGGTCTGCAGAGAGAGACAGAGAGGCAAGCAGACAAGCTGCTAATATCACTGCCTGGAAGATGCTGACCAGAGGCTGCAGAGAGAAAAGGGGCGACAGGGGGTACCAGTCGCCAATATCACTAACAGGAGATACTGGATGTAAAAAAATGCTGACATAAAGAAAGAAGCAGCTTGTGAACTGAGGACACCCCAGACCTAGGAGCTGGCCTGAGCTGGTCAGAACCTCCTGGTGCCAACCAAGTTCTGCAAAAAAAAGAAAGATGAAGTAATACAAAAGCCTCATTTGGATGAGGGGCAATGAGGTAACAATAACTGAAAGAACTGTGGATGCTGTAAATCAGGGAGAAAAACAGAAGTTGCTGGAAAAACTCATGAGATCTAGCAGCATCTGTGAAAAACAGTCAGAGTTAACGTTTTGTGTCTGGTGACCCTGAGAAGGGTCACCGGTCCTGAAACAGTAATTTTTTTCTTCACAGATGCAGCAATGAGGTAGTGCTAACTAAGTCTCTGGTCCAGGCCCAATAAGGTAAAGACAAGTGACAATTGAATTAACAAAGTGTGGAGCTGGATGAACACAGCAGGCCAAGCAGCTTCTCAGGAGCACAAAAGCTGACATTTCGGGCCTAGACCCTTCATCAGAGAGGGGGATGGGGAGAGGGAAGTGGAATAAATAGGGAGCGAGGGGGAGGCGGACCGAAGGTGGAGAGAAAAGAAGATAGGTGGAGAGGAGAGTGTAAGTAAGGAGGTAGGGAGGGGGTAGGTCAGTCCAGGGAAGGCGGACAGGTCAAGGAGGTGGGATGAGGTGGTAGGTAGGAAATGGAGGTGTGGCTTGAGGTGGGAGGAAGGGATGGGTGAGAAGAAGAACAGGTTAGGGAAGCAGAGACAGGCTGGGCTGGTTTTGTGATGCAGTGGGGGGAGGGGAAGAGCTGGGCTGGTTTTGGGATGCAGTGGTGGAAGGGGAGATTTTGAAGCTTGGGGAAACCAAGCGGAGGCTTGGGGACCGCTTTGCAGAACACCTCCACTCGGTTCGCAACAAACAAATGCACCTCCCAGTCGCGAACCATTTTATCTCCCCCTCCCATTCCTCAGACGACCTGTCCATCTTGGGCCTCCTGCAGTGCAACGATGATGCCACCTGAAGGTTGCAAGAACAGCAACTCATATTCTGCTTGGGAACCCTGCAGCCCAATGGTATCAATGTGGACTTCACCAGCTTCAAAATCTCCCCTTCCACCACTGCATCCCAAAACCAGCACAGCCTGTCTCCGCTTCCCTCACCTCTTCTTCCTCTCACCCATCCCTTCCTCCCACCTCAAGCCGCACCTCCATTTCCTACCTACCACCTTATCCCGCCTCCTTGACCTGTCCATCTTCCCTGGACTGACCTATCCCCTCCCTACCTCCTCACCTATACTCTCCTCTCCGCCTATCTTCTTTTCCCTCCATCTTTGGTCCGCCTCCCCCTCTCTCCCTATTTATTCCAGAACCCTCACCCCATCCCCCTCTCTGATGAAGGGTCTAGGCCCGAAATGTCAGCTTTTGTGCCCCTGAGATGCTGCTGTGTTCATCCAGCTTCACACTTTGTTATCTTGGATTCTCCAGCATCTGCAGTTCGCATTATCACTGATAATTGAATTAGCCTGAGCCAACAGGAAAAAGACAACATGACTTGAAAAAGATAAGGAAAAAGGATAAAATACAACCCTGGGGAATGGAGCCAGCGAAAACTCCGAAGGTGAACTTTCGCAGAAGCGCACCACTTGTCAGGGACGTGGTGACTGCATCGAGGACTGTGTCTGGTCAACATCAGTCCTCTGCAGCCATTCTGCATGGTTATGAGCTTTTAGATTCTGTAATCGTTCTAGAAGCGTTTTGTAGGTACACAAATAGGTTGTCGTTTTTTTTTGGGAAAATGCATGAGTTCCTTGTGTGCTGTCTAATGTATAAGCCATGCATGTACATTTTCATAATACATAAATAAAAGAAATTAGTAAATCACAGTTAAAGCAATTCTTCTCTATATGAGCCAATAACTGGAGCCAGTGTCTGCGGGCTTCAACCATACACTGAACCCAAGTGAAATTTCCTTATTTGCTGATACTGCCAACTATGTATGAATCAGGCATGGTATGTTCACGCTCTATGTGGCTCAAACCCACCTGGCCGATGCAGTCAGCCTTTGATCTAACTGAAAGCCTTAATTTAACCTCTCCCTGTGTGGAGGCAGTGGATTGTATCGACAAGGCAGCTGCAGACAGCATGGCTTTGCCTGTGATTCCAAATGTAATGCTAGTCAGAATGTCACTGCGTTCAAATTCTACTCCAGTATGAAACTGATCACAGTGATGGCCTGAGAATGCACCTACATTTGATCCGAACAACGGAGTTCAAAAAGTTTACAGGAATCAAGGGGTCATAGTTTAGACAAATCCAGTTTTCTTTTATCAACACATGGGAGAGAATTGATTAAAATTCAGAAACGCCTCCAGCTATTAAAGTCATATGTCGATTCAGATCCTTAAACGTAAAAATTAATAAACCTCAAGAGAGACATGAGATTAGAAGGATTTTTTTTCCTGTGTGGAATTGCAGATTTTGTTTTTGGAAGAGACTTTCAGCTACAGCTGTGTTAATTAATGTTTTTAAAAATAAACAAGATGGACAGTTAAAAACAGGATTAAGCCCTAAGAGTGAGGTCCAATACTGATATAGTCAGTTCCCAATTTACGAACATCCGACTTACCAATGAGCATACTTACGAACATGATTAAAATACAACTCTGTATGGGAAAGATCTGATATACAAACATTTCCGGTACTTATCACTGCCTATTTTATATTATCCTGCATAATGTGCCAACTTATATACAAATCAACTTGTGAATGGGCTGAAGAATGGAACCCATTCACGGCACAGGGGCTGCCTGTAATGATCACCAAATGTTCCGCTTTCAAGCTGTTGGAACTGAAACCTCATACAAAATAATCTACTTGTCGAGATCCAATAGCATTCTCTCCCACATAAGGTCGGAAGTGAGGATGTTTGCGAAAGATTACACAGTGTTCAGTGTTCAGTACTATTTGGAATTCAGCTACTAAACCACATGTGCCTGTATCCAATGTGACCTAGATATTCAGGTATGGGTCAATAAGTGACAAAAACATAGAACACAAGTAACATTCAGGTAATTCCGGTGGCAGGCAACGATCGTCTCAAACAAAAGAGACTTTCAACAACATTATCAGCAATAAATCTCTGCCATCAAAATCCTGACGTCAGATATCAGACTGGACCAGCACGAAAATTCTATGGCTGTAGCAGCAGGTTGGGAATTCTGTGAAGATTGAATTCCCTCCTGACCCAACAAATTATGTTCACAATCAGCAAGGCACACGTCAGGAACTTGATCAAATATGCAACTCTTGCCTGGATCAGCGAGCCTCCAACCACATTGATACTATTCAGACTCAAAAGCTACTTGATTGGCACTCCATCCATCACTGTTAACATTCACATCCTTCACCACTGGCTCACAATGTAGACTTCTTGCAGGTATTGGAAATTGGCAATTGGCAATCTAAACTCAGGGATAGATCAGTAGACATGCAGTGGCAAACATTTAAGGGGATATTCTGGAAAGCCCAAAATACACAAATTCCAATAAAGAAGAAAAGTTCTAAGGAACAGATCTGACATTCATGGTTGACTGAAAAAGTCAAAGGTAGTGTAAAACTCAGAGAAAAGACATATAATTCTGTAAAGAAAGATGGTAGGACAGAAGATTGTACAGAATATAAAAAACAGCAAACAATTACTAAAAGATTAATCAGGCAGAACCAACATGGTTCAGTCAAAGGGAAATTATATCTAATTACTTTCTTAAAGCTCTTTGGAGAAGTGCTCATGCTCTAGATAAGGGGGAACCAGTGGATATTTACTATTTAGAATTCCAGAAGGCATTGATAAGGAGCTGCATCAAAGGTTATTGCAGAAACTAAAAGTTCACAATGTAAGGAATAATCTTTTAGTATGGACCGAAGATTGGCTGTCTGACAGGAAGCAGAGGGTATAAATAAGGATGTCTTTTTCACACTGGCAAGATGTTACATGTTGTGTGCCATAGCGTTCGGGGCTGAGGCCTCAGCTCTTTACAGTTAACATAAATGATTTGGATAAAGAGATCAAAGGTATGGTAACTAAATTTACTGATGATAAAAAGATAGAGAGGAAAGTAAGTAGTTCACAAAGAGATACAGACAGGTCGAGTGAGTGGGCAAAATCTGGCAAATAAAGTTCAACATGAAAATGTGTGAAATTGTCCATTTTGGCAAAAAGAAAAAGAAAGCATATTTCACAACTGTGAGAAGTTGCAGAGCTGAGATGAAGAGAAATCTAGGTGTCGTAATGCACAAATCACAAAAGGTTAGTACTCAGATTTTCTGAAGATGGGTCCTGACACGAAACAGTAGCTTTCTTGCTCCTCTGATGCTGCCTGGTCTGCTGTGTTCCTCCAGCTCCACACTATGTCATCCACGACTTCAGCATCTGTAGTTCTTACTGTCTTTAAGTTAATATCATGTTCTGGCTTATTTCAAGGGGAATTGAATGGGAGAGTAATGAGGTAATTCTTCAATTATATAATGTATTAGTGAGACCGTATCTGGAGTATTACGTACAGTACTGGTCACCATCTTTACAGAAGGATGTTAATGCAATGGAAGCAGTTCTGGGAAGGTTCACTAGGCTAATTTCTGGATGAGGGGATTGCCTTATGAGGAAAGGCCAGACTGGCTAGGCCCTTATCTTCAGGCATTAAGAAGAGTCAGAGGTGACTTAGTTGAAACATATAAGATCCTGAGAGAACTTGAATAGATGGATGTGGAGAATCTAGATCTAGGGGTCATTGTTTAAAAACAAGGAGGTACCCATTTAAAGAAAAAGATAAGAAACATTTTTTCTTTCAAAGGATTGAGAATCTAGGAATTCCCTTTCTCATAAGCAGTGGATCCAGAATCTTTAAATATTTTTAAGGCAGGGATAGATAGATTTCTGATTGTCAAGAGGATGAAAGATTAACGGAGATATGCAGGAATGTAGAGATGTGGTTAAAATCAGATCAGCCATGATCTTATTGAATGGTAGAACAGGTTTGAAGGGCCGAGTGGCCCACTCTTGTTCGTATGTTCACATACAATGCAGCAACTTACCAAGGCTCCTTTCATGACATCTTTTAAACCCACAGTCTCTACAGTCTAGAAGGATAAGGGGTGAAGATATATGGGAATGCCATCACCTTCAAGTTTCTCTTCAAATCACATATGGTCCTGATTTGGTAGTATACCAACAAGTCTTAATTTTTTTAAAAATCAGAACCCTGCAGTCTCCTCCCTGACAGCATTATGGTGTACCTAGTAATTTGGGAAGATGGCTCAAACCACCTTCTCAAAGATGAACAATAAATTCTGGCCTTTTTAGTTATGTTCTATTGAGTGGCTTGAAGAAAAATGTGGTGAGATGGATAGTTTTTAATTTTTTTTTTCTCTGCAGGGCTTTTCTTTTAAAATTCATTTGGTTGTATAGAACCCATAGTTCAGCAGAATGTTACAGACAGTAAGTGCTGTGTCTATGCTCTCAAAGCTATATTAATTTGGATTGGAACTTAACACTGACTCATAAGGTCAAAGGATAGAAATCTCCATCATTCAGTCCCTATGAATAAAGTATTACCAAGCACCATATGCCAAAAATTACAGGGAAACTAAAACATTTTTTTAGGAACAAGAGAGGTTCTTTTGCTCCATGTGCTTATCTCTTTTTGTCTGACCCAAACCTCATGTCCCTGTCTTCTCACCATATCTCCTGATACCTGGCTACTTGCATGGATTTCCCTGAAATTTATTCAACAAGCCATTCACTCCTGGAATGAAGCTGTTACCTTTTGCTGCTCATCTTCCTCATTTTCCCTTCCTTAATTTCCATTAGTTGAACCCTACAGCCCTATCCACTTTAAAAAGATGGCATTTGTAAGACAGAACTAATTTTATTGGTACCATTTGTGCAATCCCGTAGGGAACAGAGGAACTGTGCTATTTTTGTGGCGTAAATTAAACCAACTTCAAATATTGCTCCATTCAGCAGAACTAGCACTGCATGTTTTATTGCACTGGTGTTTAATCATTTCCCCATAACTTCTTCAGAAAATTTGCAATCATGCCTGAAATATCATCAAGAAGTGTTGGTCAAATCATGTTACTGCAATGAGCAGTCAGATGTTGTGAGAATTACAGTCAGAATTATTGTAGCCTTTGTAAATAGGAGCACAAGAATTTTTGGGAAAGGTCAGTAAATGCATTATGACCAACTATTTTCCATCATTCTAGTTTTATGCTGAAATTTTTGTGAACAAACCCTCACTTCTCTTTCTCCTTTAACTGCAAAGCAGTAGGTTGTCGCAGCTCATTATCAAGCCACTAAGGTTTGTTGGTAGACTGTCATTGGCAAAGGGAACTCTCACCAACAAATGTCAAAGTGAAGTTTGCTTGTTCTCTAGGTAGATGTTGGGGTGCCAGTCGTAAAATGCAGATTGTCTCACAAGCAGTTTGAACAACCTGGTAATCTGCCATTCCTTTTTCTCCAAACATGACAACTCAATGGATGCTTTGTGGCAAATTGTTTGTTGCTAATAAAAACAACTTGACCATAAAAAAGGAAACCATAGCAAACTTTTTATTAACATTTTATTTTGATGGGAGTAGGAGTGTGCCATTTGATCAAATATTCTGGATAACCGAGAGGTATGCACAACCTCAGTAAACCCTGACTAAGTAAAGCTTCAATAGATCGACATTCCTTGAAAAAACTATGTAAAGACATCAACATATCTCCAAAAATCAATGTAAAACGACACAGTAAGTGATAGAAACATAATGCAAAGAGTATGCACATGTGTGCTTACTTCATTTGCAGCATAAATACTCAGACATCATAGTAGATTGCAGTATTTGAGGGTTTTTTTGCCGGTATATCAAGAGTGCTGATTGATAAGGTGCTGGTCAAAACAAGTTTGTTGTAATACATATCCATTCATGGGATGCAGGCATCATTGGATCAGGTGACATGTACAACCATAGAAATCATACCGCGCAGAAGGAGACCATTCAGATAATCCATTTATTGCCCATTCATATTGGTCCCTGAGAAGATGGTAATGAGCTGATTTCTTGAACCATTGTAGTCTCTGTGGTGTTGGGGCATCCACACTGCTGTTAGGAAAGGACTTACAGGATTTTGAATCAATGATAGAGAAGGAATAGGGATATTGTCCCAAGTCAGAAAGGTGTGTGACTGGCAGGGGTACTTGTAGCTATTGTTGTACCAATGCGCCTGCTGCCCTTGTCTTTCTAAGTGGCCAAGCTTACAGATTTTGAAGGTGCTCAGAAAGAACATTGGCAGCACAGTATAGGTCCTTCAGCCAATGATGTTGTACCTAACTTTTACCTGAATCCTAAGACCTATCTAACCCCCACCCCTATCTTATACTATCATCCATTTGCCGATCTAATAGCCACTTAAATGTCCCTAATGAGGCCAACTCCACTACCCTCTCTGGCAATGCATTCCGCGCCCCGACCAGTTTCTGAGTAAAGAACCTACCTCTGACATCTCCCCATATCTACCTGCACTTGCTTTAAAACAATATCCCCTCGTAATAACTACCTCCGCCTAAGGAAAAAGTCTCTGGCTGTCCACTCTATCTACACCTCTGATCATTTTGTACAACTCTATCAAGTCACCTCTTATCCTTTGTCGTTCTAAAGAGTAAAGCCCTAGCTCTTTCAACCTTTCTTCGTAAGACCTTCCCAACATTCCAGGCACATCCTGGGAATCTCCTCTGCACCTTTTCCAACACTTCCACATCTTTCCTGTAATGAGGCCACCAGAACTGGACACAACACTCCAGATGTGGCTGAACCAGGCTTTTGTATAGCTGGAATGTAACTTCACGGCTCTTGAATTCAATCCCTCTATTAATGAAAGCCAACATACCATACACCTTCTTAACAACTCTATCCACCTGGGTGGCATCTTTCAGGGAACTGTGGACATGAACCCCAAGATCCCTCTCTCCTCCACACTGCCAAGAATCTTTCCATTAAGACTGTATTCTGCTTTCAAGTTAGTCCTTCCAAAATGAATCACCTCATACTTATCAGGGTTAAACTCCATCTGCCACTTCTCTGCCCAGCTCTGCATCCTATCAATGTCCCTCTGTAACCTAGAACAGCCCTCTGCATTGTCCACAATGTGGCCCACCTTCTTATTGTCCGGGAACTTGCTAATCCACCCTTCCACTCCTTCATCCAAATCATTTACAAAAATCACAAATAGAAGAGGACTCAGAACTGATCCTTGTGGTACACCACTCGTAACTGAGCACCATGTTGAATATTTTCCTTCCACTACCATCTTTTGTCTTCTAAGGGTCAGCCAATTCTGAATCCAATCTGCCACATTTCCCCCTATCCCATGCCTCCTTAACTTCTGCATGAGCCTACCATGGGGACCCTTATCAAACACCTTTCTTAAATCCATGTATACCACATCCACTACTCTACCTTCATCCATGAGTCTGGGCACCTCTTCAAAGAATTCAATAAGGTTTGTGAGGCATGATCTACCCGTCACAAATCCATGCTGACTATCACAGATCAAACTGTGCCTTTCCAAGTGATCATAAATCCTAAGTCTTAGAGCCCTTTCCAATAATTTACCCACCACTGAAGTAGACTAACTGGCCTGAAATTTCCGGGGTTATCCTTATTCCCTTTTTTGAACAAGGGAATGACGTTTGCCTCTCTCCAACCTTCCAGCACTGTACCCATGGACAATGAGGATGACAAGATTATCGCCAAAGGCCCTGCGATCTCTTCCCTCGCTTCGCATAGAATCCTTGGATAAATCCCATCAGGTCTGGGGTCTTAGCTATCTTCAACTTCCTCAAAATTCCTAGCGCATCTCCCTTACTAACAATGACCACCTCTAGGCTACCAGCCTGTTTCACACTGTCCTCCTCTACAACTAAGCCCTCCGACTTGTGTATACTGAAGAAAAGTATTCATTAAGGACCTCTCCTATCTCTTTACGCTCCATGTACAAATTCCTTTTACAATCCTTGATCGGCCCTACCCTTTCTTTGGTCATTCTCTTACTCCTCACGTACATGTAAAATGCCTTGGAGTTTTCCTTGATCCTATCTGCCAAGGTTTTCTAATGCCCCTTTATAGCTCTCCTAAGCCCTTTCTTCAGCTCCTTCTTGGATAACTTGTATCCCTCTGGAGCCTTTTCCATTCCTTGTTTCCTAAACCTTACATAAGCATCCTTCTTCATCTTAACCAGTTGTTCGACCTCTCTTAAGAGCCAAGGCTCCCTCACTCGATCACATCTTCCCTGCCTGCTAGGGGCAAACATATTGAGCACACACAATATGCATTCCTTACACAATCTCCACATTTCTATAGTGGTCTTCCCTGACAGCATCTGTTCCCATTTTATGTTACCCGGTTCTTGCCTAACAGAATTATAATTACTCTTCCCCCAATTATAGACCCGACCCTGCTGCATGTACCTATCCTTTTCCATGACTATTGTAAAAGTAACAGAGTTATGATCGCTACTGCCAAAATGCTCTCCTACCAACAGGCCTAACACTTGGCCCGATTCATTGTCAAGCACCAAATCCAAAGTGGCCTCTCCTCATGTTGGTCTATTGGCATACTGCGTCAGGGATCCTTCCTGAACACACTAGACAAAATCTGCTCCATCTAAACTGTTACAACTGAAATGTTTTCAATCAATATTTGGAAAGTTGAAGTCACCCATGACTGCAAGCCTGTGACTTCTGCACCTTTCCAGTACCTTTCCAATCCATTCCTCCACTTTTCTGGAACTATTAGGGGGGGTCTGTAAACAAAACCCAACAAAGTGGCAGCTCCTTTCTTGTTCCTGACCTCAACCCAAACCGACTGTAGATATATCATTCTCAAACTGCCTTTCAGTAGCTGCTATACTAGCCCTGACTAGCAATACCACTTCCCCACCTCTTCTTCCACCTTCCCTATTCCTTTTAAAACGTCGTAGATGTAGAGTATCACCCTTCTGCCACTATGAGGGCAAATCATGTTGAATCATGGAATTCCTACAGTGCAAAAAGAGGCTTTTCAGCCCATCAGGTCTGCACCAACCCTCTAAAGGGCATCTCACCCAAACCCAGACCCTACCCTATGTTCTAATCCTCCTATCCTGAACAGTACAGGGAAAGTTTTAGCATGGCCAATGTTCCAAACCTGCACATTCTTGAGCTGTGGGAGGAGACTGGAGCACCCAGAGGAAACCCACGCAGTAATGGAGACAAAATGCAAACTCCACACAGGCAGTCACCCACGGCTGAAATCAGAACCAGGTCTCTGGTTGTCTGAGGGCAGCAGTGCTAACCACTGAGCCACCATGCCAATGAAGATGGTGGATTTGGTGCTAATCAAGTGGGCCGTTTTGTCCTGTATTGTGCCAATTTTCCTGATTGCTTTTGGAGATGCACTCATCCAGGCGACTGGGAGAGAATGCTACCACACTCCTAGTTTGTGTATTGCAGATTTTTTTTTCAGTCACGAAGTGGGTTAGTTGATGTAACATTCCTAGCCTGCCTGCTGTTGTAACCCCTGTATGGCTGATCCAGCTCAGTTTCTGGTGAATGGTAATACTGAGATGTTGATAGTAGGGATTCAATTCTGGTAATGTCACTAACTGTAAAAAGGCAATGGTTAGATTCTCCCTTCCTTGAGATGGACTCTGCCAATTTGGGCAGTGCAAATGTTAATTGCTACTGATCAGGTCAAGCCTGATATTGTCCAGGTCTTGCTGAATGTAGACATTGAACACCTTAAGACCTGATGTGTCCAGAATGCTGTTGAATATTGTGCAATCATCAGCAAGTATCCTCACTTCTGACTTTATGATGAAGAGAAAGTCATTGTGAGGCAGCTGAAGATGTTTTCGCCTTGGACATTACCCTGAGGAACAAATGCAGAGATGTCTGGGAGCTGAAATTACTGACTCCCAACAACCACACCCACCTCATTTTTTTCAGATATGACTCCAACCAGCAGGTTTTCCTCCTGATTCCCATTGACTCCAGTTTTCCTAGGACTCCTTGATGCCAAATTTGGTCAAATGTGGCCTTGATGTCAAAAATAGTCACACTCACCTCACCTCTGGAATTCAGTTCTTTTCTCCATGTTTGAACCAAGAGTGTAGGAGCTTGTCAGGCGCTGAATGACCCTGGTGGAATCCAAACTGCCCGTCATTAAACAGGTTAGTACAGATCAAGTGCCTCTTGATTCTATTGTTAACAACCCTTTCCATCACTTTACTGGTGAATAAGAATAGACTACACAGGCAGTCATTAGCTGAGATGGATTTGCCCTGCTTTTTTCTGGCTGGGCAATTGGCACTGAGGCTATGATAGCTGGATGTAAAACTGAAGAAACATGCAAGAAAACCTTCAAAATTCCTATTGCCCCGACTTTAGAATTTGTGAATATTTTAAAAGCCTTCCTTCCTGTAAAGATCTCTGTTCTATTCTTGAGCTTTTTATGGATGCACTAGAGACTTGGTGCCTGCAAGCTCATGGCCTGGAAGATGGAATGGTGTCCTTCACCAACCATTCCATCCAAAAGGATATTGCAAGAGGTGAAGTCACTGTCTCCAGGCCCTTCTACGATTGGGGATGGGCAATAAATGTGGCTTGCAAGGGTCACCTACAGCCCCTACACAAATAAAATAATAACTAAAATCTCCCATCCATGACCATCCCATGTTGACACCTGTCTGAGTCTGAATCTGATTGCACATCACAGCGGTGTTATAAATAGCCTCATGGTTAACGTTCAAGTACATATCCTCTCTGAGATTAAAGATGCTCACTTTGGTTGCAGTAACATCTGCTGTGCCCCAGGTCTTGTGCCTCTCTATTGTTCAAGCATGGCTATGTTACCTCCAGATTTGCCTATTCCAAAGCACATCTGGTTGGTCTCCCAGCTTCCTTGTTTCCTGAACTTGTGCTTATCTACAGATCTGCTGCCCATGGTCTAACTCATGCTAAAACCCATTATTCATCGCCCTGGGCTCACTGGCCTACACTAGCTTCCAATCAAGCACTGCTTCCATCATATAAAATTCTCTTCTCATGTTTTCAAATTTTGTCCATTGTTCAACTTCTCCCTACACTCTTAAACTTCAGTATACTATACTCTGACTTTCCTTAAACTTTCCAGCCCTTCTACCCTCTGAAATATTAGTACTTTTCCAATTCTTGTCATCCACTATTTCAATCATTCCACTGGGCAGTCATACTTTCAGGTCCCTAGGCCCTAAACTCATGAAATCCTTCTCTTAAACCTTTCCAACTTTCTTTCCTCCTTTAGGATACTTCCAAATTCTTGGCCATGTGCCCTAATTTTTTTTTAATACAGCATGGTGTCCAATTTTGTCGACAATATTTCTGTGAAGCATTGTGTGGCATTTTGAGACATTAGATGCAATATATAAATCCAGGCAGGTGTTATTGTTATAATTAAGCTTCTACCCATTTTATCAGGCGTGTCAGAGCCCACCTTGAGTTTGATTAGAAGATTTGGCAGGGTTTAATACCAAGTGACTATCCTGCTTGTACACCAATCAGGAGACAGAAATCAAACTTCATAATTTTCTCCCATTTTGAGAACAGCACTTAGATCTTCCTGTTCAGATTTAAGCATAATGTCCTTTAGTGATCAAACTAATAAATGTTCATTTTCATTGCATGGATTCTCACATTTCTACAGGCTTAGGGTTTGTACTTCAAAGATGTGTTCAAAATTAATTTATGCTGACTTAGTAAATCAATCTTCAGCTCTATTAAATGAGACCATCCAGCCTATTTTTCTTCTATCTACAGTCATAGAATCATGGTGTTGTACAGCACATAAACAGATCAACTCAGTCCAACTCATCTGTATCAACCAGATATCCTACATTAACCTAGTCCCATTTGCCAGCATTTAGCCCATATCCCTCTAAGCCTTTCCTATTCATACAACCATCGAGATGTCTTTTAAATATTGTCGTTGTATCTGTTCCCACCACTTCCTCTGGCAGCTCATTCCATATATGCACACACCCTCTGATGAAGTTATCCCAAGTCCCTTTTTAATCTTCCCCCTCTCATCTTAAACCTATGCCCTCTAGTTTTGGACTGCCCTCCCCTGGGGAAAAGGCCTTCACTATTCACCATCTTGTTTTATACCCTTCTACAAGGTCACCCCTCAGCCTCCAATGCTCCAGGGAAAATAGCTCCAGCCTATTCAGCCTTTCCCTATAGCACAAACCCTCCAACCCAGGTAACATCCTGAAATCTTTCAAGTTTCACAACATCTTTCCTTTAGTAGGGAGACCAGAATTAAATGCAGTATTCCAAAAGTGGCCTGACTAATGTCCTGTACAACCGTAGCATGACATCCCAACTCCTATACTCAACACACCAACCAATAAAAGAAAGCAAACTAAATGCCTTATTTGCCGCCTTGTCTACCCGCAACAAGGAACTAAGGACCTGCACCCCTCGGTCTCTTTGTTTGGCAACACTCTCCTGGACCCTACCATTAAGTGTGTAAGTCTTGCCCTGATTTGCCTAACTAAAACACAACAGCTCACATGTATCTCATCATTTATCTGTCATATTGAACTCCATCCGCCAATCCTTGGCCTATTGGCCCGTCCAATCAAGATCCCGTTGTACTCTGAGGTAGCGTTCTTCATCGTCCACTAAAGCCACCAATTTTGTGTCATCTTCTAACTTATTAACTGAGCCTCTTATATTCACATCCAAATCATTTGTATAAATAACAAAAAGTAGTGGAATCAACACCAATCCTTGTGGCACACCACTGCTCACAGGCTTCCAGTCCAATAAGTAGCCCTCCACCACAACCATCTGTCTCCTACCTTCAAACTAATTTAGTATCCAAATGGATAGCTCTCCCTGTATTCCATGTGATCTAACCTTGCTAACCAGTGTATCATGTGGAACGTTGTCGAATGCCTTGGTGAAGTCCATATAGACAATATCCACTGCTCTGCCCTCATCAGTTTTCTTTGTCACTTCTTCAAAAAACTTAATCAAGTTAGTGAAACATGATTTCCCAAGCACAAAGCCACGTTGACTGTCCCTAATCAGTCGTTGTCTTTCAAAAACATGTAAATCCTGTCCCTCAGAATCGCCTCCAATAACTTACACACCACTGACTACAGGCTCACCAGTCTATGTTCCCTGGATTTTCTTTACTACCATTCTTGACTAATGGCACCGTATTAGCCAACCTCCAGTCTTCCAGCACCTGACTCATTCATTATCAATGCTACAAATACCTCAGAGATAATGGGAACTGCAGATGCTGGAGAATCCAAGATAACAAAGTGTGGAGCTGGATGAACACAGCAGGCCAAGCAGCATCTCAGGAGCACAAAAGCTGACATTTCAGGCCTCAACCCTTTGGGTCGAGGCCCGAAACGTCAGCTTTTGTGCTCTTGAGATGCTGCTTGGCCTGCTGTGTTCATCCAGCTCCACACTTTGTTATCTACAAATACCTCAGCAAGGACTCCAGCAATCATTTCCCTAGCTTCCCACAAAGTTCTAGGATACAGCTGATTAATTCCTGGGGAATTATCCGTCTTTATGCATTTTAAGACATTAAACAAGTCCTCCTGAATTATGTGGACAATTTTCAAGATTTCACAATTTATTTCACCAATTTCTCTCGCTTCGATCTCCTTCTCCACGGTAAATACTGATGTTAAATAATTGTTTAGTACTTCACCCAGCTCCAGTGGTTCCACACATTTCTATGAATTGGCGATCTTTCATTTTCCTCCTTAAAAAGTATTTGGTGCAAGGTCATGGAATTATCTCTGAAAGCACATAGCATTGAAATTTATTGGTAATATTTTATCTGTTACTACTTAGTTCCAAAATAAAACAAGAAACAACACCAAAAGCGGCAGAAGAACACCCACAAACTGATTTGAAAAGGTTACTGCGTTGCACTTGTGTGATGTGGGAGATCTGCCATGCTTCCAGTGTCTGAGTCAATGCCATCTACAGGAAATGCACCCACATGCAGCTCCTCATAGACCGCATGAGTAAGTTGGAGCGGCAATTGGTTGCATTTAGGAGCATGAGGGGGGTGAAAAGCATCATAGACAGTTGTTTTAGAGATGTGGTGGCACCCGAGGTGCAGACAGATAGATGGGTGACCTCTAGAAGGGGCAGGCAACCAGTGCAGGAATCTCCTGTGGTTGTCCACCTCTCCAACATGTATACCATTCTGGATACTGTTGGGGGGGATGACCTATTGGGGGTAACAGCAGCAGCAGGCAGACTGGTGGCACCACGGCTGGCTCTGTTCTTAACAAGGGCAAGACAAAGAGCACTAGAGCAGTAGTTATAAGGGACTGTATAGTTAGGGGCACAGATAGGCTCTTCTGTGGACATAAAAAAGACTCCAGAATGGTGTGTTCGCTCCCTGATGCCAGGGTCCAGGGTGGCTCTGAATGGCAGAAAGTATTCTAAAGGGAGAGGGTGAACAGACAGAGGTCATGCTACATATTGGTACAAATGACATGGGTAGGATGAGTGATGAGGTCCTGCAGCGGCAGTTCATGGAGTTAGGTAGAAAGTTAAAGAGCAGAACCTCCAAGGTTGTAATCTCAGGATTACTCTCTGTGTCACGTGCCAGTGAAGCTAGAAATAGGAAGATCGCACAGCTCAACACATGGCTAAGCAGATGGTGTAGGACTGAGGGTTTCAGATATCTGGACCATTGGGATCTCTTCCAGGCTAGGTAGGGCCTGTACAAGAAAGGGGGATTGCTTCTAAACTGGAGGGGCACAAATATTCTGGCTGGGAAGTTTGCTGGTGTCACTCAGGAGAATTTAAACCAGCTCAGCAGGGGTGTGGGAATTAAAACAAAGGTGAATTGACTGAAAGGGAACTAGAGAATAGAACCAGTAAGACTCCAAAGAAGAGCAGGCAGGGTGTGGTTGCTGATCAAAGGGGGTCTGGTGGACTGAAGTGCATCTCTTTCAATGCAAGTGTAACAGGTAAAGCAGATGAACTTAGAACTTGGATTAGTACTTGAAACTATGGTGTTGTTGCTAATACAGAGACTTCATTAAGGGAGGGATAGGATTGGCAGCTTAACATTCCAGGATACGGATGTTTCAGATAGAGGGGGATATAAAAGGGGTGGGAGAGTTGCACTACTTGCTAAGGAAAATATCTCTGCTATATTGCGGGAGGACACCTCGGATGGCTCACACAAATCAGGCAATATGGGTACAGCTCAGGAACAGGAAGGGTGCAATCACAATGTTTGTGGTTTACTATAGGCCTCCTAACAGCCAGCAGGAGATAGAAGAACAGATAGGTAGGAAGATTTTGGCAAGATATAAAAGTAACAGTGTTGTTGTGAGTGATTTTAATTTCCCATATATTGACTGGGACTCACTTAGTGTTTGGGGCTCAGCTAGGGCTGAGTTTGTAATGAGTATCCAGGAGGGCTTCTTGAAACAGAATGTAGGTGGTCCAACTCAGAAAGGGGTTGTACTAGACGTAGTATTGGAGAGCAGCTTGGGAACGTTGATTAGAATTCAGAAAGCCTTAAGGTACTAGAGATAATGGGAACTGCAGATGCTGGAGAATCCGAGACAACAAAGTGTGGAGCTGGATGAACACAGCAGGCCAAGCAGCATCTCAGGAGCACAAAAGCTGACGTTTTGGGCCTAGACCCTTCATCAGAAAAGGTACAGAAAAGGAAAGCTTTAAAGTGCTGACGGATAAAGATAAGTGTAATTGACAGGTGAAGGTGCTAATTTGGGGGAAGACTAATTACAACAATATTAGGCAGGAATTGAAGAATATTGGTTGGAGGCAGATGTTTGAGGACTAATCAACATCTGGTATGTGGGAGGCTTTCAAGTCTAAGTTGTGGGAACTCAGAACCGGCACGTTCCTATAAAGATGAAAGATAAGTATAGCAAGTTTAGGAAACCTTGGGTAATGAGAGATGTTGCAAACCTAATCAAAAAGAAAAAGGAAGCATTTATCAAGGCCTGGAGGCTGGGAACACAGGAAGCAAGGGTAGAATGCAAGGGAAGTTGAAAGAAACTTAAGAAAGGAGTCAGAAGGGCTAAAAGGGACCATGAAAAGTAATTGGCCAACAGAATTAAGGAAAATCTCAAGGCTTTTCACACATATTTAAAGAGCAAAAGGGTAGACAGGGAAAGGGTTGGCCCACTCCAGGACAAGGAAGGGAATTTATATGTGGAGCCAGAGGAAATGGGCAAAGTAATAAATGAGTACTGTGCACCAGTATTCACCATAGAGAAGGGCTTGGTGGCTGATGAGTCTGGGAAAGGGTGTGTGGATAGTTTGGGTCATGTTGAGATCAAAAGGGAGGAGGTATTGGGATCTTGAAAAACATTAAGTTAGATAAGACCCCCAAGGGGCTGGTGAGATATATACCCCAGAATACTGAGAGGCAAGGGAGGAAATTGCTGGGGCCTTGAGAGAAATCTTTGTATCCTCACTGGCTAGAGAAGAGGTCTCAGAGAATTGGAGAAGAGCCGATGTTATTCCTTTGTTTAGGAAGTGTGGCAAGGATAGTCTAGCTAATTACAGGCTGGTAAGCCTTACGTCAGTGGTAGGGAAATTATTGGAGAGGATTCTTCAAGACAGGATTTACTCCCACTTGGAAATAAGTGTGCATATTAGCGAGAGAAACATTGTTTTGTGAAGGGCAGGTCATGTCTCACTAACTTGTTTGAGTTTTTTTGAGGAAGTGACAAAGATGATCAATGAGGGTTGGGTAGTGGATGTTGTCTACTTGGACATCAGTAATGCCTTTGGCAAGGTCTCTCATGGCAGGATGATAAAGAAGGTAAAGTCGCATGGGGTCAGAGGGTGAGCTTGCAAGATGGATAAAAAACTGACTCGGTCATAGAAGTCAGAGGGTAGCAGTGGAAGGGTGCATTTCTGGAGGGCTGTGACTAGTGGTATTCCTCAGGGATCAGTGTTGGGACCTTTGCTATTTGTAATACATATAAATGAGTTGGAGGAGAATGTAAAGTTTGTACGAATGTAAGATTAAGAATGTAAGATTAGAAAGTTTGTGGATGGTGGAATTGAGGATAGCAATGAGCACTTTCAAAGGATATAGCAGAATATAGATCATTTGGTAATTTGGGCAGAGAGATGGCAGTTGGAGTTTAATCCAGAAAAATGTGAGGTGTAACATTTCAGAAGGTCTAATCCAGATGAAAAATATACGGTAAATGGAAAAACCTTTAAGGGTACTGATAGAACATAGAACATAGAACATAGAACATTACAGCACAGTACAGGCCCTTCGGCCCTCGATGTTGTGCTGACCTGTCATACCGATCTCAAGCCCATCTAACCTACACTATTCCATGTACATCCATAAGCTTGTCCAATGATGACTTAAATGTACTTAAAGTTAGCGAATCTACTACCATTGCACGCAAAGCGTTCCATTCCCTTACTACTTTGAGTAAAGAAACTACCTCTGACATCTGCCCTATATCTTTCACCCCTCAATTTAAAGCTATGCCCCCTCGTGCTCGCCGTCACCATCCGAGGAAAAAGGCTCTCCCTATTCACCCTATCTAACCCTCTGATTATTTTATATGTTTCAATTAAGTCACCTCTCAACCTTCTTCTCTCTAATGAAAACAGCCTCAAGTCACTCAGCCTTTCCTCGTAAGACCTTCCCTCCACACCAGGCAACATCCTAGTAAATCTCCTCTGCACCCTTTCCAAAGCTTCCACATCCTTCTTATAATGCAGTGACCAGAACTGTACGCACTACTCCAAGTGCGGCCACACCAGAGTTTTGTACAGCTTCACCATAACCTCTTGGTTCCGGAACTCGATCCCTCTATTAATAAAAGAGAAAACACTGTATGCCTTCTTAACAGCCCTGTCAACCTGGGTGGCAACTTTCAAGGATCTGTCTACATGGACACCGAGATCTCTCTGCTCAACTACACTGCTAAGAATCTTACCATTAGCCCTGTACTTTGCCTTCTGGTTACTCCTACCAAAGTGCATCACCTCACACTTGTCTGCATTAAACTCCATTTGCCACCTCTCAGCCCAGCTCTGCAGCTTATCTATGTCTCACTGCAACCTACAGCATCCTTTGTCACTATCCACAACTCTACCGACCTTAGTGTCGTCTGCAAATTTACTAACCCATCAGAGGGATTTGGGTGTACAGGTACACAGGTCACTGAAAATGGAGAAAGTAGTGAACAGGGCGTATGGCATGCTTGCCTTTGTCAGCCAGGGTACTGAGTTTAAAAGTTGGCAGGTAATGTTGCAGCTTCACGCAAAACCTTAGTTAGGCCGCATTTGGAATATTCTGCTGGCCACACTGCCAAAAGGATGTGGTGGCTTAAAAGAGCAAGAGGGTAGACAGGGAGAGGGTTGGCCCACTCCAGCACAAGGAAGGGAATTTATGTGTGGAGCCAGAGGAAATGGGCAAAGTGCTTATTTAACAATAGTACATATGTGGAACCAGGCTTGGAGGGCTGAAGGACCTACTCCTGTGCTATAATTTTCTTTATTCTTTGTTCTTGTTCTTATTAACTAGCAGAGAAAATCTTGCCTTTTTATATTGCAGTGGGCAGTCAGCAATGCTGAATTCTGATGAGTTGATAAAATATTACTCATGATCAAACATCATTGTAATTGAAGTCTATTTACAGTCAGTGTAAAATATTTGCTATAAATTAGGTAAAAATAACGTTGACACAATAACAAGCATAAAATCTCAGAAAGTGTAGTTTGTAGGCAGTTTTCTCCAGTCTAGCACTTGATTTTAATGCTCCAGTCCTCAGATTTTTTTACGTAATTTATAAATATTCAATATCCGTCTCCTCTAATTAATTCTAACTATGCCCATTCAAGTATTCAATTCCAATTATGCTGGTGATGAGATGAAAAAGTACCTCACGAGTTTTACCCTAGTAACAGCAGAATCATGAGTAAAGACAGGGAGACCGAACAACAGTGCAACAAAGGAAATTAATTGTTTTTCTCAATTGCCTTTCTCTTCACAATCTGTATAACTGTAATTTTACCAAGATATTTACACACAGGTTTGTGAACTCTGATTCAGATCCATCTCTTTGGGAATGGTCCTCGATTAAAACCATGTAAGCAGGAATTAGTGGGGTTAAATGTCTGAATAAAAATGCACATGCAGAAGCTTTGTCACAAAACATCTACCAACAATATCTTCTTCAATTCGCAGTGATAATTTTGGCAGTAGATTTAATTTTTGCGGACAATACAGGAAAAAATATTTTACCACTGCAAATCCCTCTTCCTCTAGGCTCAAATCATTTCTCTTCTATCACCTGATCATTATCCCATTTTATTTCACATGCTTTATAAATACTACTATGGTCATTTCTTTACTGCATTTTCTCTCCTGTTCCAAAAAAAGTTCCACATATGTACTATTGTTGAATAAACATTTGACTAAAGGAAAAATTCCTCAGCAGTGTTCAACAAATTAGGCCTGGTCCCAAGTCATTTGAGTAAACACATTCTATGCAGTAGAGACCACTTGATTGCGTTTACCAGTCATATGCACATATGGATTATACAGAAGTTGCAAAATAGAAAGGTCCAAGTAATTTCTGTTGATTCAAAAATCGCAAAATCATCGATTTTGAACATAGAACATAGAACATTACAGCGCAGTACAGGCCCTTCAGCCCTCGATGTTGTGCCAACCTGTGAAACCAATCTGTAGCCCATCTAACCTACACTATTCTGTTACCATGCATGTTTGTCCAACGACCATTTAAATGCCCTTAAAGTTGTCTTTACACAATGTTTTTTGGTTCACTGTGTCTGGATCAGTTCCCCAAATTAGCATTGCACATTTTATGTTCATTCAGGGAGTCTGGTCATCAGCAAATGGCCCAATATTTATTGCTTGTCCTTAACTGCAATTTTGAAGGTGGTGGTGAACTGCCTTCTTGAACACCGCAGCTCATATGTAGTAGGTAGACCCACAATGCTGTCCAAGATGAAATTACAAAATTTTGACTCAGTGTCACTAAAAGAATATTTCCAAGTCACCCCCTTCTTAAGGGCAATGAGGGACAGGCAATAAATAGTGACCAGCCAGGGAGACCCATATCCAACAAATGAATAAATTAAGAAAAGAGTCTGAATGGTGAACTGCTTGGAGTAGGACTTGGTTATGGGTTTGGGAGATGCCGTCAAAGGAGCTTTGGTGACAGGCCTTAACATCAAGGTAGCATTTGACCAAGTGTGGCCTCAAGGAACTCAGGAAAAACAGGAATCAGTGGAGATTGGGGGATAACACTTTGCAAGTTACAGACATACTTGGCACAAAGGAAGATTGTTGAGCGTATTGAAGCTCAATCATTTAGTTTTAGGAGTCACTGCATTTGATCCTTGGAGTAGTGTCCCAGGTCCAATGTGCAGCTGTTTCAGCAATGAACTTCCCTCCATCATAGTGGACGTTTAGAGAGGCAAAAATTGATGAGAGATATGCAAAATGCTTTTGGAGTGAGACAGAAAGTGGTGGCGGAGGATTGCTTTTTGGACTGGAGGTCTCTGACCAGGGTTCAGTTCTGAATCCTCATTTGTTTTTCATTTATATAAATGATTTGGATGAGAAAGTAGAAGGCATCGTTAGTAAGTTTGTAGATGACACCAAAACAAGTGGTATGGTAGACAGTGAAGCAGGTTTTCTAAGATTACAAAGGGATCTTGATCTCAGGGTCAATGGGCTAAAAAATGGCAGCTGGAGTACAACCTGGATGAATGCAAGAGATTGCAGTTTGGTCCAACAAAAAGCGTAGGGCTGATACAATCAATGGTAGGTCCTTGGGTAGTGTTGTATAACAGAAGGGCCTAGGGGTTCAGGTGCATAATTCTTTGAAGTTTGCATCACATACAGAGTGGTTAGAAAAGTGTTTAGCACACTTGCTTTCATTGTTCTGCCCTTTGAGCGTAGGAGCCAGGATATTATGTTAAGTTTATACAGGACACTGGTAAGGCCTCTTCTGGAATGCTGTGGTCAGTTCCCATTGCCCAGTTGTAGGGATAATATTGTTAAGCTGCAGAGGGTTCAGAAGAGATTTACCAGGATGTTGCCAGGAATGGAAAGTTTGAATTATTGAGATAGGCGGTACAGGCTGAGGCATTTTTTTATTGGAGCATAGGAGTTTGAAAGGTGACCTTAAAAAAGTTTATAAAATAATGAGGGTATAAATAGAGTAAATGGTAGCTGTCTCTTCCCTAGGATGGAGGACTTTAAGACCATGAGGCACACCGTTAAGGTGTGAGGAGTGATTAAAAAAAGACATGAGGGCCAAATCTTTTACACAGAGGGTGTTTCATGTGTGGAATGAATTTCCTGAGGAAGTGGTGGTGGGTACGGGTACAATTACAACATTTAAAAGGTATTTGGATAATGTGAATAAGAAAGGTTAGGAGGATATGGGCCAGGAGTAGGCAGATGGGACTAGCTCAGTTTGGAATTATGTTCAGCGTGGACTGTTAGCACCGAAGGGTCTGTTTCCATGGTGTATGGCTCCATGACTCCATAAGATCAGAGGTGGAGATACTTGCTAGAGGATTGCAAAATGTTCAGCACTATTTGTGACTCTTCAAATACTGAGGCAGCCCATTTTCCAATGCGGCAGGACCTGGACAGCATCCAGGTTGGGTGACAAGTGGAGGTAATAATTGCAACACACAAACCCCAAGAAATCACCATCTCCAACAAGAGAGAGTCTAACCAGATTCCCTTCACATTAAATAGCATTAATATTACTGAATCGCCTTCTATCAACATCAGAGGCTTACCATTGACAAGAAACTGAACTAGACCAACCATATATCTCGAGTTGATATACAACATCGAACAGGGCTGGTTACAAGAGGTGGACACAGTGGCTCAGTAGTTAGCACTGCTGCCTCACAGTACCAGGGACCACAGTACTGGGTTCAATTCCACCCTCAGGCGACTCTCTAATTTGAGCTTACACATTCTCCCCATGTCTGCGTGGGTTTCCTCCCACAATCCAAAGATGTGTAGGTTAGGTGGTTTGGCCATGCTAAATTTTCCTTAGTGTTCAGAAGCGTGTAGGTTAGGTGGGTTATATGTGTCTGGGTGGGATGATTCAAGGGTCAGTGTGGATTTGTTGGGCCAAAGGGTCTGTTTCCACACTGTAGGGATTCTATGATTCAGAGGCTGGAAATGCTATAGTGAGTTACTTACCTGTTCTCTCCCCAGTGCCTGACCATCATCTACCAGTCACAAGGAGTGTGATGGAATATATTTCCAATTGCCTGGAGAGTGCTGTTCTAACAACACTCAAGAAAATTGACACCGTCCAGGGCAAAGCAGCCCATTTGATTTGCACTCCATCCACCACTTTCAACATTCACTCCCGGCACCACTGATGCACAGTGGCACAAGATGCATGGCAGAAACTCCCATAGTTCCTCTGACTGAATCTTCCAAACCCATCATTTCCATCTAGAATGACAAAGGCATTGGGACACTATGAACTGGAAGTTGCCCTCCAAGCTACATACTTTTCTGAGATGGAAAGAAATTGCTATTCCTTTACAGTCATTCGGTCAATATCCTGAAACTCCTTCCTAAAAGCATTGTGACTGTCCTTACACCCCAAGGACTGCAACTGTTCAAGGAGACAATTCACCACCACCCTCTCTACGGAAATTAGGGACAGGCATTAAATGCTGGCCCAGCCAGTGATGCTCACTTCCCATGAATTATTTTATTTTTAAATAAGAAATAAAAACAGAAAAGTTTGGATGTGCTCAGCATGTCTAGCAGCATCTATGGAGAAAGCAACTGAGTTTATGTTTCAGGTCTATGACCTTTCATCAGAATTGGGAAAGATACACAATAAGTCTTGAGTGAGTCTAAGGGAGTAGTGTGACATTATGAGTGAAATAGAAGGCCTGTTGCTTGAGTAGAAGGCTGGAGAGTTTCAATGATGTTATAAAGTGGAAGTCAAACCATCCCGCCCGATCACTAAAATCAAAACATCCAGACAGGAATGCTTCACCCTGCAATCTGTTAAAACATTGTTATAAAGGAGTGATTAAATAAAATAAACCCCTGGAACTCACCTGATAACCAACGGATAACAATGTATTTAGCTAACTCTAACAGTGAACAAATTAACTAAACTATTAACAAACCAAATAAACTCTTTCTAACTATTAATTCTTCCCAAATAAAGTAAGAGTATGATGGTTTGCTGCTCCAATAAATATAAGTCCCACATATATAGAATAAAATTAAAAAATTAAAATCTAGTCTCTCGAAATTACAGCCAGGTTACGTCTTCTGGAATGTTCTGTGGCTTCTCCGACAAATTCGTCTATCAGGAACACCTTCTCCATCAAATTCTTTTGTCAGGAACATTAACTAGTTGTGCCATAGGTAACTTTAATTTAGATGGAGCTTACTCTAAGGCTTAGAGAAGTCTGTGAGAGCCAAAGATTCTTTCCTTTAGAGCTGAGAGCTATTCTCTTGGCAGATGACAGTTGTCTCTCCATTGATTTTCCAAATGCCGTCATTTTTAGTACCCTTGATGACATATCAATTTCTTACAATAGGATAAGTCCTAAGTTGTCAAAACCATCAGATTTAAATTTAATTGGTTTTTGGTATCTAAGGGCCCAGTTTAAATTGACTATATTCAAAAACGTGTTGTCATGGTAAAAATGCTCCTTTGTCTGTTAACTCTACAGCCTTTTGATACAAACTTTTCAATTCAACTGCTCTGTGAACCTACAAAACCACAGACATGCTTGCTGAATATCAAAGCATAGAAGCTCATTATCTTTTGAAGGGAGCACGCAATGCTTTCCCCATAGCATTTTACAAATACCAACAATTTCCAAACATCAAATTGTAATGTTCTGCTTTCCAAACAACACTTACGCTATCCAACTTCGTAACGCCAACCCTGCTAAGAAAAAAAACCATTATGAAAAGATTTCTTTCTTTCCTAAACCTTATTAGATCCATATATCATTAATTGTACACTAATTAGAGTTACACATCTCTGACTAATTCTACATATATATAACATTGTACACTACCATATCTAACTTATATATACATTTTTCTTTCAAACCCACAATAAAGCATCCACAGTAACATTTTTCATGACCAGCAACATGTACAATCTGTAAATTAAATGCTAGTAACATAAGACTCCAAATAGTGTTCTTGTCCTTAAATCTTTCCAAAAATGTCAAAGGATTGTAATTGGTATAACACAGCTGTCTGTACGTGGACTTTAAAATTTTGCAAGGTCAGTACTGAACTCAATGACTCTATTTCAATGGTTGAACATCTCTGCTGGTGGATGTTGAGTTCTTTTGAAAAATAACTGATTGACCTTACAATTCCACATTCAATCATCATAATGTAACAAATCAACACCAATAGCTTTATCGCTTGTGTTGATGGAGATTTTAAAGAGTGTCAAGAAATTCGGCACAGCTAAAACTGGTGCGGTGGTTAACACTGATTTTAAATTCTCAAATGCCTTCTGACATGGTTCTGTCCACCAAAGTTTTGTGTTCCCTTTTAACAAATCCTTCAACTGTACCACCGTGCCTCTAATGCTTGGTGCAAACTTCCTGCAGAATCTGTTCAATCATAAAAATCATAGCACTTCCTTCTTTGACGATGGTCTTTGAAATTGCTCAATGGCTTTCTGTGTCCAATGTTGTGCCCTAAGAACATCCTTCTGCCCTCGTGAATTATATTTTTGCCAAGTTTTTGACCAAATATGCCTTCCGTACTCTCTCAAAGAGACCTGCCAAATGTACCATGTGATCTTTCTACGAATGGCTAAAAATCACTAAGTCATCCATATAGACAGCACAATTAGTCAATCCTGCCACAACTCTGTTTACAAGTCTTTGAAAAGTGACTGGTGAATTTTTCATTCCAAAGGGCATGACTTGAAAATGATATAACCCATTTGGTGTTACAAAGGCAGAAACTTCCTTCACTCTCTCCAACAAAGGTACTTTTCAGTAACCATGAAGTAAGTCCAACTTTGTGAAGTAAGTGGCATATCCTACATTTTCCACACTGTCGTCCCACCTTGGAACTGCATGCGAGTCAGAATTTGTCACAGCGTTGACATTCCGATAATCTATGCAGTATCATTGAGGACTATCAGGCTTGGAAAGCTACTCGTTTTGACTCAGCTTGATGGTATCTTCTTGGAGCATGATTTCCACTTCATTCTGAACATGTGCTGCTTTGAGAGGATTAAGCCTTTAGGGCAGCTGTTTTATAGGAACAGAATTCTGTATATCAGCCTCATGTACTATGGTACTAGTCATCCCCATTCTATTTCTATATATGGCCTCATAGTGCTGCCAGTAGCCTTTCACTTTAGTTCTCTGTTCCTGGGGCAGATAGCTCACCGCCCTGTCCCATTCTTTAAGAACTTCCTCATTATTCAATTTATTCTGAAGCACATAAAAATCCACATTTGGATCTGATTCCTCACTTTGACTAGCAGTAACTAATACCTTTTCTCTGCTTCCCTTTCTGTGTTATAGTAAGTTTTCAGCATTTCCACATGACATACCTGATAAAGTTTTTCCTATCTGGCATCTTTACCAGATAATTCACCTGACCTAACTTCTTCTCAATCTGATAGGATCTCCTACCACTGATAACAGCGCCAATACTTTAGCCCACAGACAAACATATAAATTTTAGATTTCTTATCTGCTTCTTGCTTCATTAGATGCTGTGCCACCTTCTAATGTTGTCCAGCTAATTCATCTACTCTGTTTAATCTTTCCCTCACCTCAGATCCATAAACCAACACTGAGACCTCTGACTTCAGAACTTCTCCTTAATTAATTTTAAAGGCCCTCTTACTTCATGTCAAAATACCAATTCAAATTGAGTAAACTGAGTTGATTTATTTGGAACGTCTCCAATATAAATAATAATATGAATGGGATACCTCTATCTCAATCATTTGGGGAATCCTGGCAATAAGCCCTCAGCACGGTCTTTAGGGTCAGTTGCCACCGTCCCAATGCTCCCTGGGATTCAGGATGGTATGCACTGGATTTAAAGTGTTTTTTCTTGCCTAAACGATCCATGACTTCCTTAAATACTTTGGCTGTAAAATTGGACCCTTGGTCTGACTGAATCCCCCTGTAGTCCATAACAGGTAAAGAAAGTAAGCAACTCCTCCACAACATTTTTTGCCTTGACATTCCATAATGGAATTGCCTCCAGAAACCTGGTAGATGCATCCATTATGGTTGGCAAGTACTGGTTCCCACTTTTGGCTTCAGGTAGGGGACCCACACAATCAATCATAACCTGCATAAGAGGTTCTTTGAATGCAGATCTTGATGAAGGGTCTAGGCCCGAAACGTCAGCTTTTATGCTCCTAAGATGCTGCTTGGCCTGCTGTGTTCATCCAGCTCCACACTTTCTTATCTTGGATTCTCCATCTGCAGTTCCCATTATCTCTGAGTAGCATCAAAAGTGTTGGTTTTATTACTGCCTGTGGCTTTCTTACCATCTGACACATATGACAGGTATGGCAAAAGTCAACCACACCCTTACGCAATCCAGGCCAATAGGAATGCTTCTGTATCTTAGCCTGAGTTTTCCTCACTCCTAGATGACCTCCTACAGATAATTTGTGTGCTACCCACAACACTGTCTGTATTCTACCGGCAATGCAATCTGGTGAATTTCCATCCATTTTTCATCTGCACTAACCCCCCAAGGCCTCATTTCCACCTTAGAATTCTATCCTTAAGGTAATAACATTTGGGAATACATCTGATTCATTTTCCGTGTAGGCTTTATAATATGAACCTTTTATTGTCTTATCTTTTTGATGTAATTCCACGAGTCTTTCAGAACTAAACACCTCTGCCCGATTCTCTACCTGCGCAGGTTATTCCTTTACCATTTTATCAAACAGAATGTCAGCTAATTGGAGCTCAACTCCTTCATTTTTCTCTTTGGTTTTCCCTTCTTCCTTTAGCGTATGGGTGTGGGATCTTGTCACCACGCAGTCCAGAAAAAGTTCCAGGTATTTTTCTTTTAACTCCTCAGTTTGCTGGTTTTCTTTTGGCAACTCCACTACAATGGGCATCACTCCCACCTTTGGTCCAGCTATATAATTTCCAAGATCAAACTGTATTCCTGCAATAGCTGCTGTTTCAATCACTCCCACTGTCACTTCCCCAGTCCTGATTGGATCTTGTAGCCTTATCTTACATAGTGGAACACTAATTCTCTCTGCAGTTATTAAACAGATTATCAATCTATCAGGAAACATTTCAGAAGGGCTGCAAATATTTTCATCTCCTACTATTAAAAACTGACTTGCTCCCATATCTCTAAATGTGTTAACTTCTTTACCTTCTTCCCCTGTTCTACCTGAGTAAACATTACCCACACAGGTGTAAAGATCAGGCACTAAGTTACTTTGAAGCCCGTGATTAGGCGGTGTGCTCTCCTACAGTTCCTTGATTTCTCTTGGGATTTCCTTCGACTAATCCCACTGGTTTAGCCCCTTTTACCACATACTTTTTCCCAGGGCCTTCCTTAAACCAACAACACAGTGACATTGTGTGTCACACCTTATTGCAGTGAAAGCACCTGCAGGTCTCACCTCTTTCCACCCTCTTGCGTTTCCTTTTTCACATGTGGCAAACTGTTCCCAGTGTAATCTACATTTCGCTTTTCATTGAAGGATCTCCCCCTTTCCTAATTTCTATCACAGAACGCAATTGCTGTTGAAAGCTAGATTTATGCACTAATGCAAATTCAAACACGTCTCTGCAGCTCTTCTCACTGTTTTAACTTTCTGTTCCTCAACATGAGTTCTTATCATTTCTGGAAGTGAGTCTTTAAACTCCTCCAGCAGAATAATCTCTCGAAGTTCCTCAAATGTCTTTTCTATCTTTAATGCTCTCATCCATTTATCAAAGTTGCTATATTTAATTCTTTCAAACTCGAGATAAGTTTGATTTGGTTCCTTTCTTATATTTCTGAACTGTTGTTTATATACTTCTGGTATCCATTCTTAGGCATTCAGAATAGCCTGTTCTATCTCTTCATTTTTTCCTGACACTTCGTCTGACAGTGCTGCAAACACCCCACTGGCCCTGCTCACCAAAGTTGTTTGAATTAACACTAACCACACAGTCTCTGGCTAATTCATCTGTTTAGCCAATTTGTCAAAGGAAACGAAAAAGGCTTCTACATCTTTGTCATCAAAGCTTGGGAATGTTTTGACATATTTATATATACTCTACCAGGTCTTTGGCTGCAATGGGTTTACTGATCATCACCCTCCTCCTCACTAAGCCTATCTTCTACCTTCATTTCCATCATCTCAAGTCAACTGTTCTATCTATTTTGCAACTTCTGAAGTTCAAACTCTCTTTCTCCCTTCCTTCTCCCTCTTTTTCTTTTTGTCTTTTGTCTGCTTGTAACCAGAATCCAAATAGTTCCTATTCCTTTTCTAGCTGTCTCATCAACAATTGAATTCTAGCCATTTCCAAATATTCGAATGGCCCTTTTATCAAATTTAAATGTTGAGCTATTGCTGTAATTACATCTTCTTTTCTCACAGACAAAGGCAACCCCAACTCCAGCTTGTCTGCCAATTCCAACAGCTTATCCTTGCATATTTTTATAAAACCCTCAAAGTCACTTCTTCTATCCCTCTGAAAACTCTGAGTGACTGAAAGAGCCATTACCTCACTTTTGATTTAACCAACTAAAAGCAATCAAAATTAAACAGATTTTCCACTTCTCACCTAAGTTTTTTGAAGATCTAGGACACTGTTTCAATCCTATTTAAATCTGCTGGGACCTTTCATACCCTAAATCTGTTCAAATCTGTACAGATCCATCCAAATCCATTCAAATCCTGGACGTGATCTGTCCCAAACTATCCAAATCCCAGATCTGAGCTGGCCAGATCCCAAACCTGAGCTGTTCAGATCCCAGACAAGACTCCAATCTGTTATAAAGGAGTGGTTAATTAAAATAACCCCCTGACATTCACTTTATAATCAGCAAGCAACAATATATTTAGCTAACTCTAACAGTGAACAAATTAACTAAACTATTAACGAACCAAATAAGCCCCTTCTAACTACTATTTATTCCTGAATAAAACAAGATTATAATGGCATGATGTTCGAATAAATACAAGTCCCATTTGTATAAAATATAAAAAAGAAATTAGACTTTAGTCCCTCGAAATTACAGTCAGGTTACATCTTTTAGAATGTCCTGTGTCTTCTCCATTATATTCTTCTCTCAGGAAAGCTCTATTGGTGACTCCTTCTGTCAGGATGCCTTCTCCATCTAATTCTTTATCAGGAACATTAACTATTTGTGCTGTAGGTACCTGTAATTTAGATGGAGCTTATTTTAAGGCTCAGAGAATTCTGTGAGAGCCAGTGATTCTTTCTTTTAGAGCTGAGCACAGTTCTAATGACAGATGACAGTTCACTCTCCCCCAATTTTCCAAATGCACTGATCTTTTATACCCTTGATGACATATCAATTTCTTACAACATGATTGGTCCTATGTTGCCAAAGCTAACAAATTTAAATTTAACTAGTTTTTTTGGTATTTAAGGGGCTGGTTTAAATTAATCGGTTAAAATTGAAAATTTGTTGTCTTGGTAAAAGTACTGCTTTGCCTGCTAACAGTATAGCCTTTTGATACGAATGCTTCAACTGAGGTGGTTTGTGCACCTGCAAGCCAACAGACAAGTTTGCTGAATCTCAAAGCATACAAAAAGGCACATCATCTTTTGAAGAGACCACCCACTACTTTCTTCATAGCATTTTACAAACATCAACAGTTAGCAAACACCAAATTCTAACATCCTGCCTTCCAACCCACAAGTACCCTACCCAACTTTACAACAATGACATTAGGTCTAGTGGTACAAGGGCAAAACAAATGGAAATGGGACAACTAGAGAAATAACACACATGTCGAGAGAAGGTATGAATGGCAGAGATGCTGCCATTTGAACATAAGATAAAAGAAATAGAAGAGAAATGTGAGAGAAATACCAAATAAGCAAATACGTAGAAAACAAAATCAGGCAGCAGTTATGACCTAAAACTATAGTTTTTGATGTTGATTCTGAAATGAGGTAAAGCACTCAGTCAAAAGACAAGGTGCTGTTCAGTAATTTGCATTGAGCTTTTTTGGGATATTCGAGCAAGCTCAGAAAGGGAGGTCAGAGTAGGATCAACATGGAGAACTGAAAGCTCAGGGTCACTTGCTCAGGATTGCGGAATCGATGGTATTTTGCTTTTGTGTTATATTTTTATGAATCTGCTCTGATTCTTATCTATTGCCTCAACATCCTTGTCAATATTTCATGGCTGATATTTTAATAAGCTATAAGGTGATCAGTGCTGCTACCGTCAACGCTTGTTCATCAGTTTATATTTTAATTTATTTAAGATCAAGTCAGTGAGTAGCTATTAGAATGAAGTTACAAAGACAACATTTACCTGAACAGTATAGATGATCAAATGCAAGTGTGGAGTAAAGTGAATGATGCCTTTCCTGAATATTTATAATGGTTCTAAGTAAATTTGAAGAAGTCTATATTTGAGTTGCAAGTGACTACAGGTCAACAATACAGAAACATCCAAATACCTCAGTACTATCTAGGAATCTCATTCATTTCAGAGGACCAGGGGCCATATTAGAGGAAAAGATTTTATTCTAAATTGTGATAGTCTGTTTAGAGAGACTCAGGTATTAACACTTGTCCACTGATGTAACCTTATGCTTCCTATTCCTAAGAGAGGTTCACTTTGGCCACCAATCTAAAAAAATGACATTGATGGATGCTGGAAGGCAAGGTCAGTAAAATTGGAATTCTAGAAGGTTTGACTCAAAAAGAACCAAAGTCCCTTATAGTCACCAGGATGTTGCCTGGTATGGAGGGTGCGAGCTATGAAGAAAGGTTGAGTAGATTAGGATTATTTTCATTAGAAAGATGGAGATTGAAGGAGGACCTGACTGAAGTCTACAAAATCATGAGGGGTATAGACAGGGTGGGTAGCAAAAAGCTTTTTCCCAGAGTGGGGGACTCAATTACTAGGGGTCATGAGTTCAAAGTGAGAGGAGGAAAGTTTAAGGGAGATATACGTGGAAAGTTCTTTACGCAGAGGGTGGAGGGTGCCTGGAACGCGTTGCCAGCGGAGGTGGTAGACGCAGACACGTTAACGTCTTTTAAGATGTATCTGCACAGGCACATGGACGGGCAGTGAGCAAAGGGACACAGATCCTTAGAAATTAGATGACAGGTTTAGACAGAGGATCTTGATCGGAGCAGGCTTCGAGAGTTAAAGGGCCTGTTCTTGTGCTGTAATTTTCTTTGTCCTTTGTAATCTAAACCAAACATGTAGAAACTAAATGACCACCTCAGAGTTTATCATTGCCAACAGCAGAAAATTAGCTTTGTTGCAAATGGTGCCTTGATTCTGGAGGTAGGGAGTGAAATGTTCTTCTAATAGTGCTCTGTGCCTTTGAATGACTGGCAATAAAATTAGCCAATAGAAGTAAAGCAACTCAAAACACCATATTCTCAGCCAATGAGAGAAAAAAATGTGGTAATATTCTTATTGGCATTTATAAGGCATATAACAAAAAGCAGGAAAGTAAAGAGACAGTGGTTCCCTCTGTCCAAATGCAGTAGGATCTTGGCAAACATAGTTTCAAATGGTGCAGTGAAAAGTCTAATCAGGCAGGTGAGGCAGGGTCTGGATTCCCAACAGATTTGTTTTGTGATCCACTCTTCCTGTTGTCACTCCATGGGTCTGAGAGGCAAAAGATCTCAGTGCATTGGAATAATTACCACACATACTCTGGTCTACACAGTGATTGGGGATTTTGCCAGACCCTGCATGGGAAATCACTCTTGCGAAATATGAAGCGGTAGTTGTGACCTTAGGGGAAGGGATCAAAGTCCACCTGAAGGTAATACCGTCAAAAGCGGGAAATCCAGCCCCAGATGTTTAGACTCCCTCTCCTTGAGGCACATCAGTTCCTCAATTGACTTTCCTATTATCGTTACCTACAGATCATGGGCCTGCACAATGCAGGAACTAGAAACCTAATAACTGAGTTATTTTTTATCCTATAAAATGAGTAATACATAAGCAAATTCCTGCTGAGACAATATTAACAAGTGTACCAGAGTGTCCCAGTTAAACACTAAATTACAAATTATCCAAATTGATTAATCCACACATCCCAGATGAATTCAATTGTACTTTCCTGTTTCCAGTGTAAATGAATTGGTCCCCATGATAGTGCTATGCTCACTAATCAGATGCCTGTGGTAAACGTGCCTAAAAGCTACAATAGGGCAGCTTCAGCTGAGTGCACCATCAGACTCTGGGTCTTCATTCATTGTTGAATCAGCCAAGTATGTCTGACTGCCAATGAGCTGACTTCAGCAGGAAACAAAACAACATCATTTTAAAACTATTTCAAAAGCAAAATACTATGAATTCTAGAAATCGGAAACAATGACTGAGTTTGCTGCAGGGACATGAAAGATGGTGAACAGGTGGGCCAGAGGAAACAGGTGAGAGCCTCCCCATCTGAACAGCAGCAAAGTGAAAAAGTGTCCCCTGATGAGTGAGTCCCCAGTGGTGATGGGAAAACAATCCACTTGTGGCTAGTTATTGTTGAGCCCATTGGGATTTAATGGAGGCTCAAGAATTTCATCAATATCCTGTTCTCACAGAAAACAGCCTGACAAATCCTGTCGCTTTTCCCAGCAGCCCATCAATAGGATTCCTCATTCACAGGCAAGTAGTGTGCCACTCCAAAAAATTGACAAAGCATCAGGAAAGGAGCAGGCTATGCAAGCGATATCCACCAATCCTCAGCCCTTCCATCTCATGCCTTGAATTGCCTGTGGTCAGGGAATCTCTGGCTCTGGTTCCTATATGGCCACATATCTCCCTCCAGTGAAGTGTAACGATCTTTGGCAAAAGTCTCTCTGTACTACAAGCAGTAAAAACCAGCTCAGATGATGCTTGTGTTTGATTGACCAGCAGCTCCCAGCAAGAGGATGCCCATTCTCCCAGGGCCTTAACTCAGAGACATTCTGATGAAGGGTCCAGGCCTGAAACATCAGCTTTTGTGCTCCTAAGATGCTGCTTGGCCTGCTGTGTTCATCCAGCTCCACACTTTGTTGTCTTAGCCCAGATGAATGCCTGATTGAACCGAAATAACATTGGACCTCCCTGAAATATTAACCCTGTTTCTTTTTCCTCAAATGCCCAGAGGTATTTCCAGCTCTAACGGTTTCCTTTTTCCTTGAAACTATTTGGCGGCCCCACAAGAGCCTCATTGCAGCTTTACATTTTTGTCAAATCCATGCAAATTGGTATAACAGTGATTTGCCCAAAAGCTTCCTCTGTCATTAGAACAGGTTCCTACTTACAAAGAGTGGCATTACTGGCATTTGCTGCCTTGAAAGAATTATTTTATCAGGTTGCATAAAGAACTTTGGGAAGAGGTTAGTGTAAAACATAAATTGGGTCAGATGACTGACTTCTGTGCTACATGTTCCTTATAAGTCGTAGGGAATCTATATATTTAAAAAAATCCATGTTAGACAATTTGCCTGAAGCATGGTGGGAAATCTGTAAACCCTGGGGAGCACTATCACTGGAGCGTACTGATCACCTCAAATACAGCTAAAGAATATGCTTTACTGAAATTTCAAGGGACACATTGGGGTTATTTACGTTTTAATTTCTGATTCCTCTTCCCCCCGCAGCATCCTTCAATGCAGCGACGCAATGTTGAAATTCCGGAACATACAGATTAATGATGTAAAATATGTCATTGCCATTTAACTGTAACTTGTTTTGCACCTGCGGTCAGCTAAACATCCTCTCCGTCGGAAAATCTTGGAGTGTTGCATCAAGCAGAAAAGGAGTCAACGGAAACCTTTCCAACTAATATTCATCCTTTTCCCACAGGGATTCCAACATAAGTCCTGTGGAAAGTTGTCCATCATGTTTTTAATGATTTTTGTGCATTAGTTCTCATTTCACTACATCTTACTGATGTTTGCCACTTCTAATTTTGCCTTCCAAGATCACTGTTCCTCGTGCCTTTATCAATAACAGTCTTTCTGGCAATGGCTGATTTCCTCACAGCAAGAAACCTGTTGATGAATGTGGAAGGAGAGGAGACCATTCATCCCCTCCAGGCAATTCTGCAATTCTTTGTAATTCTACTTGAGTTTTATCTCATAACCATTTGTCTGCCTCGGATTTTGTAACTCTTAAGAGCTTTCCAGAGGAAACAACAGTAACATTTGGAAATGAGCAAGGTTGTGCCACTATGGTAATATCACTGCACTAAGAACATTAAGCCCTGGCTGATTTCTGCAAACACATGTCTGAGTCACACCTTAGCAGATGGTGAAATTTGTATGCTATTAAATATCTGAAATGAAAGGTTATTACAATGGTGACTCACTGTTGCTTGTAGTAAAAACCCATCCGGTTCACTGATATCCTTTAGGGAAGAAATCGGCCATCCTTACCAGATCTGGCTTACATTTCACTCCTGAATCACGATAATGGTGTTGAAATTTAACTGCCTTTATAACAAAAAGGATGAGCAATTAACGCGGCTGAGCCGGTGATACCCATTTCCCATGAACAAATGAATAAATGTTGGTCATACTGGAGCTCCATTTTGAAGGATACAAGATGAGTCAGACAAATACATGTCGTTTACAAATTTTTACTGGTTTTTGCTTCTGGATTGGAAGCAAAGTGGGAAAATGCAGATGAACAAGGACTTACTTGGGGTGGGAATCTTTTTGGAGTAATCTTTCAGTAACACCAGATTTGGAGGAGGAACAGACATCTATATAGAGAAAAGAATAGGAGATATAACTGCACGTAACATATTTGGTGTCTGACTCATAGACATCAACTGTATGTTGGCAGATGATTGTTGCTGCAGGAAACAGTTAAACAATTTATTTTTCCTGAAAATTCATAAACCATCTTTGCAATTGTATATTTGTCTTCCATACAGGATATCAAAGCTGTAATCTCGGAACACACCAGTATATTTGAATAAGATCTTGCTATAGTGTCATGATGAGAAATATTTTGTATGATATTTTCTATTATTTACATAATATTTTAATGTGACACTGTATTTAGGGAAATGTATTCCATGTACTCCAGCATTTCTTTTCGATACCTTGACTGCAACAGTGTCAGGCTGGTTTAATTTTGTAATTCCTTTTATTTCAAGTTGGGCATTGATCTGTCATGTCTTCTCTACTCTCTCTTCCTTGTGTCTAGTTCTGTTTCAACTATTTCCTTCTTATCTCTTCCTTGCTGGTACTTTTATGAATTGATTCATTGTCACAGCCACAATGGCTACATCCCTAACTTCTGAAACTCTCTGTGAGGTTTGAAGGTTGTATGGGGGCAGTTATTCAACTCCAGTAGCAGTACTTTTTCTCTTTGCGCTTTATAGGTTTCGTCAATCTTTCAAATTCGTACCTACCAATCAAATGCTATTGTTTAGTGATAATGGGAACTGCAGATGCTGGAGAATCCAAGATAACAAAGTGTGGAGCTGGATGAACACAGCAGGCCAAACAGCATCTCAGGAGCACAAAAGCTGACTTTTCAGGCCTAGACCCTTCATCAGAGAGGGGGATGGGGAGAGGGAACTGGAATAAATAGGGAGAGAGGGGGAGGCGGACCGAAGATGGAGAGAAAAGAAGATAGGTGGAGAGGAGAGTATAGGTGGGGAGGTAGGGAGGGGATGGGTCAGTCCAGGGAAGATTACAGGTCAAGGAGGCGGGATGAGGTGGTAGGTAGGAAATGGAGGTGCGGCTTGAGGTGGGAGGAGGGGAAGGGTGAGAGGAAGAACAGGTTAGGGAAGCAGAGACAGGCTGGGCTGGTTTTGGGATGCAGTGGGGGGAGGGGACGAGCCAGGCTGGTTTTGTGATGCAGTGGAGGGAGGGGAAGAACTGGGCTGGTTTTGGGATGCAGTGGGGGAAGGGAAGGGGAGATTTTGAAGCTTGTGAAGTCCACATTGATACCATTGGGCTGCAGGGTTCCCAAGCAGAATATGAGTTGCTGTTCCTGCAACCTTCGGGTGGCACCATTGTGGCACTGCAGGAGGCCCATGATGGACATGTCGTCTGAGGAATGGGAGGGGGAGTGGAAGTGGTTCACGACTGGGAAGTACAGTTGTTTGTTGCGAACCGAGCGGAGGTGTTCTGCAAAGCGGTCCCCAAGCCTCCACTTGGCTTCCCCAATGTAAAGGAAGCCACACCGGGTGCAATGGATACAATATACCACATTGGCAGATGTGCAGGTGAACATCTGCTTGATATGGAAGGTCATCTTGGGGCCTGAGATGGGGGTGAGGGAGGTGGTGTGGGGGCAAGTGTAGCACTTCCTGCAGTTGCAGGGGAAGGTGTCGGGTGTGGTGTGGTTGGAGGGGAGTGTGGAGCGGACAAGGGAGTCGCAGAGAGAGTGGTCTCTCCAGAAAACAGACTAGGGTGGCGATGGAAAAATAGCTCGGGTGGTGGGGTCGGATTGTAGATGGCAGAAGTGTCGGAGGATGATACGTTGTATCCGGAGGTTGGCGGGGTGGTATGTGAGAACGAGGGGGATCCTCTGGGGGCGGTTGTGGCGAGGGCGGGGTGTGAGGGATGTGTTGCGGGAAATGCAGGAGACGCGGTCAAGGGCGTTCTCGACCACTGCGGGGGGAAAGTTGCGGTCCTGGAAGAGCGTGGACATCTGGGATGTGCGGGTGTGGAATGCCTCATCCTGGGAGCAGATGCGGCGGAGGCGGAGGAATTGGGAATAGGGGATGGAATTTTTGCAGGAGGGTGGGTGGGAGGAGGTGTATTCTAGGTAGCTGTGGGAGTCAGTGGGCTTGAAATGGACATCGGTTTCTAGCTGGTTACCTGAGATGGAGACTGAGAAGTCCAGGAAGGTGAGGGATGTGCTGGAGATGGCCCAGGTGAACTTGAGGTTGGTGTGGAAGGTGTTGGTAAAGTGGATGAACTGTTCGAGCTCCTCTGGGGAGCAAGAGGCGGCGCCGATACAGTCATCAATGTACCGGAGGAAGAGGTGGGGTTTGGGGCCTGTGTAGGTGCAGAAGAGGGACTGTTCCACGTAACCTACAAAGAGGCAGGCATAGCTTGGGCCCATGCGGGTACCCATGGCCACCCCCTTAGTCTGTAGGAAGTGGGAGGAATCGAAAGAGAAGTTGTTGAGGGTGAGGACGATTTCAGCTAGGTGGATGAGGGTGTCGGTGTAAGGGGATTGGTGGGGCCTGTGGGACAGGAAGAAGCGGAAGGCCTTGAGGCCATCTGCATGCGGAATGCAGGTGTAAAGGGACTGGACGTCCATGGTGAAAGTGAGGTGTTGGGGGCCATGGAATTGGAAGTCCTGGAGGAGGTGGAGGGCGTGGGTGGTGTCACGGACGTAGGTGGGGAGTTCCTGGACCAAAGGGGAGAAAATGGAGTCCATTGTTTAGTTCTCTTGAACTGCAGGAAAGTCTGTTTTGCTTTTGATGAGAGTTCTGAAACTGTTGTCAATAGACCCCAGGTGATGATTATTAGGCATATAAGATTTTTTTAAATTGCAAAAATATACTTTAGGCATAAAAATACTTTACCCTCTTTCACAGGTACCAAAACAGTTCCGTATAGTTTTTGAGCACCAAGAAAAACAAACATTGGAAGTTGATATTCCTTGATGTTGCGAAAACCAAAGGTATTTCTTACTCACACAGGACACTATTTACATACACTAAGGCAATGAGAGGATCTGCTAATTGAACTGACCCTCATTATACTTCAACAGAAAAACTTTAGATAGTAAGTCTTTCCCCACTGTGCCTTGGTGGGATCTGCCCCAAGCTTCAGCATGTCTTAGCACATAATCTTAGGCCATGGAATATGCCAGTCTCCAATACTTAGTCAAGGTCATAAAATGTGAGACTGGATGAACACAGCAGGCCCAGCAGCATCTCAGGAGCACAAAAGCTGACGTTTCGGGCCTAGACCCTTCATCAGAGAGGGGGATGGGGTGAGGGTTCAGGAATAAATAGGGAGAGATTGGGAGGAGGACCGAAGATGGAGAGAAAAGAAGATAGGTGGAGAGGAGAGTATAGGTGGGGAGGTAGGGAGGGGATAGGTCAGTCCAGGGAAGACGGACAGGTCAAGGAGGTGGGATGAGTTTAGTAGGTAGGAGATGGAGGTGCGGCTTGGGGTGGGAGGAAGGGATGGGTGAGAGGAAGAACAGGTTAGGGAGGCAGAGACAGGTTGGACTGGTTTTGGGATGCAGTGGGTCGGGGGGAAGAGCTGGGCTGGTTGTGTGGTGCAGTAGGGGGAGGGGACGAACTGGGCTGGTTTAGGGATGCAGTAGGGGAAGGGGAGATTTTGAAACTGGTGAAGTCCACATTGATACCATTAGGCTGCAGGGTTCCCAGGCGGAATATGAGTTGCTGTTCCTACAACCTTCGGGTGGCATCATTGTGGCAGTGCAGGAGGCCCATGATGGACATGTCATCTAGAGAATGGGAGGGGGAGTGGAAATGATTTGCGACTGGGAGGTGCAGTTGTTTGTTGCGAACTGAGCGGAGGTGTTCTGCAAAGCGGTCTCCAAGCCTCCGCTTGGTTTCCCCAATGTAGAGGAAGCCGCACCGGGTACAGTGGGTGCAGTATACCACATTGGCAGATGTGCAGGTGAACCTCTGCTTAATGTGGAATGTCATCTTGGGGCCTGGGATAGGGGTGAGGAAGGAGGTGCGGGAGCAAGTGTAGCATTTCCTGCGGTTGCAGGGGAAGGTGCTGGGTGTGGTGGGGTTGGAGGGCAGTGTGGAGCGAACAAGGGAGTCACGGAGAGAGTGGTCTCTCCGGAAAGCAGACAGGGGTGGGGATGGAAAAATGTCTTGGGTGGTGGTGTCGGATTGTAAATGGCGAAAGTGTCGGAGGATGATGCGTTGTATCCGGAGGTTGGTAGGGTGGTACCAAGACCTCAGACACCCCAGACCTCCCACTGACTGAGGACGAACGGTCTCCCCCTCTCTCCCTATTTATTCCAGTTCCCTCTCCCCATCCCCCTCTCTGATGAAGGGTCTAGGCCCGAAACGTCAGCTTTTGTGCTCCTGAGATGCTGCTTGGCCTGCTGTGTTCATCAAGCCTCACATTTTATTATCTTGGAATTCTCCAGCATCTGCAGTTTCCATTATCTCTCCCTAGAACATTACCTGGGTCTCTGAATTAATATTCTAGCAATAATACCACTAGGCCATCACCTATCCCAAGGTTGTTAGTTTCAAAATTTTATGGTGATAAATAATATCACCTTTGTCCCCCTACAACCACACATCAACGAATACCAGTCACGGTTGGACATAGGGCAGTTTTTCCGCCGTCTTCGCCTCCATGCCTACTTCTTCAACCAGGAACCTAACCCTCCTTCCACTGACCCCTTCACCCGCTTCCAACACAAGTCCTCCTCCTGGACACCACCCCCAGGCCTCCTACCCTCCCTTGATCTCTTCATCTCCAACTGCCGTCGAGACATTAACCGCCTCAACCTCTCCACCCCTCTCACCCACTCCAACCTCTCCCCCGCAGAACGGGCAGCCCTCCGCTCCCTCCACTCCAACCCCAACCTCACCATCAAACCCGCAGACAAGGGTGGCGCAGTGGTAGTATGGCGCACTGACCTCTACATCGCCGAGGCCAGACGCCAACTCTCCGACACCACCTCCTACTGCCCCCTCGATCATGACCCCACACCCGAGCACCAAACCATCATCTCCAACACCATTCACGACCTCATCACCTCAGGGGACCTCCCACCCACAGCCTCCAACCTCATTGTTCCCCAACCCCGCATGGCCCGTTTCTATCTCCTTCCCAAAATCCACAAACCTGCCTGCCCTGGTCGACCCATCGTCTCAGCCTGCTCCTGCCCCACCAAACTCATCTCCACCTATCTGGACTCCATTTTCTCCCCTTTGGTCCAGGGACTCCCCACCTACGTCCGTGACACCACCCACGCCCTCCACCTGCTCCAGGACTTCCAATTCCCTGGCCCCCAACACCGCATATTCACCATGGACGTCCAGTCCCTGTACACCTGCATTCCGCATGCAGATGGCCTCAAGGCCCTCCGCTTCTTCCTGTCCCGCAGGCCCGACCAGTCCCCCTCCACCGACACTCTCATCCGCCTAGCTGAACTCGTCCTCACCCTCAACAACTTCTCTTTTGACTCCTCCCACTTCCTACAGACTAAGCGGGTGGCCATGGGCACCCGCATGGGCCCCAGCTATGCCTGCCTCTTTGTAGGTTATGTGGAACAGTCCCCCTTCCGCACCTACACAGGCCCCAAACGCCACCTCTTCCTCCATTACATTGATGACTGTATCGGCGCCGCCTCTTGCTCCCCAGAGGAGCTCGAACAGTTCATCCACTTCACCAACACCTTCCACCCCAACCTTCAGTTCACCTGGGCCATCTCCAGCACATCCCTCACCTTCCTGGACCTCTCAGTCTCCATCTCAGGCAACCAGCTTGTAACTGATGTCCATTTCAAGCCCACCGACTCCCATAGCTACCTAGAATACACCTCCTCCCACCCACCCTCCTGCAAAAATTCCATCCCCTATTCCCAATTCCTCCACCTCCGCCGCATCTGCTCCCACGATAAGACATTCCACTCCCGCACATCCCAGATGTCCAAGTTCTTTAAGGACCGCAACTTTTCCCCCCACAGTGATCGAGAACGCCCTTGACCACGTCTCCCATATTTCCCGCAACACATCCCTCACACCCCGCCCCTGCCACAACCGCCCTAAGAGGATCCCCCTCGTTCTCACACACCACCCTACCAACCTCCGGATACAATGCATCATCCTCCGACACTTTCGCCATTTACAATCCGACACCACCACCCAAGACAGTTTTCCATCCTCACCCCTGTCTGCTTTCTGGAGAGACCACTCTCTCCGTGACTCCCTTGTTCGCTCCACACTGCCCTCCAACCCCACCACACCCGGCACCTTTCCCTGCAACCGCAAGAAATGCTACACTTGCCCCCACACCTCCTCCCTCACCCCTATCCCAGGCCCCAAGATGACATTCCACATTAAGCAGAGGTTCACCTGCACATCTGCCAATGTGGTATACTGCATCCATTGTACCCGGTGCGGCTTCCTCTACATTGGGGAAACCAAGCGGAGGCTTGGAGACCGCTTTGCAGAACACCTCCGCTCAGTTCGCAACAAACAACTGCACCTCCCAGTCGCAAACCATTTCCACTCCCCCTCCCATTCTCTAGATGACATGTCCATCATGGGCCTCCTGCACTGCCACAATGCAACTCATATTCCGCCTGGGAACCCTGCAGCCTAATGGTATCAATGTGGACTTCACCAGTTTCAAAATCTCCCCTTCCCCTACTGCATCCCTAAACCAGCCCAGTTCGTCCCCTCCCCCCACTGCACCACACAACCAGCCCAGCTCTTCCCCCCGACCCACTGCATCCCAAAACCAGTCCAACCTGTCTCTGCCTCCCTAACCGGTTCTTCCTCTCACCCATTCCTTCCTCCCACCCCAAGCCGCACCCCCATCTACCTACTAACCTCATCCCACCTCCTTGACCTGTCCGTCTTCCCTGGACTGACCTATCCCCTCCTTACCACCCCACCTATACTCTCTCCACCTATCTTCTTTACTCTCCATCTTTGGTCCGCCTCCCCCTCTCTCCCTATTTATTCCAGTTCCCTCTCCCCATCCCCCTCTCTGATGAAGGGTCCAGGCCCGAAACGTCAGCTTTTGTGCTCCTGAGATGCTGCTTGGCCTGCTGTGTTCATCCAGCCTCACATTTTATTATCTCTAATGTTCTAGGGACCTGGGTTTGAATCCCAAGATGGCAGACGGTAGAATTTGAATTCAATAATAATCTGGAATTAAGAGTCTACTGATGAGTATGAAACATTGTTGATTGTCAGGAAAATTCTGTCTCATTTACTGATGTCCTTTAGGGAAGGAAACTGCCATCCTTACCTGGTTTGGCCTACATGTGACTCCAGACCCACAGCAATGTGGTTGATTCTTAACTCTCCTCTGGGTGGAAATGCTGGCCCAGCCAGCGATGTCCTCATCTCACGAATTTAAAAAAAACTTGTTTCTAAATGACCCACTGGTAATACCTTCTTTAGATTCACATCAACCTTTTATTCCCTCCAGAGAAAGAAGAGTGGGTTGAATTGGCAAAATAAGCCAAGTGACCCTTGGGAAGCCATCTTTTTCTAGATTTTGTCCCAGTATTAAAGTATGAAACTATTGATGAAACTTAATTATATACTGAACATGGGAAACACAACTGGCTGTCATTCTGGTAGGAAGAATGACCATGTCTGTGAACTACTGGAGCTTTCGATGATTGTAGATCAGTAACGAAAGAGTGAACGTTGTCTTCAGCAAATGGAGAAAACAAATAGGGAGAGAAAATTGAGAGAAGAAAAGCATTGTGAAATAAAATATTTTCTTATGGCAGCTTAATTGATGTAAAATGGCATCAGCTGAAATCCTGGACTGATGACAACTGTGGATGAGCAGCAGCCAGAATTAGAGGAGCACAGCAATATTGTATAGAGCTAAAGGAGGGGTTTGGAAATAATTATGAGAACTTTAAAACTTTAAAGATATTGCTGGACCAGAAGTCCTTGTAGATCAGAAGGTACAAGGGTGATTGATAAACCAGAGAGATAAAAGTCAGGAATTGGGGATGCAGTGTTTAAAATGAGCGCATTTTTTGCTAAGAATGCACTTTAATGCTATATGGAGAACACTGAAAAAGGCAATTCCAGAGAGCAGTAAAGGAATTGCTGAGGACAATCGTCATACTTGTGATACAAGAGCAACAACAAATATTTATATTTCATGAAAATTGAAAGAAATGAGGATGCATTGAATCAGAAACAAAAACAGAAATTGCTGGAAAAGCTCGGGCAGCATCCATGGAGAGAAATCCTCTGCTCTGAGGAAGAATCACTTTAACTTGTTTGGAAGGTCTACTTTAACTCCTCTCATTTCGTTTGGCCTACTGGAATCAAATAAATTGCTTCCTCCACTTTCTGGCCCTGATTTAGCTGCCTGGGCCACTCTTTGGGGCTCATTAGTGCTTTCTTTCAGAAGGAGGACTCCTTGACACACCTCACCAACAGCTTATTACACTCCTGGCTTACATGAAGACTTGTAGATTGTGAAATTTGGCTTGCAAATACAATCATGATGATGCCCTCTGCAGGATTTTAAAGCCAAGGCATTCTATGCCTCACCATTGACTGGGTGAACACTCCCTGAGGAACTTCAGATGCCCAGAGAATGCCCAAAGTCTTGTAATGAGGCTGCCAATGGAGTTCCTGCCAAAGTCAGCATTCATGACATAAATGGGCACATATAAATGGAGAAATAACTATTTGGCTTTACAATTCCACAGTCATAGATCCATTTGAGTAACACAGGTCCTCAAATTCAAAGTTTCAGGTTGTACACCCATACAAAGATCATTGTGAAATCTTAGAAAATCCTGCAAAGCAGATAATCCTGCTGTATCCATATCTATTGCTTTTTGCTTCTAACATTAAATAGTTTTGACAGCACCAAATCAGGCCACAAGCTGGATTACCCAATGTCTGTGAATTTAGCCGAGTCTCCTCATATTCTAATTATCTCTTCGTAGCCTGCCTTCTTTATTTGGCTATTCCTTTCACTTTCTAGTAAGCATCAAGCCCAGCCTTAAATGTGCCAGTGCTATCTTCTTCAGCCACAGGGGTTCTACATTCTCTATGCTTCACAGTTGAAGAAATTCTTCCTAAGTTGTTCATTTGATCTAAAAATGGCTATCTTATATTAATGCCTCCAGGTGCAAAAGCTTTCAGTCAACAAACTGAATTCACGTCAGATCTGATTTTCCTGTAAACATTGGCATGTTTTGCTCGAGGATTATTCTTAAAAGTGTTGCTGCATATTAAGCACTATGTAACAGCCAGTTGAGAAATGATCAAATGCTCCCCTCTTTGCCTTCCTCTCACATGACCAACAACAGGCTTTTTTTCTATTTTCAAAAGACATGTATTAATTCAGCGAGTATTTAATTGTTGAAATGCTGTAATTATGAAAGAACCAGTAAGACCTGATTTCTTACACACAAAACATGAAGTCTGCACACAGAAATACAGATTACAGAGTGGGAAGGATAGGTTAGCCAAATAGGGTTCATTAACATAAGGCAAACAAGTATTCGCTTTAAAGGTAGTAAGAACTGCCAATGCTGGAATCAGAGATAACACAGTGTGGAGCTGGAGGAACTCATCAGGCCAGGCAGCATCAGGGGAGCAGGAAAGCTGACATTTCAGGTCAGGAACTGAAACGTCAGCTTTCCTGCTCCTTTGATGCTGCCTGGCCTGCCGTGTTCACTTTAGAGACTGAGCTGATTTCAGTTTGAGTTTGATGGTCTTGATGTTTTCTAGTTAAAGATACAGAAGCGAGAAATAACTGTTCATTTGGTGACACAGCTGGAGAGTTGAGTTTTCTCTTTAAAATCTCTATCTAAAAGCGAATCAACAATAGCAGGCAAAACTCAAAACTGGCAAATTGAACAGAGAGAGAAATAGAGAGGCCAGAAGAATCCCATGTAATTTTTCAGTTATAGTCATGCAGATAAACTATTGGTTACACAGACAAAGGGGTTGACTTTGTCATGTGAATGCTCTCTTCTTCTCTTTCAGTAATTCAAACTTGATTGTATATTCCAATTGTAACTTCATTGACTTTCATTGATTAGCTGATGTCTGACAAGCTTCTTAAACCAGGGTTTCATAGTCTAAGCATTAGCCCTTAATGATCCATTTCCAACTATTGAATGCTTTATGTTATTGTCATAGGTGCCTTGTTTAAGAAGCAGGAGATGTGAGGATATTTTCTCTTGTGGGTGAATGTAAAACTGTGAGCATCTGTAAAAAAATTAAGTCATTCAAAACAGGTGGGAAGTTATTTTTCTTATAAAAGGTTATATTTCTTTGAAGCTTTTCCTCAAAAAGTGGTGGAAGGAACCATTTGATATTTAAGGCAGAGGTGAATAGAGTCTTGATAAGGAAGTGGGTGAATGGTTATCAATGCAAGTGGACATATAGAGTAATCACATCAATCAAGCTCATAATGGTTGGCAGAATTGGGTGGGAGGGCCAAGTGGCCTATTCCTTCATCTAATTCAAATGTTTGTATGTCCTTCTCACTCCTCAAACAGGCAGTATTTTTGATGAGATAACAAAGTGTAGAGCTGAATGAATGCAGCAGGCCAAGCAGCATCAGAGGAGCAGGAAGGCTGATGTTTCAGGCCTAGGCCCAACAGCTCTACACCTGGTTATCTCAGATTCTCCAGCATTTGCAGTTCCTACCTATCTTCAGGCAATTAGAGTATCATCATTTCCCTACAGTAAAGGGAAAGGAAAGCTTTGGATCAAAATTTTTCTTTCATTTGGTCCTTTTCAGGTCAGCTGGAATAATGCTGATTTACTGAATAGCAACAAAAGGCGAGAAAGCAGCAATGGGTGTCCGACAACGAAATCTCACATTTCCTGCTGGGCTATGAATGAAACCTACATATTCAAGAAGGAACTGACAGGTGCATGTGAAGGGAAGACTAGCCTCAAAAGTCCCTTCAAATGGTGGCCTGGCAATTGTTTGGAGATCAGCATTAGAAGGAATATGAAAATGCACAAAATACCCAGCACTTTTGGCAGCATCTATGGAAATTGAAACAAGCTGAAAGTTTTACATCAATTGCATTATGTCTGACTGCAAGAAGTTAGAAATTTAAGTTTATCGTTCAGTATAAACAAATTGTGGAAGGACAGGAGTTAAAAACAATTTGAAAAACAGAATAATTATTCATTTCCGAGATGATGTATTGGGTACGGGCTATTGGAGTGAATTTCAACATGTTTAGAAATTAACTAGGATTACGTCATCCAGTTAATGAATGACGAAGAATTTTAATCTTTAGCCTTAAAAAGTGCCCAAATTATTGTAGTATTGCAACCTACCTGCCTGCAAAAATAGACAGGAGGAGGACTAGCGGAAAATAAAAGATGAATTAATACATTCAAAGCAGTGTGACAAAATTGATCATAAAGGAAACTCATTAACTTTATAATATTTCCATTAAAGTATGCCATAAAAGGTTTGGTAATAGGCGCATGTGGCTGCATTGTTCTCTGGAGTCATTCTGTACCATGGATGTAGCCCTTCTCTTTGGGAGCACCTGTGCCTCGTGCGGCAGAATAATTGCTATGACCACACCATTTCATTCACATAATGGCAGCAATTTGCTCTGCCTTTCAGGAGCTGGACAGCTGGTTCTATCAATGAGCTGTCTAGGATAATCCTACCATCAGATTTCACACTAGTGTATCCTTAGCAACACTAACCAATTCCATGTTCCTGCAAAAAATTGTCAATTTATAACTTACTAATTTAGCTTTCTTTATTAAAGGACTTTACCTTTAATGTTTATGAAAACTGAAGTGAATGGCCTGCAGGATGTGTGTCAGACCTGTTCAGTATTGACATAAAGAGGTTATGGAGAAGGGAATTAGACTTTTGCTCTTTACAATACAATACTGAGTCGTGTTTAATTGTAATTTCTCAGAGTAAATGTTATCAGCTGAAACTTGTAACATCTCAGCAGCTACTACCTCCATTAATCCTTCATCAATACTTGTTTGTGACTCACTTGATCCTTCACCTTATCACTAAACAATAGGTCTTAAATAGCTGCGTAAAACTTTACATTTGAGGAGATACTTGAGTAAGAGAATGATTTACATTTGAGCAGGGAATTGTGCAAATCCTAAGAAAAATTTAAGTTATGGGTATGTATTTTAGGATATGGTTATGATTTTCGAAATAATTATTAGGGATAAAATTGTGGAGTACTTGGAAGTGCATGCTAAGATAGGACTAAGCCAGCACAGCTTCATCAAGGAGAGGTCATGCCTGACAAATCTATTGGAATTGTTTGAAGAGAAAACAAGTTAGACAAAGAACAGTGCATGTGATCTATTTGGGTTTCCAGGAGACCTTTGAACTTTGACAAGGTGCTGTGCAAGACGCTGCTAAATAAGATAAAAGCCCATGGTGTTAGGAGCAAGATACTGGCATGGCTGGAGGATTGGCAGAGTCAGAGTGGGGATAAAGGGATCTTTTTCAGCATGGCAGCCAGGGACCTACAGAGTTCCGCAGGGGTTAGTGTTAGTACAACAACTATCCTCATTATACATTAACTATCTGAGAAAAGAAACTGAGGACATTGATGCTAAGTTTGCAGATGACACAAAGATAGGGGCAGGTAGTGTTGAGGAAGCAGGGAGGCTGCAGAAGGACTTGGACAGGCCAGGAGAGTGGGCAAAGAAGTGGAAGATGGAATGTAATGAGGGACGGTGTGAGATTTTGCACTTTCAAGGTGTACTGCTGAGGGCGTATAAGGCTCTGGTCAGATCACATTTGGAATTTGTGTGCACTTTTGGACCCCATATCTAAGGAAGGATGTACTGACTTCGGAGGGAGTCGAGGGGAGCTTTACAAGAATGATCCCAGGGCTTGAAAGATGAGGAGCGATTAAGGACTCGGTGTCTGATCTCAATGGAGTTTAAAAGGATGTACGGGGATCCCTTTGAAACTTACAGAGTACTGAATAGAGTGGGTGTGGAGAAGATGTTTCCACAAGTAGGAGAGATTAGGATCCAAAGGCACAGCCTCGGAGATAAAAAGGAATTTCTTCAGCCAGAGGATGATGAATCTGTGGAACTCATTGTCACAGACAGCTGTGGAACTAAGTCATCGAGTGCTTTTAAGACAGAGGTAGTTAGGTTCTTGATTGATAAGGAGATCACGGGTTACAGGGACAATGCAGGAAAATGGGGTTGAGAAATGTTTCAGCCATGAGTGAATGGCAGAGCAGACTCAATGGGCTGAATGACCTAATGCTCCTATGGCTTACGCCCCATGGAAACTATGGTATCATGTCAAAAAGTCTCTGAAAATAGAAGTTTGGCAGTACTTTTGTTGGATCGAGTACATACACATTTCCCATAGATTTATCTGACTGCCTTCAGGAGTTAGGCAAACTTCTCCAGAAGTGGAGACAGTGGTGTAGTGGTAAAGTCAGTAAACTTAGTAACTTAAACAGTTTGCTGTTTTGTAGACACGGGTTCAAATCCTACCATGGCAAATGATGAAATTTGAATTCAGTTTTTAAAATAAAGGTCTGGAATATAAAGTTTGCCTAGTAGCAACTATGAAATCACAGTAGAATATTAATTTTAAAATTCATCTGATTTTTTAATACACTTTAGGGGAGAAAATCTGGTAACCTTACCTAGTCTAGTCTACACATGACTCTAGACTCAGTGATGTGGTTGACTCTTAGCTGCCATTAACTCATTTGTTTCATTCTCAGTACTATACACATTCAAGTAAAAAGCTATTAATTTTGTCCTATGCAGGAAAAAGGTTTATAGCCGACCCAAAACATCAAGCTTTCCTGCTCCCCTGAGGCTGCTTGGCCTGCTGTGTTCATCCAGCCCCACACCATGCTATTTCAGATTCCCCAGCATCGGCAATTCCTACAATCTCTATAACATTGTATCTCCTTTTAGCAATGTCAGAAATTGTCCGACTTAGGAAGGATGTATCTGGGCAATTTTTCACATTATTGGGTAGTGTCAGGACCATATCAGGTATCATAGATCATAGAATCCCTACAACACAGAAACAGGCCATTCAGCCCAACAAGTCCATACCACCCCTCCAAAGTGCATCCCACCCAGACCTATTCCCCTGCCTCTGTATTTCCCACGCCTAACCCAAACATCCCTGGGCACTACGGGCAACTTAGCATGGCCGATCCACCTAGCCTGCACATCTTCGGAGTGTGAGAGGAAACCGGAGCACCCAGAGGAAACCCACGCAGACACAGGGAGAATGTGCAAACTCCACATAGGCAGGTGGCCACGTGTATGAATCAAACCTGGTGCTGTAAGGTCGTAGTACTAACCACTGAGCCACATGGCATGCCCGAAAATGTTCCAGCAACTACAAATTACAAAGATTCTTTAGCTCCTTTTTTGGTTTTTAAAAAAATCCAATTGAAGAACAACTAGCAGCAAACCTTTGGTTGAAACTAGATCAGAGATTAGTTAATTACATTGAAACATAGACAATAGAAACAGGACTGGACCATTTAACCCCTCTAGACTGCTCCACTATTCATTATGATCATGGCTGATCATTGATCTCAATACCCTAATCCCACCCTCTCCCCATTTCCATCGATGCCTTTAGCTACAAGAGTTATATCTATCTCCTTCTTGAAAACACAAAATGTAATTGAGGTCAAAGAATTCTGTGGTAATGAATTTCACAGGCTCATGACTCTTTGGTTGAAAAAATTTCTCATCTCTGTCCTCAAAGCTTTACCTCTTATCCTTAAACGTAACTATTACTGGAAATGACAAAGTAAAGCAGTTACACAGTTATAAGAAAAATACATAGATTAGAAATAGATGCAGAAAAAAGATACTTTTAAAGATAAGAATAAAATCCATTTGCAGACCTGTTCCTTGCTTGAAGATTTTTCTTTCTGAGGTGAAGGAGTTGAAATCTTGAAGACAAATTCAACAGCAGCAATAGTTTCTTAAGGTGAATAACCAGAAGATGCTCATGCTGATAGATTCATCTGCAGGAAGGTAAAGCAGGCTTTCAATGTGAGAGAGAACACGGACCTGAGGTTGGCTGTTCTGACAGCAGAAGGATTGCAACAAAGATTTACCAGAATATTTTCTGGGATCTCAGTACTGTCCTACATAGAGAGACTGGATCAGTTAGGATTTTTAATAACTACAGTTTAGAAGAAGAGAAGGGATATCACATAAAAATATACTGAATTTAGCCATGTTAAACTCACTTCTTTCTTGGAATCATAGAGTTTTACGTAGAGAAGGAAGTTTTTGGCCCATTCGATCCCTGGAAAAGCCAAGTAGCTACTCCCGTTCTCCAGCCTTATCTCCATCGCCCTCTAAATTCATCCCTTTCAAATTTATATCCAGCTCTCTTTTTAAACATCCTATGGAATCTCCCTCCACCTCTCTTCCAGGCTGTGTATTCCAAATCCTAATAACTCTCTGAGTAAAGAAGTTTATCCTCGTTTAACTCCTAGCTCTCTCACCAACAATAATGAACATGTGACCCTTCATTACTGACATACCAACCAGCAGAAACAGAATATCTTTCTTTACACTGTCAAAATTGCTCATAATTTTAGACACCTCAATAAGGTCACCTTTTAATCTTCCCTATTCCAAGAAGAATAAACCCAATTTTTCTGATTCTTCATGTATCTGGTATCTTAATTCTAGTAAATCTCTCCCTAGGGCTTCAACGTCCTTCCTTAAATAAGGTGCCCAGAACTGAATGCAATATTCTCAATGTGGTCTGACGAATGATTTGCATAGGTGTAGCATTACTTCCTTGCTTTTATACTCTCTGAGTCTATTTATAAATCCAAGGTGCCTCCCAAACAACTGTTTCAACTTGCCTGGCCTATATTTGCTCTGCCTTCCAGGCTCATTTATTCACAATGTCCTGACTTTACTCATGTAAGAGTACTCACATTTTAACTTCAATTCCATCTCAGCTCTTCTGAATGGCTTGGCAGGATCTCATTCCCCTCCAATCTAGTCTCAGTCCACCCCAACAGCATTAGCAAACCTCTCCATAAGAATGTAGGTTCTGTACCTGTTCAAATGTAACCCTTTCAATTTGTACAGTTCCCCAGAAACTGTCTTTAGTTGAGGAAACGAGAAAATATGTTGGCACAGCCCTGCAGAAGGTAAAATCATCAGAACTGATGAGATGGAGAAACGGGGAGAATGGACTGGAGTCTTTGCACAAAACATTTTACGTGAAAGCCACCATTCAGTATATCTGAAAGGCAAAAACACAGAATGATGGAGAAACTCAGCAGGTCTGGCAGCATCTGTGGAAAGAAAGCAGAGTTAATGTTTCAAGTCTGATATCACTCTTCTTCAGAACTTGCAAATTTTCTAGTCCATTTCAGAGGCTTGTTGGAAGTCAACCGCATGTTGTTATAGATCAGGAGTCATAGCTTATCCAGACTACATAAGGACAGCATTAGTAAAACAAATGACATTTCTTTTCACGACAGACCAGTATTTTCATGGCTACCATTACTGATACTTCTCAATATTCTGAAAGGAATTTCTCCAACTACTCCAATGTGATTTGAATTCATATTCCAGGTCATGTTTCCACATTACAGATCCAGCAATATAACCATGATCTTGTAATGTACTCGTTGTAAGTCCATATTGTTTCTTATCAAGCGAGAACTATGTGATTGTAACTTGCCAAACGTTCACTGATGTCAAGGAACCTGGAACCTGCTGTTCCAATCAACACTAACTACAGGCATGGTTCTGCCAAGCCATATTCAGAAATTTACAGATATCTTGGCCTTCCTGAACTTTTTAAAAATTACGTTGTTCAAATGATTTGGCATCAATTCTACAGATATGTTTCTTGTTGTTCCTGAATTTCCACACTGACATTCAGAGAGAAATAGACATCTTGATGAAAGCCTGGGGCACAATCTTTTCCCCAGGGTAGGGGAGTACAAAACTAGACGGCATAGGTTTAAGGTGAGAGGGGAAAGATATAAAAGGGAATTAAGGGGCATACTTTTCACACAGAGGATGGTGTATGTATGGAATGATCTGCAAGAGGAAGTGATGGAGGCCGTTATAATTACAACTTTATGGGGAAGGGATGGCCTAGTGGTATTATTGCTGAACTATTAATCCAGAGACCCAGGTAATGATCTGGGGACCAAGTTTCAAATATTGCCACAGTAGATGGCGGAATTTGAATTCAATGGATATCTGGAATTAGGAATCTAATGATGACTGTGAATCAATCGTCAATTGTTAGAAAAATCCATCTGGTTCACAAATGTCCTTCCGGGAAGGAAACTGCCATCCTTACCTGGTCTGACCAACATGTGACGCCAGCCCCACAGCAATGTGGTCGACTCTTAACTGCCCTCTGGGGTGGGCAATAATGCAAACATGATCAACAATGCCCTTATCCCGTGAATGAATAAAACGTAATTGAAAAGCATCTGGATAGATGAATATATGAATAGGAAGGGTTTAGAGGAATATCATCCAAATGATGGCAAATGGGAATAGAATTATTTAGGATATCTGACTGGCATGGACAAATTGGACTAAAGGTCTGTTTCTGTGCTGCACAGCTCCATGACTCTGGTCAGCAACTGTAGCTTCCTAGTCCAAACAGAATCTCATCCTGAAGGAGAGAGAAAGATAAAGCAGAGGAAAACTGCAAACCACACATACAAACACTTCCGTCCAACAGACATTAACCAGGTTACAGTAGACAACTTGTCGAATATCCATTTCAATTTTCAAGGCAATGTATTCTTTAGGGCTCTATATATTCACTCTTCCCTTGCTACACTATTAAAAGTATACACCAACAAGGCAATACTACCCCTTCAAAACATTTGTTTGTTGTCAGCCTCTTAGAGAAAAAAATTATAAACTTTAAAAGAAGGGAAAATGAAAAGTTAAGAATTGTCCAACTATCAAAGACATTTTAGTTGAAGTCTAGATTTTCATCTCAAAAGCCCATTGTTACTAACTGCAGTCTAAATTCCTAATTACTGTCATTCAAGTGTGACTTAGGGGAATTGGCTCCCTCATCACTAATGAGTTATAGGTATAATCATCTTCATCTCACACAGACATCAGCCCTGGCTTCTTGTGTGGAGAGCATCCAGTAGGTTATTTATCAATGAGCCTAGTCCTCCACTTTGAAAGCTTACTGAGCAGAATTGAGTTGGCTAGATCTGACCTCACTGCTTCACCACCTTCTTCCTGCTGCCAGCTCAGAATTTTTCTGGCAAAATGCTTGCTCATGGTTCATCATTTAAGAACTGTTGTTGTACAAAGAATTATTCTCCAGAGGTTTGTGAAAGGTAATTTAATCAAATTATTTAGATGCTGGTCTCCATTTATCTTACTGAGTATATACTGAACAGAAGCCTTCCCCCTCTCACAGCCCATCATCCCGCTAAGCCGCAGTTCTATGACATTTAAAAATTAATTTTTAGGACCTAGGCGTTGCTAACTTGGCCAGCATTTAATACCCGTTCCTAAATGGCCTTGAGAAGATGGTGGTGAGCTGCCTTTTTAAGAGCTGCTACAGCCCAGTTACTGTGGGTTGACCCACAATGCCCTTAGGGAGGAATTCCAGGATTTTGACTCAGCAATAGTGAAGGAATGACAATATATTTCCAAGTCAGGAAGGTGAGTGGCTTGTAGGGGAACTTGAAGATGGTGGTGTTCCCATATATCTGTTGCCCTTGTCCTTCTAGATGGAAGTGGTCATGGTTTTGGAAGGTGCTGTCTGTGGATCTTTGGTGAATTTCTGCGGTGCATCTTGTCGATAGTGCACATTGCTGTGATTGACTATTGGTGGTGGAGGGAGTGGATACTTGTGGATGTGGTGCCAATCAAGTGGGCTTGTTTGTCCTGGATGATGTCAAGCTTCTTGAGTCTTGTTGAAGTTGCACCCATCCAGGCATGTAGAGAGTATTCCATGACACTCTTGACCTGTAGATGATGGACAGGCTTTGGGGAGTTAGGAGGTGAGTTACTCACCACATTATTCCTAGCTTCTGGCCTGTTCTTGTAGTCCCTGTATCAATGTGGTGAATCCAATTGAGTTTCTGGTCAATGTTAATCCCCAGGATGTTGATAATGGAGGATTCAGTAATTGTAACACCATTGAATCTCAAAGAGTGGTGGTTAGATTGTCTCTTATTGGTGATGGTTACAGCCTGGCATTTGCATGGCACAAATGTTACTTGACACTTTTCAGTTCAAGCATGGATATTGCCCAGATCTTGTTACATTTAAACATGGACTACTTCAGTATCTGGGGAGTGGAGAATGTGCTGAACACTGTGCAATTGTCGGTGAACATCCCAATGTCTGACTTTGTGATGGAGGGTATTGATAAAGCAGTTGAAGATGGTTGGGCTTAGGACTCTATCCTGAGGGACTCCCGCATAAATATCCTGGAGCTGACATGATCGATTTCCAACAACCATGACCATCTTCCTATTTGCCATGTTTGACTCCATCCGGCAGAAAGTTTGCCTCCAATAACTCACACAAAACTAGAATCAATGGGTATTGAATGCCACACAGTTCTCAGCAGTGATATCTATCACATAGCTTCAACATTTATGTATTACAGTTGTCAGGCATTTTCTGGTGGGTATTTTGCCTCAGCCACCATGGGGTTTCCCCAGGTCAGGATTTTCACACTAGTAAGTAACACTTGGATGCAATCAGAAGGCTGAGACAGACAGATTCTTAATCAGTAATGGAATCAAGGCTGATGGGATCAGGCAGTAAAGTGGAGTTGAAGATAATCAGATCAGTCATGATCTTATTGAATGATAGAGCAGACTCGATGGCCAAATGGTTCATGGGATTGGAGACCTACATGTAGTCCCAATCTGCATTAAAACATACTGCTGATAAGATTAGCCTTTTAGAAAAAGTTTTCTGATGCATGTTCAGAATTGTTTACTATACTTATAAAGCAAATTTTATACGGTAGATTCACGGTCTCAGCACTTTTGGCAACTAAAGCAACAATTTGCACATTCTGCACCTTATATCTCATGTTAGCTTTGCTAATACTGAATGTTTTGCAACTGGGGAAAAAAGGCTTAGATTTATATATCATTTTTCACCATCACAGGGTACACCAAAATGCTTTTGAGTAAATGAAGAATGTTTGAAATGTACTCAATGTTATATTGTAGAAATACAGCAGCTAATTTGTGCACGGCAAGCTCCCAAAAATTGAAATGCTGAACAATCTATGTTTGTGATGTTGAAGGAGGAATAAATATTTGCCAGAACATTCTTCAGAATATTTGCACTTTGGTAGGAGTAACCGGAAGGCAAAATACAGGCTAATGGTAAGATTCTTGGTAGTGTAGATGAGCAGAGAGATCTCGGTGTCCATGTACACAGATCCTTGAAAGTTGCCACCCAGGTTGACAGGGCTGTTAAGAAGGCATACAGTGTTTTAGCTTTTATTAATAGAGAGATCGAGTTCCGGAACCATGAGGTTATGCTGCAGCTGTACAAAACTCTGGTGCGGCCGCACTTGGAGTATTGTGTACAGTTCTGGTCACTGCATTATAAGAAGGATGTGGAAGCTTTGGAAAGGGTGCAGAGGAGATTTACTAGGTTGTTGCCTGGTATGGAGGGAAGGTCTTACAAGGAAAGGCTGAGGGACTTGAGGCTGTTTTCATTAGAGAGAAGAAGTTGAGAGGTGACTTAATTGAAACATATAAAATAATCAGAGGGTTAGATAGGGTGGATAGGAAGAGCCTTTTTCCTAGGATGGTGACGGCGAGCACGAGGGGGCATAGCTTTAAATTGAGGGGCGAAAGATATAGGACAGATGTCAGAGGTAGTTTCTTTACTCAGAGAGTAGTAAGGGAATGGAATGCTTTGCCTGCAACGGTAGTAGATTCGCCAACTTTAGGTACATTTAAGTCATCATTGGACAAGCATATGGATGTACATGGAATAGTGTAGGTTAGATGGGCTTCAGATCGGTATGACAGGTCGGCACAACATCGAGGGCCAAAGGGCCTGTACTGTGCTGTAATGTTCTATGTTCTATGTTCTAACAGAATAAGTTCTTGCTGTTTCTTGAAATAGTTCCATCAGTGATGAACAATGATCCATGTTGGCTGTCTTCAGCATTACTAATGCTAGTCTTTAGCCAATTTGATCCACTCCATGAGCAATACATAAATGAAAGATATCGCTCAGATTCCTTCAATGGCACATAGAGGGACAAGGAGATACATGGGGGAACATCACCACCTGCAAGTTCCCCTCCAAGCCACATGCCATCCAGAATAGGGAACTGTGTCAGCATTCAAAGAACTAAAGAACAAGGAAAATTACAGCACAGGAACAGGCCCTTCGACCCTCCAAGCGTGCACCGATCCAGACCCTCTATCTAAACCTGTCACCTATTTTTCCAAGGATCTGTATCCCTTTGCTCCCTGCCCATTCACGTATCTGTTTACATACATCTTAAATGATGCTATCACGCTCACCTCGACCATGTCCACTGGCAACGTGTTCCAAGCACCCACCACCCTCTGCGTAAAGAACCTTCCACGCATATCTCCCTTAAACTTTTCCCCTCTCACCTTGAAATTGTGACCCCGAGTAATTGAGGCCCCATTCTGGGAAAAAAACTTCTTGCTATCCACCCTGTCTATAACTCTTATGATTTTGTAGACCTCAAATCAGGTCCCCCCTTTACCTCTGTCTTTCTAATATAAATAAACCTAATCTACACAACTTTACTTCATAGTAGCGCCCTCCATACCAGGCAACATCCTGGCGAACCTCCTCTGCACGCTCTCCAAAGCATCCACATCCTTCTGGTAATGTGGCAACCAGAACTGTACACAGTACTCCAAATGTTGTCTAACAAAGTCCTATACAACTGTAACATAACCTGCCAACTCTTGTACTCAATACCCTGTCCAATGAATGAAAGCATGCCGTATGCCTTCTTGACCACTTTATCAACCTGCATCGCCACCTTCAGGGAACAATGGACCTGAACACCCAGAGATCTCTATGCATCAATTTTCCCCAGGGCTTTTCCATTTACCATATAGTTCGCTCTTGAATTAGATTTTCCAAAATGCATCACCTCACATTTGCCCGGATTGAACTCCATCTGCCATTTCTCTGCCCAACTCTCCAATCTATCTATATTCTGCTGCATTCTCTAACAGTCCCCTTCACTATCTGCTACTCCGCCAATCTTCATGTCATCTGCAAACTTGATATTCAGACCATCTATACCTTCCTCCTGATCATTTATGTATTTCACAAACAACAGTGGCCTCAGCACAGATCCCTGTGGAACACCACTGGTCACAGTTCTCATTTTGAGAAACTCACTTCCACTACAACTCTTTGTCTCCTGTTGCCCAGCAAGTTCTCTATCCATCTAGCTAGCACACCCAGGGCCCTAGGTAACAAAGTGTGGAGCTGGATGAACACAGCAGGCCAAGCAGCGTCTCAGGAGCACAAAAGCTGACGTTTCGGGCCTAGACCTTCATCAGAGAGGGGGATGAGAAGAGGGAACTGGAATAAATAGGGAGAGAGGGGGAGGCGGACCGAAGATGGAGAGAAAACAAGATAGGTAGAGTGGAGAGTATAGGTGAGGAGGTAGGGAGGGGATAGGTCAGTCCAGGGAAGATGGACAGGTCAAGGAGACGGGATGAGGTGGTAGGTAGGAAATGGAAGTGCGGCTTGAGGTGGGAGGAAGGGATGGGTGAGAGGAAGAACAGGTCAGGGAAGCAGAGACAGGCTGGGCTGGTTTTGGGATGCAGTGGGGGGAGGGGACGAGCCTGGCTGGTTTTGTGAAGCAGTGGGGGGAGGAGGGGAAGAACTGGGCTGGTTTTGGGATGCAGTGGGGGAAGGGGAGATTTTGAAGCTTGTGAAGTCTACATTGATGCCATTGGGCCGCAAGGTTCCCAAGCGGAATATGAGTTGCTGTTCCTGCAACCTTCGGGTGGCATCATTGTGGCACTGCAGGAGGCCCATGATGGACATGTCGTCTGAGGAATGGGAGGGGGAGTTAAAATGGTTCGTGACTGGGAGGTGCAGTTGTTTGTTGCGAACCGAGCGGAGGTGTTCTGCAAAGCGGTCGCCAAGCCTTCGCTTAGTTTCCCCAATGTAGAGGAAGCCACACCGGGTGCAATGGATACAATATACCACATTGGCAGATGTGAAGGTGAACATCTGCTTGATATGGAAGATCATCTTGGGGCCTGGGATAGGGGTGAGGGAGGAGGTATTGGGGCAAGTGTAGCACTTCCTGCGGTTGCAGGGGAAGGTGCTGGGTGTGGTGGGGTTGGAGGGCAGTGTGGAGCGGACAAGGGAGTCACGGAAAGAGTGGTCTCTCCGGAAGGCAGACAAGGGTGGGGATGGAAAAATAACTTGGGTGGTGGGGTCGGATTGCAGATGGCGGAAGTGTCGGAGGATGATACGTTGTATCTGGAGGTTGGTGGGGTGGTATGTGAGGACGAGAGGGATCCTCTGGGGTCGGTTGTGGCGGGGGCGGGTTGTGAGGGATGTGTTGCGGGAAATGCAGGTAACCAGCTAGAAACTGATGTCCATTTCAAGCCCACTGACTCCCACAGCTACCTAGAATACACCTCCTCCCACCCATCCTCCTGCAAAAATTCCATCCCCTATTCCCAATTCCTCTGCCTCCACTGCATCTGCTCTCAGGATGAGGCATTCCACTCCCGCACATCCCAGATGTCCACGTTCTTCCAGGACCGCAACTTTACCCCCGCAGTGGTCGAGAACTCCCTTGATCGCGTCTCCCGCATTTCCCGCAACACATCCCTCACACCCCGATATTTAGTTGCCAATCTTGCCCTTCCCTCAATCAAGTCTCAGTAATAGCAATGCTATCATAAAACTAATCCAAGCTCTAAATTCATCTGCTTTACCCACTACACTTCTCGCATTAAAACAAATGCACATCTAACCACCTGTCCCTTTGCATTCATCAGCTGCTCTCTGCCTACTCTTCCCCTTAGTCACACTGACTTTATTATCTAGTTCCTTACAGGTTTTAGGTATTACCTCCTTTCTGTCCAATAACTTGTCCAATATTTGGTTCCCATCCCCCTGCCACATTAGTTTAAACCTTCCCCAACAGTGTTAGCAAAAGCAGCCCCTAGGACCTTGGTTCCAGTCCTGCCCAGGTGTAGAACATCTGATTTGTAATCATCCCATCTCCTCCAGAACCAGTCCCAATGTCCCAAACATCTGAACCCCTCCCTCCTGCACCATCTCTCAAGTCACTCATTTATCCTGCCTATTCTTTCATTTCTACTCTGACTAACATGTGGCACTGGTAGCAATCCTGAGATTACTACCTCCGAGGTCCTACTTTTTAACCTGACCCCTAACTCCCTAAATTCTGCTTGTAGGACCTCACCCCATTTTTTACCCATATCATTGGTGCCTATATGCACCATGACAGTTGGTTGTTCTACCTCCCCCTTCAGAATGTCCTGCAGTCAATCTGAGACATTCCTGACCTGTGCATACCATTTGGGAGTTAACAAGGTGTACAGCTGGATGAACACAGCAGGCCAGCAGCATCAGAGGAATAAGAATGTTGACGTTTCAGGCCTAGATCCATCTTCAGAAATGGGGGAGGGGAAGGGGGTACTGAAATAAATAGGGAGAGTTGGGAGGCGGATATCAGATGGATAGAGGAGAAGGTAGGTGGAGAAGAGACAGACAGGTCAAAGAGGCAGGGATGGAACCAGTAAAGATGAGTGTACGTTGGTAGTTTGGGAGGGGATAGGTCAGTCCGGGAGGACAGTGGACGGGATGAGGTTGGTAGGTGGGTGATTGGACTGGGGCTTGAGGTGGGATGAGGGGATAGGTGGAAGGGCAGGTTGGGGAGGCGGAGACGATCTGGGCTGGTTTTGGGATGCGGTAGGGGGATGGGAGATTTTGAAGCTTGTGAAGACCACATTGATACCATTGAGTTGCTGGGTCCCCAAGCGGAATATGAGTTGCTGTTCCAAGGAAGAGTTTCATTCCACCTACCTCCTCCTACATGCAATTTCAAGTCCACTCTCTTTGGTTAATTTTAAAAGCCCTCACAACAACCTGTCATTCACAAAAATAGTATTCCATTTAAGCTTGTATCAGTGGTCGAGAACTCCCTTGACCGCGTCTCCCGTATTTCCCGCAACACATCCCTCACACCCCGCCACCGCCACAACCGCCCTAAGAGGATCCCCCTCGTTCTCACACACCACCCCACCAACCTCCGGATACAACGTATCATCCTCCGACACTTCCGCCATCTACCACCCAAGACATTTTTCCATCCCCTCCCCTGTCTGCTTTCCGGAGAGACCACTCTCTCTGTGACTCCCTTGTTCGCTCCACACTCCCCTCCAACCCCACCACACCCGGCACCTTCCCCTGCAACCGCAGGAAATGCTACACTTGCCCCCATACCTCCTCCCTCACCCCTATCCCAGGCCCCAAGATAACCTTCCATATCAAGCAGATGTTCACCTACACATCTGCCAATGTGGTATATTATATCCATTGCACCTGGTATGGCTTCCTCTACATTGGGGAAACCAAGCGGAGGCTTGGGGACCCCTTTGCAAAACACTTACGCTCGGTTCGCAACAAACAACTGCACCTCCCAGTCGCGAACCATTTTAACTCCCACTCCCATTCCTCAGACGACATGTCCATCATGGGCCTCCTGCAGTGCCACAATGATGCCACCCGAAGGTTGCAGGAACAGCAACTCATATTCTGCTTGGGAACCCTGCAGCCCAATGGTATCAATGTGGACTTCACAAGCTTCAAAATCTCCCCTTCTCCCATTGCATCACACAACCAGCCCAGCTCATCCCCTCCCCCCCACTGCATCCCCAAACCAGCCCAGCCTGCTTCTGCTTCCCTAACCTGTTCTTCCTCTCACCCATTCCTTCCTCCCACCTCAAGCTGCACCTCCATTTCCTACTTACCATCCATCCCGCCTCCTTGACCTGTCCATCTTCCCTGGACTGACCTATCCCCTCCCTACCTCCCACCTATACTCTCCTCTCTACTTGTCTTGTTTTCTCTCCATCTTCGGTTCGCCTCCCCCTCTCTCCCTATTTGTTCCACTTCCCTCTCCCCATCCCCCTCCCATAGACCCTGATGAAGGTCTAGGCCCGAAACGTCAGCTTTTGTGCTCCTGGGATGCTGCTTGGCCTGCTGTGTTTATCCAGCTCCACTCTTTGTTATCTTTCCTTTTAAGCTTACTCAGATTCCATAAGCAAATGAAGAAAATAAGCCACTTAGCCCATTCTGTTTGTTCCAGCTCTTTATAGTAACACTAAATGTTGTCCTCTTTTCTTGCTTTCATTCCATTTTCCATGCTCCTGTATCCCATTAGCAATTTTATTTTAAAATATGGAGTGGAGTATGCTGCAACAATACTTTCTCTGGCGCATGTTTCATGCTTCATAAATACTTTTTGTGAAGGATTTTTTTTCCCCAAACTACCTCCTCACATTCATGAAACAATTTTAAAATAGATATTCCCTCAACTCTACCTTCCAATCCAGTGGAAATGTACTTTCCCAAATCACCCTGTCAAAATTCTTCAAAATTTTAAATGAACTTGTCTGCATCCTATCACAGCAGATGGCAGGAGATGATAGCCACCTAACCACAAAAGCAGATGCAATGACTCCCCAAACTGCAAAGGCTCATTTATGAACAGTTTATACATCAACCTTGATCCTATAACAAGTTACTGGTTATTTCAAAATAACAACATTTTGATTTATATAATTTTTTTTCATATTAAGTGATCTCAAAGATGGAAAAATGGGCACAATGTGGGAGAGAAGGATGAAGAGATAGAATTGCTAAAACATAGGAAGGAATTTTAAACCAGTAAGGGAAAAGAAATTGTGAAAGGATTTAGGAACAGAGTTCCAGGAGTCAGCAACTCAACAATTGAAGGAATGACCTCTGATGCAAGGAACAAGAAGCAGCTCAGTGCCAGAGAAACAAATGGCAAGGGAAGGAGATATAGGTGAGTGACTGAGCAAGGATGGAATAGGAGTGAGGAGGAATTTGAAGAATAATAAGTTAAAGTTTGTCTGTTGGGACAAAGGGAACCTTTGAAGGCTAACTTGAACTGAGATTCAGGAATCTGAGGGCTTTGAATAGGAAAGGACAGAAATAATGACAGTGCGAATAGATTATAGTTATGATGGCTGGTCAATTGGCTCGAGGAACATTGACAGAGTTCCAATCTTGACATGGTAAATATACAAGATTATCGTCTGGGTAGCAGTGGGGAAAGAGAATAACAGACATGGCTGTCAATATGAAAAAAGGCTGCCTTGTGAATGGCAAAATTATGAAAGAAATTTACCACCAGATGAAGTGACAAGCTAAATTACCGTACACCCATATTTTAGAAAGAGTAACGAAATTAAGAAAGGCACTCAAATTAACAGGAGCAGTGTTGGTGTTGCCAGCAACACCACATCTCATGAATGAAAAGAACAAAAACCTTGATTCATCCAATGTTAATGTTAGTCAGGCAGTTCAGGAGTTGCATAGTAACATTGGAATCAAAAGAAGAAGGAGAAAGGTATGTTTGAGTGATATTAGCTTGATTCTGCCAAGAAAGTTCTCCATTATGCATGGATGTCTTTGCATATGGATTATGAACAGTACACGATCAAAACTTTATATATCCTCCAGTTCAATTCATGAAACATTCTGATTCAATATCTTAAAAAGTAACAGGACAGCAGGGTTTACTTTTAGCTTAACCAGCATTATCTGAGTTCATTCATTGACAGTACGACAACATACACACCGGCAAACTTTCGCTTAATGAAGTTCAATCCCACGCAACATTAAATACTGACAAAATCAAGTGAGCTGGATTCTGGCTAATAAGGTAAATTAAGCAGCCAGCACTTTGAGTTCAAAATTCCCACTACGGCCTAAACGCTAAGAAACATATATCTTGAAAGAAACCTCTGTCCTAAAACTAGTTAAAGTGTGAAACTCCATTTCTTACTCAAGATAAACTCTGGCATCTTTATGATGTATAGACCCTGTGAAAGCTCAACCATGGCAATTGATCACAAAATTTCACCACTTGTTTTATAAATCATGAAATTTAGAAAGGTTGTTTGCTGGTTTAAATTGTTTGCAACTCAAAGTTATAAAAAAGATCACTGTACCAGAACTTGGTGTTCAGTTCAGGAGCTTTAAGCTCCAAGTGCCGTTCACTCAACAGACCTTGTGCCCAGAATTACCTTGGTTTATTAGTATTTTAGTTTACATGTAAGTTTGCAGACAGCACCAAAAGTGGTGGCATAATAAACAGTGAAGGAGGCTTTCTAAAGTTACAAAGGGATCTTGATCAAATGGGTCAATGGGCTGAAAATGGCAGATGGAGTTCAATCTGGATAAATGCAAGGTATTGCATTTTGGTAACACATAACAATTATAGGACTTATATAGTTAATGGTAGGACCTTGGGTAGTGTTGTAGAACAGAGACCTAGGGATTCAGGCACATAATTCTTTGAAGTTTGTGTCACATACAGACAGGATGGTTAAAAAGACATTTAGCATGCTTGCCATACCTTCCCAAAATCCACAAACCTGCCTGCCCTGGTCGACCCATCGTCTCAGCCTGCTCCTGCCCCACCGAACTCATCTCCACCTATCTGGACTCCATTTTCTCCCCTTTGGTCCAGGAACTCCCCACCTATGTCCGTGACACCACCCACGCCCTCCACCTCCTCCAGGACTTCCAATTCCCTGGCCCCCAACACCTCATATTCACCATGGACGTCCAGTCCCTGTACACCTGCATTCCGCATGGAGATGGCCTCAAGGCCCTCCGCTTCTTCCTGTCCCGCAGGCCCGACCAGTCCCCCTCCACCGACACTCTCATCCGCCTAGCTGAACTCGTCCTCACACTCAACAACTTCTCTTTTGACTCCTCCCACTTCCTACAGACTAAGGGGGTGGCCATGGGCACCCGCATGGGCCCCAGCTATGCCTGCCTCTTTGTAGGTTACGTGGAACAGTCCCTCTTCCGCACCTACACAGGCTCCAAACCCCACCTCTTCCTCCAGTACATTGATGACTGTATCGGCGCCGCCTCTTGCTCCCCAGAGGAGCTCGAACAGTTCATCCACTTCACCAACACCTTCCACCCCAACCTTCAGTTCACCTGGGCCATCTCCAGCACATCCCTCACCTTCCTGGACCTCTCAGTCTCCATCTCAGGCAACCAGCTTGTAACTGATGTCCATTTCAAGCCCACCGACTCCCACAGCTACCTAGAATACACCTCCTCCCACCCACCCTCCTGCAAAAATTCCATCCCCTATTCCCAATTCCTCCGCCTCCGCCGCATCTGCTCCCACGACAAGACATTCCACTCCCGCACATCCCAGATGTCCAAGTTCTTTAAGGACCGCAACTTTCCCCCCACGGTGATCGAGAACGCCCTTGACCGCGTCTCCCGCATTTCCCGCGACACATCCCTCACACCCCGCCCCCGCCACAACCGCCCCAAGAGGATCCCCCTCGTTCTCACACACCACCCTACCAACCTCCGGATACAACGCATTATCCTCCGACACTTCCGCCATTTACAATCCGACCCCACCACCCAAGACATTTTTCCATCCCCTCCCCTGTCTGCTTTCCGGAGAGACCACTCTCTCCGTGACTCCCTTGTTCGCTCCACACTGCCCTCCAACCCCACCACACCCGGCACCTTCCCCTGCAACCGCAGGAAATGCTACACTTGTCCCCACACCTCCTCCCTCACCCCCATCCCAGGCCCCAAGATGACATTCCACATCAAGCAGAGGTTCACCTGCACATCTGCCAATGTGGTATACTGCATCCACTGTACCCGGTGCGGCTTCCTCTACATTGGGGAAACCAAGCGGAGGCTTGGGGACCGCTTTGCAGAACACCTCCGCTCAGTTCGCAAAAAACAACTGCACCTCCCAGTCGCAAACCATTTCCACTCCCCCTCCCATTCTCTTGATGACATGTCCATCATGGGCCTCCTGCACTGCCACAATGATGCCACCCGAAGGTTGCAGGAACAGCAACTCATATTCCGCCTGGGAACCCTGCAGCCATATGGTATCAATATGGACTTCACCAGTTTCAAAATCTCCCCTTCCCCTACTGCATCCCTCAACCAGCCCAGTTCGTCCCCTCCCCCCACTGCACCACACAACCAGCCCAGCTCTTCCCCCCCCACCCACTGCATCCCAAAACCAGTCCAACCTGTCTCTGCCTCCCTAACCGGTTCTTCCTCTCACCCATCCCTTCCTCCCACCCCAAGCCGCACCCCCCGCTACCTACTAACCTCATCCCACCTCCTTGACCTGTCCGTCTTCCCTGGACTGACCTATCCCCTCCCTACCTCCCCACCTACACTCTCTCCACCTATCTTCTTTACTCTCCATCTTCGGTCCGCCTCCCCCTCTCTCCTATTTATTCCAGTTCCCTCCCCCCATCCCCCTCTCTGATGAAGGGTCTAGGCCCGAAACATCAGCTTTTGTGCTCCTGAGATGCTGCTTGGCCTGCTGTGTTCATCCAGCCTCACATTTTATTAGCATGCTTGCGTTAGTTACTCAGCCCTTTGCGAATAAGCGTTTGGAAATTGAGTTTGTACAGGATATTGGTGAGTCCTCTTCTGTAATACTATGCCTAGCTCCAGTCACCCAGTTATAGGAAGGATATTATTAAGCTGGAGAGGATTCAGAAGAGATTTACTAGGATGTTACCAGGAATGGAAGGTTTGAGATATAAAGAAAGACTGGAAAAGCTAGAACTGTTTTCACTGGAACATAGAAGGTTGGGGTGGGGCAGCAAGAATCTTGTAGAAACTTGTACAATAACGAGGGTTATAGACAGAGTTAATGGTAATTGTCTTTTCCCTAGGATGGGGGAATTTCAAGACAAGGGGGAGCACATTTTTAAGGTAAGAGGTGAAGGATTTAAAAAAGATGAGGGGGAATTCTTTTACGCAGAGGGTGGTTCGTGTGTGGATTAAATTCGTGAGGAAGTGATGGATGTGGGTACAATTACAATGTTTAAAAGATCATTAGGTTAAGTATATGAATAGGAAAGATTGGGAGGGAAATAGGCCAGAACTAGGGAGGCGGGACTAGTTTAATTTGGGACTATGTATGCCATAGACTTGTTGGACCAAAGGGTCTGCTTCTGTGCTGTCTGACTCAATGACTCCAAGCTTTGCCAATGCGGAACTTTGCTTATGTGTATATCATCTGATGGATATTTAAAGCATTGACCTAATGCTACCTAAGCTTGAATCTGATTGTCCTGATCCACTTTGAATATCAAATGAGAAAGCTTCATAAGTTGAATTAAAGGATTGATCAATTCTAAATAATTCTTGTTCACAGTGTATTCTCTTTTCATTTTCTGTACATTCTGAATGATCTGGACCAACAATTTTAGGCATCTATATCACATAATTTATTAGGGCTAGTAGAGTGTCTCTTGCTAAAGCAGGAAGAAAAATCTCAACTTTTGGTTAGTTTTGAATTTCTTTTGTAAATGTTTGTCCAACTTCTCTGAAAGCACAGTTTGTGTCATAGTCACAGTTCTCTTCCAGGTAGCCAATATTTAATCATAAGCCTAGAAGGTGCACACATACATGAAGCACTGCTCTAAAGCCCAATCTTGGCCACATCCAATCCTGTACACGGAGAATTGCAAGAAAGCTATAAAGACCAAGGTCACTGATTATTCCACATTATACCCAGGAACAATTGTGATCAGAGATAATGGGAACTGCAGATGCTGGAGAATCTGAGATAACAAAGTGTGGAGCTGGATGAACACAGCAGGCCAAGCAGCATCTTAGGTCATCCAGCTCCACACTTTGTTATAGCCAGGAATGTTGGCGCATTTGGGAACATCATGTGAAATCTGCTTATGAAGCTTTCTTTGGAAATACTGATCACAGTAAAAAGGTACAGTCACCGCAGTCTTACCAGATGGCTGTCTCATTCAAAAGACAAGTGGTGGCAGTGAATAAAATTAGCTAAAAACTGGTAAATGTGATGCTGTGTACCTCTGGAGGAGGCTGAGATGGATCATCCACTCAGTGCTTCTCACTTTAGAATGTCAACAAGGCTGAAGCATTGGCTTCTGCATTGATGTGCTGGGCTCCCCCATCACTCAGGACATGGATATTTTTGGAATCTCTGCCTTTGTGAGTTATTTATCCATAACTGGATGTGGCAAGACTGAAGAGCTTATATAAGATCTGTTGGTTGTGGGGCACTTAGTACCTGCTGCCTACTGTGTTTGGCCTACTTTGTAGCATCACTAGGTTGACATCTTATTTTTAGGTATGACTGATGCTGCTCCTGTTTAGAGGGGAGGGAGGCAGAAGATAGTAAATTATAGGCCGGTTCGCCTGACCGCAGTCATTGGTAAAGTTTTAGAATCTATTATTAAGGATGAAATGTACTTACAAGTGCATAGAGATGAGGCATATGAACTAAAACTGAAAGAATTGCAGACACTTGAAATCAGAAACATGAGGAAGTGAGCAGCAGAGTGGTGATGCTGATTGGCTGGTGTGGGGAAGGTTTGCATCAGTGCAGTCACTGCTTCCAGAATGTGATTTGTGGAGGGACTGTTGTCCAGTGACAGTTCGGGATTACTCCCCATACCAGGTGCCAGTCAGGCTAGAAACTGGAAGATAGCACAGCGCAACACACGGCTAAACAGATGGTGTAGGAGGGAGGGAGGGATTCAGATACGTGAACCATTGGGATCTCTTCTGGGGCCAGTGGGACCTGTACAAGAAGGACAGGTTGTATCTAAATAGGATGGGTACAAGTATTCTAGCTGGGAGGTTTGCTGGTGTCACTCAGGAGAATTTAAACCAGCTCAGCAGGGGGGTGGGAACCAAAGCAAAGGTGAATTGACTGAAAGGGAACTAGAGAATAGGGCGGATAAGACTCAGAGGAAGGGCAGGCAGGGTGTGGTTGCTGATCAAAGCAGGTCTGGTGGACTGAAGTGCATCTGTTTCAATGCAAGAAGTGTAACATGTAAAGCAGATGAACTTAGAGCTTGGATTAGTACTTGAAACTATGATGTTGTTGCTACTACGGAGGCTTGGTAAAGGGAAGGACAGGATTGGCAGGTTAACGGTCCAGGATACAGATATTTCAGGTAGGATGGGGATATATAAGGGGTGGAGGAGTTGCACTACTTGTTATGGAGAATATCACAGTTGTACTGCGGGAAGACACCTTGGATAACTCACACAACCAGGCATTATGGGTAGAACTCAGGAACAGGAAGGGTGTAATCACAATGTTTAGGACTTACTATAGTCTTCCCGGCAGCCAGCGGGAGATAGGAGAACAGTTATGTAGGCAGATTTTGGCTGCATGTAAAAGTAAAGGGGTTGTGTCATGGGTGATTTTAACTTCCCAAATATTGACTGGGACTCACTTAGTGCCTGGGCCATGGATGGGGCAGAGTTTGTAAGAACCATCCTGAAAGGCTTCTTCAAACAGTATACAGATAGTCCAACTAGGAAGGGCACTATACTGGACCTAGTATTGGGGTATAAGCCCGCCCAGGTAGTTGACATCTCAGCAGGGGAGCAGTTGGGGAATAGTGATCACAATTCAGTAAGCTTTAAGGTACTGATGGATAAAGATAGGTGTAGTTGTCAGGTAAAGGTGCTAAATTGGGGGAAGGCTGATTACAACAATATTAGGCAGGAACTGAAGAATGAAGATTTCGTAGGCAGATGTTTGACGTCAAATCAATATTTGGTATGTATCAGAGATAATGCGAACTGCAGATGCTGGAGAATCCGAGATAACAAATTGTGGAGCCGGATGAACACAGCAGGCCAAGTAGCATCTTAGGAGCACAAAAGCTGACTTTTTGGACCTAGACGCTTTTCTGATGAAGGTAGTCAACAAGGCATACAGCATGCTTGCCTTCATCAGCTGAAGCACTGAGTTTAAAAATTGGCTGGTAATGTTGCAGCCCGTGTTTGGAATATGGTGCACAATTCTGGTTACCACACTACCAGAAGGATATAGTGGCTTTGGAGAGGGTACAGAAATGATTTACCAGGATGTTGCCTGGAATGGAGGGCATTAGCTATGAGGAGGGGTCGGAGAAACTTGGGTTGTTCTCACTGGAACAACGGAAGCTGAGGAGCAACCAGCTAGAGGTCTACAATATAATGCAGGGCATCAGCAGAGTGGACAGTCAGAAGCTGTTTCCCAGGGTGGAAAATTCAGTTACTATGGGCCATAGGTTTAAGGTGCGAGGTGCAAGGTTTAAAGGTGATATACGAGCAAAGTTTTTTTTTACACAGAGGTGGTGGGGGCCTGGAACTCGTTGCTGGGGGAGATAGTGGAAGCAGATACTATAGTGACTTTTAAAGGGTGTCCTGACAAATATATGAATAGGTTGGGAATAGAGGGATATGGTCCCTGGAAGGATAGGGGGTTTTAGTTGTCATGAGCAGCATGTCGGTGCAGGCTTGGATGGCTGAATGGCATGTTTCTGTGCTGTAATTTTCTTTGTTCTTTGTTCTCAGAACAGAAATTGCTGGAAAAGCTCAGCATGCCTGGTAGCATCTGCGGAGAGAAATCAGAATTAATGTTTTGGATTCAAAGACCCTTCTTCAGTACTGATGGTAGCTAGGAAAATGTTGCTTTTTATGCTGAATGTAGGGTGAGGAGTGGATTAAGAAGTAAACAATAGGTGGAGATAGAGGCCAAAGAGAGAGATAAAACAGATGGACAGATAAAGAAGGGGATAGCAATAAGCCTAGGAGAATGAATGGCTGCCAGTGGGACTACTAGTGGTTAATAATGGGTTATGTGTAACATAGGACCATGTGATAACAAGGCCAGGCATGTGGGAGTTGGGTTAGGACATAGAAGAAAGTGCCTCAAGCCCTAAAACTGTTGAACTCAATTTTGAGTCCAGAAGGCTATAGAATTTCCAAGTGCAAAATGAGGGCTGTTCTTCCAACTTACGCTGAACTGCACCAGAGCACTGCAGCAAGCCTCAGGCAGGGATGTTGGCTAGGGGACATGGTGGTGTGTTGAAGTGGCAGGTTGAAGTGTTTGAGTCAGTTTGGACTTCATCAAGGGAAGGTCATGCCTGACAAATCTGTTAGAATTCTTTGAGGAGGTAATGAACAAGTTCGACAAAGGAGAGCAAGTAGTATATGATCAATTTGGATTTCCAGAAGGCCTTTGACAAGGTGGGATATAGGAAGCTGCTAAATGAGGTAAGTCCATGGTGCTAAGAACAAGATACTGGCATGGATAAAGGATTGGCTGGCAGGCAGAAAGCACAAAGTGCAGATTGGGTCATTTTCAGAATAGTAGCTGGCGACTAGTGGAGTTCGACAGGGGTCAGTGTTGGGACCACAACTATTCACATTTTCTCTAAACGATCTGGATGATGGAATTGAGGACATTGTTGCTAAGTTTGCAGATCATGTGGAGGAATAGGGGAGGTTGCAGGAGGTTAACTTACAGGTTCAGTTGGCAGTTAGAAAGTCAAGAGCAATGTTAGCATTCATTTTGATAGGGCTCAAATACAAGAGCAGGAAAGTACTGCTGAGGCTACATAAGGCTCTGGTCAGACCATATTTGGAATATTGTGAGCAGTTTTTGACCATGTATCTAAGGAAGGATGTGTTGGTGTTAGATGGGGTCCAGAGAAAGGTTACAAGACTAATCCTGGGGTGGAAGTAAGGGTTCAGAAAAGATTTACAAGGATATTGTCAGGGTTGGAGGATTTGAGAGGGGGGTAGACAGACAGACAGAGGTGGGGGGAGAGGTTGAATAGGCTGGGGCTATTTTCCCTGGAGCATCAGAGGGTGAGTGATAACCTTATAGAGGTTTATAAAATCATGAGGAGCATGGATAGGGTAAGCAGCCAAAGTCTTTTTCCTGCGGTGTGGGAGTCCAAAACGAGATGGCATAGGTTTATGGTGAGAGGGGAAAGATCTAAAAGGGACCTAAAGGACAACATTTTTCACACAGAGTGTGGTACATGTATGGAATGAGCTGCCAGAGGAAGTAGTGGAGGCAGGTACAATTACAACATTTAAAAGGCATCCAGATAAGAATATGAATATGAAGGGCTTAGAGGGATCTAGGCCAAATGCTGGCAAAAGTGACTTAAGAAATTTAGGATCTCTGAATGATATCAACAAATTGGACTGAAGGGTTTGTTTCCATTTGTACAGCTGTATGTCTGTGACTCTATATTATGAACAGTTAAGGACTCTGTGTCTGTACTCAATGATGTTTAGCAGAAATAGGGAGGATCTGACTGAAATATCACTAGGCCAATGCCTGCCCTAGTTAGTAAGGGGATCAAGGGTTATGGGGAGAAGGCAGGAGAATGGTGTTGAGAAATCTATCGGCCATGATTGAATGTTGGCACAGACTTGATGGGTGAAGTGGCTTAATCCTGCTGTTACGGTGTTGTGGTCATGGCATGCCATCCTGCCCTCTTTATTCAACCAAGTTGATTTCCCCACTTGATGGTCATGGTAGAGCGGAGGATATGTCAGGCCATGAAGTGTCAGATTGTACATTTCTGTAGCTGTTGGTAGCTACAGTGCCTCGTGGGCGTTCAATCTTGAATTGCTAAACCTTCTGTTAAATCTTCTGTCCCATCTATCGACCCTCCCACCTCACTGACCAATCCCCACCACTCCCTACTTGCACTCACTTATCAACATCCCACCTACCTTCCCCAGACCCACTCTTCCTCTCTCTATTTATTTCTGAGCTCCCTTCCCATATCCCCACACCCACATTTCTGAATAAGGGCCCAACCTGAACATCAACATTCCCACTCCTCTGATGCTACCTGGCCTGCTCTGTTCCTACAGCTGCACATGGTGTTATATCTGTTTGAAGTGTATCCTAATTTGCTCAGTAATGGTATCACAAAACAGAATGGAGGATATCCTCAGTGTGAATATGAAACTTTATTTCATTAAGAACCATGTGGTGATCACTTGCAAATGCATCTGCAAAAGGCAGAGAGATGAGGCTGAGGATGAAGTCAAGTACATTTATGTTTCTTATTGGTTACTCACCACCTGCTGCTGATCCAGTTTAGCAACTATGTGCTTTGGGCTATGTGCTTTAGGACCTAACCAGTCAGTAGTGCTGCTGCTGAGCCACTCTTGGTGATGGACATTGAAGTCACCCACTGAGAGTAGATTCTGCATCCTTACCACCCTTAGTGGGAAGCTAGGGAAGAAACTGAGATGCCCTGAGCAGAGAAATTTGTATCATCAACATCCACAGGTGAAGGGCTGGAAGACTGGAGGCTGGCTAATGTTGTGTCATTATTCAAGAAAAACTGCAAGGAAAAGCCAGGAAACTATAGACTGATGAACCTGACTTCGGTAAGTTGTTGGAGGGGATTCTGAGGGATAGGATCTAAGTGCATTTGGAAAGACAAGGTCAGATTAGGGATAGTCAGCATGGCTTTTTGCATGAAAAATCGTGTCACACAAATTTGACAGAATTTTTTAAGGACATGGCCGAGAAGATAGATGAAGGCAGAGCAGAGGGCGAAGCAAAAGATGGTAAGGCTTTCAGTAATGTTTCATATGGTAGCCTGGTTAGGAAAAGATCACACAGGATCCAGGGAGAGACGAGCTAATTGGATACAAAATTATTTGGATGGCATGGGACAGAGAGTGGTGATGGAGGCTTGTTGTTCAGCTAGAGGCTTGTGACCACCAGTGTACGGTAAGGATCAGTCCAGGGTCCACTGTTGTTCATCATTTATATGAATGATTTGGATGAGAATATAAGATGTATGGTTAGTAAGTTTTCAGATGACACCAAATTTAATGGTACGGTGTATAGTGAAGAAAGTTATATCAGAGCACAACCTGGTCAACTGGACCAGTGGGCAAAGGAATGGCAGATGGAGTTTAATTTAGATAAATCCAAGATCTTGCATTTTGGTCAAGCCAACCAGGGAAGGGCTTAAGCAGTAGAACCCTGGGCAGCGTTGTTGAACAGAGAGGCCGAGGGATGTAAGTACATTGTTCCTTGAAAGTGGCATTGCAGGTAGACAGGATAGTGAAGAAGGCGTTTGGCATGCTTGCCTTCATTGGTCAGAGCATTAAGTATAGGAGGTGGGACGTCACGTTGCAGCTGTACCAGACATTGGTTAGGCTACTTTTGGAGTACTGTGTATAATTCTGGTCACCCTGCTAGAGGAAGAATGTCAATTAACTGGAACAAATGCAAAAATGATTTTCCAACATGTTACCAAGGCTGGAGGGTTTGAGTTATAAAGTGAGGCTGGATAGGCTAGGACTTTTTCCCCTAGAACATAGGTGACTTTATAGAAGTTTATAAAATCATGAGGGGCCATAGATAAGGTGATTAGCCAAGGTCTTTTCCTCATGGTACAGGAGTCCAAAACTAGAGGGCATAAGTTTAAGGTGGGAGGAGAAAGATTTAAAAGTGACCCAAGAGATAACTTTTTATACACAGAAGATGGTGCGAGTATGGAATTAGTTGCCAGAGGAACTGGTAGGGTCTGGTACAACTGCAACATTTAAAAGATATTTGGAAAGGTACGTGGATTGGAAAGGTTTAAAGGGATATGGGCCAAGTAAATGGGACTAGTTCAGTTTAGAAAATCTAATTGGCATGGTTGAGTTGGACTGAAGGGTCTTAATTCCATGGTCTCTAACTCTACGATGCTATGACTCTAGTGCTTCCTCCAATTGGTGACCAACATGCTACATTATACAATATTGATATTAGCCTATGGTGTTATCGCTGGACTGTTCATCCAGAGTCCCAGGCAATGTTCTGGGAACCTGAGTTTGAATCCCGCCATAGCAGCTGGTGGAATTTGAATTCCGAATAATGATGACCATGAATCCTTTGCTGGTTGTCAGAAAAACCCATCTGGTTCACTAATGTCCTTTAGGGAAGGAAACTACCATCCTTACCTGGTCTGGCCTACATGTGACTCCAGACTCACAACAATGTGATTGACTCATAACTGCCCTCTGGGCAATTAGGGGTGGGCAATAAATGCTAGCCTAGCAAGCGATGCCCTCATCCTGTGAATGAATAAAGAAAAAAAAGGTGCAATATTGATAGATCAGTTGAGATGGAATGGCATGTGGGAATCAGTAGGAAGTTTTTTTGCCCATGATTGACCTGATGACAGGAGACAGCATGGAATCCAGAGATGATGTGAATAACTCCCAGGCCAAGTCCCTCCCAACTATATAACAGTGCACTGGACCCTCTGCTGGGTTTGTATGCCAGTATTCAAGACATACCTAGAGAAGGTATGGGATATTGACTGGAAGCTATGATTCTGTGAGTATGGCTATGACCAGTCTATGAGACGTCTATCCCAAGTGTTGTAAGAAGAATTTTTCAAGGTCAGCAAGGCAGTTATCATTTCCAGTGATGTGTCTGGATTTATCCTTTTAAGACTTTTTAGCAAATTAATACCGATGAATTGCATGCTAGGCCATTTGAGTGAACAGACAATGTTCAACCACTTCACTGGGGGTCTGAAGTCACATGTAAGCCAGACTAGATAAGGACTGCAGATTTCCTTCCCTAAAGGACATGAGTGAACCAAATGGATCTTTAGAACAATGGTCATTATTAATGTCTCTGCACCTATATTCGCCCTAATGCTCTCACACATATGAGTTCTTTAAGGGTTTTTGGGTAGTATGTGAGGGTCTGATGAGAATAGACTTGTACATTAAACAGGATATTAGTTATTACATTTCAGCAACTGTTTACATGTTAAAAGAGCAGGTTCTACATGACTACAAAGACTGTTAAGAGGACCCAGTCATCGTTCTTTCTCCTATGAGATTCTATTTTAACCCCCCACCAAGTCCTCATGCTATCATCACCTTGGGTGGTGTTATTGAATTTAATTAAGTGTCAACACTTTCAGATGCTTTCTGAATCACATACAGCTGAGATTTCCTGTTACACAAGACAGTCATAAAATATGTAGTATCAATTTTCAAAATGCCATATGATCTTAATACTTTGGAGCTTCATGTATTAATATGGCTTGAAAAGGGGAGAAACATTCACTTAAAATGGCCACAGCAAGCTGTTGAGCCAAGCTTTGTGAAATTCATGTGAAACAATCAAAATTATACAGCTTTCCATTAGCTCATACATAAAGCCAAGAAGCCTGACATAGGTGTCAACAGACTTCAATTCTATCAAGCAGGAAGGCCTTCAGTCAGGAAGCTCTGCACAGTAAGTCAACAACAGCTTCTGATACCAGCCCAGGGGCTGTACATCATCAGCTACTTAGTGTAGCAATAGTCAGGCTCCTCTCTTAGTAAGGGTTAAAAAGTCAAAAGGCCAGCATCCCACCACCTGTCTTGGCTCTTTTACTCTATTGTTTTCTCTTGGAATGAGAAAAAGTATGGGATAGAGTGGGGTTAGAGTGTCTGACGTAGCTGTAAGTGCTGGTGCAAGAATGGGAAAAGTGCTGAATTGTCCTGAGTGAGTGGGAAGGCAGTGCAGAGTGCATGGAAGGTTGGTGAGGTTGGAGTGGGTGAGAAAGAATGAGGGAAGTTGTTGAGAGCTAGAACATGAGCCTCGGTGGTAGGTAGGTGGTGTAGCGAAGATAGAGTGAGTGTGAGGGAACAGAACAAAGATGGTGGAACTTACCTCGGTGCAGTGGAGAAAGCCATTGACACTCTTCCTACACTGCTTCAGATGGATGAGGCCACACTGATCTGACTGACAAGCAAGTGAAGAGAAGCTGGATAAATACATAAGTAAATAAAAGGAATTGAAGGGTCTGTTGATAGAATGTGAAGTAAGGAGGCTCATGTGGAGTGTTTACACAGGCATAGACCAGTTGAGTTAACTGGCCTGAGTGTGCATTGTAAAATTCTATGTAATACACCAGAAGCAGCAATAAAGAAGTGTTCATAATAATGCAAACAGTGTGAATCTAACAGCTACAAAGCAGCTGCTTTATGAACTTCTGGTTAAATTGCACTTTGAAATGAGTGTTTCAGTGCTATTTTTAGTCAGCACTAAAATGAAAGGTTATTTATGTCATCCGGGAGTCTTGCATCTAGCAGCAGATTGCAAATGACATACGTATACCCATTCAAAGTTGCAATACGGATGCTCAAGAGATTCAGAAGCAATTCATGGTGTAACATTGTCATTGTAAAATGCACCCATGTAGCAAACAAAAACGTTGCTACTAATATCACAGATGCTCAATTCATTTGGTTATTCTTTCTTCTTTTTCCCAAGTGAGTCCATTCCACAAATAGTCACTGTTATGGATTCTTGTTCAATTTGCTTCTTATCTCCAACTTAACTCTTCATTTACTGGTGCTGAAATAAAGTACCAAAGGCTTGAATGGTCGCACAAAATGGTTATAAAAGGTTGGATCATAAATCATTGGGAAGCTGGTGAGATTGGAAATTCTCTAGTCAGCATTAATGAGTATATCTCAGAATGAGATATAGTATAATATCTGACTTTAGCTTGAAATTTAAAAACTGTTATGAAGAACTGCAAACTCAATAATGAAACCTGACTGTAAGTAGCAGATAGCTGTCAATCATCTGTAAGTGACTTCCTGAGTAAGTGCTAATTACAGTAAGCAGGAATTTCTGCGAGCAAAATGGTTTTGTAAAACCATACCTGTTGGTACACAGAGCAAATTCCAAAGCACTGCATCCTAAATAAAATGCAAATTTGGGAATTTGGTGCACAAGTGGAAAGATGTGATGCTTTTTACCTCCAATACAAAATATAAAATGATGTTAGAATATCATGAGAATTCCACATAAGCCCTGAGTAGAAACTGTGATGTGGGAAGTTGAACAAATGCAGGGATTATGCAAGCCTGTAGCAATGGCTACATAATAACAAAATAGTCACATTGAAAATGAAGCTCAGGAGGGGTATGGACCAAAAGCAGGAAAGTGGGACGAGTTTTGTTTGGGAACATGGCCAACATGGACTAATTGGAGCAAAGGGTCTGTTTCCGTCCTGCGTGATTCTACGACTGTATGGCACAGCAGACAAAACTTATGAATACACCAACAGTCGAGACTAGGCAGCTCAAAGATATCAAAAAGATAAAACTAAAGGCTCTGAATCTAATTGCACTGATTACTTATAACAAAGTAAATACATTGATAGAGCACACTGAAGTAAATGAATACAACATGATAACTATTATGGAGACTTGCCAGCAACATGGCAAGGATTGCCTCCTGAATATTGAGGGATGGATGACATTCGAGAAGTATTGCAAGATGGGTGAAGGTGGATGCTCTGTAAAGCAAGGATTGGCACAATAGTTAGAAATGATGTTAGTTCAAGAGATCAGGAGTAGAATCAGTTTCTATGTGGAAGAGAATCAGTGCTGGGACCATACTTAATGACCTGGTTGAGTAAAGTAAATGTACTATCACCAAGTTTGCAGATGACAAAAATAAGTGGCAAGGCAAGTGGAGGATGAGACAAAGTGTCTTCACAGAAATAAAGACAGAATAGTGAGTGAGCAAAAATATAGCAGATGAAATATAATGTGAGGTCATATGCTTTGGCAAGAAGAATAAAGGAGTTGAACATTATTTAAATGAAGAAAGACTGCAGAAAACTACAGGACAGACTGCCTCATCACGAATCACAAAAAGATAGTCTCTAATTTCAGCAGGTAATAGGGAAGGCAAATGGAATGTTGGCCTTTATCTCAAAGGGAATGCAATATAAAAGTGGAAGGTTTTGCCAAAACTGTACAAGGCACTAGTCACACCACAACTGGAACACTGAACAGTTTTGGGCCCCTTATCTAAGGAAAGATATATTGGCACTGGGCACATCCAGAGAATGTTCCCTAGACTAATACCAGGTTAGAGGTACTATGTTACGTGAAGACATTGAGAAGATTGGATCCGAACTCATTAGAATATAGAAGAATGAGAGGCAACTTTATTGAAACATACAAGATTTTTGGAGGAGCAGTCATACTCAACTCAAAACTGGAATGCAACTCTTTTTGTCCATGTTTGAAAAAATGCTGAAATAGGGTCAGAAGCTGTGTGGTCCTGATAGAACCCAAACTAAGCATCAGTGAGAAAGTTATTACTAAGCAAGTGCTGCTTGAAAGCATTGTTGCTGATGTATTCTGTCAGTTCACTGACAATCAAGAGTAGACCGATGGGGTGACAATTGTCTAGGTTGGATTTGGGGTATCAGAGATAATGGGAACTGCAGATGCTGGACAATCCAAGATAATAAAATGTGAGGTTGGATGAACACAGCAGGCCAAGCAGCATCTCAGGAGCACAAAAGCTGACGTTTCGGGCCTAGACCCTTCATCAGAGAGGGGGATGGGGTGAGGGTTCTGGAATAAATAGGGAGAGAGGGGGAGGCGGACCGAATGATGGAGAGAAAAGAAGATAGGTGGAGAGAGTATAGGTGGGGAGGTAGGGAGGGGATAGATCAGTCCAGGGAAGACGGACAGGTCAAGGAGGTGGGATGAGGTTAGTAGGTAGATGGGGGTGTGGCTTGGGGTGGGAGGAAGGGATGGGTGAGAGGAAGAACAGGTTAGGGAGGCAGAGACAGGTTGGACTGGTTTTGGGATACAGTGGGTGGAGGGGAAGAACTGGGCTGGTTGTGTGGTGCAGTGGGGGGAGGGGACGAACTGGGCTGGTTTTGGGATGCGGTGGGGAAGGGGAGATTTTGAAACTGGTGAAGTCCACATTGATACCATTAGGCTGCAGGGTTCCCAGGCGGAATATGAGTTGCTGTTCCTGCAACCTACGGGTGGCATCATTGTGGCACTGCAGGAGGCCCATGATGGACATGTCATCTAAAGAATGGGAGGGGGAGTGGAAATGGTTTGCAACTGGGAGGTGCAGTTGTTTGTTGCGAACTGAGCGGAAGTGTTCTGCAAAGCGGTCTCCAAGCCTCCGCTTGGTTTCCCCAATGTACTAAAGAATGGGAGGGGGAGTGGAAATGGTTTGCGACTGGGAGGTGCAGTTGTTTGTTGCGAACTGAGCGGAGGTGTTCTGCATTGGGGAAACCAAGCGGAGGCTTGGGTACCGCTTTGCAGAACACCTCCGCTCAGTTCGCAACAAACAACTGCACCTCCCAGTCCAAACCATTTCCACTCCCCCTCCCATTCTTTAGATGACTTGTCCATCATGGGCCTTCTGCAGTGCCACAATGATGCCACCCGTAGGTTGCAGGAACAGCAACTCATATTCCGCCTGGGAACCCTGCAGCCTAATGGTATCAATGTGACTTCACCAGTTTCAAAATCTCCCCTTCCCCACCGCATCCCTAAACCAGCCCAGTTCGTCCCCTCCCCCCACTGCACCACACAACCAGCCCAGCTCTTCCCCTCCACCCACTGCATCCCAAAACCAGTCCAACCTGTCTCTGCCTCCCTAACCTGTTCTTCCTCTCACCCATCCCTTCCTCCCACCCCAAGTCGCACCCCCAGCTACCTACTAACCTCATCCCACCTCCTTGACCTGTCCGTCTTCCCTGGACTGACCTATCCCCTCCCTACCTCCCCACCTATACTCTCTCCACCTATCTTCTTTTCTCTCCATCTTCGGTCCGCCTCCCCCTCTCTCCCTATTTATTCCAGAACCCTCACCCCATCCCCATCTCTGATGAAGGGTCTAGGCCCGAAACGTCAGCTTTTGTGCTCCTGAGATGCTGCTGGGCCTGCTGTGTTCATCCAGCCTCACATTTTATTATTAGGTTGGATTTGTTCTGCTTTTTGTTTTCAGAACATACCTCCTTTTCCACATTGTCTGTAGATACCAGTGTTGTAACTGTCCTGGAACAGCTTGATTATGGGTGTGGTACATTCTGGAGCACATTCTTCAGTACTATTGCCACGGTGTTGTCTAGGCCCATATCTGCTGCCTCCCGCTTTACTTGATGTCATGTGAAGTGAATCAGATTTGCTGAAGACTGGCACCTGTGATGCTGGTGTTCTCTGAAGGAGGCTGAGTTGGATCATCTGCCCAACACTTCTGGTTGAAGGTTATTGTAAATGCTTCAGCCATATCTTTTGCACTGATGTGCTGAACTCTCCTATCATTGAGGATGGGGGTATATCTGTGGGATCTCTTCCTCCTCCTCCAGTGAGATGTTTAATTGTCCACTGCCATTCACAACTGGATATGATCAAACTGCAACATTTAGATCTGATCCACTGATTGTGAAAAACACCTTGCTCTGCCTATTACTCATTCCTTACACTGGTTGGCGTGCAAGTAGTCCCATTTTATAGCTTTACCAGGTTCACACTCAGGTTGCTCCAGGCTTTCCCACCTGCATTCTTCATTGAACCAGTGTTGATCCCCATCTAGATGCTAATCGTAGAGGGGGAAATTAGCAAGGACGTGAGGTTACAGATTGAGTTGGAATATGATTCTGCTGCTGCCCAATGTCTCGTGAATATTCAATTGTGAGTTGCTTGACATGTTCAAAGTCTGTCTCATTGAACAGAGTGATCATGCCCCAAAACATGACACAGGGCATTCTCAATTTGAAGTTGTAACTTCATCTCTGGTGAATTTCTGCACAGTAACCATTCTTATGTCAAGGACAGATACATCTCTGGCGGCCATATTTATTTTAAAAAATTTGTTAACAGGATGAGAGCATCGCTGGCTAGGCAGCATTTATTGCCCATCCCTAATATCCCAGAGGGCAGTTAAGAGTCAACCACATTGCTGTGGGTCTGGAGTCACATGTAGGCCAGAACAGGTAAGGATGGAACTTCCCTAAAGGCATGAGTAAATCATTTGGGCTTTTTCTGACAATCAACATGGTCATCATTAGACTCTTTAATTCCATATATTTATTGAATTCAAATTCTACATCTGCCATGGCAGGATTCAAACCTAGGTCCCCAGAACATTATCAAAGTCTCTGGAGTCCAGCGATAACACCACCAGCTCATTGCCTCCCCCAGACTGGTGGTGATGATGTTAACTATGTTTTCTCCCCCATTGCCCCTTCACCTGTCGCAGATCAGTCTAGCAACCATGTCCTTTAGGATTTGACCAGTTCAGACAATTATGGTTCTGGCACCCTTGGTGGTAGACACTGAAATCCCCCATATAGTAAATGTTATTCCCTTGCTTCCATCTGTTTTTCCTCTAAGCTTCCAAGTATTGTTCAATATGGAGGAGTACTGATTCATCATCTGAGGGGGGACAGTGCATGGGAATTAGCAGGAGGTTTCCTTGCCTGTGCTTGACCTGAAGCTATGAGACTTCATGGGGATGAGTCAATGTTGAGAACTCTGAAGGTAATTCCCTTCTGTCTGTATACACCACCAGACTGCCACCTCCGCTGGGTGTGTCCTGCCACTGGAATTGGACCTTGTGTGAGATAGTGATGGTGTCATTTAGGGTCATTATCTGTAAGGCATGATTCTGTGAACGTGATCAGGCTGTTGCTTGACTATTCTGTGAGCCAGCTCTCTCAACTGTGGAACAAGCCCCCAGATGTTAGATAGGAGGACTTTGCAGGGGCGACATGGCCATTTCTGCCATTGTCATTTCCAGTCCCTTAGTCAATGCCAGCTCATCTATCAGTTTAAGTCTTTGTCTAGGCTTTTCAGAAGTTGACACATTTGAATAGTCAGCCATGACCAAGCCATCTGAAAGGACAATTGTGAATGAGCCACAGTAGTGTAGGTCAGACTAGGCCTTTGATTCCCTAAAGGTTTTAGTGAATCAATGGGCTTTTATAACAATCAACAGTAATATTACAGTAATCATTATACTTTTAATGCCTAATTTTAATGACTTTGAATCCCATAATTGGCTGTGCTGGGATATAAATCTGGGCTCCTGGAACATTACTTGGGTCTCTGGATTAATAGGTCACTGATTATATCACAATGCCATCGCCTCCCTGCAGAAGTGCTGGAGATCTAAAATACAAATAGAAAGTGCTGTAGAAACTCAATAGATCTGGTCACATCTACCAAGACAGAAACAGAGTTAATGCACTTGAAATGTGATTCTATTTCAGAACTAAACGGTGTTAGAACAGTGATGTGTTTTGTGTTGGAAAAAATGGAGAGTAGGATCAAGTGGAACAAGTGGTAATGGTTCTTTGACCAAAAGGCAAAAAAAGACCTCATCAAATCCTAGGAGGGAAATAGAAAACAATGGAGATGAGGAAGCAGATTCAAACAAAAATTCCACCATAGAGATCTTAGGCTCAAACAATGTATCTATAGTGAGGTAATATACCTGACCACCCAAAAATCCACTCAAAACAGTCTACTTGTCAAAAGAAATATATGGATCATTAAACAAATATTTAACAAATTTAAAATAAAAAATGTACAAAGGTGCAAGAAAACAGATCCAAGCAAATAAGAATAACATTAAGACAGCAAACTTTAATAAAAGAGACTAAAAGGAATTACGAAAAGATGTTTATAAATGGTATCAAAATCAATAAAATCATTTACAATCATGACAGGAATAAAAAGCTAATCAGGAACAATGAAGAGTTCTTGGAAACTGGTACTGCTGATATTGACAATGAAAATAAGGGAATGATGGCCCATATTCAAAAACTACTTTGCTTCAGTTTTTAATCACTGAAGTGGTCAACGTTCTGTAGATCCCAAGAAAATCAATATTGAATCAAGGATGGGTTTCCAAAAAAGTTAATGTAAGCAAAACAACAGCAAAAAAGAAAACTGAAGTGTGAGTAACCACCAGTACCAGATGGTGTCCATTACAGCATTTTAAAAATTTTTAAAGCCCAGTGAGTACAAGCTCACATGTCGCCAATCAGGAGATGCACATGTGGAGGGAGAGAATCAAAAACAAACAATTCTCAAGGCATGTAGGTGGCACTGCTAATACCTCATCAAAAATACTAGTACACATCTATAAACATATTACTAGTCATGTGAAGCATTGTGCTGTACTGATCCTCTGTTGAGTCAATGGTGCTTATGACCATTGATGATCTCACTCATGAAGTAGACCATGTCTTTCAATACACTATTGCTTCCCCCTTTATAGAGTCATAGATTCATACAGCATGGAACCAGACCCTTCAGTTCAATTCATCCATGCTGACCAAGATTCCCAATATAAACTGGTCCCATTTGCTTCTGTTTGGCCTATATCCATCTAAACGTATCTGATTCATGTATGTATCCAAATGTCTTTTAAATATTGTAACTGTACCTGTATCTGCCCCTTCCACTGGCAGTCCATTCCACATAGGAACCACCCTCCGTGTGAAAAGATTGCACTTCAGGACCCTTTTAAATCTTTCTCCTCTCTTAAAATTATGCCCTTGGTTCTGAACTCCCCCACCCTAGGGAAAGATCTTTGCTATTCACCCTATCTATGCCCCTCATGATTTTATAAACCTCTATAATGTCACTCCTCAAACTCCAACACTCCAATGAAAACAGTCCCAAACTATCCAACCTCACTTTATAACTGAAATTCTCCAGCCACAGCAAAGTCCTAGTCAATCTTTTCTGAACCCTCTCCAATAATATCCATCATATTGAGTCTCCTCTCTGCACAATTATTGTCCCCTCTGCACCTCAGCATGCTAATTCCAATTACTGGAATTGATTTCCTTCACTTCCCTACCACAGCAGTGGCTCTCAAGAACCCCACTGACTTTCATTGAGCTGAATCCCACGAGGAACTGTGCTCCATCTCTGCCTAACTTAGACAGACAGCCCCATCTGGTAAGTGAGCACACACCAACTGATCTCTGTGCAATTGCCCAAATTATTTGCTGTGACTTTCCAAACTGCTTGCACTAGACTGTCAGGGCTGACCATGGTCCATTCCTTGAACTGTAGTGATGCAGAACCCCTCACCAACTACCCTAAGAGAACAATTGATTACGTCCAAGTCCCTGCAGTGAAATTGGATGCTGCATTTGACTAACAGTGGAGGAACCCACCCTTCCTACAGGCCATATCGCTTGAACTGACTGAGGTCTACTGTCCCTAGACTTTAAGGACAACAGAATGAGAACTAAAGAGAAGTATAGCACAGGAACAGGCCCTTTGGCCCTTTAAGCCTGTGCTGATTATCATGCCCTGGCTAAATTAAAAAACAAGCCTTCTGCCCTTATTCAGTCCATATCCCTCTATTCTCTCTCTATTCCTGTAACCATCCAGGTGCCTCCTAAATGTCGCCAAACTGCCTGCTTCCGTCACTTCTTCTGGCAGCGCATTCAAGGCTCCTACCATTCTTTGCATGAAAAACCTTCCTCACATACCTTCCTTAAACTTTTTCCTCTGACCTTGAACTGAACCCCCTTGTAATTGAAACTTCAACCCTCGGAAAAAGTCTCTGATTGTCCACCCTATCTATGCCCCTCATAATTTTGTAGATCTTTATCAGGCCTCCTCTCAGCCACTGTCTTTCCAGTGAAAACAATTCTAGTCTTTTCATCATAGCCAATGCCGTCAAAAGCAGGCAACATCCTGGTGAACCTTCTGTGTACTCTCTCTAAAGCTTCCATATTCTTCCGGCAATGTGGTGACCAAAACTGCACACAATCCTCCAAATGCAACCTAACAAGGGATTATATAGCTGCAGTGATAATGGGAACTGCAGATGCTGGAGAATCCAAGATAATAAAATGTGAGACTGGATGAACACAGCAGGCCCAGCAGCATCTCAGGAGCACAAAAGCTGACGTTTTGGGCCTAGACCCTTCTGCAACTATGTTTGCCAACTCTTGTACTCCATGCCCTGGCCGATGAAGGCAAGCATTCCATGTGCTTTCTTAATCACCTTGGCCATCTGTGTTGCCACTTTTAGGGAACTAGGGACCTGCCCAGATCCATCTGAATATTAATTTTCCTAAAGGTGCTGCCATTTACAGTGCAATTCCCACCTAAATTTGAGTGTTGCTGGTCTCCATTCTGAAAAACACCCTTCCACCACTACCCTCTGTCTTCTATGACCAAGCTAATTTTGTATCCATCTAGCCAGCTTACTCTGTATCCCACGTGATTTTAGTTTTTATACCAATTTGCCGTGTGGGACTTTTATCAAATGTCTTACCAAAGTCCACATAAACTACATCCACAGCCCTTCCCTCATCAATTATCTTTGTCACCTCTGCAAAAAATTTGATCAGGTTAGTGAGATATGACCTTCCCATACAAGACATCGTCATTTTGTTGAAACACATGCAGTGTATTTGTTGCATTCGCTGCTGGCACATGATGCAGTTGTGAAATTGATGTAGCACAGTGCCGTACAGTAGCATGGCTGCCCTTTTGATTGATGAATGCTGACAACCATATCAAGCTGCCAGGCTTTATGTCTGTGCTAAAAGGCAAGTAAAACAAAGGTACACTGAGCCATTAAGCTCCGATTACATAGGTAGAGCACAAAAAAGGCAAGGCAGGTCAAGGTAAGGCAGAGCAAGGCATAGAAACTGTAATCATCCAAGTAGGCACAAAGTGAGTAACCTCTGAGATCAAGCAAAGAACCAGAAATGCACCCTGTATGAATACCTAAGATAAGTGACTGCATGCAAACTACCCCGGCAACAGCATTCCAATGGAAAGTGTCCTTGCACTCTTAAATGCAGCATTGTAATGCAGAACCATATCGTAAGTGGTTTGGCAATGTGTCATGAGCATACAGAGACTCTAGTACATCGAATTACAGAATCCCTACAGTGAGGAAAGGAGCCATTCAGCCCATCGAATCTGCATGACCCTCTGAAAAGCATCCACCCATATCCTTGTAACCCTGCATTTTCCATGGCTAATCCATCTAGCCTGCTCATCCATGGGTATTATGGACAATTTAACATGGCCAATCCACCCAACCTGCATATCTTTGGACTGTAGGTGTAAACTCACACAGACATGGAGAGAATGTGCAAACTCCACACAGACAGTTGCCCGAGGGTGGAATCGATCCCAGGTCCCCGGCGCTGCAAGGCAGCAGTGCTAATCACTCAGCCACTAAGTACGTGCCTGATGCCAGTCTCCCATGAATAGGTGGTGCAGGTGGTCACTGCCTATGGAGTGTGCCCTGAGATGGTGATGTCTACTGTCTATGATGGACGGCTGGAGATCCAACAATGAACTACAGTCACTAGATAACTGCTCTGATTTTCATGTTAGGAATTGTTCCCATCAGGTTTCAGTCCAGCAGTTGGAGAATGGGAAACTGCACATAAATGAGGTGAGATTAGCTAATAACAAGATGTTGGCACATGCTAATGGTTGCAAATAGGCCTCTCACTATTCATCAGTGAAATTCTCATTTTGCAGTTCATTGGAGAATGGAGTTTTTGATCAAGAATCTCTTTACTACCAATCTCACTCAACTTTCCCAACTTTCCTATCAATGTCCAATTCATTCAGAAGTGAGAAGTTTCCACCCACTCTCTCTGTATTTTTCACACCGTTTCTCAATCCACACGGATATTGTTAGTGACACCTTGATGTCAGGTTTTTTACCCTTTAAAATCCAAAGCTGTTCTCTTGCCCAATTCCACACGACCTCATCAATTTGGGCATTACTTTATGCAAGCATTGGCATTAAATCTTTCAAACCCTTAAACCTATACAACAGGACAGGGCAAACGATATGCATGCATAAACATTTTAATTTTAATTTGTATCAATTCAAGTATAGAAATATTTAATACATTATTTGCATTCAACACATGGTAGAAGCAAGATGCAAAATGAGCAACTACATCATCGTTGATTGCCATGCTTAATTAACAAACTGTATTAAATTTACCCAGCTTAACATTCCATCCATTTTACAGAAACTAAAGCATATTCATAAGCCAATGTCAACTTGACTGTTTGAAGGGAAAAGTAGATTTTTATTTGGAGTTCAATATAATAACCATTGGAGGGGTTACAAAACAGATTTTCCACTTACTTTCACAGCAAATTAGAAAAGGTCAGGTTCCATCTGGGAGAAGCATACATCCCCAATCATCAACATTCCTCATTCAAATTGAAATACAGTGATACCGTTTTTGAAAAATGCTCAATTCTCATCCCTTGCCAATAATCTCAATTAAAATATTATCCTCTCTTTGTCTAGCGCACAATGAAAGGGATGAGTCCCCCAATGTAGCACTAAAAAACTCAGCTCCAAGAGCATTTCTAAAGTCTATTTTTGCTTCTCCCCCACCTCTTCCCCAGACGCTGCAATTAGAAGAAAAATCTTTTAATTATTCAGCTGTTTAGTATTGCTTTTTCTTGAAACAAATCCACGGAAACATATCCCACTGATCTTGATTCCAAACTATTTAATGTGCTATGATTTCCCTTTGATGTACAGCTGGGTGCTGCAAACAGTACTGCAGGCAAATTAACCCTGAAGCTGGAGCCTGGAGTAATTGCAATTTTAGTCAGCATCCAAAGGTGATTAGGTTCGGTCTCCACTCCCCCAGACTCAATTGCAAATACAAACGAACACAATTGGTTTTTTTAGTGGAGGGCAGAGAAGTGCTTAATTTAACATCGATTTGGCAAGACATTAGATTCAGTGATTAGTATATAATTTTATATTCAACAGGTACCTTATTCTAGAATGATGGTGGATTCCATCTTCATTGTCTTGTTTGTAGATCAAACTATCCATACACTTAATACCAATGCTATTTCTTCTTAAATTCTATGCATAATTAACCTTTAGACAATAGACGTGAGAATAATATTTTGCTTCTAAAGCAGCAACATGCTTTAAGAAGAAGAGGTGTAGAGCTGGATGAACACAGCAGGCCTAGCAGCAGTGGGTGGGGAGTTAGGGAGGGGGATAGGTCAGTCCAGGGAGAACAGACAGGTCAAGGCGGCGGAATGAGCGGAAGATGGGGCTGGGGCTTGAGGTGGGAGGAGGGGATAGGTGGGAGGAAGGACAGGTTAGGGAGTGGAAACAAGCTGGGCTGGTTTACGGATGCAGTGGGGGAGGGGGAGATTTTGAAGCTTGTGAAGTCCACATTGATATCATTGAGCTGCAGGGTTCCCAAGCGGAATATGAGTTGTTGTTCCTGCAACTTTTGGGTTGCTCCTCCACTGACACCCTCATCCGCCTAGCCGAACTCGTCCTCACCCCCAACAACTTCTCTTTTAATTCCTCCCACTTTCTACAGACAAAGGGAATGGCCATGTGCACCCGCATAGGCCCAAGCTATGCCTGCCTCTTTGTAGGTTATGTGGAACAATCCATCCTCTGTACCTGCACTGGCCCTAAGCCCCACCTCTTCCTCCGTTACATTTATGACTGTATCGGTGCCACCTCATGCGCCCACGAGGAGCTTGAACAGTTCAACCACTTCACCAAAAGCTTCCACCCCAACCTTAAGTTCACCTGGACCATCTCTGATGCCTCTCTCTCTTTCCTGGACCCCTCTGTCTCCATCTCCAGCTACCACCTGGAAACTAATATCCTTTTCAAGCCCACCGACTCCCACAGCTACCTAGAATACACCTCCTCCCACCCACCCTCCTGCAAAAATGCCACCCACTATTTCCAATTCCTTTGCCTCTGCTGCATCTGCTCCCAGGATGAGGCATTCCACTCCTGTACATCTTGGATGTCGTTTTTCAAGGACCGCAATATCCCCCGGTCAGCAGTGGAGAACGCCCTTGACCATGTCTCCCGCATTTCCTGCAACTCATCCCTCTCATCCCTCACATCCCCTCCTCACAATAACAACCAAAATAGAATTCCCCTCATCCTCACATACCTCCCCACCAACCTCCGGATCCAACGCATCATCCTCCGACACTTCCGCCATCTGCAATCCGACCCCATTACAAAAGACATTTTTTCCTCCCCACCCTTATATGCTTTCCTGAAGGACCACTCTCTCCGTGGGTCCCTTGACCGCTCCACACTCCCCTCCAGCCCCACAACACCCGGCACTTTTCCCCGCAATTGCAGGAAGTGCAACACCTGCACCAACACCTCCCCCCTCACCCCAGGCCCCAAGAAAACTTTCCACATTAAGCAGAGGTTCACCTGCACATCTGCCAATGTGGTATACTGCATCCACTGTTCCCGTTGTGGCCTCCTCTACATTGGGGAAACCAAGCAGAGGCTTGGGAACCGCTTTGTAGAACACCTCCGCTTGGTTCGCAATAAACAACTGCACCTCCCAGTCGCAAACCATTTCCACTCCCCCTCCCATTCTTTAGATGACATGTCCATCATGGGCCTCCTGCAGTGCCACAACGATGCCACCCGAAGGTTGCAGGAACAGCAACTCATATTCCGCTTAGGAACCCTGCAACCCAATGGTATCAATGTGGACTTCACAAGCTTCAACATCTCTGTTGTCACTGTTATTGTAGTTTCAGACTGGTCACAGGTTGTGTAAACAAGTAATTTTTCAACCTAACTCGCACGATTCCAATGTTGGCTTTGCTTATGTCCCCTTATGTCCATCTCACAACTCACTTTCCTACCTATCTTTGCATCAATTGCAATTGAAGCTATCATACCTTGGGTTCCTTCATCCCAATCATTTACATAAATTGAAATGTTTTGAAGCTCTAGCACTTACCCCTGTGACAAGTCACTTATGGCATCCTGTCTGCCTGAAAAAGACCCGTTCATTCCTATTCTCTGCTTCCTGATAGCCAGTCAGTCGTCTATCCATGCCAATATGTTACACCCTACAGCATAAGCTTTTATTTTCTGCAATAAACTTTGATGTGGGATCTTATCAAATGCCTTCAGAAAATGATATATACATCCATTAGTTTCCCCTTTATCTACAGCACAAGTTACTACTTCAAAGGACTCCAAAAATTAGATAAACATGATTTCTTTATGGAAAAACTAAGTTGGCTCTGCCTGATTACCTTGAATTTATTCAAATATCCTGTTATAACATCAAATCACTTGTAACATTTTCCCAATGACCGATATTAAGCTAACTGGCCTGCATGAGGAAATAGGAGCAAGAGTAGGCCATCCAGCTCATTGAGCCCGCTCCACTATTTAATAAGATTATGACTAATCATTCTGTGGCCTCAGCACCAGTTATGCACATGCTCACCATAACCCTTAATTCCTTCACTGTTCAAAAATCTATCTTTCTTTGCCTTAAAAGTTTTCAATGAGGTAGCTTCATTTGCTTCACTGGGCAGGGAATTCTACAGATACAAAACTCATTGGGTGAAGAAGCTCCGTTTCAACTCAGTACCAAATCTTCTCCCCCTTATTTTGATGCTCTGTACCCAAGTTCTAGTTTTACTTGCCAGTGAAAACAAGTTCCTTGCTTCTATTTTATCTATTCCTCATTCATTTTATGTTTCCGTAAGATCCACCCAATCTTCTAAATTCCATTAAGATTAGTCAGAGTCTACTCAATCTATCCTCATAAGCTAACCCTCTCAACTCCAGAATCAACCTGCTGAACCTCCTCTGCAACACTTCTAGTACCAGTATATCCTTTCTCAGGTAAGCAGACCAAAAGTGTACACAGTACTCCATACGAGGCCTCACCAGTGCTCTATACAGTTGCAGCATAACCTCCCATTTTTAAACTCCATCCTTCTAGCAATGAAGGACAATATTCCATTTGCCTTCTTAATTACCTGCTGCACCTGCAAGCCAATGCTTATTGATTCATGTACAAGGACACCCAGGTCCCTCTGCACAACAGCATGCTGCAATTTTCACCAATTAAATAATCGTCCATCTTGTTGTTATTCATACCAAAATGGATGACCTCACATTTAACAACATTACAGGTCATCTGCCACACCCTTGCCCTCTCACTTGATCTATCTATAGCCCTCTGCAGACTTTCAGTGTCCTTTGCACACTTTGCTCTACCACTTATCTTCACATCATCTGCAAACTGCACTTAGTCCCCAACTGGAATTAATCGATATGAATTGTAGACAATTGTGGCACCAATACTGATCCCTGTGCATACCACTAGCCACCGATTACCAGCCAGAAATACACGCATTTATCCCCACTGTTTGCTTTTTGTTAGTTAACCAATCTTCTATTTGTGCTAATATATTACCCATAACACCATTCACATTTATCTTATGCAGTGGCTTTTTGTGTAGTACCTTGTCGAATTCCTTCAGAAAATCCACATCCACCACATCCACCATTTTCGTGTTGTCAATGAATTCCACGAAATTAGTTAAACATGACCTGACCTTCATGAACCCATGCTGCGTCAGCCCAGTGGGACAATTTCTATCCAAATGTCTCACCACTTCATCCTTGATGAGAGATTCAAGCTTTTTCCCCACTACAGAAATCACACTAATGGGCTGTTAGTTACCCATATTTTGTCTAAGAGTGGCATCACATTTGCTGTTTCCCAATCTCCCAAATCCACCCAGAGTCACTGAACTTTGATAAATTACCACAAAGGCATTTGTTATTTCAGCCGCCGTCACTTTTAGCACACTGGGATGCATTCCATCAGAGCAAGGAGACTTCATTACCTTTAAACTCATTTGCTTGCCCAACAGTACCTCTTTAGTGACAATAATCATTTCTAGGTCCTCACCTGCCATTGCCATCTTGTCATCAATTATTGGCTTTTAATTATCAGTTATTTGTGTCTTCCACGGTGAAAACCAACACAAAATATCTGTTCAAATCCTCAACTATTTCTTCATTTCCCATTATTAAATTCCTTTTCTCACGTTCTACAGGATGAATGTTTAACCTTAGCCATTCTTTCTCATTATATATATTTGTGGCAATTTTTGCTATCTGCTTTCTTTATTCTGAGCTAGCTTACTCTCATAATCTATCTTACCTTTGTCGTTTTTCTCGTGACTCTATTGACCTTTCAAGATTTCCCAATCCCATAGTTTTCAACTAATCTTTGCCACTTTGTATGCTTTAGCTTTCAATTTGATACCTTCCTTTATTTTGTTAGTTATCTCTTTCCTTAGAGTCTTTTCTTTTTCCTGCTCTCTGCCTCCCTCCCTTTTTTAATAGAGGAATGACATGAGCACCTCAATGAATCTTCATTGAACCATGGGTTTTTGGAAAATTAAAACCAAAATGTTAACCATTTCACTAGCTACTCATTCTTAAGACCCTAGGAAGAAATTCATCAGGACCTAGCGACCTTCAACTCACTATTCCAACAGTTTGTTCAGCATGACACCCCTAGTAATCGTGATTTTCTTGAGTGCTTTCCTCCTTTTGAACAGCTATTTCCAGGATGCTACCTGTATTATCTCAAGTGAGGTGTTATAAAGCAGAGGTTGACCACCTCAGCAACCCCCCCCCCCCCGCCCATTACTTAAACCAAAACATCCAGAGAAGCCCATCTTTCCCTATAATCTATTAAGAGAAACGTGATAAGTGATGTAACCTGCCTCTCACACTCAAGCTGTTATAAAGGAGTGGTTAACTGAAATGGGCTCTTTTCACTCATTTGGGGTTGCGAAAGCAGAAACTTCTTTGGCTCTCTCTGACAAGGATACTTGCCAGTAACTGTGAAGTAAGTCTACCTTTGTGATGTAAGTGACATGTCCAACTTTTTCCACACATTCCTCCAGCTTTGGAATTGGATATGAGTCAGAATTAATCAAGCTGTTCCAATAATCTACTCAGAATCATTGAATACCATCAGGTTTGGGAACCAACATGACCAGCAAAGTCCACTTGCTTTGACAAAGCTCAGTGATGTCTTCTTGGAGAATCGCTTCCACTTGCTTCTGTACCTGTGCTGCTTTGAAAGGGTTAAGCCTGTAGGGGAGTTGTCTTATTGGAACAGCATTCCCTACATCGGTCTCATGTACTATGGTATTAGTTATTCCCATTCTATTTCTAAATGTGTGCTCAGAGTGTTGCAACTAGCTTTTCAACTTAGTTCTCTGGGATAGATAGCTCACTATCCTATGCCATGCTTTAAGGACTTCTTCATTATTAAATTTATTCTGAGGCACATAAAAATCCATATCATCTTGATTTGATTCTTTACTCTGAGTGACAGTAATTAATATTTGTTTCTCTGGTTCCCTTTCCCTGTCATGATAAGTTTTCAGCATATTCACATTACATACCTGATCATTTTCTTCCTAACTGGCATCTTTACCAGATAATTCCACTGACTTAACTTCTTCTCAATCTGATAGGGATCTCCTACCACTGGTAACAGCAACAATACTCTATCCCCACAGGCAAACATGTGAATTTTAGATTTATTATCCACTTCTTGTTTCATTAGATGCTGTGTCACCTCCAAAGTTGTCTATCTAATTAACCTACTCTGTTTAATCTTTCCCTCACCTCAGACGCATATTCCAACTATGAGATCTCTGACTTTGGACCTATCAATGTTTCATTTATTAATTTTAAGCCCCTCTTATTTGTGTCTGAATATCAGTTCAAATTGAGTTAAGTGAGTTGATTCATTTGGAGCATCTCTAAGAGCAAAGAACATAAATGGAATACCTTTATCCCAATCATTTGGGTGATTTGGCAATAAAACCTTCAACATTGTCATTAGGGTCTAGTGTCACCTTTCAAATGTTCCCTGAGATTCAGGATGGAATGCACTTGATATAATGTTTTGGATACCTAAACTATCCATTACCTCCTCAAATAATTTGGCAGTAAAATTGGACCCTTGATCTGACTGAATCTCCCTGAGGTCCATAACAGGTAAAGAAAGCAAACAACTCCTCCACAACCGTTTTTGCCTTGACATTTTGTAATGGAATTGCCTCAAGAAAACTGGTAGACACCTCCATTATGGTTAGCAAATATGGATTCACACTTTTGGTTTTAGGGAGGGGACCTACACAATCAATCATAACCTGCGTAAAAGGTTCTTCAAATGTGGGAATTGGAATCAAAAGTGCTGGTTTTATTACTGCCTGTGGCTTTCCTACCATCTGACATGTATGACAGGTACAGCAAAATTCAACCACATCTTTATGTAATCCAGGCCACTAGAAATGCTTCTGTATCTTAGCCTGAATCTTCCTTGCTCCTGGATGAATGCCTACAGGTAATTTGTGTGTAACCCACAATACTTACTGTCTGTATGCTACTGGCAACACAATCTGATGAACTTCCACCCATTTCTCATCTGCACTAACCTACCAAGGTCTCCATTCCTGCCTTAAGATTTTATCCTTAAGGTAACAACATTCTGGAATGCATTCTGATTCCTTTTTGGAGCAGGCTTCATAATATAAATCTTTTATTGTCTTATCTTTTATTTGCAATTCCATTAACCTTTCAGAACTAAACACCTCTGTCTGATCCTCTAGCTGCGTGGTTTTTCCTTTACTATTTCATCAAACAGGCTGTCAGCTAATGGCATGTTGGCTCAGTGGTTAGCGCTGCAGCCTCACAGTGCCAGAGACCTGGGTTCGATTCCAGCCTCAGGTAACAGTCTGTGCGGAGTTTGCACATTCTCCCCGTGTCTGCGTGGGTTTCCTCCAGGTGCTCCGGTTTCCTCCCACAGTCCAAAGATGTACAGGCTAGGTGGATCGGCCGTGCTAAATTGCCCGTAGTGTTCAGGGGAGTGTGGGTTATGGCGGACGGGTCTGGGCGGGATGCTCCAAGGCGTGGTGTGGTCTTGTTGGGCTAAAGGGCCTGTTTCCACACTGTAGGGAATATAATCTAGTAAACTAATCTAATGGGACCTTAACTCCTTCATTTTTCTCATTGGTTTTCCGTTCTTCCTTTAGCTTACAGCTGTGGGATCTTGTCACCATAGTCTGGAAATGTTCCAAGAATTTTTTTTTAATTCCTCAGTTCCCTGGTTTTCTTTTGGAAACTCCAATACAAGGGGCATCACTCCCACCTCTGTTCTGGCTATATCGTTTCCAAGAACAAACTGTATTCCTGGAATATACACTCGTTCAATCACTCCCACTGTTACTTCCCCAGTTTTGACTGGACTTTCTAGCACAATCTTACACACGGGAATATTAATTCTCTCCCCATTTATTCACAGATTATCAGTCTCTCAGGGAACATTTCAGAAGGAGTGCAAATACTTTCATCTCTTACTATTAGAGACTGACCAGCTTCCATATCTCTCAATATCTTAACTTCCTTACCTTCTGCCCCTGTTCTTCCTGAGTAAACTTTATCCACAGAGGTAAAGTCTTTGAAGAGATCAGGCACTGTCTTACATTCCAGCCCAAGACTATGCTGCACATGCTCCTGCAGCTCCTTGACTTCTTTTGGGATTTCCTTCATGACCTCAAATAACCCCATTGGTTTAGACTCTTTTACAATTTCTTTTATCACAGAGCTTTTCTTAACCCAACAGCACTGCAACAGTTTTCACGATTACAGTGGAAACACCTGGGGTCAACTTCTCAAAGGAAATGAAAAAGGCTTCAACATCTTTTTCATTGAATTTTGGTAATGTTTTGACATATTTCTATATATCCCAATGAGACCTTTGGCTACAATGGGTTTGCTCATCATCATTCTCCCCCTCACTAAGTCTACCTTTCTACCTTCAGCTCCATCCTTTTAAATTGACGTCCCTGTCTAATTGTTAACTTCTGTAATTCAAACTCTCTCTTTTGTTAGGCTGGGAACCTTCTTTGTTGTTTCTTTCTCTTCTGCCCTGGCTGTCCTTTCTTTTTCTTAAACTAGGAATCTTCTTTCCCTTTTTTTAATCTTCTACCTCCGATTGTCTGATTTGCAAATTAATTTTTTCAACTCTTGTTTTTTTAACACTTGTTTTTCTGATATACCTAAATGCTTGGCTAACTCCATTACAGCTTCCACTTTCTTCTTATCCCTAGTTTAACCCAATTCTAGACTGTCTACTAATTCTAAAATTTTCTCCTTTTTCTGCCATCTGAACCTTCTTGGCAAATTCAGGAATCATCTTTAACCCCCAAAACTTCTTTAGCAATGTTAAAAGCCATTTCCCCACTTCTCACATAAGTTTTATTTAAAATCTAGGACACTAATCCCCAAGCCTGTTTAAATCTGCTGGGACATTCAACCCCAAATCTGTTCAAATCTGTCAAGATCTGTTCAGATCCGTTCAAATCCCAGACACGAACCAGCAAGATCCCGTCCTGAGTTCCTAATCTGTTATAAAGCAGAGGTCAACCCTCCTCTGATAACTAAAACCAAAACACCCAGACAGGCGTGCCTCAACCTACAATCTGTTAAAAGAAGCATGAAAAGTAGTATAACTTGTCTCTCACTCTCAAGCTATTATAAAGGAGTAGTTAAATGACATAAAATATTTTCACTCAAGTAACAATTCAATTCTCTAACCCTAACATTGAACAAATTAACTGAACTATTAATAAACTGAACAATTCCCCCTTAACTACTAACTATTCCTGAGTAAAACAAAATTTGAATGGCATGCTGTTCCAACAAGTGCAAGTCTCACTTAGATAAACCAAAATAATAAAAACATTAAAATTTTGTCTCTCAAAATTACAATTAGAATTTGTCTTCCAGAATGTTCTCTGCCTTCTCTGCAGATCTTCAGTCAGGAACACCTTTCTCTTGTGTAAGGGATATTAGGTAAGAGTGCCACTATACCTTTTGTTAGGCGATGGTTTCTCCTTAAAGCTGTTGGTTGTTAACTCTATCAGTTGGCAGTTGCTGTCTCACTGACTTTCATATGCCTTCTTCTTTTATACCCTTGATAACATATCAATTTATTATAACAGGATTGATCCTATGTTGTCAACACCAGCAGATATAAATTTTAGTCTCTAAGTGCCTGGTTAAAATTAATTGACTTTTATTCAAAATGGTTGCCTTGCTAACAAAACAAAACTGCTGCCTATATTGCTAACCATACAGCCTTTCATATAAGTGTTTCATTTACAGGAGCTCTCTGTGCACCTGCAACCCACAAGTTGCCTACATGGTTTTTTTAAATCTCTAAGCATAGAAAAAGCCCATCATCCTTTAAAGGGACCATGCACTCTCGCCTCTTGTCATTTTACAAACATCAAATTCTAACATCCTGCCTTTGAATCCTCAAGTACTCTACCCAACTTTGCAACAGAGATGACACAAAATATCAGTTTCAATATCCTTATTGTTGGGATTGTTAGCATTGTTAGGATTAGGAGGAGAGGACACAGTGTATGAATTCAATATGGTCTGAAATGACTGCACAAAGGCTGGTATCCCATTACCAAGTCACCCTTTATTTACATGCACACAGTGTATGGGCTCTGACCAGCCATCCTCAAAGCCAGTCCCAAAACTGAAGATACTTTCTGAATCCCTCGCCATTCACCCTCAAGCTATTATAAAACAGTGGTTAAATGAAATAGTATCAGAGATAATGGGAACTGCAGATGCTGGAGAATTCCAAGATAATAAAATGTGAGGCTGGATGAACACAGCAGGCCAAGCAGCATCTCAGGAGCACAAAAGCTGACGTTTCGGGCCTAGACCCTTCATCAGAGAGGGGGATGGGGAGAGGGAACTGGAATAAATAGGGAGAGAGGGGGAGGCGGACCGAAGATGGAGAGTAAAGAAGATAGGTGGAGACAGTATAGGTGGGGAGGTAGGGAGGGGATAGGTCAGTCCAGGGAAGACGGACAGGTCAAGGAGGTGGGATGAGGTTAGTAGGTAGCTGGGGGTGCGGCTTGGGGTGGGAGGAAGGGATGGGTGAGAGGAAGAACCGGTTAGGGAGGCAGAGACAGGTTGGACTGGTTTTAGGATGCAGTGGGTGGGGGGGAAGAGCTGGGCTGGTTGTGTGGTGCAGTGGGGGGAGGGGACGAACTGGGCTGGTTTAGGGATGCAGTAGGGGAAGGGGAGATTTTGAAACTGGTGAAGTCCACATTGATACCATAACTCATATTCCGCCTGGGAACCCTGCAGCCATATGGTATCAATGTGGACTTCACCAGTTTCAAAATCGCCCCTTCCCCTACTGCATCCCCAAACCAGCCCAGTGCATCCCCTCCCCCCACTGCACCACACAACCAGCCCAGCTCTTCCCCCCCACCCACTGCATCCCAAAACCAGTCCAACCTGTCTCTGCCTCCCTAACCGGTTCTTCCTCTCACCCATCCCTTCCTCCCACCCCAAGCCGCACCCCCATCTACCTACTAACCTCATCCCACCTCCTTGACCTGCCCGTCTTCCCTGGACTGACCTATCCCCTCCCTACCTCCCCACCTATACTGTCTCCACCTATCTTCTTTACTCTCCATCTTCGGTCCGCCTCCCCCTCTCTCCCTATTTATTCCAGTTCCCTCTCCCCATCCCCCTCTCTGATGAAGGGTCTAGGCCCGAAACGTCCGTTAAATGAAATAAGCTCCTTTCACTCACTCTATAATCAACAAGTAACAATTTATTTATCTAACTCTAACAGAGAACAAATTAAATGAACCATTGACAAACTGAACAATTACCCCTTAACTATTAACTATTTCTGAGTAAAACAAAATTAAAATGGTATGTTGTTCCAATAAATACAAGTCCCACTTATATAAACCAAAATAATTTTTAAAAATTAAAACTTATATCCTAGCTGTAATTTTGAGAGACTGTCTTCCAAAATGTTCTCACAGTCAATGAGATCCATCTGGCCCTGGTTCTAATCATTACAGCATACTTTAGCCAAGGTACCAAGGCAGAGAGAATGTTATGCTTCCATTCCCTCCACCTCAGATGCTGAGCAGCAGCAGTGTGTACTATCTATAAAATGTACTACAGAAATTCACTAAAGATCCTTAAACAGCACCTTCCAAACTCACAACCACTTCCCTCTAGAAGGACAGGACCAGGAAATGAATGGGAAAACCACCATTTGCAGGCCCCTCTCCAAACCACTCACCATCTTGACATAGAAATATAATGCCATTTCTTCATTGTTTCTGGGTTTCCGGATCTGAAATCCTGGGTTTCTCTCCCTATGGCATTGTGGACCTACTTACAGCCGGTGGACTACAGCGGTTCAAGAAGGCCATTCACCACCCCTTCTCAAGGGCAACTAGGCACATGCTAGCCAGCGAAACCCAATTTTAAAAAAAACATATAGGCTCCCAAACTGTCAGAGAGCAATGGAGGGGCCGATAATACTTAATGTTTACAATTTACTGAGGTGTGTAAGAATAATAATAGGTTCAGAGCTTTCAACTTTCCCAACATTAATTGGGATAGTCGTAGCATAAAGGATTTAGAGGAGTCAAATTTCTTGAACTGCATTCAAATGATGAACTTTTTGTAACAAAATATAGAATGTCTAACAAAGTCCAGCATAGTGCTGGACCTGATTCTGGGGAATGGAGCCAGACTAAAGTGGTCACTCTTACTGAGATTGTCATGGACAGATGTATCTGCAGTTGGCAGATTGGTAAGGAAGAATTGAGGTAGTTTTTTTTCCTCTTGTTAGTTCGCTCACCACCTGCTGCAGTCGCATTCTAGCAGTTATGTCCTTTAGATTTGACCAGCTCTGTCAGTAATACTGCTGCCAACCCAGTCTTGGTGATGGACATTGAAATCTTCCATCCAGAGTACATTTTGTACCTCTGCCTCCTTCACTGCCTCCTCCAAGTGTTGGTCAACATGGAATAGTGCTGATTCAAAAGCCAAAAAAGGACAGTGCTTTGGAACATGGAAGAGATTTCCTTGCCCATGTCTAACCTGAAGCCATGAGACTTCATGGAGTCCAAAGTCAATGTTGAGGAACTCCCAAGGCAATTCCCTTCTGACTCTATATATCACTGTATTACCATCTCACTGAGGTTTGTCCAGGACATATCCAGGGATGGTGATGGTTGTGTCTTGGACATTGTCTGTGAGGTATAATTCTGTGAGTATGACCGTGTCAGGCAGTTGCTTGACTAGTCTGTGAGACAGTTCTCCCAATTTTGGCACTAGCTCCTGAACATTAGTGAGGAGGGTTTTGCAGGGTTGTGGTGCCTAGTTCGATACCACGAGGTCTGACTAGTTTCATGTCTTTGTTGAGACTTTGTATTGTTTGATACAACTGAGTGGTTTGCTTGGCCTTTTCAGAGGGCAGTTGATAGTCAACCACATAGCTGTGTTTCTGGAGTCACATGTAGGCCAGACCAGGTGTGGATGGCAGTTTCCTTCCCCGAAGGACATTAGTGAGCCAAATGAGCTTTTCTGACAATCAGCAACAGTTTCACGCATTAATAGTCCACCAATAACACCACTGGGCCATACTGCTCCACCCCACCACCCCACTCCCCCACCCCCAATTGGAGGTGATGGTGGTGTTCCCATATATTTGTTGCCTCTGACTTCTGGAAGTTAGAGGTCATAGTTTTGGAAGGCGCTGACTAAGGACCCTTGGTGAATTTCTGCACCATATCTTGTTAATGGTACACATTGGTGCTGCTGTGCACTTGTCTAGAAAAGAATGAATGCTTGTGGATGTGGTGTCAATTAAGCAGACTGCTTTGCCCTAGATGGTGTCAAGCATTTTGAGTGTTGTTGGAGCTGAACCCATCCAGGCAAGTCAGGGGTGATCCATCACACTCCTGACTTGTGTTCCATAGATGATGAGCAGACTTATGGGCACTCATGAGGTGGGTCAAATGCTTCAGTATGCTTAGCCTCATCTTACCTGTTGTTGCAACAACTGTATTTATAAGGGTAGTCCAGTTCAGTTTCAGGTCAATGGTAAGTGCCTAGATGTTAACTGGAGGTTAATGACCAAAGGGAGGTGCTTCTGATCAATTAATCAGATAGTTTTGTTACTCCACACAAAGTCTTGTAATACACTTGCCTCTGTGTAATGTGGGCCATCTGCAGTTACTTAGAACATCCAAATGAGCTTTACAGTGAAATAGATTGATGGATAAAATGAGAAGTTATCAGTGAGTTACAGAGTTCCAAAATGGTAGACATGGAAGGGTGTTATGTTGATGAGTCAGATGCCCTTTATCATTGCTGTTTTAATATTTATATGTAGTCCTTTAGCTTCATCATTTTCCGTCTAGTGGCTTTCTTGTTGTTGCTTTTCTATTTCAGGATTTCACCAGCAACTCCTCATTTTCTCATTTAATGACGCATTGTCATCTACTCACATAATGCTCCCAATTCTCCTGTCACTTTGTTTTCTTGTTACCTTGATAACAGGTCCACTCTTTCATTCCTGCTGCTCAGGTTGAGGTCATCCCATCCAGCAACTGTTGTATTTTTTTTCTTCACAAATGCTGCCAGACCTGCGGAGCTTTTCCAGCAACTTATGTTCCTGTTCTAGATTCACAGTATTCATCATTCTTTCAGTTTTTGTCTTGTAACTTTAAACTCTTGCAACAATTAAGTGGTAAACTCTGAGCACCAGGCCCTGCCCCATGATTGTGTCCTCATATTACACTCAGCAACACAGACGGCCCTATTGTGGATTCTTGCAGAGAAATATAAAATTGAGCAATTATGTGGATTATTTTCAAATATCATTCCGTACATACTATTTTTATGGTGTTATTATTTGTTTAAGCTCTACCTAGACTAGCAGGGTGATTATCTGAGCAATTGAACTGAAACATAATACCTGTCTCTTAGATATGTTTAAAGCTATAGTCGTAAAAAAGCTGTGCCTGTCAGAGAAATAATTCTTAAAAAGAAAGCCAGCGTTTGCAGTGTTTTTTTTTACATCAATCATGTGTCCTTTAGGGACTGAATAAAATGGTGATTTATAATGAGTTTTGGGGTAGCTGAAATTTAGCTTTTAGTGCAATTCAGCAAGAAATATGTTTTCTCCATAATTAATGATCCACTAACAAAATCAAATTTTCAAAATTCCTTTGTTTCAAAGCTGCACTTCCTGCAAATCTGTTAGTGCCTCATTAATTGTGGAGAAAAGAACGCTTCCTCTTATTTCTTCTTTAAAAGAGAAATTCTCGAGAAACCTAAGGTCATAAACAATGGGTCAACTTGTATTTCCAAGATTGCTCCTCCAGGGAGGAGCAACCTTTTTTTTTAACTTAGGTCCCCATCAATCTCACAGATGTTATAAATTGAAACGTTCATGATTTCAGAATATAAAATGTTTGGGTCTTTGATCAGACCTGTTCATGGGTAAGAGCTTTGCCATTTATTTCAATATTGTGCTGAAGTATTCTTTGGACATCTGGTGGCTTAGAAGGGAAACAAAATGTTCACTGAGACCTGGTAAGTTCTGTATTTAACTTACCCTCAGTATCTAAGGGAAGAATCTTTCATTCCTGGAAAACAGAAGGGAAGGTGGCAGGCAGAGAAGATAATTAGCCAAGTTGGTATTGAGGAAGTAAATGAACACCATCCCATCGCCATGTGAATTACAATCCCAGCAGATAGGCCCAAGCTCAACTTTCCTGCTTCACCACAAACCGAGGCCTTGAGTGCTCAAGTAATCATCACTTCAGGTCCCAATCACATCTGGACTGCTTCAGACCAGACAAGAAAAGGTTGACCTTATCCCAGTGGCAAAATAGGATAGGTGATAGCTTTGTGGCATTATTGCCACACCATTAATCCAGAAACTCAGTAAAACAACCTGGGAGCCCAGGTTGGAAACCCGCCACAGCACATAGTGGAATTTAAATTGACTGATTACAATGAAACTATTGTTGATTGTAGGAAAAACACCGATCTGGCTCACGAATGCCTTTCAGGGAAAGAAATCTGCCATCCTCATATGGTCTGAAATACATGTGGCTCCAGAACCACAGTAATTGTGGTTGACTCTGGACTGCCCCCTGAAATGGCCTAGCAAGCCACTCAGTTATATTAATCACAGAACCCTGAAATTCCCTATCTAAGGGCATTATGGGCCAACCTAGACCACATGGACTACAAGTGGTTCAAGAAGACAACACGCTCAAGGGAAACTAGGGGCAGGCTATAAATGCTGGCCAGCCAGCATGCCAACTGTGCACAAATGAAATTTTTAAAAGATGGCCATTTTGGGGTTAGGAAAATTCCTCTTCCTGTGACCTCCAATTCCAAAATTCCCCACCAACAGCCCCACTGGATGATGCCTACTTCTCGTCATTGTGATTCCCCCATCTTCTGAGCCCTTAACAGGAGTCATGGTCTCTGCCATAATGTTGCTAAGTAATGGAGCTGTTCACCCTCTGATTGGACAGTGGCTCCAGGTGAGTGGGACTTCATTGTCAGAGGTCCTAATTCTAGCTGAAAGCCAATCCCGTTGCCTGATTGCAGGAAAATAGGCTGCAGTTGTTGTCTTGGAAATATTATCTCCTTCGACAGAAAAATTCCAAGCTAAGATAAAAGATCGCCATTAGTTGTTTTGAAGGGTGGTGCAACTGACCTCCAAGTTCCGGTTCCAGAGAAGGGACAAATCAACGAATATTTCTGTTCCTGACCATTTTTCAATAACTCCTTCTCAAAAATGAGTAATGGGAACATGAAGAGTCAGACTAAGTTTGACATGCAATCTTAAAATACTGAAATAGTCTGTTGACAGCAACAACAGCTTGTATTTTGATGTCATATTTAACTTAATAAACATTTCAAGCATGAATGAGAAAGCAAAACCGTGAGCATCCTGAAAATCCGAAATAAAAACAAGTAGTGCTGTAATATTCAAGATAATAAAATGTGAGGCTGGATGAACACAGCAGGCCCAGCAGCATCTCAGGCGCACAAAAGCTGACGTTTCGGGCCTAGACCCTTCATCAGAGAGGGGGATGGGGTGAGGGTTCTGGAATAAATAGGGAGAGAGGGGGAGGCGGACCGAAGATGGAGAGAAAAGAAGATAGGTGGAGAGGAGAGTATAGGTGGGCGGTAGGGAGGGGATAGGGCAGTCCAGGGAAGACGGGCAAGTCAAGGAGGTGGGATGAGGTTAGTAGGTAGGAGATGGAGGTGCGGCTTGGGGTGGGAGGAAGGGATGGGTGAGAGGAAGAACAGGTTAGGGAGGCAGAGACAGGTTGGACTGGTTTTGGGATGCAGTGGGTGGAGGGGAAGAGCTGGGCTGGTTGTGTGGTGCAGTGGGGGAGGGGACAAACTGGGCTGATTTTGGGATGCGGTGGGGGAAGGGGAGATTTTGAAGCTGGTGAAGTCCACATTGATACCATTGGGCTGCAGGGTTCCCAAGCGGAATATGAGTTGCTGTTCCTGCAACCTTCGGGTGGCATCATTGTGGCACTGCAGGAGGCCCATGACGGACATGTCATCTAAAGAATGGGAGGGGGAGTGGAAATGGTTAGCGACTGGGAGGTGCAGTTGTTTATTGCGAACCGAGCGGAGGTATTCTGCAAAGCAGACCCCAAGCCTCCGCTTAGTTTCCCCAATGTAGAGGAGGCCACACCGGGTACAATGGATACAAGGGTCCCCCTCATTCTCACAATCCCTCACACCCCGCCTCTGCCACAACTGCCCAAAGAGGATCCCACTCATTCTCACAATCCCTCACACCCCGCCCCTGCCACAACCGCCCAAAGAGGATCCCACTCATTCTCACAATCCCTCACACCCCGCCCCTGCAAATACCAACCTCATTGTTCAACACATGTAATGCAGGTGTAGTTTTCAGGAGTCTAATGTAAGGATCCCCATGAGAACAGCTGGAATACTGTGGAGAAATTAAAATACTATGGAGAATTCCAAAGGGCTGTGGCTCAGCTGGGTTGATCTGTAAAGAATAGAATCATGGAGTCATAGAGTCATACAGCACAGAAAGAGATCCTTCAGTCCAACTAGTCCATGTCAAACATAATCCCAAACTAAACTAGTCCCACTTGCCCGCTCCTGGCCAATATCCCTCCAGATCTTTCCTATTCCTATGTCCAACCAAATGTCTCTCAAATGTTGTAATTGTACCTGCATCCACCACTTTATCAGGAAGTTCATTCCATACACAAACTACCCTCTGTCTAAAAAATTTGCCTCTTACTTCTTTTCTTAAATCTTTCTCATCTCACCTTTAAAATCTGCCCCCTCATCTTGAAATTCCCCATTTAAGGGAAAAGACAACTACCTCTCATTATTTTATAAACCTCCATGAGGTCATCTCTCAATCTCATACGCTCCAGTGACAAAACTCCCAGTACATCCAGCCTTTCTTGATAACTCAAACCTTCCATACCCAGCAGCATCCTGGTAAATCTATTCTGAACCCTCTCCAGCTTGTGAATATCCTTCCCATTACAGAGCGACCAGAACTGGACGCAGTATTGCGGAAGTGAATTAACCTTCAAAATTTCTTAAAACAATGAACTCCTTGGAGGAAACAGCAAGTAAAATTGAATTCATATTGTAAGCAATAAGGAATTACAGTTTTTTAATTAATTTTGCTGACTTTGTTGAATGCTTAAAAATAATAGTGTTTTGCTGCAGTTGCATGGGGTCTTCTATACAAATCTATACAAATTGTGCAGAATATTTATATAATTTGAGGGTGAAGGTAAAAGGGACCAAGGTGGGAAAGTGCAATTATTGTGGTGCAGTATAAATACTGTCATAGACTTTGTCCTGGTTACTGTGAGAATCCTGAGGTGCCATGGGCATTGTTAAATCTTAACTGTGCCTTTTAAAGGAACCAAAAAATGAATGCAGATATAAATTCATTCACTGTTTGGCAAAATCCTTTCCAGTGCCCAATGGAATGTTGTACCTGTGGAGTCTCAGGGAAACATCAAACAGAGAGAGAAATGTAACAGGAAGAAATAACAAGGGGGTGACCATCTCCTGCCTCTCAGCAGAAAACTTTGGCTTTCCTGAAAGATACAAAATGAAAGTTAAAAACTGACTGCTACACTAGTCTGCATGCATTTATGGACTGACGACGAAATGGGTGGACTAATACGCTGTGAGGGCCACAACACTGAGCAGCCATTTAAATATCCCTGTACTGCAGGTTGAAAAAAAGGAAAAACCCTTTCCCTATCTGAGTCCTACCAGTCAGCCACTGCCCATAGGATTCAGGGAGACATTAGGGGCAAATAGTTTACACAGAGGGTGGTTTGCATGTGAAATGATCTTCCTGAGGAAATGGTGGATGTGGGCAGAATTCTAACATTTGAAAGACATTTGGATAAGAACATGAATAGGAAAGGTTTGGAAGGATATGGACCAGGAGCAGGTATGTTGGGCTAATTTAGTTTGGGATTATATTTTGCATGGACTTGTTGGGCTGAAGGGTCTGTTTTCACTCTGTTTGATTCTATGACTCTATGGCAAAAGAGTTTCAATCTTCAAAGCCAGAAATTTCAGAACGACTGTTTAACTGCTGACGTCAATGATACTGGGAACGTGCGCTGCAATAGCTATGATGTTGAACTATCTGATCTTCCTGAATAATTCAGAGACTGATGTGTATTTTTAATTGTTTGTCTTCTTACTCTGATCTCTTATTTATAAACTGCATGTGTTTTGTTTTACATCTATCTATGTTTTGCTTACAATTTGTTGTTGTGTTTATTCACTAATGAACTCACTCTTTTTATTAACTCAGGAAAGCCTGCTTTTATCCACAAGAAAAGGAATCCTTTAAACAATTACATTTGTTGCACTCAACCAAGTGGGTGGGTAAATAACTGACGGACACTTTCCTTTAGAAGCCTCCTTATCATGAGCTCAGCAGTTTGAGATATCCCATCTGAAACCATAACAAATTGGGGAACTTCACCCCGAAGACTGGTCAGAACAAATATTTAAGCTGAATGATGTGTTTCTGTGTCATAGATTCTATGTAAATCCACAAGTAGACCCATGTTCCTTGAATCTTTTTGTGTAAGGAGCCCTATTTCAGGTGAAATAGTAATCCCGCGCAACTGAAATGCAATTCTATATTACTATCCATAACATGAAAGAGCAGAATGTAAAGAGCTTTGGCAGTGATTTTAAGGGATCAGTTATTTATGGAAAGCAAAAATGCAAATGCAGGAAGCAAGGGAGCTAAATGTTAGTGTTGGTCTTTATTGCTCGAAGATTTGAGTACAGTTGTTCATAAGTCTTGCTGTAATTGTGTAGAGCCTTAGTGAGACCATGCCTGGATTATTGTGTACACTGTTGGACTCATTACCTAATCCCACTCAGGAAACTCATATTCTAAGAGGTCCACCTGGCTGACCTTGTTACAATCACTATAATGTGCAAGTAGATAAGATTAGTTTAGAATTACATTATGGTGGGGACAGACATGGTTGGCCAAAGGGCCTATTCCCATGTTGTACTGTATGAGTAAGCCTCCACGGCCCTCGGGGCAGAAAATTCCAAAGATTAATCACATTCTCGTTGAAATGGTTCCTCATCTCAGTCCTATATGACTTACCCCTTATCGTGAGTCTGCATCACCCATTCTAGACACTCAGCCAAGGGAAACTACCTTCCTTCATCTGTGCTGTTGTGCCCTTGTAATAGTTTAGTATGTTTAGAGTCATAAAGCACAGAAACAGACGCTTTGTTCCAACTCATTCACGCCAACCAGGGTTCCAAACTAAATTAATCCCACATGCCTGTGTTTGGCCCTTATCCCTGTAAAGCTTTTGAATGAGCTCACCTTTCATTCTTCTAATATCTAGAGAATAAATGCTTTGAATAATTAATCTTTCTTCACAGGACAATCACTTAAGGAATTAGTTTGGTGAATCTTCATAGCACTCCCTCTATGGTAAGCATATCTTCCCACAGATAATGAAGCCAAACTGCATGCAATAGTGCTGGTGTGGTCTCACCAAGGCTCTATATAATTGTGATAAGACATCTTTACTCCTACTCTCAAATTCTCTTATGACAAAGGACAACATAATATCTTCCTTAATTGTTTCCTGTACATGCAAGTTAATTTTCAGTTCATCATGAATAAAAACACACAAGTCCCTTTGAAGTTCAACACTCCCTAGCCGCTCTCCATTTAAGAAACACTCTTTATATCCTTTTCTAACAGGATCTGAAAATGAAGGGCATGATGGGCAGCTAGAACTCCCAGGAAACTGATGCTTCAGATGGGAGAGAGAGGGAGGTAAAAGGTGTGGAGGAGTTGCGTTACTGGTTAAAGATGATATCACAGCTGTACTGAAGGAGGGCACCATGGAGGACTCTAGCAGTGAGGCAATATGGGCAGAACTCCGAATTAGGAAGGATGTAGTAACAATGTTGGGGCTGTACTATAGGCCTCCCAACAGCGAGCGTGAGATAGAGGTACAAATATGTAAACAGATTATGGAAAGGTGTAGGAGCAACAGGGTCGTGGTGATGGGAGATTTTAATTTTCCCAACTGTGACTGAGATTCACTTACTGTTAGGAGTCAAGATGGAGCAGAATTCATAAGGACCATCCAGGAGTGTTTTCTAAAGCAGCATTTATGTAGTCCAAGATAACAAAGTGTGTAGCTGGATGAACACAGCAGGTCAAGCAGCATCTTAGGAGCACAAAAACTGACGTTTTGGGCCGAGACCCTTCTTCAGAAAAGTGGATGGGGAGAGGGTTCTGAAATAAATAGGGAGACAGTGGGAGGCAAATCAAAGGTGGATCGAGGAGAAGATAGGTGGAGAGGAGACAGATGAATTAAAAAGACGGGGATGGAGCTTGTGGAGGTGACTGTAGGTGAGGAGGTAGGGAGGGGATATGTCAGTCCGGGGAGGATGGACAGGTCAAGGGGGCCAGAAGAGGTTAGTAGGTAGGAAATGGAGGTGTGACTTGAGGTGAGAGGAGGCGATAGGCGAACAGATTAGGGAGGTGGGGATGAGCTGGGCTGGTTTTGGGATGCAGTAGGGGGAGGGCAGATTTTGAAGCTTGTGAAGTCCACATTGATACCATTGGGCTGCAGGGTTCCCAAGCAGAATATGAGTTGCTGTTCCTGCAACCTTCGGGTGGCATCATTGTGGCACTGCAGGAGGCCCAGGTTGGACATGTCGTCTAAGGAATTCTGCATGGGAACCCTGCAACCCAATGGTATCAATGTGGATTTCACAAGCTTCAAAATCTCCCCTCCCCCCACTGCATCCCAAAACCAGCCCAGCTCATCCCCACCTCCCTAATCTGTTCTTCCTCTCACCTATCCCCTCCTCCCACCTCAAGCCGCACCTCCGTTTCCTACCTACCGTCATCCAACCCCCTTGGCCTGTCCATCCTCCCCATACTGACCTATCCCCTCCCAAGCTCACCATCAACACTCACCTTTACTGGCTCCATCCCCGCCCCTTTAACTTGTCTGTCTCCTCTCCACCTATCTTCTCCTCTATCTATCTTCGATCCATCTCCTCCTCTCTCCCTATTTATTTCAGAATCCTCTCTCCATCCCCCTTTTCTGATGAGGGGTCTAGGCCCGAAACATCAGCTTTTGTGCTCCTAAGGTGCTGCTTGACCTGCTGTGTTCATCCAGCTCCACATTTTGTTATCTCGGATTCTCCAGCATCTGCAGTTCCCATTATCTCTATGTATGTAGTTCAAGTCAGGAAGGGGCCATGCTGGACCTAATGTTGGGGAATGAGCCCAGCCAGGTAGTTGAAATTACAGTAGGGGGCTACTTTGGAAATAGTGACCGTAATTCTGTAAGTTTTACAATACTCATGGACAAGGACGAGAATGGTCCTAAAGGAAGACTACTAAACTGAGGGAAGGCCAACTATACCAAAATTTGGCAGGATCTGGGGAATGTAGATTGGGAGAAATTGCTTCAAGGTGAATCCACATTTGATATGTGGGAGGCTTTTAAAGAGAGGTTGCTTAGCGTGCAGAAGAGACATGTTCCTGTGAAAATGAGGGATAGAAATGGCATGATTAGGGAACCATGGATGACAGGTGAAATTGTGAGACTGGCAAAGAGGAAAAAGGAAGCATACATAAGGTTTAGGCGATTGAAAACAGACGAAGCTTCAGAAGAATATTGGGAAAGTAGGGCCAATCCGAAATGAGGAATTAAGAGGGCTAAAAGCGGTCATGAAATATCTTTAGCAAACAGGGTTAAGGAAAACCCCAAAGCCTTTTATTCATATATAAAGAGCAAGAGAGTAACTAGAGAAAGGATTGGCCTACTTTAGGACAAAGAAGGAAAATTATGCATTGAGTCAGAGAAAATGGTTGACATTCTTAATGAGTACTTGGCGTCGGTATTCACCAAGGAGAGGGGCATGATGGATGTTGAGGTTAGGGATAGTTTTTTGATTACTCTAGGTCAAGTTGGCATAAGGAAGGAAGAAGTGTTGGGTATTCTAAAAGGCATTAGTGTGGACAAGTCCCCAGGTCCGGATGGGATCTATCCCAGCTTCTTGAAGGAAGTGAGAGAGGAAATAGCCGGGGCCTTAATAGATATCTTTGCAGCATTCTTAGACACGGGTGAGGTTCCCGGAGGACTAGAGACTTGCTAATGTTGTCCCCTTGTTTAAGAAGAGTAGCAGGGATAATCCAGGTAATTATCGACCAGTGAGGCTGATGTCAGTGTTTGGGAAGCTACTAGAGAAGATACTGAGGGATAGGAACAATTCCCATTTGGAAGAAAATGGACTTATCAGTGATAGACAACATGGTTTTGTGCAGGGAAGGTCATGTCTTACCAATTTAATAGAATTCTTTGAGGACATGACAAAGTTGATTGATGAGGGAAAGGCTGTAGATGTCATATACATGGACTTCAGTAAGGCATTTGATAAGGTTCCCCATGGCAGGCTAATGGAGAACGTGAAGTCACATGGGGTCCAGGGTGTGCTAGCTAGATGGATAAAAAACTGGCTAGGCAACAGGAGACAGAGAGTAGTAGTGGAAGGGGGTTTCTCAAATTGGAGACCTGTGACCAGTGGTGTTCCACGGGGATCTGTGCTGGGACCACTGTTGTTTGTGATATATGTAAATGATCTGGAGGAAGGTATAGATGGTCTGATCAGCAAGTTTGCAGTTGACACTAAGATTGGTGATGTAGCAGATAGTGAAGGGGACTGTCAGAGAATGCAGCAGAATATAGATAGATTGGAGAGTTGGGAAGATAAATGGCAGATGGAGTTCAATCCAGGCAAATGCGAGGTGATGGATTTTGGAACATCTAACTCAAGAGCAAACTATACAGTAAATGGAAAAGTCCTGGGGAAAATTGATGAACAGAGAGATCTGGGTGTTTAGGTCCATTGTTCCCTGAAGCTGGCAATGCAGGTCAATAGGGTGATCAAGAAGGCATACGGCATGCTTTCCTTCATCGGACAGGGTACTGAGTACAAGAGTTGGCAGGTCATGTTGTAGTTGTATAGGACTTTGTTTCGGCCACATTTGGAGTACTGTGTGCAGTTCTGGCCGCCACATTACCAAAAGGATGTGGACGCTTTGGAGAGGGTGCAGAGGAAGTTCACCAGGATGTTGCCTGGTATGGAGGGCGCTAGCTATGAAGAAAGGTTGAGTAGATTAGGATTATTTTCATTAGAAAGACGGAGATTGAGGGGAGAACCTGATTGAGGTCTACAAAATCATGAGGGGTATCGAAAAGATGGATAGCAAGAAGCTTTTTCCCAGAGTGGGGGACTCAGTTTCTAGGGGTCATGAGTTCAAAGTGAGAGGAGGAAAGTTTAAGGGAGATATGCGTGGAAAGCTCTTTACGCAGAGGGTGGTGGGTGCCTGGAACGCGTTGCCAGCAGAGGTGGTAGATGCAGACATGTTAGCATCTTTTAAGATGTATCTGGACAGGCACATGGATGGGCAGAGAGCAAAGGGATTCAGACGCTTAGAAATTAGATGACAGGTTTAGACAGAGGATCTCAATTGGCGCAGGCTTGGAGGGCCAAAGGGCCTGTTCCTGTGCTGTAATTTTCTTTGTTCTTTGTATCACCTCGCATTGCTCCACTTCTGACAACTTTTTGCCTATTAATATTTCTTCTCCAAATCCCCTTGTGGCCTGCTTGCATCCTCCTCACAATTCATATCTCAAGCGTGATTCCTGTCACTTGCATACTTGGAAAGATTATATTTGATTCCTCCTTTCAAATTATTCATATAGGTTGTGAATAGTTGATATTAAACTTTGTGTACCCCATTAGTCACAGGCTGCCAACCTGAACACAGCCCATTTATTCCTACATTCTGTTTTCTGTCCATAACCCAATTCTCAATCCATATTCCCCTCAGTCACTAAAGTCTAATTTTGCTTACATAACCTGATCAAAATCTTCCTGGAAGTCAAATATATCATAACCACTGGCTTCTCTTTATTCAGCTCATTGCATCCTCAAAAGCTGACAGGTTTGTTTCCTTTCAGTTGAGTAAGGCCAAGCCTATCATTGTTTTCTGTGCCCTATATGTTACATCCTTTATTATAGATGTGAGCATTTTTACTACAATTAATGTTTTGCTTTATTTAGGGTGTAAAATGGGTTGAATACATTTTTTATATTGAAGGCTTAAATGCTTGAATCATCCATAGACCAGCATATTGGTCCTTGTTTTTAGGCATCCTAAGTAGCATTAGACAGATTTACATTGTCATTATGGATGCCCACTCAAAGTGGCTGGACGTGCTGAGAGTTCATTTGTCAGACACTGAGATGATGATGGAAAACTGCGCACATCTTTTGCAATACACAGACTACCAATAGTGTTGACCTCAGACAACAGGCCATCATTTGCCAGCAGGGAATTTCAGCATTTCCTAAAGTTGAATGATATTCAACATATAGGGGCAGTTCCATACCTTCCATCATCCAATGGTCTGGCATAAACAGCAGTCCAAACTTTGAAGGCAGACTTAAAGAAAACAGTCTATATCTTCACTAGATACCAAACCGTCCCAGTTCCTATTTGATCAGAGGACCACTCCTCACGCAACTACTGGAATAGATCCAGCAGAGTTGTTAATAGGGAGAAGACTCTGCACCAAGTTAAATCTGATCTTCCCTGACCTGGGGGGTGAGATGAAACAGCTTCAGGAACTCCAGCACAGGACACTAGACACCTCTAAGTAAGAGAGACAGTTTATTTACTTCACGGGACAAAGAAACCACAGGAATGGCTCTGCATGGGTACGAGGCATGGTCGACCCAAGTTCAGGTCCAGTGATGTATTACGTTTAGGTAGGTGCAATGGTCCCGAGCAAGCCCATGGACTATATGAAAGCTGCAAACTCGCAAACAGAGTGGGAGCTAAATGTGCCAGGCTCCTCAACTGCCTTTCCAACTGTTCCAGAACCTGTGGGTTCTCCCTCTCCATCAAGTGGGTGATTTGGTGACAGGCTACCAGTTTCTGTGAAGTTATTTCACACATGGTCCCTGCCTGCTCATGTGTCTGTCTAAATGCATCTCAAACATTGTTATTCTATCTGTTTCTACCACCTTCCCTGGTAGCGCATTCCAGGTACCTATCACCCACTGTGTAAAACTTTTGCCTTTAAGTTTTCCCCTTCTCACCTTAAACCTATGCCCCCAAGGTATTTGACATTTCTACCCTGGGAGAAAGACTCCAAATATCCACCCCATCTGACACTTATATAGTTTTATATATTTCTAACAGGTCACCACTCAGCCTCTGGCACACTAGCAAAAACAATCCAAGTTTTTCCAACGTCACCTCATAGCTAATACACTGTAATGCAGGTAACATCCTGGTAAACCTCTTCTGCACCCTCTCTGAAGCCTCCACATCCTTCTGTAGTGTTGTGTCCAGAACTGCACATGGTATTCCAAACGTGATCTAGCTAAATTTATTAAATATATTCAAAACTGTGGGGGAGAAACTACAGGGAAAGTGCAGGAAAATCTAGAAGAATTTCTTGCAAGATCCCATTGAATGACAGAACAGGCTTGACAGGGTGAATGACCTGCTTCTAACCCTATTTCCAATGTTCTTATGTAATATATACTAATTTCAATTCCAGTGTGAACAAATACTTTTTACTTAATGTCACCTCAGGCAGATCAGGCCTACGCTATTTGAAGGAGTATGAGTGATAATGTTCGTAACCATTAGGGACCCTCTCGTCTCCTGTTAAAAGCATGCAAGTACCATAAATATCATTGGCCGCCTTCAGAATTAAAAGCTGACAATAATCTTCTGCTAGAATTAACCTATGAACAGATAAAAAGCATTAAGTGAAATAACTTAGCAACTACCATTTCCAATAACAGATTTATATAAATCACCAAGTAGTACATAGAATGCGCCACCACTTGAACTAGAATGTAAATCACTGCTCTCATAATTATCTACAACACCATATAATTTGAAGGGTTTCGTTGGCCGGTGTAGGTTTTCAGCCAGATTGACAATGAGTAATCTGAGCAGCAGTTTCAATGCTATCATGGGGCCCCAGCATTCTTCAGTGAACATCCTGGAAAGTTTACCTAGCTGCCACATCCTGGAAAATGAGTGATTTGTTAAACTTGGGACAAGACAAAAAAAATCTCAAGAAACTTTGCCTGAACTGTCCCCGCTGATGGGAGAGTGTCAAACATAGCTCCACTACGTGCAAAAGGAAGGAGGGTGGAAACAATACTTTACAGACCAACAACAAAATAAGAGTATAATACTGCAGATGTTAGAAATCTGAAATAAAAACAGAAAGTGCTGGCAAAATTCAGCAGGTTTTGCAACATCTGGCAGAGACAGAGACAGATTTAAAATTCTGAGTCTGATAGGACTCTTCTTATTTACTTATTTCTGGATTTTTGTTGAGTCCATTCTTTTAAACTACTACTGCTCACTTTGCTTTTGTTCCTGTTACACCTGTGGTCTCTATTCCTGGCCCCACTGAACGTTTGAACTTTTCCCTGATCTTCTTTCTGTCTATTAGCGTTTTTGCACATTTCTTAACAGCATAAGACCCATCAAATTTTCACTTCTCTGAAAAGTCATGTTGGGCTCAAAATATTAACTGTTTCTCTCTCCATAAATGCTGCCAGATCTGCTGAGTTTCTCCAGCATTTTCTGATTTTATTTCCTCACTTCATGTCTGGCTTTCTTGAAGACAAATCATAATTGATCACATTGGTTTGTCAACAAGTCCATTGTGGTTGAATTACAGATATTTTTAATCAAACTGGTCTGACGCTATTACACACCTCTAGAGCAACTTGGACTTGGACTGAAATAAAAACAGAATACTGTGGATGCTGGTAATCTGAAATAAGCAAGGAATACTGGAGAAACTCAGCAGGTCAGGCAGAAACTGTGGAGAGTGAAACAGAGTTTACATTTTGAGTCCAGCATGAGTCTAGTTGGATTTTGGTCCTTTCATCTCAAATAGTTCCTTTGCTCTAATAAGCTTAATAGTTTTGTGACCATTACAGTGGAGAAAATAGTTTCTCCAGAAATGTTAGGCATCTACACTACAGCATGACTCAATGTAGTTTCTAGAATTTCTATACATGAATTAATATGACAAAAAATTGTACAAATAATTCGGCTCTTTCCTCTCCTAATTAATGTGTGATCCGTATAATTTTTATGTAAAGAACAAATCTCTATACACAGTACATGCAAACAATTTAAGCCTACACTGACAGCTCATTGTGTAAGCCATGGCAGAAATATATGAAGGAGACAATCAAAAACGTTTCTTGGGCACTGTGAGCCTGTATAGTGAGGATTTTGCAGCATTTGGGTACTTGATCGTAACATTAGTATCAATTCACAAACAATCAAATGATATTGTCACCTTGTTTTCTTTTGAGGGTTCAAATGAGCGCATAACTGAATAACCAGTGTTTGAGGCATAAACAAACAGATTATTGTAGGTGTTTTGGGCCATATGCATCAGATTTGAAGTGAAGCTCAATCATTTCTGATCTGACTGTAGTCAGGCTTACAGGTGTAATATTTCAGATACCAGTGTCCAGAATTGGACATCAAGAAAATTCAGTTGTCACAGGAGAACATGTGTAAATCAATCTTTGTGCAATGGCTCTTCAAAACTGCTATGCAAACCAGAAAGTAAGGAGGCATGGGATTCAGGGAAATTTGGCTGTCTGGCTACAGAATTGGAAGACAGATGGTGGTAGTAGATGGAAAGTATTCAGCCTGGAGCTCAGTGACCAGTGGTGTTCCAAAGGGATCTGTTCTGGGACCTCTCCTCCTTGTGATGAGGAAGTGGAAGGGTGAGTTAGTAAGTTTGCTGATGACACAAAGGTTGGTGGAGTTGTGGGTAGTATGGAGGGCTGTTGTAGGTTGCAATGGGACATTGACAGGGTGCAGAGCTGGGCAAAGAAGTGGCAGATGGAATTCGAGCCAGAAAAGTGTGAAGTGATTCATTCCGGAAGGTTGAATTTGAATGTAGAATGCATGGTTAATGGCAGGATTCTTGGCAGTGTGGAGGAACAGAGGGATCTTGGGGTCCACATCCATAGATCCCTCAACGTTGCCACCCAAGTTGATAGGAGACGATGGGAACTGCAGATGCTGGAGAATCCGAGATAACAAAGTGTGGAGCTGGATGAACACAGCAGGCCAAGCAGCATCTTAGGGGCACAAAAACTGACGTTTCGGGCCTAGACCCTTCATCGGGTCTAGACCAGAAACATCAGCTTCTGTGCTCCTAAGATGCTGCTTGGCCTGCTCTGTTCATCCAGCTCTACATGTTGCCACCCAAGTTGATAGGGTTGTTAAAAAGGTGTATGGTGTGTTGGCTTTCATTGGCAGGGGGGTTGAGTTTAGGAGCCGCGAGGTTATGTTGCAGCTCTATAAAACTCTGGTTAAACCACTCTTGGAATATTGTGTTCAGTTCTGGCCGCCTCATTATTGGAAAGATGTGGAAACTTTAGAGACAGTGCAGAGCAGATTTGCCAGGATGCTGACTGGTCTGGACAGCAGATCTTAAGGGGAAAGATTGAGGGAGCTAGGGCTTTTCTCATTGGAGCGAAGAAGGATGAGAGGTGACTTGATGGAAGTGTTCAAGATGTTGAGAGGGGTAGAAAGAGTGGAAAGCCAGGCGCTTTTTCCCAGGGTGGAAATGACTATCACGAGGGAGCGTAATTTTAAGGCGATTGGAGGAAGATACAGGGCGATGTCAGAGGTAAGTTCTTTACACAGAGAGTGGTGGGTGCATGGGATGCACTGCCAGTGGTGGTAGTAGAGTCACAAATATTAGGGGCATTTAAGGTACTCTTGGATTGGCTCCTGGACGATAGTAAAATGTAGGGTATGCAGATTAGTTTGATATTAGAGTAGTATAACAAGTCGACACAACATTGTAGGCTGGACTATCCTACATTCTATGTTTTAAACTATCTGTGTTACCGTAGCTCCAAATACAAGAGCAATCGTCAGCTTTTGTGCTCCTGAGATGCTGCTTGGCCTGCTGTGTTCATCCAGCCTCACATTTTATTATCACAGAGGAGATCTCCTGCAATGTACTGACTCAGAATGGAGCAAAGTTAAGAACAAAATTTTAGTCACAGCCTAAGTCATCTAGCTGGTGTTTTAACAGCATTTTAAAAAGGAGCTTTTAATTATTTTTTATTTCTTCTCCTGCACTGCACACCTCTTTACTTTGGAAGCATTCTTCTGGTACCGAAATAAGTCTGATTAAAAATTGATAAACTTCCATGATTGCATTATCTTTGACATATTTTGCATGTAATACATAAATACTGGCCAGATTGCTTCAAACTTTCAAGTTTAAAGAAGGAAAAATCAGTGGCAGTTCCATTCTTCACTCAGACTCCAATTGTTTATGATGATTACCATTTGGTCTGGATAATTTTATGTTCTGGTGTACATGAGAATGGGAGGAAATTTTGATGCAAATTGCCTTTGGCAAAACAATGTCCTTGTTGCATAAAATTACCTCGGATTGCTGACTGTCCCTTCACAAGAGACACATGCCCGTTCCTTTTTTTAACGCCAGTTACCAGTCTTGAAATTTCAACGGCTCATTCGGCTGAATTTTATCTGTGGGCTTCGGGACACCAACGTCAAAATCCTCGGCTCACATGCTGCACTGTTTCAATCTTCACGGAGAGAGTCTCTTAATTGGCCAGCTCCATGTCCTCCGTCTTAAGAAGGGCAGTGAGAGGCATCCAGTTCTGCTAGCCTCATCAGACAGCTGGCATTTCGAGTAATCAGGAACTCCAAAGGGTTAAATGCTCAGTGATTAGGGACTCAACACCATGCCCAAAGCTGCCTGTGTTGTCTTGGCAGCCTACATATGTGAAGTTGATCCAATTCACTGGTAGGAAAACACCAACAAGGCTACAGAAGCACCCATAATTTTCACCTTTTCACTATCCTTGCAGAGAGCACTCGAAGCACTCCCAGGAACAAATTAGTTTAATAAATATTTACATCATCATTAACCACAGGTGATGTCCCAGAAGACTGGAGGGTAGCAAATGTTGTGCCCTTATTCAAGGAGGGCTGCTTGGAAAAAACCAGTGAATTATAGACCAGTACGCTTAACATTTGTGATAGGTAAGTTAATTGAGAAGATTCTGAGGGATAATATATACATGCATTTGGAAAAACAGTGTTTGATTAGGAGTAGTCAGCATGGCTTTGTGCATGGGAGATCATGCCTCACAAATTTGTTAGAGTACATTGTTGAAGTGACCAGGAAGGTTGATGAGGGCAGGATGGTAGACATGGTCTATATGGGTTTCAGTAAGGCCTTTGATAAGGTTCCATATGGTAGGCTGCTCTGGAAGTTAGATCACATGGAATCCAGGAAGAGCTGGCAAATTGGATACACAATTGGCTTGATGGTAGCAAGCAGAGGATAATATGGAAGGATGCTTGTCACAACTGAGCCTGTGACACGTGGTGTGCCTCAGGGGCCAGTGCTGGGCCCATTGCTGTTTGTTATCCATATCAATGATTTGAATGAGAATGTACAAGGCATGCTTAGTCAGTCTGTGGATTACAATAAAATAGGCAGTATTGATGACAGTGTGGAATTTTACCAGAAATTACAGCAGGAGCTTGATGAGCTGGGGAAGTAGGCCGAGAAATGGCAAATGAAGTTTAACATAAATAAGTATGAGGTGATGCATTTTGTAAAGTCAAGACCGGGTAGAAGTTTCATGGTGAATGGCAGAGACTTAAGGAGTGTGGTGGAAAAGAGGGGCTTAGAGTTCAGCAGCAGGGTTCTCTGAAAGTGGATTCACAGTAGACAGGGCAGTGAAGAAGGCTTTTGGCACACTGGCCTTCATCAGTCAGGGTACTGAGTATAGGAGTTGGGAAGTTATGTTGCAGTTATTCCTGATGTTAGTGAGGCCACACTTGGAGTATTGTGTTCAGTTTTGGTCATCTTGCAATAGGGAGGATATTATTAAACTGGAAGGAACACAGAATAAATTTACAAGGATGTTGCCAGGACTCAAGGGACTGAGTCATAGGGAGAAGTTCAACAAGCTGAAATTTTTTTCAATAGAGCATAGGAGACTGAGGCGAGATCTTATAGAAGTGTGTAAGATCATGAGAGGCATGGAATAGGGTGAATGCACTCAGTCTTTTGCCAGGGCTGGGGAATCGAGGACTAGAGGGAATCAGTTTAAGGTAAGAGGCGAAAGAATTCATGGGAATCTGAGGGACAACTTTTTTACACAGATTGTGGTATGCATGTGGAATAGGCTACCAGTGGAAGTGGTTGAGGCGGGTACATTAACAATATTTAAAAGGCATTTGGATGAATACATAAACAGGAAAGATTTAGAAGTATATGGGCCAAATGCAGGGAAATGGGCTTAGCGTGGTTGGGCAGTTTGGTTGGCATGGGCCAGATTGAGCCAAAGGGCCTGTCTCCATGCTGTAGGTCTGTATGACTAGTCATTGCTCAGTTCTAGCAGGATACGAGGGTGGATGACAAGCCCTTCTGGAGTGTTAGGCTTCCAGATGGATGTGATTTCCAGCCTGCTTTCCTCGGAGAGTCCAGCCTGATTGACAGTGCAATGTCTACTGGATCTAATTCCTTATCCATCCACCATTTAACACCCACATTCTGCCTCAAGGATTCCATGACCCACAAGGAAATTCAGGCCCAACTCTCCAGAACAAGTGTAAACATCTTTGAAACAGATCATGGAACAGATACTGGAGGGGAAAGAATGGAGGTTGTGGGGAAAGAGGAAATGGGGCTAGAATAGTGAACAGGAACAAAGGTGGCAGAAAGTGAGGAATTTCCACAAAGAGGCAATGGAGAGTGGAATACAAAGTGGTTAAAAATCTCCAGCAGGCCAATGCAGAAGGATAAAAACCAGAAGCCCAAACACCGTCCACTAGCATGAGAAAAACATTAACAGAGAAGTGGGTCTGGTAGGCAGATGTTTGCAGGATTTTATGATGGTGGTTTAACCTAAGAGTTACCATGCCTAAAGTGACAGGAGAAGTTGAGAAATAGAATTCTTCATGCTAACTTCAATTTCAGCCTAGTCCTTAATCACAAACAGTGATGACTATGGTGAGAGTAGCCCCAGGAGTTCTCCACATTAGTCCTGGGCTCCATGAAGTCTCACAGTGTCAGGTCTAGCATATGATCAGGAGAACAATATCTTTTCTCTAAGGAGTTGTTTGATTTTGACAATTCCTCGATGACTTCCATGTCCTTTTTCGACTGCACATTACCCCAACAATATGGAAATGATCTATGATCGCTTATTACTTCATAGAAGAACATAAAATATAGAACTGTACAGCACAATTCAGGCTCTTCAGCCCACAATGTTCTGCTGAACTTTTATCCTGAACATAACACCTATCTAACCCCCCACCCCTACCTTATACTATTATCCATATGCCTGTCTAATAGCTACTTAAATGCCCCTAATGAGGCCAACTGCACTACCCCTCCAGCAATGCTTTCCACGCCCTGACCACTCTGTGAGTAAAGAACCTACCTCTGACATCTTCCCTATATCTACCTCCACTCACTTTAAAACTATGTCCCCTCATACTAGTTACTTCCACCCTAAGAAATAGTCTCTGGCAGTCCATTCTATCTATACCTCCGAACATTTTGTACAACTTTACCAAGTCACTTCTCATCCTTTGTTGTTCTAAAGAGAAAAGCCCTAGTTCTCTCAACCTTTCCTCTCAAGACCTTCCCTCGATTCCGGCAACATCCTGGTAAATCTCCTCTGCCCCTTTTCCAATGCTTCCACATCTTTCCTGTAATGAGGTGACCAAAACTAGACACAATACTCCAGATGTGGCTGAACCAGGCTTTTGTACAGCTGGAACATAATTTCACAGCTCTTAAAGTCAATCCCTCTAATAACGAAAGCTAACACACCATACACCTTCTTAACAACTCTATCCACCTGGGTGTCAGCTTTCAGGGAACTGTGGACATGAAGCCCGAGATCCCTCTGCTCTTCCACACTGCCAAGAATCTTTCCATTAACCCTGTATTCTGCTTTCAAATTTGTCTTTCCAAAATGAATCACCTCACACTTTTCAGGATTAAACTCCATCTGCCACTTCACAGCCCAGCTCTGCATCCTATCAATGTCCCTTTGTAACCTAGAACAGCCCTCTGCACTGTCTACAACTTGACCCATCTTCATATCATCCGTGAATTTACTAATCCACCCTTCCATTCCTGCATCCAAATCATTTACAAAAATCACAAATAGAAGTGGACCCAGAACAGATCCTTGTGGTACACCACTCATAACTGAGCACCATGTTGAATATTTTCCATCCACTACCACCCTTTGTCTTCTAAGGGTCTGCCAATTCTGAATTCAATCTGCCACATTTTCCCCTATCCCATGCCTCCTTAACTTCTGCATGAGCCTACCATGGGGACCCTTATCAAACACCTTTCTTAAATCCATATATCCCACATCTACTGCTCTACCTTCATCCACGTGTTTGGTCACCTCTTCAAAGAATTCAATAAGGTTTGTGAGGCATGATCTACCCCTCACAAATCCATGCTGACTATCACGAATCAAACTGTGCCTTTCCAAATGATCATAAATACTATCTCTCAGAGCCCTTTCCAATAATTATCCCACCACTGAAGTAAGACTAACTGGCCTGAAATTTCCGGGGTTCTCCCTATTCCCTTTTTTGAACAAGGGAATGACTTTTGCCACTCTCCAATTTTCCAGCACTATACCCGTGGATAGTGAGGCTGAAAAACCAAAGGCCCTGCGATCTCTTACCTCACTTCCCATGGAATCCTTGGATAAATCCCATCAGGCTCACAGGACTTATCTATCTTCAATTCCTCAAAATTCCTAGTACATCTTCTATATCTTCAAATTCATCTCCAGACAAATAGAGATGATAGGGTCAGCTATACTGTGAGTTTGAAAGCACTACTCTCTCTGTTCGAAAATATGAACGTATTACATACCAGTTAGAATCAGAAGTAAGCCGTTCAGCTCCACAGGCATTAGGGAGCTGCCCATCACCACAATAATTGCTAGGTTACCTGTTTTGGCTTTCCACACATAGATTATGCCTAATCCAAAGGGCTTGCATTCAAAAATGGGCATTGTACAGATTGTTAAACATTGTCTGATCTGGTGTACAGCCTGTTTGAGTAATTGATTTGCCTCCCATTTGATGGTATCTTTTGTCAGCTCACATGATGCAGCGGTACATAGTAATATAGTGATATTAGGAATGAAGCATATAACCATAAGATATTAAAGGACAAGTCTGCGGTTCAATCCATCAAGTTTGCTGCACCATTCAATGAGATCATGGTTGATCTGATAAATCTCAACTCTATTTTTCTGCCATTTCCCCATAACCCTTGATTGCCTTGATGATTAAAAATCTATCTCAGTCTTGAACTTAATGATACAGCCTCTACTGAACTCTGCAGCAAAGAATACCATAAATTCATTGCCCTGTGTGCATTTATGTTGACGAGCTATTAATTTTGCCTTTTAACCAATTTTCCTCCTTTGATCCTGCTGGCTGCAGTTTTGAAACTTCAGCATCCTACTTTCTAGATGAGTTTGCTCAGTGGATAGTTATTGAATTGAATTGAATATTGACTATCCTTTATTGTCACATGTATTCAATATAAAATACAGTGAATAGTGGGTACTTAGAAAAGAGAGTCGAACTTTCCTTCACCACTGCTATGGCCAGAGTCCCACTCCAGGCTTCCCAGTTCTCACCACGCTGCCAAGAGTGACCCTCAGCCCTTCCATAGCTCCGGGACCCGGCCTTTCCGTCGCTGCCTTCTCCCACACTCAACCTCAGCTGCATCGCGTCACCTTCTCCCACATGCTACCGCTCGACGCTCCCAGGCTCTTCCCTGCCACGCTCCTGGGCTCACAGTCCACACACTGCCGCAAGGCTCACTGCTCGTGGTGTTCGGGGGCACGGCGACTCGCTGCTGTGAACTTGCCGTCGGCCCGGCTGCCGAGGGAAGAGAAGAAGAAAAAAACAAGAGAAAAAAGAAAAGGAAAAGGTGGAAAAAGAACAGGTGGAGCAGGGGAGCTCTGACAGGATTGAACACGTTTAATACTGGTCTATGATCGTTTCTTACTTCAAGTTATCCTCCAGGCAAATAGAGAGGACAGCGTAAACTATACACTGAGTTTGAAAGCACTTTTCTCTCCGTTTACAAATATGAACATATTATGCCCCAGGTAGAATCAGAAGTCAGCCATTCAGCTCCACAGTAAGCTGCCCATCATCACAACAATTGCTGGATTATCTGTCTTGACTTTCCACATATGAATTATGACTAATATTTTGTAGGGTGCTTATACATTCTGTCCCTTCCTGTCCCACTGTGGGTATCATTATCAAAATAGTTGCTTTGTAATACTTCCATATCTTTTTGCTTTGTAAACCTATGTACCCCACAGCCCCAAACCCTCCACCCCATCTCTAATTACAGCAAACTTTGTTTTAAACAACAACTTATAAACCAGCACTCTCAATAAACGGGCAAATACCAAAGGTTAAATGCATTATCGCGATCTCCACAATGTCTGAGCAGTCAGTTGAGGATGAGAGTCTGAAGATTCTCTGCTGGTGTTTTGGTTAAGGCAAAGTTACCTTATTATTTAAGAGATTAATGCTGTAAATAAAGTATAATAGTAATCTATACAGCCCCTACATTACATTTTTATTACTTATTGTATGTTTTTACATTGATTATGTGAATCTCTTGATTATCCAAAGTATTTGATCAACTCGTACTGTCCTGGTCTCATAGGTGCTGGTTAATAAAAAAATTTGCTGTAATTTAAAGCCATTTCTACAGTCCTACTTATTAGATTCAACAGGATGCTGGTCCAAGTACAGTTCAACTGAAGCCCATCAGTTCCCTTCTACCCCAGTGTTGGTACCGGTTCTCCATGAACTGAAACATATTCTTGTCACACCACACTTTAAGATTTGCAATAAGCTCCTTGACTGTATTTAGCCAATACCAGTTTGCTTGCAGCTCAGATAGCGATCCTGAAATTGTTACCTTGGAGATTCTGCTATTTAGTTTAGAACAAAAGAACTAGGAGCAGGAGTAGGTCATCTGGCCCTTCAAGCCTGCTCCACCATTCAATAAGATTGTGGCTGATCTTTTTGTGGTCTCAGCTCTACTTACCAACCTTCTAATCATAACCCTTCGTTCCTTCACTGTTTAAAAAATTATCTATCTTAGCTTTAAAAATATTCAATGAGGACGCCACAACTCCTTCACTGTGCAGAGAATTCCTCGGACTCATAACCCTTGGGGTGAAGAGGTTCCTCCTCAATTCAGTCCTAAGCTGCTCCCACTAACTTTGAGGCTATGTCCTCTTGCTCTAGTTTCACCTGCCAGTGGAAACATCCCCCCTGTTTCTACCTTATCTATTTCCTTTATAATTTTTTATGTTTCTGTAAGATCCCACGCCCCCCCACTTCATTCTTCTAAATTCCATTGAATAGAAACCCAGTATATTCACCCACTCCTCATAAGCCAACCCTCTCAACTCTGGAATCAACCTAATTAATCTCTTCTGCACCCCTTCCAGTGCCAGTACATCCTTTCTCAATTAAGGAGACCAAAACTGTATGCATGCGTGGCCTCAAAAGCACCCTATACAGTCATGACATAACTGCCCTACTTTTAAACTCAATGCCTCTAACAATGAAAGACGATATTCCATCTGCCTTCTTAATTACCAGTAGTACTGTAAATTAACCTTTTGTGATTCATGCACAAGGTCATCTAGGTCCCTGTGCACAGCAGCATGCTGCAATTTTTTTGCCATTCAAGTAATCGTCCTTTTTACTGTTATCCCTACCAAAATGGATGACTTCATTTTTATTAGCATTGAATTCCATCTACCAGACCTTCGCCCACTCATTTAAACATTTATATTCCTCTTCAAACTTTCCGAGTCCTTTGCAGACTTTGCTCTACCACTCATCTTAGTGTCATCAGCAAACTTTGAAACAAAACATGTGATCCCCAACTCCAAATCATCAATGTAAATTGTAAACAATTGCAGGCCCAACATTGATCTCTGAGGCACACCACTCATTGCTGATTGCCAACTAGAAAACCACTCATTTATCCCCACTCTTTGCTTTCTGTTAGCTAACCAATCCTCTATCCATGCTAATACACTGCCCATAATGCTGTGCGCATTTATTTTATGCAGCTGCATTCTGTGCAGCACCTTGTTAAATGCCTTTTGGAAATCTAGATACACCACATCTACTGGGTCTCCATTGTCCACCATGTCTTCATAGAATTCAGTAAATTAGTTTAACATGACCTGCCCTTAATGAACCCATGTGGCATCTAACCAATGGGACAATTTCTATCTGGATGTCTTGCTACATCTTCCTTGATAGATTCAAGCACTTTCTCCACTACAGAAGTTAAGCCTACTGGCCTAAATTCCCCCATCTTTTCTCTCCCTCTTTTTTTAAACAGTGGCATCACATTTGCTGTTTTACAATCTGCTGGAACTGCGCCAGAGTCCACCTATGGTAACACCCTCCCTGAACATGATCACAGACCAAGTTAGACTTACCTAAGCTAAGGGGTGTGCCCGCCACCTGAAGCAAAGTATCCAAGTAGCATTCCCCACCTTGATGCGGTGCAATGTCTGCAATATCTCAGTTTGGATCTGAAACTGCTTAAGCTGCAAACATTTGCTATTGATGTGTTCACTATAGATCACTTTATTGTCCAGTATCTCCTACGTGCTGCAGCTTCGACTCATTATAAAATCTTCCATCTCTATCACTTTTAAATTTCAGCTATTAATCAAATCACTAGAGTATCCCTGCTCTTTACATGTGAAGAATCTCTATGCGGAGCACTTTATTGTATTTTTTATTTCCTGTTTTACATGCTAACATCAATCTTATACCTATTAAGCTATTTTAAGTAAAAAAGACAAAAGGCCGAAACTCAAACTAAATACTTCACTTTTACTTTAAAGACTAAAGAATACTCACCAATCATTTGTATTGTTTAGGCAAAAGCAACCAAACACTTCTCTCCTTCCACTGCTGAACTGCTTAATTTCAACTCCAAAATTATATTGCAAATCACACTCAAGCGCCAAGTTGCACTAAGTTGGCTACTTATATATGCAGGCTAGATCATAGGACATTTTAGGACATAGAACATTACAGCACAGTACAGGCCCTTTGGCCCTCGATGTTGTGCCGACCTGTCATACCGATCTGAAGCCCATCTAACCTACACTATAACATGTACGTCCATATGCTTATCCAATGACGACTTAAATGTACCTAAAGTTGGATCCTTGATAATCTTTCCATGCTACGCCTATCTTAAACTTCAGTTATGAATGGGAATGGAAAGGAAGAGAGGTTTACATTTACATTGCACCTTTCATGATATCAGGACATCCCAAAGTATTTTGCAGCCAATTAAGTGCTTTCTTGACCTACTGTATTCAGGAAAGGATTTCAGCAGCAGATGAGCTAAGACTGGTTAGGTTGAGGCAATGTTAATTTGTAAACCCTCATTTCCCTCTCAAAATCATCTGAATTCTAACAGTCTCTCAATCGACTATACAGTCTCCATGAAGTAAGCTAAGGTCAGACCTATGGCAGAACTCACAGTGAACAATCTATTTATCAACAAAGTGTATTTACTTGATAAATGGAGTCCACTTAATAGCACAGCATAGCAGTTTATTCACCCAAACAACAGAATTTATCTTAAAAGAGTCTTTGCGAGCCACAAGAAACAGAAGTGATGACTGAAACTGCTGCAATGTCATCCACTAAAAGCACAGTTAGTTTTCCAGCAGCATGCGGTGAATGGAGAATGGTTGCATAAGTTAAAAAAGTATAAAAATCAATCACATTAATTACAGTAGTGTAATTTCTAAGTGTAAGTGATAAGGGAATTATCTAATTATCTCTGTACTGATTCAGATTTGTAATGCCTCAGCACTTATCCAAGATTACTTGTGACATTAGTTTTATAATTTTTTACGGGATATGAGCATTGCTGATTTGGTTAGCACTGACCAGATGGCCAAGTGACATTATCACTGGGCTGTTCATCCAGTGACCCAGGTACTATTCTGGGGATCCGGGTTCAGACTCCACTATGGCAGATGGTGAAATTCAAATTCAGTTTTAAAAATCCGATGGCCATGAAACCACTGCTGATTTTGGAAAAACCTATCTAGTTAATTAATTTTCCTTAGGGAAGGAAACTGCCATCCTTACTTGGTCTAGCCTACATGAAATTCTAGGCCTATTCTTAACTGCCCACTGGGCTGTTAGGAATGGGCAACAAATGCTGTCCTAGCCATTAATGCCCCCCTCCTGTGAATGAATAAAAAGAAAATCTGTCGTCCATCCTAACTGCTCTGGTAAAGGTGGAGGTGAGCTGCTTTCTTGAACCACTGCAGTCCCTGGGGTCTAGATGCACCCAAAGTGCTGCTAGGGAGAATAAGAAATCTAACCCAGCCATTGTGAAGAAACAGCACGATTGCTCCAAGTCCAGAAGCTTATGTGGCTATCAAGTGAATGTGGTAGTATTCTTCTAGATGGTAGAGATTGTTAGGCATTGGAAGATGCTGTCAAGGTAGTGAAATTTGTGAGATTTTGGGAGTCAGATTCCTTCTTGTTGCAACCTCACTGAATAGTTATAGAATCACAGAGGTCTACTGCACCAAGAAAGGACCTTCAGCCCATCACGAAAGTACTGATCAAAAACAACCACCTAACTATTCTAATCCCATTTTCCAGCAGCTGCCCCGTAGACTTGAATGCTTTGGCATCGCAAGTGCATAGCTAAATACGTCTTAAATATTCTGAGTGTTTTTGTCTCTACCACCCTTAGAGGCAGGGAGTTTCAGATTTCTACCACCCTATGGGTGAAAACATTTTTTCTCACATCTCCTCCAAACACCCTGCGCTTCCTTCCCTTAAATCTATTTCCCTGGTCATTGATCAAGGGGAAATTTTTCTTCCTGTCTACCTCCTATGTCTCTCATAACTTCATATGTCTCAAACGTGTCCCCACTCAATCTCCTCAGCTCTTAGGAAAACCATCCCAGTTTGCCTAATCTCTCTTCATAACTAAAATTCTCCATCAAGGCAACATCCTGATAAATTTCCTCTGCATTCTCTCCAGTGCTATTACATCCCTCCTATAATTGATTGGTCCAATCGTTTTTGAGAATTTCCATCCAAACTTTGACAATTCTTTTTTGGAGTCTTGAGTTCTATTGATATTTTGATCCAAGATTGGATCATTAAGACTATTTGGAAAGTTACTCTGTATCATAGTGTATAGAGTAACTCATTGGCAACAAGTGAACGTGCCTGAATTCTAAAGGGGATAATTTAACTTGATTGTAACAAGCTTCTTAGCTTTTTAAGGTAGAGGAGGAAGCCCATTTTTATCACTGGCTCTTTGAGATAAATGTCTGAAGAGGATACAAGAATACCTTGGATTACAATGTGGGAAAGCGTATGTTTATCACTTTGGTAGGAGATGTAGACTTTTTTCTAAGTGAGGAAAGGCTTCAGAACTCTGAAGCACGAAAGGACTTCAGAGCCCTAGTTCAGGATTCTCTTCAGGATCCATGCAGGTTCAGTTGGCCGTTAGGAAGACAAATGCAATGGTAACATTCACTACAAGAGGGTTAGCATCCGACAGCAGTGATGCACTGCTGAGGCTGTGTAAGGCTGTGATCAGAACACATTTGGAATATTGTGAGAGATAATGGGAACTGCAGATGCTGGAGAATTCCAAGATAATAGAATGTGAGGCTGGATGAACACAGCAGGCCAAGCATCATCTCAGGAGCACAAAAGCTGACGTTTCGGGCCTAGACCCTTCATCAGAGAGCCTCTCTGATGAAGGGTCTAGGCCCGAAACGTCAGCTTTTGTGCTCCTGAGATGCTGCTTGGCCTGCTGTGTTCATCCAGCCTCACATCCTATTATCTTGGAATATTGTGAGCAGTTTTGGGCCCGGTATCTCAGGAGAGATGTGCTGACATTGGGCAGGGTTCAGAGGAGGTTTACAAGAAGGATCCTGGGGATGAAGTGCTTATCAAATGAGGAATGGTTACAGACACTGGGTCTGTACTTGATAAAGTTTAGAAGGATGATAGGGGATCTCATTGAAACTTACAGAATATTGAGAGACCTGAATAGAGTGGATATGGAGAAGGTTTTCCATGAGTAGGTAGACTAAAACCCTCAGAGAGAAGGGGCGACCCTTTAGAACTTAGATGAGAAGGAATTTCTTCAGTCAGACGGTGGCTAATCTACGGCACTCATTTCTTCAGAAGTCGGTAGGCATCATGTGATTGAGTGTTTTTAACATGGCGATAGATAGGTTCCTGATCAGTAAGGGAACCAAGGATTGCAAAGAGAAGGCAAAAAAATGGGATTGAGAAACATAGCAACCATGATTGAATCGAGGAGTGGACTCACTAGGCCGAAAGGTCTCACAGACTATAGATAGACCACATTTACTGACAATAATCCCATCATGTTTTGTGAAAACGTTTCAGCCCCAGAAAGCAAACTTATCCCATTAGAACTTGTTCCTTCAGCCATTCAAATTAACGATCAGCCACGCTGCCTGAAATTAAATATAATTGCAGACACCCCATCCAGAACTTAAAGAGGCAGGTGAGGACTGTAAAGACAATATTACCCAAGACAGGAGCGTGTCTGAGTATATTTATTAATTTATGTTCAATATTTGTTCTCCTTTGCAGTGAAATAAGAATGGATTTCATTCATGGGTTGTGAGTTCAGAATACACTGTCAAAAAAGCCTGGGTGTTTTGCTGTAAGGCATCATATAGATGGTACACACTGCTGCCACTGTGTGCCAATGAGAGAGTTATTGAATATTTAACTTTAAGTTTGTGGATGGCATGCTGATCAATGATCTGCTTTCTTCTGAAAAGTGTCAAGCTACATGAATATTGTTGGAGCTGCACTCACAGGTGGAAGGTATTTGATGGTTCTTCTGACTTGTGCCTTGCAGATGTAGAAAGGCATTCAGAAGCCAAGAGTTAAGTTACTTGCTCTGAATTCCCAACTTCCTGACCTGTTTCATAGCCATATTATTTATGTGGCTGATCAACTTTTGTTTCCTGTCAATGATAAACAAGCAGGAAGTTGCTGCTGGGGAATCAGTTATAGTAACACCATTGAATTTGAAATGAAGACAGTAAGGTTTTCTCTTGTTGGAAATGGTTATTGCTGGCAATTTTGGGAAGTAAACGCTACATGCCTTTTAATGATTCATTTGGGACAGAGCCCAGTTTAGCCAACATTTAAAACTGGTCCTTAAAATTCCAATTGCATGAGCTGTGGGAAGATGTTCTACCTGAACCTCCAGAATTTAGTCATCTCCTGCACTCGAACCATCCAGGAGTGTGATATTCAGTAGGCTCCCATACAGTCAGGAGAGAAGGCAAGGCAGGGGGTGGGGGGGGGGGGGGGGGGGGAGGAGACTATCACCTTCCCAGCTTCTTGACAAAGTCAGGGCGGGGTGGTCCAGGATGGCCTTCTCATTCAAAAGTCAGTTGAACTTATTATGTGGTGAAAATTTGGCAGCTTACAGATGTCTTCCCATCACCACCAGTATTCTAGCAGCAGGAGGGTTGCAACACCCAGGCAATGCCCTAGTGTTATTATCTAGATTATTATTCCAGTGACCCAGGTAATGTTCCAAGAATACAGGTTTGAATCCTGCCATGGCATGGTAGAGTTTGAACTCTAAACAAAACAATTCAATGTCTAATAGTGACCATGAATCTACTGTCAATTGTCAGAAAAACCCAGTTGGTTCACTAATGTCCTTTAGAAAAGGGAACTGCTGTCCTCACTTGGTCTAGCCTACAGACCCACAGCAAAATGGTTGACTCTTGAAGGCCCTCTGGAAAATAAAGGTTGGAAATAAATGCTGGTCTTGCCAGTGATGCCTACATCCTGTCAATGAGTGAATGAACATGGAAATAAAATATAGCACTGGGATTCTACCAGAACTGTGTACAACAGCAACAACTTTCTCCGTTTGTCCAGGAAATTTTAGGCTTTTACGTTCTTGCAAGGCCTTTGTAAAATCTATGTTAGTTCTTTGGACAACTGGAATCTTTTGTTTGACCGCAAACTAAATCAACACCAAGTTAATCATCTAGAGGCTAAATGGTTTCATAGAATCATAGAATCCCTACATTTGGCCCATTGAATCCACACCGATCCTCAAAAGAGCATCCCATCCCCATTCCCTACCCCATTCCATGGCCTAACCTACACATCCCTGGACACTCTGGGAAATTTAACATGGCCAATCCGTCTAACCTGCACATCTTTGGAGAACCCATAGGAAACCCCCACAGACATTGGCAGAATGTAGTTCATTATTTTCTTTGGTTTCAATGAGCCACAGGAGGCTTCAGTATTAGTGACTGGAGTTTACTGCCCAACACAAGAACAGGATAAGCAGGTATCGCGCTGCATTGGCCCATGGCGTTTGGCAACTTCTCCAGACTCCAAACAGACTCTACACCATCAAATCATCAGAAATTCCAGGGCCATATTATTTTAGCAATAATTTCCACAGCTCCCTTACAGTGAGTGTTATACTTTTGTCTAATATATTCTTTCAGCTTACTGTTAGTAATGCTGTGAGAAATCACTCCCCAGAAGGAAAAGAAACAGTAAAACTTGTGAATGGCACCTAATGCTCTGAACTGTGTTGTATACATTGAAAGGGAATTCCAGTATGAAGAAGGGTCTCGGCCTGTAATGTCAGCTTCCCTGCTCCTATGATGCTGCTTGGCCTGCTGTGTTCATCCAGCTCTATACCTTGTTATCTCTAGTACGAGCAGTATGTTCATTTCCAAGAAGCACTAGATTTTTTTTCACTTTTTTTTCCCCTTCTGGGTATGTGAGAAGTATCAACTCCTAATGGATAGCACTCGTTAGTTTCCACCACTCAGGAAGTGCCCCTTTGATCCCACATCTGTGCCATGAGGCAGAGTCCAATTCCATGGACTATGTTAAGAACCTTACTAACTGCCTTCTGAAAATTCAAGAATAGGGTATCCATTGATCCTTTTCTATCAAATGGCCCAATGACTCTGTCAAAGAAATCCATTAAGTTAGATAGATATGAATTACCTTTCAAAAAACCATGCCGACTCTCTCTAATCAGCTAATATCTTGCCAACTTTTTGCTTTCTCTGTCCCTGATGATGGATTTTAGTAATTTTGCCACTGCTGACATTAAATTAATTGCACGTTACTCTCCTGGGTCTTTCCCTTAGTCCCTTATATCATTTGTCATTTTCCAATTCTTTCACACTATCCTGAATTTCGTGGGCTTTGGGTGAGTATATTGAGTGCATCCCCAAACCCTCAGCCAACTATTTGAATAGTTTCAGATAGAAAACTGATTCTGTGAGCTGTTCAGCTTCAATCTAATTTTCCAATTACAACTTTTCATTCCACGTTAATGTCTGTGTGTATCCCTGCTTTGTTCATCTTTTTCAAACCTTTGCTGTCAAGAGCTCCTTCATCACTTTGAAGATAGAACCGAATATTTAATTAGCACTTCTGCCTTGTTCTAATTCTCTACCAATGTCATATTTTAAAATCTGCTTTCAATCTGTATATTGTCTCCTTTACCGCATTCTTTTCCTCAATGTATTTTTCAAACCTTTTCATTTTTAGTGATATATACTTGCAAGTTTTGACCTTAGGCTCTTCCTTACCTTTGTTATTGTTGTCTAAGATTGTCTGTGGTACTGAAGAGGTCAATACTGATGTTATATCAACTCCACCCATTGTTCTGATATCAGGCAGAGTTTGTGGATGGTGGCACAGGCCCAATTTTCACCATGTCAGGCACCATTTCCATTGCAGAGAAAATGCCAGAAGAAATTGGGAATCCCAAATCGCAGCCCTGAACTAAGTATTTCTTATTATTAAGGGATAGGAATGGAGCTTGTCTGTAGTGCAGACATGCGTGGCTCCCAGGGGCAGCAGGCCATTTAAGTGATCAGTTGCCTCCACATAAATTACATTTTGAAGACCCTGGAGTCTGTACCAGTAATGTGCAGACCAAGGCCAGTTCTTAGTGCATCTTCTTTTGGTCAGCTAGGATTCCCCTTGGAAAGGTACAAAGACTCGTTTGGGTAATAGGACACCTGGGAAAAGATGTCGAAGGTGCTTTGGGAAGGTGTTATCCTTTGAGGATGGGAGGGTCAGGTTTACTTTGGTGGGTGAGTCTGATGTCCTTTAGGATTGTTAAATGTGGAGAAGATTATGAGTAAAAGATCCATAAATGTCTTGGAAATATACAAATTGTCAGGACCTGACAAGAAATGCGACAATATCAATGAGTGTCTAGATCTCTAAAAAAGCGTCTAGAAGTGTCAACTGTCAAAAATGACAGCAAGTGCAAAAATGTAGTTTCATGCAGGAGAAGACTTCTCTTAATTGACTGTAGTCAGTGATACAGAACTCTAAACAATGAACCTATATTTTTTCTCCTGTCAACTTGGGTACTTGTGGATACTCAGTGAATTAAAATGGTTATGTGACACAGAAAGTGTGATTTGCAAAAGCATGTGCTAACGTGTCATATATGACAATCCATGGGACATGGGGAGAAAGGCATATAGTGGCATGGAAAATGTAGGAGGCTTCATGTGGATGAGTAGAAAGCATTAGTTTGCATGGGTTGGCATTGTTGGAACATGAGCAGTGTGTGGGGGTGAGGAAATGTGGGAGATTATGAGGGGTGAGGGCTGGCAATATATGTTATGTTTCCCCACTTTTGGAGAAGGAAGGTAGCCCTTTTGGATCTGGCCTTGGGACATCTTTGCTGAAGGTAAAGTATCCTTTGAGATATAAAGAGGCATGCTTGAATGTAAGAAGTACATAAGCTCATGGGGACTTACAAAGCTGTCAAGAAAGAGGCTCCAAATAAAAACACGTGGCTCGTGAAAAAAAGTCCTGGGAATTTCAGAGTATCTGTTCACATGAAACTGTCAAAGGGTACGTGCTGCCTGATTGATTTCTTAAACTATAATTTGCAATGGGGTGCTGATTGATGTTCATTGAAACACTTTAAGGTTAAACACATAGTGTAACGTTTGTTGTTGCAAGGTTCAATGAGATGGAGCCTTATGCAGCAATGAGAGAATACATTTCTTTCAATAGTGACATCACCAATATAATCAGTAACTTTATTTACTACCAGGGTGCATCCTGATGTATGCTCATGCTAGATAGTCAGTGAGTAGCTATGGAGACAAAACGGAGAACAGCAGTGTGGTGACGGATACAAGTTGTCACTGAGTTGGCAAAATGTTATGAGCAGTCCTCTGATAATGGGGTCTACGGCCATAAACCTGGGTGTATAAAATAATTTGCCTGCTGCCTGTCCCAACCCTTGCATCTAATTCAGCATGTAAGATCCCCTCTTCTGAGACCCCCTCGAATCTCTGAAAACAGTCTTAGGCCTATATGCACGATTAAGAAGGAGAGAGAATGTGAGCAAATTCCAAGACAAAAACAAGGAAGACAGTAATTAGAGATAGTAGGAACTGCCAATGCTGGAGAATCTGGGATAACACGGCGTGGAGCTGGATGAACACAGCAGACTTTGCAGCATCAGAGGAGCAGGAGAGTTGACTTTTCAGGCTGAGACCCTTCTTCAGAAAATATTCAGAAAAAGATTTTCTGAAGAAGGGTCTCGACCCGAAACGTCAACTTTCCTGCTCCACTAATGCTGCTTGGCCCGCTGTGTTCATCCAGCTTCACACATAGCAAATAGGATCAGAATAAGGCCTTTTAGCCCTTTGAGCCTACTCCACCATTCAACATGATCATTCAACTGTATACCCAGTTCTTGCTATCTCCCATAGCCCTTGGGGAAATGATACGGTAGAATCTCAAAGAATAGTAAAAAGAGCAGCAACTTATTCTACAACTGTTAAATTGAATTGGACTGAATTAAATTAGCTTTATCGTCACACATACTCAAATGAGTACGGTGAAAAATTCACAAATACCACATTACAATGCCATCTTAGGTGCAAAGGTACCTCGGTACAGATACTTAAGATCAATTCTTAGGAAACAACAAAAAGTAGAAAAGTAAAGAAATGAATAGTCCAGCATTACAAGTCATGGGACTAAATTAGGAAAATAAGGAGCTAAAAAGTTCAGAAAGTCAGTTCTTCCGATGCCACACATGCTGGCACATTGCCTAAGGGGAGACCTCTACCGCTTTACCACTGGCTACATCAGACCCATCAACATAGGAGTTGCCCCACTCTAGACACCATCTCTTCACCGCTGGGCCCACTTCACTGACGCTGTTGAGCCCACACTTGGTCTGTAACCAAGAGCCTCTGGCTCCGCTGCCAGGCCAGGTTGCCGCTGGGCTACAAGTCCTGCTTCAGCTGCAGGTGTCACCTTGCCAAAGCCGCCATCTTGAAGAGTTCGCTGCCGCTGGCACTGCCATCCTCGATCGCCATTGGTGTGGTGGGATCCCTGATAGGAAAGAATTGTGAGCAGAGATTAGGTAGAAATTGGATGAGATGCAAGTGTTTTGCTTCAACATTTAAAAAAAAACGAGAGGAACATTGGGACAAAGTCAAATCTGAATTGGTTAGAAATGAGATGAGAAACATAATTAACAACAAATGTAATGGAGAATTTAATTAAAGTGAACGAGGAAAAAGTGCTCGAAGCAGATCTGATGAATTTAGGGATCCTGAGGGAAATGTGCGGCAGTCAGAAAGGTATATCAGCCTGCTGTAAAACAGATGACTGGCCTGCTTTATCACAATTTGCTGCAGTTCTAGACACCTAGAATGACGGGATAAAATGAAGATAGATAATAGGAAATACAACTTTGGAAAACACTACATTAGCTGACAATTGTAGCAGTGACCATGTCAATAATTAAAATAATTCTGTTACATCTTTGAGGATAAAGGGAACAATGGGATATCAGAACAGATAACAACAGGACATCACGATTAGAGAAAATGGGAACTACAGATGCTGGAGAATCCGACATAACAAAGTGTGGAGCTGGATGAACACAGCAGGCCAAGTAGCATCTTAGGAGCATAAAAGCTGACATTTCGGGCCTAGAACCTTCATCAGAGAGGGGATGGGGAGAGGGTTTTGGAATAAATAGGGAGAGAGGGGGAGGCGGACCGAAGATGGATAGAGGAGAAGATAGGTGGAGAGGACAGTATAGGTGGGGAGGTAGGGAGGGGATAGGTCAGCCCGGGGAAGATGGACAGGTCGAGGGGGCGGGATGAGTTTCGTCGGTAGGAAATGGAGGTGCGGCTTGAGGTGGGAGAAGGGGATAGGTGAGAGGAAGAACAGGTTAGGGAGGTGGGGGCAAGCTGGGCTGGTTTTGGGATGCAGTGGGGGAGGGGGAGATTTTGAAGCTGGTGAAGTCCACATTGATACCATTGGGCTGCAGGGTTCCCAAGCGGAATATGAGTTGCTGTTCCTGCAACCTTCGGGTGGCATCATTGTGGCACTGCAGGAGGCCCATGATGGACATGTCATCTAAGGAATGGGAGGGGGAGTTAAAATGGTTCACGACTGGGAGGTGCAGTTGTTTATTGCGAACCGAGCAGAGGTGTTCTGCATAGCGGTCCCCAAGCCTCCGCTTGGTTTCCCCAATGTAGAGGAGGCATCACCGGGTACAGTGAATACAGTATACCACATTGACAGATGTGCAGGTGAACATCTGCTTAATATGGAAAGTCTTCTTGGGGCCTGGGATGGAGGTGAGGGAGGAGGTGTGGGGGCAAGTGTAGCACTTCCTGCGGTTGCAGGGGAAGGTGCCGTGTGTGGTGGGGTTGGAGGGGAGTGTGGAGCGGACAAGGGAGTCGCGGAGAGAGTGGTCTCTCCAGAAGGCAGACAAGGGTGGGGATGGAAAAATGTCTTTGGTGGTGGGGTCGGATTATAGATGGCGAAGTGTCGGAGGATGATGTGTTGTATCCGGAGGTTGGTGGGGTGGTATGTGAGGACGAGGGGGATCCTCTAGGGGTGGTTATTGTGGGGGCAGGGTGTGAGGGATGTGTTGTGGGAAATGCAGGAGACACGGTCGAGGGCGTTCTCGACCACTGCAGGGGGTGAAGTTGCAGTCCTTGAAGAATGCGGACATCTCGGATGTGCGGGAGTGGAATGCCTCATCCTGGGAGCAGATGTGGCGGAGTCGAAGGAATTGGGAATAGGGGATGTAATTTTTGCAGGAGGTGGGTGGGAGGAGGTGTATTCTAGGTAGCTGTGGGAGTCGGTGGGCTTGAAATGGACGTCAGTTTTTAGCTGGTTACCAAATCCTCCGACACTTCCGCCATCTACAATCAAAGACATTTTTCCATCCCCACCCTTGTTAGCCTTCCAGAGAGACCACTCTCTCCGTGACTCCCTTGTCTGCTCCAAACGCCCCTCCAAACCCACCACACCCGGCACCTTCCCCTGCAACCGCAGGACATCATGATTGCTGGTTTTGTGCAGATGATTATCAATGTGGGCAATTGGGCCAAGAAGCCAGTTTCCATGTTGTGATTTCCGTTTAGTTCTAATGCACAGCCTTTTCCGTTACCTCGCCACCTTACAAGGGCGGGCCATTGGCACTTTGCTGAAGGGTGAAATCAATTCCGTCTGCTGTTGACGGATGATGGAGATCTCTTTGTGAAATGCAGGTTTCAATCAGATACTCTGAGCAAGAGAAGCGTTCTCTCTCTGTCTCTTCTCATCATTGTACTGTTTCGCTTCAGGAAGGTGTAGTTCTTTCTGCACTGACAAACTTTCAAGCAAGCAACAGAAATTCTGAGCCACCTTGCTAAATTGCTTTGAATTATTTTTTGTTACCTGTATATTGTTCAAAATTACAGTGAAAATTGTTGTATAGTGTCACCACTCTCCAGCACCATCTCTTAAAAGACAAATAATAAATCAAAGCATAGAATATAAAGGCAGAAAGATGAAGAAATAAAGAACGTGTCCAACTTTACAGTCCTTCTTGTAAAGTGTTCTGTCATGGGACATGGGCCTAGTGGCTAGGTGTGAGTCTGCTACAACACCACTGTTACCATTCTTTGGTGCCACATAACCTCCACCAATGCCCTCATCACTATGACTCCCTGCTGGAGCTTGCCAATGCAGATGCTATGATGCTGCCGGGCATCCCACCGGCCCAAACTCATCCTGGCTCTGCCGCCAGAGTGCTGGGCCCACTCTGCTGGGCCTACTCACCACGACCAATGCCTCACTACAACCAAGCACTTCACCAAGAGGTAAATAAAACAAAGTTAAAGAGAAAAAGAAACAAGAGAAGAGAGAGAATAAAAGAAAAGAAATTAAAAGAAAAGGAAAGCAGATGGAGCAACAAGAATGGGCACAGAAGACAGTCAACAGAAAAAAAAAAGGAGCAGTGGGTATGATAATTTTTGAACTAGGTGAGTGATGCCTGCAGAAGGATGTTAAGAGCCTCATCAAATCGTATTCCTCAAGCTTTTGTTGAAATTTATTGGAGCATGATATGGCACCAAGGACGGAGAATGAGGACAAAGGCATGGGCCAGAGTGAACTGATGGAGAAAAAACAAAAAATGGTACAGACCAGGAACAGGCCTTTGGCCCAACAAGACTGTATTGTCACCTGATACCTTTCTAAACAAGAAACCTTTTGCCTCGACACAGGCTGTAGACTTCTATACTCTGCCTATTTGTTGTTGTCAAGACGCCTCGAAAAATGTTGCTACTGTATCCACCTTCACCAGCTCTTCTGGCAGCGCATTCCAGGCGCTTACCATGCTCTGTATAAAAAGCTTGTCTCTTACATCTCCTTTAAACTTACCCCTTTTACCTTAAACCTTTGTCTCCTTGTCATTGATATTTTTACCCTGGGGTACCCTAAAGTTCATCAACTCCATAGATGTTGTTTTAACTGCTGAAGATTAGCAGAATTTTCTGTTTTAAATTTAGGTCAGCGTGGGAATGGGTCCGAGAATTAAAATGGCTGCGTTTGGAAGCATAGAGTCACACAGCATGGAAGCAGGCCACTCAGCCCAAACTGGTCCATGCTGACCATGATGCCCACTCAGCTAGTTCCAATTGCCTGCATTTGCTCCATATCTCTCTAAACCTTTCCCATCCATGTACCTATCCAAGATAATAAAATGTGAGGCTGGATGAACACAGCAGGCCAAGCAGCATCTCAGGAGCACAAAAGCTGACGTTTCGGGCCTAGACCCTTCATCAGAGAGGGGGATGGGGGGAGGGAACTGGAATAAATAGGGAGAGAGGGGGAGGCGGACCGAAGATGGAGAGTAAAGAAGATAGGTGGAGAGGGTGTAGGTGGGGAGGTAGGGAGGGGATAGGTCAGTCCAGGGAAGACGGACAGGTCAAGGAGGTGGGATGAGGTTAGTAGGTAGCTGGGGGTGCGGCTTGGGGTGGGAGGAAGGGATGGGTGAGAGGAAGAACCGGTTAGGGAGGCAGAGACAGGTTGGACTGGTTTTGGGATGCAGTGGGTGGGGGGGAAGAGCTGGGCTGGTTGTGTGGTGCAGTGGGGGGAGGGGATGAACTGGGCTGGTTTAGGGATGCAGTGGGGGAAGGCGAGATTTTGAAACTGGTGAAGTCCACATTGATACCATATGGCTGCAGGGTTCCCAGGCGGAATATGAGTTGCTGTTCCTGCAACCTTCGGGTGGCATCATTGTGGCAGTGCAGGAGGCCCATGATGGACATGTCATCAAGAGAATGGGAGGGGGAGTGGAAATGGTTTGCGACTGGGAGGTGCAGTTGTTTGTTGCGAACTGAGCGGAGGTGTTCTGCAAAGCGGTCCCCAAGCCTCCGCTTGGTTTCCCCAATGTAGAGAAAGCCGCACCGGGTACAGTGGATGCAGTATACCACATTGGCAGATGTGCAGGTGAACCTCTGCTTAATGTGGAATGTCATCTTGGGGCCTGGGATGGGGGTGAGGGAGGAGGTGTGGGGACAAGTGTAGCATTTCCTGCGGTTGCAGGGGAAGGTGCCGGGTGTGGTGGGGTTGGAGGGCAGTGTGGAGCGAACAAGGGAGTCACGGAGAGAGTGGTCTCTCCGGAAAGCAGACAGGGGTGGGGATGGAAAAATGTCTTGGGTGGTGGGGTCGGATTGTAAATGGCGGAAGTGTCGGAGGATAATGCGTTGTATCCGGAGGTTGGTAGGGTGGTGTGTGAGAACGAGGGGGATCCTCTTGGGGCGGTGGTGGCGGGGGCGGGGTGTGAGGGATGTGTCGCGGGAAATGCGGGAGACGCGGTCAAGGGCGTTCTCAATCACCGTGGGGGGGAAGTTGCGGTCCTTAAAGAACTTGGACATCTGGGATGTGCGGGAGTGGAATGTCTTATCGTGGGAGCAGATGCGGCGGAGGCGGAGGAATTGGGAATAGGGGATGGAATTTTTGCAGGAGGGTGGGTGGGAGGAGGTGTATTCTAGGTAGCTGTGGGAGTCGGTGGGCTTGAAATGGACATCAGTTACAAGCTGGTTGCCTGAGATGGAGACTGAGAGGTCCAGGAAGGTGAGGGATGTGCTGGAGATGGCCCAGGTGAACTGAAGGTTGGGGTGGAAGGTGTTGGTGAAGTGGATGAACTGTTTGAGCTCCTCTGGGGAGCAAGAGGCGGCGCCGATACAGTCATCAATGTACCGGAGGAAGAGGTGGGGTTTGGGGCCTGTGTAGGTGCGGAAGATGGACTGTTCCACGTAACCTACAAAGAGGCAGGCATAGCTGGGGCCCATGCGGGTGCCCATGGCCACCCCCTTAGTCTGTAGGAAGTGGGAGGAGTCAAAAGAGAAGTTGTTGAGTGTGAGGACGAGTTCCGCTAGGCGGATGAGAGTGTCGGTGGAGGGGGCCTGGTCGGGCCTGCGGGACAGGAAGAAGCGGAGGGCCTTGAGGCCATCTCCATGCGGAATGCAGGTGTACAGGGACTGGACGTCCATGGTGAATATGAGGTGTTGGGGACTCCCGCATTTCCCGCGACACATCCCTCACACCCCGCCCCCGCCACCACCGCCCCAAGAGGATCCCCCTCGTTCTCACACACCACCCTACCAACCTCCGGATACAACGCATTATCCTCCGACACTTCCGCCATTTACAATCCGACCCCACCACCCAAGACATTTTTCCATCCCCACCCCTGTCTGCTTTCCGGAGAGACCACTCTCTCCGTGACTCCCTTGTTCGCTCCACACTGCCCTCCAACCCCACCACACCCGGCACCTTCCCCTGCAACCGCAGGAAATGCTACACTTGTCCCCACACCTCCTCCCTCACCCCCATCCCAGGCCCCAAGATGACATTCCACATTAAGCAGAGGTTCACCTGCACATCTGCCAATGTGGTATACTGCATCCACTGTACCCGGTGCGGCTTTCTCTACATTGGGGAAACCAAGCGGAGGCTTGGGGACCGCTTTGCAGAACACCTCCGCTCAGTTCGCAACAAACAACTGCACCTCCCAGTCGCAAACCATTTCCACTCCCCCTCCCATTCTCTTGATGACATGTCCATCATGGGCCTCCTGCACTGCCACAATGATGCCACCCGAAGGTTGCAGGAACAGCAACTCATATTCCGCCTGGGAACCCTGCAGCCATATGGTATCAATGTGGACTTCACCAGTTTCAAAATCTCGCCTTCCCCCACTGCATCCCTAAACCAGCCCAGTTCATCCCCTCCCCCCACTGCACCACACAACCAGCCCAGCTCTTCCCCCCCACCCACTGCATCCCAAAACCAGTCCAACCTGTCTCTGCCTCCCTAACCGGTTCTTCCTCTCACCCATCCCTTCCTCCCACCCCAAGCCGCACCCCCAGCTACCTACTAACCTCATCCCACCTCCTTGACCTGTCCGTCTTCCCTGGACTGACCTATCCCCTCCCTACCTCCCCACCTACACCCTCTCCACCTATCTTCTTTACTCTCCATCTTCGGTCCGCCTCCCCCTCTCTCCCTATTTATTCCAGTTCCCTCCCCCCATCCCCCTCTCTGATGAAGGGTCTAGGCCCGAAACGTCAGCTTTTGTGCTCCTGAGATGCTGCTTGGCCTGCTGTGTTCATCCAGCCTCACATTTTATTATCTTGGAATCTCCAGCATCTGCAGTTCCCATTATCTCATGTACCTATCCAAATGTTTTTTAAACACAGCTATTGTATCTGCCTCAACTACTTTCTCTGGCAGTCCATTCCATGTATGCATTACTCTCTGTGTGAAGACATTGCCCCTCAGGTCCTTCTTAAATCTTTCCCCTCTCACCTTAAACCTGTGCCCTCTAGTTTTCAAGTCCCCATCCCTGGGAAAAGGACAATCATCCTATTTGTGCCCCTCGTGACTTTATTAAACCCAATAAGGTCACCCCTCATTCTCCTGTGTTCCAAGGAATAAAGTCCTATCCTGGCCAGCCTCTCCATATAACACAAGCCTATTAGTCCTGGCAACATTCTCATAAATTTTATTTGCACACTTTCTAGTTAAAACTATGTCTTTCCAATAACAAGGTGACCAAAACAGCACACACTACTCCATGTGTGGCTTCAACGACAACTTATACAACTGTAACCTAACATCCCAACTCCTACACTTAATGCCTCAACTGATGAAGGCCAGCGTACTAAATGCCTTCTTCGCCACCCTGTCCACCTGCAACTGTGCTTTCAACAATCTACTTGTACTCCTATGTCCTTCAGTTCCACAACACTCCTCAGGGCCTTATCATTTACTGCGTAAGTCCTTGCTTGGTTTGGCTTTCCAAAGTGCAATACCTCACACTTATCTGTATTGAATTGCATTTGCCAATCCTCAGCCCACTCCCATCTGATCAAGATCCCTCTATAATTTTTGATAACCTTCCTTGCTATCAAGTATGCCACCAAATTTTGCATCTTCCTTAAAATTACTAAGCATGCCTTGTACATTCACATCCAGATCATTTATGTTAATGACAAATAACAAAGGTCCCAGTACCGAAGCCTGTGGCACACCACTGGTCACAGGCCTCCAGTTTAAGAAACAAGCTTCAACCATCACCCTCTCCTTCCTGCCATTGAGCCAGTTTCAAAACCAATTAGCTAGCTCTCCCTGGATCCCATGCAACCCAACCTTCATGACTAGTCTGCTATGGAGGACCTTATTAATGGCTTTACTAAAGTCATATAGAAACCATCCACTGCCCAATCCTCATCAATCCGCTTGGTTACCTCTTCAAAAAAAACTCTAAAATATTTGTCAGACATGATTTCCTGCACACACATCAATCCATGCTGACTATCCCTAACCAGGCCTTGACTATCCAAATGTTGGTTGATCCTGCCCCTCAATATCCTCTCCAATAACTTTCCTACCACTGATGTCAGGCTCACTGGCCCATAGTTCGCTGCCTTGTCTTTGATACCTTTCATAAACAAATGAACAACATTCGCCACCTTCTAGGACTTTGCCAGTGGCTAAAGATCTCTGTAAGGGCTGCTGCAATTTCTTCCATAGCCTCCCACAATGTCTGAGATTGCACTAGATCAGGACCAGGGGATTTATCCATCTTAATACGCTTTAAGGCTGCCAACAGCCTATTGGCTGTCAGTCTGCCCAGTTTTGAGAGAATTGCATGATGAGCAATGACTATAGTGTACTCTAATGAAGTAAATACAAGCGAATCCTTTTTTTCACCTGCAAGTTGTGTTTGGAGACTTGGCCATTGGTAAGGGAAGTGCTAAAAGGGCCTGTGTAGATTGCCAAAATATCATAGGAAAACGAGAGAGTGCTGAGGGGCAATTGAAATGCGAGCCAGAGTGTCATTGAGAAAATGGCCCCTTTAGGCTGTTATAAATTGGGGAAGGAAAGACTTGATATTGATGGTGTCTCATTAGGCGTGGCAGTGGTGGTGGAGGATGATCAGTGGAATATGGAGGTAGGTGGAATGGGGTGACATTTGGTTCTCAAATTTGTAACATTGCTGGAGGGTCTTCGTAGATTGGCTAATTCCTGGTACTATGATGGTGTACATAATAAAATCAAGAGTTTCAAAAACTGTTGCCTTAGGGCCTTGGGTCTCACCCACTAGAACTGTGAAAAGTAGCTTTTATTAAAGCTAATACTTTACTCGCCTGCTTAATTACACAGCTGACAGGTAATGGTTCAGGGACAGATTACCTATTTGAATTGTCACAGCAAAATCTGTTCATTTGGTGCCTATCCTCTTCACGCCCAAGACATCACACATTTTCATTCTAATTAGTCATTTCTCTTCACAGTTTGCAGCTGATCATTCCTTTCTGACATTATCCATTCAGCTCCCTTTCACCTGGGTGTTAAGCATTCAACATTTTGTGACAGGTTCAGCATTAACCATTACACATGTTCAAAACTGCTGAGAATGTGAAGGCTGGTGGAAAGAAATTTAGACTGGAAAAATATGTTACTAGAATTTTGTAACTTTGCTTAATGGTATTTAGTGATGCCATCAAACATAGGAAGGTTTGAGTCTCAATCGATCAGATTAGATACATTATCTGGTTTCACTTAGGGCAGAACATCCTATCACATTGTGTACTCCATCTGGTTTACAATGTGAGGTTATGTCCCACAGTACCAGAGTTACAAGGAACGATGTGGCAAAATCTTGCCCGAATATTACTGCGTTTGGCAGCAAGTCAAAACCACTTCTTTGTGGGAATTTCCCTTGCAGCACAGCCACCAGCATTGTTCCTGCATCAGGAATTCAGAGGATCACAGAAGGCAGACCAGAGCAATTTTGAAAAATTGAAGATAAATAGCCTGATTTGGGGTGGAGCAGCTTGAGCTGGATATTATTTGCACCTCAAGACATTTCATAAACATTTGATGGCAGAAAGAAGCAAGGGAGAGTGCAGAGAAGTAATGGAGCAGAGCAGCACACACCCTCCTAAATCATGGCTAGTGAGTTGCAAATGCTGATGAATGAGATAAAGGAGGGAAAATATGCAATTTATAATTGTCCATGGCACCCTCCTTGTTTGGGTTATGCCCAGAGAAAAGTGATGGTCAGGATCATTACTGTGCATCAAGCCTGCAGGGCTTGGAAACAAAGGCAGGAATCTGGAATCTGTGCCAAATATCAGACAGAGGACTCAAAACTGAGACATGCTGAGCCTCAAGCAAGTTACTAATTTGCCACAAGCAATTACAGCAACCCAAAAAATGTACTCTCTAGCACTATTAACAGGTAACTGCACCTTTTAAACAACAAAAGAGAAGTACAGCTTAGGAACAGGCCCTTCGGCCCTCCAAGTCTGTGCCAAACATCATGCCCTAATGATCCAAAAAAAACTTTCTGCCCTTACTCAGTCTGTATCCCTCTATTCCCTCCCTATTCATGTAACCATCCAAATGCTTCTTAAATGTTGCCAACGTGCCCACTTCTACCACCTCCTCTAATAACGTGTTCCAGGTTCCTACTACTCTCTGCGTGAAAAACTTCTCTCGCACATCTGCCTTAAACTTTCCCCCTTTCTTGTTAAAGCTGTGCCCCCTTGTAATTGAAACTTCAGCCCTGGGGAAAAGCCTCTGATGATCCATCCTATCTACACCCCTCATAATTTTTAGGCCTCCATCAGGTCTCCTCTCAGTGATCGTCTTTCCAGTGAAAACAATCCTAGTCTTTTTAACCTTTTCCCATTGCCAATGCCCTCGAGATCAGGCAACATCCTGGTGAACTTCTCTGTGCTCTCTTCAAAGCTTCCACGTCCTTCTGGCAGTGTAGTGATCAAAACTGTACACAATACTCCAAATGCAGCCCAACAAAAAAATTATATAGCTACCACATGATTTGCCAATTCTTGTACTCCATGTACTGGGTGATGAAGGCAAGCATGCCAAGTGCCTTCTTAATCGCTTTGGCAACCTGAGAACTGCAGACCTGCTCTCCCAGATCCATCTATATGTTAATGTTCCTAAAGGTTCTGCCATTTACAGTATAATTCAATCCTAAATTTGATCCTCCAAAATGTATCACCTCGCTTTTGTCTGGATTAAACTCCAACTGCCATTTCTATGCCTAAGTCACCAATCTATCTATATCCTGTTGTATCCTTTCACAATCATCAGCACCATCAGCAACTCCACCAATCTTTGTGTCTTCTGCAGACTTGCTAATCAGATCACCCACATTTTCCTCCAGATCATTTATGTATATTACAAACAACAGAGAACCTAAGACTAATCCCTGTGGAACATCACTAGTCTGCATTCTGAAAAACACCCTTCCATCATGACCCTCTGTCTTCTATGACCAAGCCAGTTTTGCATCCATCCAGCCAGCCCGCGCTGAATCCCATATGATTTTAGTTTTTGTACCACTCTATCAATGTGGGACTTTATCAAATGCCTTAGTAAAGTCCATATAAATTGCATCCTCAGCCATTCCCTCATCAATTATCTTTTTCACCTCTTCAAAAACTTCAATCAGGTTGGTGAGATATGACCTTCACCAAACAAAACCATGCTGCCTGTCGCTAACTAGTCCATTTTCTTCCAAATGCGCATATATCCTGTCCCTAAATATCCATCTTAAACAAGGGAACAACATTGGCTAATCTCCAATCCTCTGGAACCTCGCCTGTGGTCAAAGAGGATGTGAAGATTTCGGCTAATGCCCCAGCTATTTCTTCCCTTGCTTCACATTAGTAACCTGGGATAGATCACATCCAGGGGACTTGTCTCCTTTTATGCAATTTACGATACCCAAATCGTCCTCCTTCTATGTATTGATGTTCTCTAGAGTATTCACACACTCATCCCTGACCTCAATATTAATCATGTCCTTCTCCTTGGTGAACACCGTTACAAAGTACTCATTAAGGATCTCCCCCAATTTCTATGGCTCCATGAATAACTTCTCTCCTTTGTCCTTGAGTACGCCTACTCTTTCCCTTGCTACCCTCTTCCTTCTAATATAAGCATAAAAAGCTTTGGATTCTCCTTGACCCTGTTTGCTAAAGACATTTCATGGCCCCTTTTAACTTTCCTAATTCCGAGTTTAAGTTCCCTCCTACTTTCTCCATGCTCCTCAATGGTTTTGTTAGTTTGTATCTGCCTCGATCTGTCATACGTCATATACACTGACACATAAGTATAGTAGAATAGACATGAAATAGCTGACTGAAAATGCTTAAGCAAGCACTATTCGGATGAAACAATGTGGTCTACTGACGATGTTGAAATGACCGACACCTCTGTGACATTTCAATTAGACCACAGGACCGTACATCGTGACCGTTGGATAGCTGGTTGACGAGATTAGGCAGGACGACAGGACAGGAATAGCTGACAAAGTAGATAGCTGATTAAATTATCAAACTCTGATTAAAATATCAAACTGGAATGAGAGCACATCATCTGCCTTAGGGAGTGACCACACTAGAAAGAGGTTGGAGATAAATTGCTGAACAAGTTGTTTATTTCTGTGTATCAAAAGCTGTAACTCGTGCTCACGAATTTGAGTGAGTTTGGTATTCCTGCACATCCACTTAGAACTCCTCTCCCTGCATTTACTGGTAACAGTCTATAATAAACCCCTCAATTCAATTAAACAAACTCCTCCACCTCAGATAATAAAATGTGAGGCTGGATGAACACAGCAGGCCAAGCAGCATCTCAGGAGCACAAAAGCTGACGTTTCGGGCCTAGACCCTTCATCAGAGAGGGGGATGGGGGGAGGGAACTGGAATAAATAGGGAGAGAGGGGGAGGCGGACCGAAGATGGAGAGTAAAGAAGATAGGTGGAGAGGGTGTAGGTGGGGAGGTAGGGAGGGGATAGGTCAGTCCAGGGAAGACGGACAGGTCAAGGAGGTGGGATGAGGTTAGTAGGTAGCTGGGGGTGCGGCTTGGGGTGGGAGGAAGGGATGGGTGAGAGGAAGAACCGGTTAGGGAGGCAGAGACAGGTTGGACTGGTTTTGGGATGCAGTGGGTGGGGGGGAAGAGCTGGGCTGGTTGTGTGGTGCAGTGGGGGGAGGAGATGCACTGGGCTGGTTTGGGGATGCAGTAGGGGAAGGGGAGATTTTGAAACTGGTGAAGTCCACATTGATACCATATGGCTGCAGGGTTCCCAGGCGGAATATGAGTTGCTGTTCCTGCAACCTCCGAAACTTCCGCCATTTACAATCCGACCCCACCACCCAAGACATTTTTCCATCCCCTCCCCTGTCTGCTTTCCGGAGAGACCACTCTCTCCGTGACTCCCTTGTTCGCTCCACACTGCCCTCCAACCCCACCACACCCGGCACCTTCCCCTGCAACCGCAGGAAATGCTACACTTGTCCCCACACCTCCTCCCTCACCCCCATCCCAGGCCCCAAGATGACATTCCACATTAAGCAGAGGTTCACCTGCACATCTGCCAATGTGGTATACTGCATCCACTGTACCCGGTGCGGCTTTCTCTACATTGGGGAAACCAAGCGGAGGCTTGGGGACCGCTTTGCAGAACACCTCCGCTCAGTTCGCAACAAACAACTGCACCTCCCAGTCGCAAACCATTTCCACTCCCCCTCCCATTCTCTTGATGACATGTCCATCATGGGCCTCCTGCACTGCCACAATGATGCCACCCGAAGGTTGCAGGAACAGCAACTCATATTCCGCCTGGGAACCCTGCAGCCATATGGTATCAATGTGGACTTCACCAGTTTCAAAATCTCCCCTTCCCCTACTGCATCCCCAAACCAGCCCAGTGCATCCCCTCCCCCCACTGCACCACACAACCAGCCCAGCTCTTCCCCCCCACCCACTGCATCCCAAAACCAGTCCAACCTGTCTCTGCCTCCCTAACCGGCTCTTCCTCTCACCCATCCCTTCCTCCCACCCCAAGCCGCACCCCCAGCTACCTACTAACCTCATCCCACCTCCTTGACCTGTCCGTCTTCCCTGGACTGACCTATCCCCTCCCTACCTCCCCACCTACACCCTCTCCACCTATCTTCTTTACTCTCCATCTTCGGTCCGCCTCCCCCTCTCTCCCTATTTATTCCAGTTCCCTCCCCCCATCCTCCTCTCTGATGAAGGGTCTAGGCCCAAAACGTCAGCTTTTGTGCTCCCGAGATGCTGCTTGGCCTGCTGTGTTCATCCAGCCTCACATTTTATTATCTTGGAATCTCCAGCATCTGCAGTTCCCATTATCTCTCCTCCACCTCAGAGTTGTTACTGCCTTTGAGAAGGTCACTCTTACAGTATGCTTCCTTTCTCCTTTTGACTAAGCTTACAATTTCCCTTGTCATCCATGGTTCCTGAATCCTGTTATTCCTATCCTTCAGCTTTGCAAGGACATGCATATCCTCTACTTTAATCAACTAGTCTTTAAGAGCCTCCCACATGCCAGATGTAGATTTTCCCTCAGATAACTGCTCCCAATCCACATTCCCCAGATCCTGTCTAATGTGGATGTAATCAGCCTTTGCCCAATTAAGCACACTCACCCGAGGGCCACTCTTGTCCTTATCCATGGCTACTTGAAATCTTATGGAGCTATGGTCCCTAAGCCCAAGATGTTCTCCTACAGAAACAGTGACCACCTGTCCTGGCTCATTCCCTAGTACCAAGTCTAGTGTGGCCTCCTCTCTGGTTGGATTGTCACCAGACTGTCTCAAAAAGTCCTCCTGGATACATCTAACAAATTACTCTCCACCCAAGCCCCTGGCCGTAGGGACATCCCAGTTAATAAAAGTTGAATCACCCATCACAACTACCCTGTTGTTCTTCCCCACACCTTTCCAGTATCTGACTACACATCTGCTCTCCTGTTTCCTGCAGGATGTTGGGAGGTCTATAGGAAACTCCCAACATTGTGGTTCGGGTCCTATTCCTGAACTCCACCCATAATGCCTCACTGCAAGATCCCTCCGATGTATTTTCCCGAATCAACAATGCAAACCCCCATCCCTTTTGTTTCCCTTCCTGTCTCGTCTTAGACAGCAATATCCTGGAATGTTAAGCTGCCATTGCTGTCCCTCCTTTAACCATGTTTCCATAATGGCAATAACATCATAATTCCATACAGTAATCTATGCTCTTAGTCCATTTGCCTTATCTGTTATATTTCTCGCATTGAAGTAGATGCATTCCAGATATATAGCCCCTCTGAGCCCTGCAACTTCCCTCTGCCTACTGTTACTCTGCGCTATGCATATCTCAGTCTCTCCTTTGTCCCGAGTCCCTGCACTAACTAGTCTGTTGTTCCGGTTCCCACCTCCCTGCCACACTAAGTTAAACCATCCCAAAGAGATCTAGCAAATCTCCTGTTCAGGATATTGGTGCCCCTCCAATTCAAGTGCAACCCATCCTTCTTGTACAGGTCTCACCATGCCCAAATGACATCCCAATGAGCTATATACCTAAAGCCCTCCCTCCTACACCACCTCTGTGGCCACGTGTTCAACTGTACTCTCTCTCGATTCCTGGCCTCACTAGCCCATGGCACAGATAATAATCCTGAGATTACTAGCCTGGTAGTCCTGCTTTTTAGCTCCCTACCTAACTCCCTCAATTGTCTTCGCACAACCTCTTTCCGCTTCCTGCCTATGTCATTTGTGCCAATGTGGACAATGACTTCTGCCTGTTTTGCCTCCCATTTCATCCAGGACCCTGGCACCAGGGAAGCAACACACCATCCTAGAGTCTCCTTCACAGCCGCAGAAACACCTGTCTGTGCCCCCGACTATCGAGCCACCAACTACTATCTCTCGCCTGGACTTTGCCCCACCCTGCTCTACAGCAGAACCAGCTGTGGTGCCACAGGTCTGGCTGCTGCTTGTACTATCTCCTTGAGCCTATCCCCACCCCCCAACAGTATCCCCCCTGTTTGAGAGGGGAATATCCACAGCAGATTCCTGCCTGTCTCTCCTAGCAGTCACCTATCTGTCTATCCGGACCTGTGGTTTAACCATCTCCCGAAAGCTAGTGACTATCACTCTCTCGGTCCCCTGTATGTACTGCGGTGTGTCCTGTCGTCCTGCCTAATCTCGACAACCACCTATCTAACGGTCACGATGTACGGTCCTGTGGTCTAATTGAAATGTCACAGAGGTGTCGGCCATTTCAGCATCATCAGTAGACCACATTGCTTCTCTAACCAAACCACACGGTCTGTGAGGAGTTGCAGCTGGTCACACTTCCTGCAGATGTAGTTTTCAGGGACATGCTCCCTGCTTTCCCACATCTTACAGAAGGAGTATACTACAGCCCTAACCTCCATCTCAACCCTTGTACACTTAACAAAACAGATAAGAATCTTCCAGCATTTGCTGGGAAATCTAGGTGACCAGTATTGGAAAAAAGAAAAAAATTATCGAAGTGGGAGATTCTGGACACCAAGGTTTTCCAACACTGCGCTGGAAGCACTCCAGCCACATGGTGAAAAACCAGCAGGGTAGATATCCATGGAACTCAATGCCAAAGGTCATGTCTTGACAGCAGTGTCACAAGAAGTTCAGTGGACTCACCCAAGTGGTTAAGATCAGTGACATCATCAATAAAGGGGACTTACATGTACATATTTATCAATTAAAACCTTCTAATTGATTAAAGATTTAACAGCATCTTAGGTTTGTTTTAAACATCCTCATCAGTGGTGTGATCCTTTCATCTTTTACTTATAAATTCTGTATCTGTTACTACCTCTCTCACTAGTACCTGAAGAAGGAGCAAGGGTCTGAAAGAACATAGAACATAGAACAATACAGCGCAGAACAGGCCTTTCGGCCCTCGATGTTGCGCCGACCTGTGAACTAATCTAAGCCCATACCCCTACACTATCCCATCATCATTCATATGTTTATCCAAGGACTGTTTAAATGACCCTAATGTGGCTGAGTTAACTACATTGGCAGGCAGGGCGTTCCATGCCCTTACCACTCTCTGAGTAAAGAACCTGCCTCTGACATCTGTCTTAAATCTATCACCCCTCAATTTGTAGCTATGCCCCCTTGTACAAGCTGACATCATCATCCTCGGAAAAAGACTCTCACTGTCCACCCTATCTTGTGCTTTCAAATAAGCCTGTTGGACTATAACCTGGTGTCGTGTGATTTCTAACCTAGACCATCTATAAATGTCATAGTCTGCTGGCATCTCACACAGTTCAAATCACACCACCTTCATCATTCACCTTCAAACAATTTCAATCAATCAAGAGTCAAACCTGACATTCATATCCTCCACATTTAACACAAATACACCTCATAGCTTATAGACCCGGTTATTCATTCCTGGTTATTCAGACGACAGATTACACAAGACAAATCACATGCACAGGGTAAAAGTTAATGGAACCTTCACTTCTAACAATTTGGGAGACCGGGTACAGTATAATCGGATGGGAGGGCATGATGTGAAGAAGTCAGGAGTGAAGAAGGTTGTAGTTGGCCTTCTCACTCTGAGGCCAATTGAAGCCCTTCAAGGAATTGACCACCTAAGGGCCTCATTAAACCTATTCCTCGGCATGGTCACCTTCACAGTCATTCACAATGTCGGCTATGCCCCACTGAGACATTCAGGAGGGAGCAGATTTCAGGGAGGACAGCTTTCCAGAAGCACAGATTCTGGCACACTGTTCTTCACTGATGTTCAGGTGCTCTCTTAACACTCTGGGTGGATATTACCTCCTGCTGAGAGATCTTCTCCCCTACTTTGCCTCCCTTTGCTACAGCTCACACTGTGTGACCTCATTCTATTCCACAAGTCATGCTGAGGCCCATGTCATGGAGCAATTGGATTCTGCGGAAGTCAGCAAGAGGTCCTTTGATACATGGTAATAAAATGTGAGGCTGGATGAACACAGCAGGCCAAGCAGCATCTCAGGAGCACAAAAGCTGACGTTTCGGGCCTAGACCCTTCATCAGAGAGGGGGATGGGGGGAGGGAACTGGAATAAATAGGGAGAGAGGGGGAGGCGGACCGAAGATGGAGAGTAAAGAAGATAGGTGGAGAGAGTGTAGGTGGGGAGGTAGGGAGGGGATAGGTCAGTCCAGGGAAGACGGACAGGTCAAGGAGGTGGGATGAGGTTAGTAGGTAGCTGGGGGTGCGGCTTGGGGTGGGAGGAAGGGATGGGTGAGAGGAAGGACCGGTTAGGGAGGCAGCGACAGGTTGGACTGGTTTTGAGATGCAGTGGGTGGGGGGGAAGAGCTGGGCTGGTTGTGTGGTGCAGTGGGGGGAGGGGATGAACTGGGCTGGTTTAGGGATGCAGTAGGGGAAGGGGAGATTTTGAAACTGGTGAAGTCCACATTGATACCATATGGCTGCAGGGTTCCCAGGCGGAATATGAGTTGCTGTTCCTGCAACCTTCGGGTGGCATCATTGTGGCAGTGCAGGAGGCCCATGATGGACATGTCATCAAGAGAATGGGAGGGGGAGTGGAAATGGTTTGCGACTGGGAGGTGCAGTTGTTTGTTGCGAACTGAACGGAGGTGTTCTGCAAAGCGGTCCCCAAGCCTCCGCTTGGTTTCCCCAATGTAGAGGAAGCCGCACCGGGTACAGTGGATGCAGTATACCACATTGGCAGATGTGCAGGTGAACCTCTGCTTAATGTGGAATGTCATCTTGGGGCCTGGGATGGGGGTGAGGGAGGAGGTGTGGGGACAAGTGTAGCATTTCCTGCGGTTGCAGGGGAAGGTGCCGGGTGTGGTGGGGTTGGAGGGCAGTGTGGAGCGAACAAGGGAGTCACGGAGAGAGTGGTCTCTCCAGAAAGCAGACAGGGGCGGGGATGGAAAAATGTCTTGGGTGGTGGGGTCGGATTGTAAATGGCGGAAGTGTCGGAGGATAATGCGTTGTATCCGGAGGTTGGTAGGGTGGTGTGTGAGAACGAGGGGGATCCTCTTGGGGCGGTTGTGGCGGGGGCGGGGTGTGAGGGATGTGTCGCGGGAAATGCGGGAGACGCGGTCAAGGGCGTTCTCGATCACCGTGGGGGGAAAGTTGCGGTCCTTAAAGAACTTGGACATCTGGGATGTGCGGGAGTGGAATGTTTTATCGTGGGAGCAGATGCGGCGGAGGCGGAGGAATTGGGAATAGGGGATGGAATTTTTGCAGGAGGGTGGGTGGGAGGAGGTGTATTCTAGGTAGCTGTGGGAGTCGGTGGGCTTGAAATGGACATCAGTTACAAGCTGGTTGCCTGAGATGGAGACTGTGAGGTCCAGGAAGGTGGCGGATGTGCTGGAGATGGCCCAGGTGAACTGAAGGTTGGGGTGGAAGGTGTTGGTGAAGTGGATGAACTGTTCGAGCTCCTCTGGGGAGCAAGAGGCGGCGCCGATACAGGCATCAATGTACCGGAGGAATAGGTGGGGTTTGGGGCCTGTGTAGGTGCAGAAGAGGGACTGTTCCACGTAACCTACAAAGAGGCAGGCATAGCTGGGGCCCATGCGGGTGCCCATGGCCACCCCCTTAGTCTGTAGGAAGTGGGAGGAGTTAAAAGAGAAGTTGTTGAGTGTGAGGACGAGTTCAGCTAGGCGGATGAGAGTGTTGGTGGAGGGGGCCTGGTCGGGCCTGCGGGACAGGAAGAAGCGGAGGGCCTTGAGGCCATCTCCATGCGGAATTCAGGTGTACAGGGACTGGACGTCCATGGTGAATATGAGGTGTTGGGGGCCAGGGAATTGGAAGTCTTGGAGGAGGTGGAGGGCGTGGGTGGTGTCACGGACGTAGGTGGGGAGTTCCTGGACCAAAGGGGAGAAAATGGAGTCCAGATAGATGAGTCCTTTGATACATATTGGCCACACCATTTTCCCCGTAAACCTTCACAGTGTGAAACAACTAAAGCATCAAAACACAAAAGTAATCAAAGACATGAAAAAAATCAATCAGCAACTAATATGTAAACACACTTGATCCTTTAAACTGCACTGATGGGTGTTGGTCCACCTGCTGATTAATGTGTGCATAGCTGTGTGAGATTAAATGAAAGTGCTGTTTGGAAGGTTGTGCCTCCAACATGGTATAACAACAGGAACAGTGCTGCATGCTGATTGATGGCACAATCTGCCTGTTTAGCACATTTCCAGCTGTCATTCAATGCATGTACTAAAACCCCCGCCATGACAGTATCCCTGTCGCAAAGATACACATAGATGTCTTTTTTTAACAATTAACAGTGTTCATATTGGCCAAACAACAGGTGTTAATGATCCCAAATTTCTGATCGTTGTTACCAGAGTGGCAGACTGTTCTTTACCTGAAGAGACCACACCACTCAAACGGTCCTTCCTTGTGAAATGTTATTGCTGCCAGCTCTTTGAAATTGATGTTCTCTGCCAGCCTCACAGCACGAATTATTCAGGGTAGAGTAGGCCCAAGCTAGGCCCAACCATTTTCAGCTGCTTCATCAATGACGTTGCCTCCATCATAAGGTCAGAAGTCAAGATGTTCTCTGTTGATTGTACCATTTGTGACTCTTCAGATATTGAAACAGCCCATGTTCAAATGCAGAAAGACCTAGACAATTTTCAGGCTAGGACTTAGAACATAGAACATAGAACATTACAGCACAGTACAGGCCCTTCGGCCCTCGACGTTGTGCCGACCTGTCATACCAATCTGAAGCCCATCTAACCTACACTGTTCCATGTGTGTCCATATGCTCGTCCAATGACGACTTAAATGTACCTAAAGTTGGCAAATCTATAACCGTTGCAGGCAAAGTCTTCCATTCCCTTACTACTCTCTGAGTAAAGAAACTACCTCTGACATCTGTCCTATATCTTTCACCCCTCGTTTTAAAGCTATGCCCCCTCGTGCTCGCCGTCACCATCCGAGGAAAAAGGCTCTCCCTATCCACCCTATCTAATCCTTTGATTATCTTATATGTCTCAATTAAGTCACCTCTCAACCTTCTTCGCTCTAATGGAAACAGCCTCAAGTCCCTCAGCCTTTCCTTGTAAGACCTTCCATCCATACCAGGCAACATCCTAGTAAATCTCCTCTGCTCCCTTTCCAAAGCTTCCACATCCTTCTTATAATGCAGTGACCAGAACTGTACGCAATACTCCAAGTGCGGCTGCACCAGAGTTTTGTACAGCATAACCTCTTGGTTCCTGAACTCAATCCCTCTCTTAATAAAAGCTAAAACACTGTATGCCTTCTTAACAACCCTGTCAACCTGGGTGGCAACTTTCAAGGATCTGTGTACATGGACACCAACATCTCTCTGCTCATCTACACTACTAAGAATCTTACCATTAGACCAGCACATTACCTTCCGGTTACTCCTACCAAAGTCACCTCACACTTGTCCGCATTGAACTCCATTTGCCACCTCTCAGCCCAGCTCTGCAGCTTATCTATGTCTCTCTGCAAACTACAACATCCTTCGTCACTATCCACAGCTCCACCGACCTTAGTGTCGTCTGCAAATTTACTAACCCATCCTTCTATGCCCTCATCCAGGTCATTTATAAAACTGACAAACAGCAGTGGACCCAACACCGACCCTTGCGGTACACCACTAGTAACTGGTCTCCAGGATGAACATTTCCTATCAACTACCACCCTTGCCTTCTTTCAGCAAGCCAATTTCTGATCCAAACTGCTATAATCTCCCACAATCCCATTCCTCCCCATTTTGCACAATAGCCTTTTGTGGGGAACCTCATTGAACGCCTTGCTAAAATCCATATACACCACATCAACCAGCTTACTCTCATCTACCTGTTTGGTCACCTTCTCAAAGAACTCACGAAGGTTTGTGAGGCACGACCTACCCTTCACAAAACCATGCTGTCTATCCCTAATCAAATTATTCTTTTCCAGATGATTATAAATCCTATCTCCTATAACCTTTTCCAACACTTTACTAACAACTGAGGTAAGGCTCACTGGTCTATAATTACCAGGGTTGTCTCTACTCCCCTTCTTGAACAGGGGAACCACATTTGCAATCCTCCAATCGTCTGGCACTATTCCTGTAGACAATGACGAGTTAAAGATTAATGCCAAAGGTTCGGCAATCTCCCCCCCCGGCTTCCCAGAGGATCCTAGGATAAATCCCATCCGGCCCAGGGGACTTATCTATCTTCACACTCTGTAGGATTTCTAATACCTCTTCCTTGTCAACCTCAATCCCACCTACACTAGCAGCCTGTATCTCAGTATTCTCCTCGACAACATTGTTGTTTTCTAGAGTGAATACTGTCGAAAAATATTCATTTAGTGCTTCCCCTATCTCCTCTGACTCCACACACAACTTACCACTACTATCCTTGATTGGGCCTAATCTTACTCTCATCATTCTTTTATTCCTTAAATACCTATAGAAAGCCTTAGGATTTACCCTGATCCTATCCGCCAACAACTTCTCATGTCTCCTCCTGGCTCTTCTGAGCTCTCTCTTTAGGTCTTTCCTCGCTACCTCGTAGCCCCCAAGCGCCCTAACTGAGCCTTCACATCTCATCCTAACATAAGCCTTCTTCTTCCTTTTGACCAGAGATTCCACTTCCTTCATAAACCACGGCTCCCTCGCTCTACAGCTTCCTCCCTGCCTGACAGGTACATACTTATCTAGGACACACAGGAGCTTTTAGAACATAGAACATAGAACATAGAACAGTACAGCACAGAACAGGCCCTTCAGCCCACAATGTTGTGCCAATGTTGTTGAATAAGCTCCACATTTCTAATGTGCCTATCCCCTGCAGTTTCCTTCCCCATTCTATGCTCCCTAAATCTTGCCTAATCTCATCATAATTTCCTTTCCCCCAGCTATAACTCTTGCCCAGTGGTATATACCTGTCCCTTTCCATCACTAAAGTAAATATAACAGAATTGTGATCGCTATCACCAAAGTGCTCACCTACTTCCAAATCTAACACCTGGCTGGGCTCATTACCCAGTACCAAATCTAATGTGGCTTCGCCCCTTGTTGGCCTGTCTACATACTGTGTCAGGAAGTCCTCCTGCACACACTAGACAAAAACTGACCCATCTATAGTACTCGAACTATAGTGTTCCCAGTCAATATTTGGAAAGTTGAAGTCCCCCATGACAACTACCCTGTCTCTCTCAAGAATCATCTTTGCTATCCTCTCCTCTACATATCTGGAACTATTCGGAGGCCTATAGAAAACTCCCAACAGGGTGACCTCTCCTTTCCTGTTTCTAACCTCAGCCCATACTACCTCAGTTGACGAGTCCCCAAACATCCTTTCTGCAACTGTAATACTGTCCTTGACCAACAATGCCACACCTCCCCCCCTTTTACCATCTTCTCTGTTCTTACTGAAACATCTAAATCCCAGAATCTGCAACAACCATTCCTGTCCCTGCTCTATCTGATGAAAAGCAAATAATATTCCTGCCATACAAATGCCAGCAATGATTATCTCCCATCCTGGTGGGTTACCATTTGCCAAAAACTAAACTAAGCCAGTCATTTCAATACTTTGGCCTCAAGAACAGGTCAGAGGCTAGGAATATTGCAACAAGTAACTCATCTCCCAACTCCCCAGAGCCTATCCACCACCTACAATGTACAAGTGCGAAGTGGGATGGAATACCCCTCCTCCACTCGCTTGCCTGGATGAGTGCAACTCCAGCCATACTCAAGATACTTGACACCATCCTTCCTGCTTTTCCACAGTAGTCGGTCCTCTCATAACTCCGAAAATCCACACATTTTCAACTGTACTATACAGACACCATATTTGAAATGATGTATCTTTAATAGCTGTCACAGATTGCACACAAAGGCACCTTCAGCAGACATAAAAATTACTTAATTATGGCAAGGAGCCTATGTAATAAGTGTGATAGCATTTTTCCAAACACAAGGTTATAAAAATTTTTCCAAATCTTCTTCATTGGTGTCCATAACCATGGCTTTCAGCACTTTCTACTTCAAGCCTATTGACTGTTCTTAGAGTGAGAGGGTCTCCCCTTGCTGTTAAGCATTCACATTGATTATTGGCTGCATTCTTCTGGAAACAATGGGAGGAAAAAAAAGTACAAATGATTGTATTTGGAACAGTGAGGGAAGGGCATTGATGAAGCTGCAGAAAATGGGCCAAATGCTGGCATACATGACAGGGTAATTTAGGATATCAGGTTGGTATGGACAAGTTGGACTGAAGGGTCTGTTTCCATGCTATACAACTTATAACTCTGTGAGTTTATGAAGAGAATACCCTCAAGAACCTGTGATGTCCTCGTCTGGTATCGTGTTCTCACTGTAAGGCTCACTGGTCTATAATTACCTGTGTGTCCTTGTAAGAATGCATAATACTAACACAGCTTAATGTAGCTTCTGTTTTCAAACTGCATTCGGGAATGAAATATATGTACTTTCAGGATCATCCTGAAGTGTGTCCCATAGTTACTATGGTTATGCATTAATACAGAGCAATGGGTTTGTGTCAGTGCTTCCCATCCTGCACTTCTTATGCAGCAGGTTAGGATTTATTTATGATATACATCACTGCAGATATTTACTTGAAAACAGCAGACTCTGGGAATTCTTAACTTTTATAGTGTTTCTGAAGCAGAAATTTGTATTCTCTTAATTGTTCCCAAAACCTACAGAAGTGGTTCACTTGATCAATTGCATGCTTGGTGACAAAGTTGTGTGCCTCTTCACACCGAAAGTAGCAATGTTTCTGAGATATTTCCAATTTTTTTAGGCCAAAATAGTGTCTTGAGGTCAATGCCAGTATGCACTGTTGAAGCTGGACTTCAGGTCCTGCCTTTTAATAGAATATATAGATGAATATTTGTAGGCTTGCTCTGGTGCCAAGGAAAGAACTGGCCTGATTAGTAGTTCTGGGGTTGGGCTGTCTACATAAAGTTGGCAGACAGCCTTTGTACAGTCTGTGTATGTATTGGTTAGATCAACATGTTCATGATCATTATCAGATCTCAGAAATGTCTCTTGGGAAGTCATTTTTCAGGGTAATACATTGTGGGTCACATTTACATTCCTCATCTTAACTAGATGCCGGGGTTCCCATATCATTTTTGCAACCTGGAATGTGGAGAGATGAATACAGTTGAATTGATCTGTCAGCTCAGCTTGTATTCTGCCCAATGACTTCCTCATTACCACAAATACCCTGGTTTGTCTTTGCTTTTGTTTGTGTTTACGGGCCTAATATTTATTAAAGTATAGTCATATCCATGTGTTCATGAAAACCAATTGCCCTCTGCTGTGTCCCTGGACTGTATTGCATGACTCCGTATGATTCTCTAGCCTTCATTAAATGGAATGAATTAACATTCAATAGCCAGTTCTTGAGCTATAACCTGACACATGAATTTATTTAGCATTCTACAAATTAGTAAACAGTATTGAGTACAAGCGGTGTAATTGCAGTAATTATAACCTTTGCTATTCTCTTCAAGATGTCAAAACAATAAAAATGTTTCCTCTACTCTGCTCCAACACAAATTGATCCTTGAAACATAAGTTGCTCACTTATTATCTGGTGAGATACTACCTCTAAGCCATTGATTTATACCAGATTTCCTGCTGGCATCAAGCAGACTGTTACAAGCAGCAAAGCCAAAACACATTATTAGAACATCCTTAATACAGAGTTTTCAACTAAAGGGACTGTAAAGAATGATTGGTTCTGACCTTCTGGTGAAAACAATGGCAAATGCTGAGATGCTCGCCTGCGTTGCAGTCAGGATCTTTGACAATGTTCTTTCTCTTCACAGTTTCAACAATGCTCATCTCACCCCCTCAACCCTCACCCCGAGAACATTCACCCTACCTCTTGACAATGCTCCAACTCAAATGTTGACCTGATGTGGTGACATCAGAAGGGGATGCTGTGCTTCTCTTCACTAATCCTCCACTGTATCTTTTTGATGTGGAATCACTTCTTGACTCGAGGCAGGAAGGCACAGCTAGGAGGTTGGGGAATGTTAAACGGTTAGTGGTGATCAACATGACAGCATCACTGATGAGTAGATTTGAGCCATAGGCCATGCTTTTTGCTCAAGATGGATCAAAACTTGACCTCTGACATTAATGCCAACCAAAACCTGTATGTTTGAATCAGCCCGAATATTTGGACTTGAATGAAATGGCTTACATTATTGATCTGTGTCAAGTATTCAGCACATCCTGCTTGAAATGTCCCCATGTGGGCACATGGCAACAAACAAACCATATATGTAAATGACCCCTGGTGATGTCTGAGATGAAAATATTAGTCAGATTGTCATACAAATTCACAGCAATTAATCATTACTGACTGCCATGTCAATGCATGTTCTGTGTCCGTGTGTCCTCTGTACAATTCTGTTGCGTACTTTTGTGATGTGTATGTGCAGTGTGTGTTTTAATTGGGTGGTGTGTATGGTAAGTGTGTGGTATGTTTTCTTGTAGGTAGACAAAGTTTTAATCATTGTTCCCTTGTTGCACTTTTCCAGGAGTGATATTGAAAATCTTCTGGCTATGATCCCAGCAGTTATGTCAAGGAACACAGTCATCAAAACAAACCCCACCAGAAAAAGAAGGGATGGTACCTCCTTAACTTTGGAAAGGTGAACCCAAACACCACCATGAGGCAACTCCAGCACCAGCTGCCCTACGATCATGGCAATTTTGACATTCGCCAACCATGAGGGGAATACAATTTGCCCAGACACCCCACACATCCCAATCACATCCCTGGCATGAAACAAATTCCTCAAATCTTGACTGTTTTGCTAGGCATCTATCCACCACTTCACTTGGCAGAGTTGTTAATACAGGGGGCCCTTGATTCCCAAATGTCCAATTCATGAATGCTTGAATTTATGAGCACAATGTCATACAGGGATATAATGGTGAAGACCCGACAAATGAACATTTCCTGTACTTACAAACAGCCCCTTTATGTTGTCCTGCATTTTGATCTGATGTGCATCCAAATTAACTTGTGGATGGACTCTGGAACAGAACCAATGCACAATCCAGGGGCTGCCTGTAAATCAGGGTTTGTCCATTTTATCGCACTTAATCCAAGTTCAGACACTCCTGAGCCTAACTCTTCCTGTAACAAGACAACCAGGAAACCCTCAAAAATGGATAGTAGGCATTTCTAACAGTACCGAAAAAGGAAAAAGGTGTTAGATCTTGAGATTATGAGAATGGGAGTTAGTAGATAATAAAAAAAGAACATAGAACAGTACAACAGAGGAATAGGCCCCTTGACCCTCAATGTTACGCTAAACATGATGCCAAATTAAACTAATCCCTTCTGCCTGCCCTTGGTCCATATTCCTCCAGTCCTTGCAAATTTACACGACTATCTAAAAGTGTCTTAAATGCCCCTACTGTATCTGCATCCACCAACACACCTGGGAGTGTGTTCCACATTCCTACAGCTCTCCATCTATAAAGCTTGACCCTCACATCTCCTTTGAATTTTCCCCTTCTCAACTTAAACGTATGCCCCCTAATTTTAGAAATTTCAACTCTGGGAAAAAGATTCTGACCGTCAACCCTATCATAATTTTATAAACTTCTTTCAAACGTCCATTCAGCCTCTATCATTCCAGAGAAAACAACTCAAATTTTTCCAGCCTCTCCTTATATTTCATGCCCTGTGATCTAGGCAGCGTCCTGGTAACCTTCTTCTGCACCCTTTCCAAAGCCTCCACATCCTTTCTGTAATTTGGTGACCAGGAGTGAATGCAATACTCTAAGCATGGCCTAACCATAGTCTGATAAGTGACCCTTGTACTCAGTTCCCCATCCAAGGGAGGCAAGCATCCCATATGCCTTCTTCACCACCCAGTCTGTTTGCATGGCCACTTTCAGGGAGCTGTGGAGTTGAGCCCCAAGATCCTTCTGTACAATAATGCTGTTCAGGGTCTTGGTATTAACTGTATACTTTTTCTTAACATTTGATCTTACTAAGAGTAGCACCTCGCATTTACCTGGATTAAACTCCATCTGCCATTTCTCCACCCATATCTGCAACTGATCTACATTCTGCTGTATGTTTTAACAAACTTGCACACTATCCGCAACTTCAAAGATCTTCCTGTCATCTGCAAACTTACTAAGCCACCCTTCTATATTTTCATCCAAGTAAGTTAAATATATCAACACAGCAGAGGTCCCAGTATTGATCCCTGCGGAACACCACTGGTCATGGACCTCCAGCCTGAAAAACACCATTCTATCACTATCCTCTGCCATCAATAGGCAAACCAATTCTGAATTCACGCGGCCAGGTCACCGTGGATGCCATGCATCTTATCTTCTGGAATGAGTCTACCATGAGGTACCTTGTTGAAAGCCTGACTAAAATCCATGTAGACCACATCCAATGCAATACTCTCATCAATCACCTTTGTCTCCTCCTCAAAAAATTCAAGTTAGTAAGACATGTCTTGCCCTGTACAAAGCCATGCTGACCATCCCTAGTTAGGCCATGCTTTTCCAAATAAGCATAACCTCATCCCTAAGAAATCTCTCCAATGTAATACTCACCAGTCCATAGCTTCCTAGATTATGCCTATTTCCCTTCTTGAATGGAGGAACAACATTAGCTCCTCAGCAGTCCTCTGGGACCTTTGCAGTAGCTACTGAGGATAAAAAAGATCTCGGGCAAGTCACATGCAATCTCCTCTCTTGCCTCTCTCAATGACCTGGAGTAGATACCATTAGGGCCTGGCACTTATCCATCTTAATGCTTTTTAAGAGACACAATACTACTGCCTTCTTGGAGTAAATAGATGAATAAATATTTTCTTCTACCTTCAGTACAGAGGATACAAAAACACCCTGGTAATAATCAGATTTGAAGGAAGAAAGGAATTACAATATTAAAATAACACTCCCTAGGGAAGTGGTGCTGAGCAAACTAATGGACTATGGGCTGACAAGTCCCTGGTTTCCAATGCACTTCATCCAAGGGTCTTAAAGAGATATACAATGAGTGATGTGATGAGAGTAGATGTATTTGTGTTAATTTTCTAAAATTCATTAGATCCTGGAAAAGCTGCATTAGATTAGAAAGTAGCAAATATAAACAGCGAGCGTGAGATAGAGGTACACATATGGAAACAGATTATGGAAAGGTGTTGGAGCAACAGGGTGGTGGTGATGGAAGATTTTAATTTTCCCAACATTGACTGGGATTCACTTAGTGTTAGGGGTCAAGATGGAGCAGAATTCATAAAGAGAATCCAGGACGTTTTTCTAGAGCAGTATGTATGTAGTCCAACTCGGGAAGGGGCCATACTGGACCAGGTGCTGGGGAATGAGCCCGGCCAGGTGGTTGAAATTACTGTAATTTGATATGTGGGAGGCTTTTAAAGAGAGGTTGCTGAGCGTGCAGGAGAGGCATGTTCCTGTGAAAACGAGGCATAGAAATGGTAAGATTAGGGAAGCATGGATGACAGGTGAAATTGTGAGACTAGCAAACAGAAAAAAGGAAGCATACATAAGGTCTAGGCGACTGAAAACAGACAAAGCTTTGGGAAAGTAGGACCAATCTGAAACAAGGAATTAAGAGGGCTAAAAGTAGTCATGAAGTATCTTTAATAAACATGGTTAAGAAAAATCCCAAAGCCTTTTATTCATATATAAAGAGCAAGAGTTAACTAGAGAAAGAATTGGCCCACTTTAAGACAAAGAATGGATGGCTTTTGATTTTGAGTTAAGTCAAGAAAATTTGCATCAATAGATATGTTATTTGGTACAAATGTTACAACCAAATGCAGGTCTAATGTCTCGTCTCACAGTCTCCTTAACATTGTTACATCAGTTCACTTTCATTAATAAAATAATCAATAGTCATTAATCTTCATTAACATGATATTTTGTTTGATTTAACAATTGCAAATTCAAGGTCAGGAGAATCATTAGTGGATATAGTTTTCTCCTGTTGTATTTGGGAAATGCACGGAAAAAGTAAATGTTCTTTCTCATTACAATTTGTTACAGTTACAACATTATACAATCATGATAGATACGTGTTCATTCTACATTACTTCATTCATCCAGAGAGATCTTAATGCCCACCCACACTTTTGTTTCTTATATTATTCTAACGTCTTTCTCCACTGCTTTAAATGTATCCCTCAATCACCCTCAGAGTTAAGAAAGCATTTGCTGTTATCAGTCCCAAAATTAAAATCATTAGTTTGATCCTGGGTATCCTGATTCTATTCCAGATCAATTTCAGGTAATATACCTGGTTAATAATTTCACATACCTCTATGAGATCAGCCCTCTTCTCCAAGCTGAAAGTAAGTATTTATCTCACGTAATTATCTTCCTACCTGTAGTTTTCAAACTGCACTGCATTAAATGTAGTATCCCACAGTTCTGCCCACTTTACGCACATTTTGTTCTACTCATTCTGTAAGTTAACTTCAATCTCCAATTTCACTTTCTTTCTTAGACTGGTATGTCTGACAATTTATCCACCTTGCATTGAGTTCCAAAAATCCAAGTTATTTATGGATACAGAGTTAGTCAAATGATTGCAACAGAGTTCAAACAGTGTGGAGATGGAGGAACACAGCAGGTGAAGCAACATCAGAGGAGCAGGAAATGAAGGCCATAAACCTGAAATGTTGACTTTCCTGCTTCTCTAATGCTGCTTCACCTGCTGTGTTCCTCCAACTCCACGCTGTATTGACTCTGACTCCAGCATCTGCAGTTCTTGCTATCTCTGAGTAACTGGAGCAGAGAGTGGACCAGGGTGACACGGTGGCACAGTGGTTAGCACTGCTGCGTCATGGCACTCGGGACCCAGGTTTGATTCTAGAGTCCGGGTGTCTGTCTGTCTGTGTGGAGTTTGCACATTCACCCCATGTCTGCGTGGGTTTCTTCCGGGTGCTCCGGTTTCCTCCCACAGTCCAAAGATGTGCTTTTGCATCCTTGTACTCCAGTCCTCAAGATGGCCAGGATTCCATTACAATTCTTGATTATTGTCTGCACCTGTTTGTGATATCTTAAAGATCTATGCGTATGAGCTTCCAACCCCAACCCTGATCTATCCCTATCTATCTCAGGAGCACAAAAGCTGCTTGGCCTGCTGTGTTCATCCAGCTCCACACTTTGTTATCTTGGATTCTCCAGCATCTGCAGTTCCCATTATCCCTTATCTATCCCTTCTCGGTCCAAAATAAGGGTTCTCAATTGCTATGTGGGAAGATCTAGAACAAGAGGGTCATAGTTTTAGGCCAAGGGGTGGCAGATGAAAAGAATTATGGGAACAGGCAGGAGAATGGAGTTGAGGCCGAGATTAAATCAGCCATGATCTTAATAAATAGTGAAGCAGGCTCAGGGCCTGAATAGCCTACTCTTCCTCCTAGTTCTTATATCCTTACATTTTCATGTTTTAATCAACTTCCTGCCAGAGAACTTATCACAAGCTTTCTGAAAATGCTAGTATACTAAATCCTTTGAATTTCTTTTACCAATTTTGATAACTATAACCAATCATAGAACTCCTATAGTGCAGAAAGAGGCCATTTGGCCCATTGAGTCTGCACCGACCTTCTGAAGAGCATCCACCCAGACCAAACACCCTACCCTGTTCCTGTGGCTCCACATTTACTATGGCTAATCCAATTAGCCTGCATGTCCCTGGACACTATGAGCAATTTAGCATGGCCAATCCACCTAACCTGTACATCTTTGGACTGTGGGAGGAAACCAGGGCACCCAGAGGAAACTCATGCCAACACGGGGAGAATATGCAAGTACCATACAAACAGTTGTCTGAAATAGAGTCAAAGCCAGATCTCTGGTACTGTGAGGTAGCAGTGTGAACCACCGTGCCATCATGCCACCCTGACCATGATTATCCAAGTGTCTAACTATATCATTCTCTATAATGGATTCTGATATTTTCCCGACGGTTGATGAAAGGCTGATAAGTTTGAAGTTCGCTATGTTCTCTCTCCCCACCTTCTTAAATACTAAAGAGACAATTACTACCTTCCAATCCACACAAATCATTCCATAATTGGTAGCATTTTGGAAAATGTCTTTATGGCCACCTCCATCAACATTCTGGGATGAAGACAATCAGGGCCTGGGAAAATATCAACTTTCAGCCCCATTCATTCCTCTACTACAATCTTCTAACGAATGTCGATTTCCTTCAACTTCTTATTCTCCTTACTCATTTGGGTCTCTAATTCTCAGAGATTTCTTGTATCTTCCTCAGTGAAAACAATACAAAGTAATCAATTAGCTTCTTTGCTATTTCTCCAATCTCCATTATAAATTCTACTGACTCACTTGAATAGATTTGCATTAGTCTTAGCTAAAATGTTTTCTTTTTAGGTGCATATAGAAAGATTTACAGTCTGATATTGACTTTTTTTACAAGATCACATTCATGTTCTATTCACCCTTCCTTTATCAGTTTCTCGGTCCTCTTTTGTCTTATTCCAAAATCCTCTCAATCCTCAAGTATGACTCTGCGACTCTGTGACAATACCTGCTGACCTCCCAAAAAACACAAAGTACACTTGTGCAAAATGTGCATATGCAGTACTGCCAATGATGTCACTCCATCCCGTTCTCTCAAATGAGTTGTGCTTATTTGAGCATTGCCAGTTTTTTTTTCCTGGCAGAGCAGTTCACAAAGTGTGCATCCACAGACGCTTCCCCATGAGACGTGAACTTTTTGGGAGTGCCAGGAGACACAGTCTCCTCAGACTTACTGTTATTTCTGGCAACTTTATAACCATTTTCTTTTAATCTTATACAATACTGAACTTCGAGATAACAAAGTGTGGAGCTGGATGAACACAGCAGGCCAAGCAGCATCTTAGGAGCACAAAAGCTGACGTTTCGGGCCTCGACCCTTCATCAGAAGAAGACCCTTTATTGATGAAGGGTCTAGGCCTGAAAAGTCAGCTTTTGTGCTCCTAAGATGATGCTTGGCCTGCTGTATTCATCCAGCTCCACACTTTGTTATCTCAGATTCTCCAGCATCTGCAGTTCCCATTATCTCTGATCACTATACTGAACTTCCTTTGTTAGCCACAGTTGACTGATCCTTTTGTGAGTTTTTGCACCACGAAAGAATGTATAGTTGCTGCAATCTGGTAACAGCACTTTATTAACTCTCCACTGCCTTAATGGATTTTCCCAAACCCCATCAGCTAATTGTGCTTCATGTGTTCATAGTTTGCCTTATTTGAATGTAACACTCTTGCTTCAGATTGCACTTGTTACTTTCAAACATAAGGTAAAATCATATAATGTCTTACCACGCATCATAGTGGATAAATCCCCAGTCAGGTGTACCCTGGAACTCTGTGGGAAGCTAGCGAAGTGATTGCTAGGCCCCTCGTTGTGATTTTTGCATCATCGATAGGCGCAGGTGAAGTGCCAGAAGACTGGAGGCTGGCTAACGTTTTGCCACTGTTTAAGAAAGGTGGGTCAGAAAAGCCAGGAATTATAGAGAGGTGAGCCTGGAATCAATGGTGGGCTTATTGTTGGAGGGAATCCTGAGGCACAGGATTTACATGTATTTGGAAAGGCAAGGACTGAGTATGGATAGTTAACATGGTTTTGTACTTGGGAAATTGTGTCTCACGAGCTTGATTGAGTTTTTTAAAGAAGTAACAAACAGGGTTAATGAGGGTAGACCAGTGGACGTGATCTTCAGTAAGGCATTTGACAAGGTTCCTCATGGTAGATTGGTTAGCAAGGTGAAATCACAGGAATACAGGGAGAACTAGCCATTTGGATACAAAACTGGCTTGAAGTGAGAAGACAGAGGGTGGTGATAGAGCTTTACCTTTCAGACTAGAGGCTGTGACCAGCAGTGCACCACAAGGATTAGTGCTGGGTCCACTGTTTTTCATCATTTATATATATGATTTGGATGTAAACATAGAAGGTATGGTTCGTAAGTTCGCAGATGACACCAAAATTGGAGGTGTAGTTGAAATCAAAGAAGATTAGCTCAGAGAACAACTGGATCTTCATCTCATGGGCCAATGGACGGAAGAATGGTAGATGGAGTTTAATTTAAATAAATGTGTGGAGCTGCATTTTGGAAAGACAAATCAGGGTAGTACTTATACACTTAATGGTATGGTCTTGGGGACTGTTGCTGAACAAAGAGACCTTGGTGTGCAGCTTCATAGTTCCTTGAAAATGGAGTCCTAGGCAGACAGGGTTGTGAAGAAAGCACTTGGCATGCTTGTTTTTATTGGTCAGTGCATTGAGTATAGTAGTTGGAAGGTCATGTTGCAGCTGTACAGGACATTGGTTAGGCCTCTTTTGGATTACTGCATGTAATTCTGGTCTCCCTAATATAGGAAGGATGTTGTCAACATAGAAAGGGTTCAGAAAAAATTTACAAGGATGTTGCCAGGGTTGGAGGGTTTGAGTTAAAGGCAGAGAATGAATAGGCTGGGGCTATTTTCCCTGGAGTGTCAGAGGCGAAGGAGTGACCCTATAGAAGTTTATAAAATCATGAGGGGCATGGATAGGGTAAATAGACAAGATCGTTTCCCCAGCGTGGGCAAGTCCAAAACTAGAGGGCATAGAGGTAAAAGGGGAAAGATTTAAAAGAGACCTAAGGGGCAAGCAGAGGGTGGTGTGTGTATGGTATGAGCCGTCAGAGGAACTGGTGGAGATGAGTATGGTTACAACATTTAAAAGGCATCTGGATGGGTATATGAATAGGAAGGGTCTGGAGGGATATGGGCAAAATGCTGGCAAACAGGAATAGATTTATTTCGGACAAGTGGTCGGCATGAACCAGTTGGACCGAAGGGTCTGTTTCTGTGCTATGACTCAACATTGAGGTCTCTCATCGCTAAATGTTCTTTTATGGTAAGATTATTACTTATATAGTAAGAACTGTGGACGCTGGAGATTGGAAACAAGAACAGAAATTGCCAGAGAAATTTGGCGTGTTGGCAGTATCTGTGGAGAGAAAGCAAAGTTAACATTTCGTGTTGTGACTGTCCTTTGGAACTCAAGACGGGTTACTGGGACCCAAAATGTTACCTCTCCTTTTGTCTCCACAGATGCTGCAAACTTGCTGAATTTCTCCAAGATTATCAATTAGCTCTTTTTCATGCGATAATACTAAGTCTAAAATAGCCTGCCCGCTAATCAGCTCCTCAACATATTGCTCCAGAATACAATCCCTAGAAAACTCCAGAAACTTGTCCTCCACAGCTTTTGTACTCAGCTGGTTTACAAAGTCTATATGCAGATTGAGGTCACTTGTGATAACTGTGCTGTCCTAAATACTTCTGTCACGTTGATTTACACCAGGCCCCACACTACCACTGTTATATGGCTTATAAAGGATTCCAACCAATATCTGCTGCCTCTTGCTGTTTCTTAGTTCCTCCCAGATTATACACATGGTGCTTCCAAGCTGAGATCCTCCCTTACTAATTACTAACCCCATCCCTCATTATTAGTGCAATTCCACTTCTTTTTCATTCTTTTCAATCTTTGAATGGTTCCTAGTCCTGAACACCATGTTTCTGTAATGTCAGTTAGATTGTGCCTACTTACCTCTATTTGTGCCTTTAGATCATCTACCTTGTTATGAATGCTTCATGCCTTCAGTTTGAGCAAATTTAATTTGCTTTTTTGTTATATAATCCATATATGAATGCATTCTGCACTCAATGTTCAGCATTATTTCCCCTGTTTTCTAATTTTCTTCAGTTTTTCTGTTTAATGATTTTACTTCCTTCAAATTTGAGTTGCCCTTCGCATTCCCATCCCCCAGACAAACTAGTTTAAAAGCACCCAACAGCCCCAGCAATTCTCAACAGCTGTTGGTCCTAGTCCTGTTAACATATTTCCTGTACAGACTGCACAGGTCGTCCTGGTCCCAGAACTGGTTCTAACGCTCAAAAATCTGGTAGAGACATAGAAAATAGGACCAGGAGTAAGACCTTTGAGCCTGCTCCACCATTCAGTAGAACCTGGATGATTATCTAACTCAGTCCTCAGTTCCTACTTTCACCCAATAGCCTTTAACCCCTTTACCTCCAGGAAGTATATCCTTCTTGAAAACAAGAAGCCCTCCTTCCTACACCGCTTGTCTGGCCACATGTTCAATCAATCCGCCCTTCTGTTGTTAAGCTCAGTACTACAAGGTACTGGGAGGAATGGACTCTATTTCCTTTGATTAGAACATACAGAACATCCCAGAATTTGTGTTGACTGGGAGTACAACTGAAATTACTGCTGTTGAGGTCCTGCTTCACAATTTCTTCCCTAACTCCCTGAAATCTGCTTACAGGATCCTGCCCCTCTTCCTACCTGTGTAGCTGGTAAATATAATTTATCTTCTATTAAATTGACTTTGATAAAAAGCCTTTTGAACATTCATGTAAACTGAAAATGATGGGATAAAAGGGTAAGCCAAGCTTATTACAATCTCCTTAGGTTTCTACAGAAATTTAAAGCAGTCCCTGATGCACTCTCAAAAACCGAAAGAACTGTCAAAGCTGCAAATCAGGAACAAAATCAAAAGTTGCTGGTATTGGGTTCTGAGGACGGGCCATCGGACCCACAACATTAACCCTGATTTTTGTCTACAGATGCTGCCAGACATGCTGAGTTTTTATAGCAACTTCTGCTTTTGTTCCTCATGCACTGTTGTGGGACTCGCATTGTTCATAAAATATTTGCATCTAACTTCACATTTACACACACACACACACACACACACACACACACACACACACACACACACACACACACATACACACACACACGTATTCATACACAGACTCACATCTTCTCATACCCACTGCATTTTCAATCTATGAGGATTCTTTGGCACACCATGAGAAACCATATGACTAAACATTCTACAACATTCGACCTAACTCACCGCCATCTCGGTCCCATTTAATTAACCCTCTGCATAAGTATTCATATCACCCAATATAGTCAAATAAAACTGTAGAATGTTCATCTTTTCCCTATATCTCCAGCCTATTACCCTTTTACAAACAATATTTCCAGCTCAGCAGCCCTGAGACTATCATGCTGCTTACAATTTTGATCATTTTAGCTTACTTAACCTGGAAAATAGTAGTTAAATGCTAGATGCTTTAATATCTTAATACAGGTTGATTTAGTTTGATTTTGATTTGGTTTATTATTGTCACATGTACCTAGTGATAGTGAAGAGTATTGTTTTGCGCGCGAACGAGGCAAATCATACCTTTAAAAACTGACTGGGCAACAGGAGACAGAGGGTAGTAGTAGAAGGGAGTTTCTCAAATTGGAGACCTGTAACCAGTGGTGTTCCACAGGGATCTGTGCTGGGACCACTGTTGTTTGTGATATATGTAAATGATCTGGAGGAAGGTACAGGTGGTCTGATCAGCAAGTTTGCAGATGACACTAAGATTGGTGGAGTAGCTGATAGTGAAGGGGACTGTCAAAAATTACAGCAGAATATAGATAGGCTGGAGAGTTGGGCAGATAAATGGCAGATGGAGTTCAATCTGGGCAAATGCGAGGTGATGCATTTTGGAAGATCAAATTCAAGGGCGAACTATACAGTAAATGGAAAAGGCCTAGGGAAAATTGATGAACAGAGAAATCTGGGTGTTCAGGTCCATTGTTCCCTGAAGGTGACAACGCAGGTCAATAGGGTGGTCAAGAAGGCATATGGCATGCTTTCCTTCATTGGGCGGGGTATTGAGTACAAGAGTTGGCAGGTCATGTTGCAGTTGTATAGGACTTTGGTTCGGCCACATTTGGAGCATTGTGTACAGTTCTGGTCGCCGCATTACAAAAAGGATGTGGATGCTTTGGACAGGGTGCAGAGGAGGTTCACCAGGATGTTGCCTGGTATGGAGGGCGCTAGCTATGAAGAGAAGTTGAATAGATTAGGATTATTTTCATTAGAAAGACGGAGATTGAGGGGGGACCTGATTGAGGTCTACAAAATCATGAGGGGTATAGACAGGGTGGATAGCAAAAAGCTTTTTCCCAGAGTGGGGGATTCAATTACTAGGGGTCATGAGTTCAAAGTGAGAGGAGGAAAGTTTAAGGGAGATATGCGTGGAAAGTTCTTTACACAGAGGGTGGTGGGTGCCTGGAACACGTTGCCAGCGGAGGTGGTAGACGCAGACACTTTAGCGTCTTTTAAGATATATTTGGACAGGTACATGGATGGGCAGGGAGCAAATGGACAAAGACCATTAGAAAATAGATGACAGGTTAGACAGAGGATCTTGATCGGCGCAGGCTTGGAAGGCCGAATGGCCTGTTCCTGTGCTGTAGGTTTCTTTGTTTCTCTTTGTTTCTAAACAAGTACAAGGATAATAGAGCTGAATGCAAAATATAGTGTTACTCAGGTGTCGATTTTAAAAAATGAAAGTTATTCTAATATTGGAGTGCTATTGTTAAACAGAGTTTTAATGCTACAGCCAGACTTTAAGCAGCTGCGATTGACAATCATAAGGAAGGTATGTATTTGTCAAGGATTTATGGCCACAATGGACTGAATTGGCATCAGATGAATCAGATCACAGCATAGCACCAGTAAAACCTAGTTACTCCCACAGCTTCAAGTTCATTATTGTTGACAGATTAGAGGACTTGAAATTTATCTTTAGCTTCTCATTGTGATTCTCTTGGCTTCATGGCAACAGCTTTAATGTTGGATAGTTAAGCAAATTTTAATAGAGTTAAAGGAGTAATATGCCAGTGTAGATACCTGGTGCTACAAATGTATATTTGTCTCCTAATTATGACACAGAAGAAAGTAATTTACCAGATAGGTTAATATGATGGTGAAGAATTTTTCAATCATTCACAGATATTTAAAAATGTTTAAACCAAAAAGTTTTTCAAATGTTAAGAACGCAAAGTTCTGTTTTGCACAGTTCAGCAAACGAACTATATCAAAAGCGATTGAGAGAAGGTCAAGCTATGAATGTTATTAGATGTTGCCAAATGTATTTTAAATGTTTATATGAGTAAAGGGTAAAGGCAATGGTATAGAATGAAGAGATGTCAGAGACCCTATTAGGCTAGGATTAAGAATCATGTAAAATTCTCAACCGTATGTTTTCACTTCTCTCTATGCTTATAATCTCCCAAATTGATATAACTTCCCTCAAAACTTTTCATTCCTCTGAATCCAGTCTTTTACTTTCCCTTCTATTTCAGTACAAAAATGCCTCCCCAGCTTTGAACTATCGAGTTCCTCATTCAAGGATTCATTTCCTAAAGCCCATGTTTTTGTGGGCACGTCAATATCCTCTTTCCCAACAGCTCTTAAAACCCAACGTTTTAACTGAACTCTCAGTGAATCTTTGACCTTTCTGAAAAATTAGTTCCATACTCATGCATTATTAATTCTATTACAATTGGGTAGCATATTGGCTCAGTAGTTTAGCTGTGCTGCCTCACAGCACCAGAGACCTCGGTATGATTTCACACATGGCTGAGTGTCTGTGTGGACTTTGCATATTCCCTCCAGAAGCTCCAGTTTCCTCTCACAGTCCAAAGATGTGTAGGCTGGGTAGATTAGCCATGGGAAATGCAGAGTTACAGGGATAGGATAGCGAGGTGGGTTTGGGTGGGATACTGTTCAGACGGTCAATGTGGGCTCAATGGGATGAATGGCCTGCATTCGAACTGTACTGATTAAGCTTGTGAAGTTCAGTTTCAGCTGTCAAAAAATTTTAATCCTTGGAAAAAAAGATGTTCAAGATCAGGATTTGTTTGTAATAATCAATGGAGAACTTTTTAAAATGCCTTAAATGTTCTGAATACTCTAAAGGAAGCCTGTGTGCATTGAACATGCTCATTATCATTTAAGTTTCTAGAAATCACAGTTTATGAAATTAGCAAAAGAATACTTTATATTTCATATGGCACTAGCTTGTTTGCTATGTGTGTGCAAGCACTAACCAATGTATTGTCCAAGTATCTGACCATTGAACTAAAGTATGTCCTTTGGTCAAGAAAACAGTTGGGAGCCATATTTAAAGATTTTAATGCATGCTATGAAGCTAGGGAAATGTCTTGTACTTCATACCATTAATTACAGTGTCTACTTATCCCAGAAACACATAACAGTTGTTGAAGGCTGCTTGGCTGTGAGCTGAGGGCAAATCAACAATTTTCTCCTTGTATTTTTGTTTTTTTTTTCCGTTGTTTGTAACTTTGTACTTTTAATATATTTGGATGTTAAGAATTTCAGTGCTGCACTCAATCTGAAATCTTTTAAAATCTGAGCTTGATATGGAATCAGCTTGATGTCAACGTTAGTTTGATGAGAAAAAGGAAGCATGCATCTGACGAACAAAGGTAGGGTGTTAGGCATTATACTAGAAATGAGCACTTCACAACTGCAGTTAACCTAGTTCCATCATATTGTCCAACTAATTCAGCCCTGTAATTCAGCAGACTGAAATACGAGTTGTGATGCATGCTAACATCTGGGGCTAGAGTTTCCACTTTGATGACAAGATGTGGTCTGAGTGCAAAGTGTACTCTAAAGTGGGGTCATTTTGAGAAATGTGTTTTTCCCCTCTCAGGTTTCCACACAAGCTCATTTGCGTAGCACTAAAATGTACTATGAACTATAAAAGATTTTCTAAAAATGTTTGCAAAACTATTTTGAAAATTATTCCTTGGTAGATTTTTTTAAGTGTGGTAATTGGTAGCTTGGTTAATACCTGAAGAAGCTTTTGTTATTAAGAAACATTTTATTTACAATGTCTGCTCTGCCAACTGTATGTAATCCTATTTTAAATAATTGAAAATGCATTAAAATACTGTACAGAGCCATTTGCTAGTTACATTAGCGTACGGTCAGTTTCTTAATAAATGATAAAAAGTAAAAGCTTTTAAATGTGCCCATTAGCGTTCTTGTACTTTTAAAGGCTTAACTTTAAAAGCCTCCTTTACAGCCTGAAAACTAATGCAATTAGCAGAAATTATCAATGATGAGTAATTCAATCTGGGGAACTAGAAGGTTTTGTAGTTGGTCTGACATATGCATGTTTTTTTTTTGAAACCAGTACAAAAATATTTCAGGAACTCAATTTAGATGAAAGCAGTTTCTGTTAAAGTCCAACAATCTGCTGTGTTGGTTTCTCTGATTTTGAGTGAAGTGCACTGAGGAAAAACCATGCCTCTGAACAGAAACAGTAATCTTCTTTCAAACTCGTTCACAGCCATAACACTACCATTATCCTTTTGCAGAGGCAGAGGTGCTCAAACTAATCAGGGATGGGAGCATATGCTAAACTGCCTATGAGATTAGCTTATTATTAACAGGGTGAAAATGAGGATATCTCCAGCCTGGTGTTGACAACTGCGTGTAGAGGGAACGTGTGATCCAACACAGGGAAATGGGATTGTAGATAACCTCAAACTAACTCTTTGTGATCTCCCATAAAGGGCCTTGCAGTCAGGAGGCATTGCACCTACAGGCTGCAGCAAGCCAGTACTCCATCTCAGAGGGAGATCTATGAAACACATCCCCTACACTCTCTGCTAGTATAAGGACAGTCACCATGGTGGCAATCCTTTTCCAAGTAGACTTGGGATCACAATGTGGTGAGTTCATCCATCCTTCTGCCTTAGGCAGTGCCTTGGGATTGAGCACGACCAGTTTCTGCTCCGGTTCAATTCCATGATGGCTGATGAGTCCAGCCTGCATTCTACAGCATCTGCCACATGTGGAGCAGGTGGTGCTGAAAGGGTTCACTGGATAGGTTGTGTTGTGGTTCTTCTGCTGCCACTGGCACCTCGACTTTACTTATACACAAAGTCAACAAAGTCTGCCAATGTGTTCAGTGCCTTACCAAACGGGCTTTCTCCCTTTTAACCATGCAAAGCCAGAGTCTCCCATGTGTCAGCAAGACTGGATATCATGAAAGTATTGCTTCAAAAGTAAATACTAAGTCTGAAGATGAGCATGTTGGTACATTATTATGTTCGGTAGATCCATTGCAGATTAATCGACTAGATGTAGACAGCACAGATATGCTTGAAGATATCCTAAAATCACTTTATAATTTCTTCAGTTGAAGAACAAATAAACCCCTCCTTTGAAAGACAAGATTTAACAGAGGAGTTCGGCTTTCAATAGAATCTCCAGACAGTTTCATCAAAAACTTCTAAAGGTTAGTGGAAGACAGTAACTATGGATATTTGAAATCAGAACTGGTAAGATACACACTTTTTCTGGAACTATTGATTAAACTTTATTAGATCTCTACCATTCCAAAAGGAAATTTAACTTTGGAGAAAGCTACTGAAACCATAATGGGAAGAAAAAACTAAAAAATCTCATGGATAGATCCTGGGTGAAGAAGAACAACAGAGGAACAAGACAGTCCATTCATTCTATAAACTACAGACATTCTTAAGAAGCACATGGCAAAGCAGATACTTTACGCTAAGAGTTATCGCTAGTGCGGAACAATAAGGCATCACAAGCACAGACAATGTCCAACTGCTTTACATTTGTAAAATGGAATGTCATTTTCAAAAAATATGCAGGGTGGGAAACCGTTTCAGAACAGTGGAAATACTCATGATTACACCTGCAGGGAGATCCGTATAATATAGCACCCACTGCCATTAGAAAATAAAACCACATGAAATGAGATACTTTCATTCGAGAATGTATTAATGCATTCCTAAGTGAATTTGTTGATCCTGTTGATTAGAGGCACAGAATCTGTCAATGAACATCTTGATAATTTTAAGATTGATACAGCAGTGAGGTATCATGGACGAAGAAGCAGAACTTGTAGCCCTATGGAGCAGAGACTGCATCGTCCAGAAAGAAAACTGTCAAGAGCAACTATAACACATTGCACAGAAAGACAAAGCTGTGTATGCTGTTAGCAACATAGATATAATTTTTTTATTCACTCATGGGATGTGAGTGTCTCTGGCTGGCCAGCGTTTATTGCTCATCTCAAGTTTCCCTTAAAAATGTGTGGGTGAGCCATATTCTTGAACTGCTGCAGTCTATGTGATGTAGATTATCTTAGGGAGGGAATTCCAAGATTTTTAACCAGCAACATTGAAGGTACAGCAATATATTTCCAGAACAGTGAGTGCCTTGGAGAGGAACTTTCAAATGATGGTGTTCCATGTATCTGCTGCCCTTATCCTGATAGATAAAAGTGGTCATGGGTTTGAAATGTGCTGTTTAAGAATCTTTGGTGAATTTTGGGTGTGCATCTTGTAGATAATACACCCAGTTGCTATTAAGCTGGTGATGGAAAGAGTGGATGCCTATAGATGTGGTGTCAATCAGGTGGGCTGCTTTTTCCTGAATTGTGTCAAGTATTTTGAGTATTGTTGAAGCTGCACGCATCCAGGCAAATGGGGCATATTCCATCACAGAGCTGGCATGTGACATGCAAACGGTAGACAGGCTTTGGGGAGTCAGAAGGTGTGTTGCTCACTGCAGTATTCCTAACTTCTGAACTGATCTTGTAACCACTGTAATTGAAAGTGAAGGAATCTCACTGCTGTACAGCATAAGTGTGTCTCAGTCTTTCCAAAGGGTTAGTACAGTTAGTTCATTTTCTCGTTGGTGAGGGAGTTCAGATATTCAGTAAGTTGGGCTGGTGCGATTTGTTAGAAAGCAATGGCTTTTTTTTAGGTAGCTGATTAAAATTCAACTTGTAAACTAACAGCCAATAGACGATTGATCATGTCAGGTAGTAGGTGTTCCACTTGCAAGATGAGGTCAATCATGGACTTTGAGAGCACCCCAGATACTTACATCTGCAGGATGTGTAGCCAGCTTCAGCTGCTCACCAAACAAATGCATCACTTAAGCATCAGTTGGAGACAACAAGGAGTCAACAAATGGCAGACAACGTCACAGACTGAAGTTATAGAAATGTGGTCACACCCAAGGTACAGGAAGATAGATGGCTGACAGCTTGATGGGACAGGCGATCAGTGCAGCATTTTCCCTGCAGCTGTGCCCCTTTTGAACAAGTTTTCTGTTTAGGAGATTGATTGGCGGGGGGAGGGAGTCCATCGAGTGACAGCAGCATCAGCCACAGCAATGGCACCACGGCTGGCCCTGCTCTACAGGGGAGAGGGGGAGGGAACAACGTGGAGTAGAGCAATAGGAACTTGAGGTTCAATCATCAGAGTCATAGATAGGCACTTCTGTGGCCGTGGCAGAGGCTCCAGGGTGGAATGTTGCCTTGCTGGTGCAGGGTTATGGCTATCGACCAGGTAGCTGCTGGGAAGGTGAGTCACTGATTTAAAAATTTACCTCGTAAATAGGCGGAGCGTATGCTGAGCAGGAACGGACACGGGACTGCGGAGTAAGTGATGTTATATATTTGTGTGGTTGCGTTACCCGAAACACTACCCGGGTAGTGTCTCCCATCCATCCTCCTCCACTAACAAAAAATAAGGTTCTGTGCACCTGATTGGTAAGGTAACTATTTATTTTTTATTCTTTATTTTTCAACAGTCTCTTTGGGAATTGAGAATAATGGGAACGGAGGTCAGGGCAGTTGAATGTTCCTCCTGCAGAGTGTGGGAGGTAAGGGTCACCACTAGTGTCCCTGCTGACTACATCTGCAGGAAGTGCACCCAACTCCAGCTCCTCGAAAACCGCGTTAGGGAACGGGAGCTGGAGCTGGATGAACTTCGGATCATTCGGGAGGCAGAGGGGGTTAATGAGAGGAGTTACAGGGAGGTAGTCACTCCTCAGGTACAAGAAAAAGCCAGATGAGTTACGGTCAGGGGACGGAAAGGGAACCGGCAGGCAGTACAGGGATCCCCTGTGGCCATTCCCCTCAACAGTAAGTATACCGTTTTGGATACTGTTGAGGGGGGTCGACTTACCAGGGGAAAGCAGTGGGGCACAGGTCTCTAGTGCAGAATCTGTCCCTGCTGCACAGAAGGGAAGGGGGAAGAGGAGCAGAGCATTAGTCATTGGGGACTCCATAGTTAGGGGGACAGGAGGTTCTGTGGGGACGAGAGAGACTCACGGTTGGTGTGTTGCCTCCCAGGTGCCAGGGTGCGTGGTGTCTCTGATTGTGTTTTTGGGATCCTTAAGGGGGAGGTGGACCAAGATAATAAAATGTGAAGCTGGATGAACACAGCAGGCCCAACAGCATCTCAGGAGCACAAAAGCTGACGTTTCGGGCCTAGACCCTTCATCAGAGAGGGGGATGGGGAGAGGGACATTGGCACCAACGACATTGGTAGGAAGGGAGATGGGGATTTAAGGCAGAAATTCAGGGAGCTAGGATGGAAGCTGAGAGCTAGGACGAACAGAGTTGTCGTCTCTGGTTTGTTACCCGTGCCACGTGCTAGTGAGGCGAGGAATAGGGAGAGAGAGGAGTTGAACACATGGCTACAGGGCTGGTGCAGGAGGGAGGGTTTTGGATTCTTGGATAATTGGAAGTCTTTCTGGGGTAGGTGGGACCTCTACAATCAGGATGGTCTTCACCTGAACCAGAGGGGTACCAATATCCTGGGGGGAAATTCACGAAGGCTATTCGGGTGGGTTTAAACTAATTCAGCAGGGGGATGGAAACAAAAATTGTAGTTCGAGTATAGAAAAGGTTGAGACTAGGGTGGTCCGAAATAAAGTTTCAGTGACGCAAGATGGCACCGGCAAGCAAGAGGTTGGTTTGAAGTGTGTCTACTTCGATGCCAGGAGCGTCCGGAAAAAGGTGGGTGAACTTGCAGGATGGGTTACTACCTGGGACTTCGATGTTGTGGGCATTTCGGAGACATGGATAGAGCAGGGACAGGAATGGTTGTTGCAGGTTCCAGGATTTAAATGTTTCAGCAAGAACAGAGAAGATGGTAAAAGGGGGGGAGGTGTGGCATTGTTGGTCAAGGACAGTATTACAGTTGCAGAAAGGATGTTTGGGGACTCGTCAACTGAGGTAGTATGGGCTGAGGTTAGAAACTGGAAAGGAGAGGTCACCCTGTTGGGAGTTTTCTATAGGCCTCCGAACAATTCCAGATATGTAAGGGAGAGGATAGCAAAGATGATTCTCGATAGGAGTGACAGAGACAGGGTAGTTGTCATGGGGGACTTCAACTTTCCAAATATTGACTGGGAACACTATAGATCGAGTACTATAGATGGGTCAGTTTTGTCCAGAGTGTGCAGGAGGACTTCCTGACACAGTATGTAGACAGGCCAACAAGGGGCGAAGCCACATTAGATTTGGTACTGGGTAATGAGCCCAGCCAGGTGTTAGATTTGGAAGTAGGTGAGCACTTTGGTGATAGCGATCACAATTCTGTTATGTTTACTTTAGTGATGGAAAGGGATAGGTGTATACCACTGGGCAAGAGTTATAGCTGGGGGAAAGGAAATTACGATGAGGTTAGGCAAGATTTAGGGAGCATAGGATGGGGAAGAAAACTGCAGGGGATAGGCACATTAGAAATGTGGAGCTTATTCAAGGAAAAGCTCCTGTGTGTCCTAGATAAGTATGTACCTGTCAGGCAGGGAGGAAGCTGTAGAGCAAGGGAGCCGTGGTTTACGAATGAAGTAGAATCTCTGGTCAAGAGGAAGAAGAAGGCTTATGTTAGGATGAGATGTGAAGGCTCAGTTAGGGCGCTTGAGGTTTACAAGGTAGCGAGGAAAGACCTAAGAGAGAGCTCAGAAAAGCCAGGAGGAGACATGAGAAGTTGTTGGCGGATAGGATCAGGGTAAACCCTAAGGCTTTCTATAGGTATTTAAGGAATAAAAGAATGACGAGAGTAAGATTAGGGCCAATTAAGGATAGTAGTGGGAAGTTGTGTGTGGAGTCAGAGGAGATAGGGAAAGCACTAAATGAATATTTTTCGACAGTATTCACTCTAGAAAATGACAATGTTGTCGTGGAGAATACTGAGATACGGGCTACTAGACTAGGTGGGATTGAGGTTAACAAGGAAGAGGTATTAGAAATCCTACAGAGTGTGAAGATAGATAAGTCCTCTGGGCCGGATGGGATTTATCGTAGGATCCTCTGGGAAGGCAGGGAGGAGATTGCCGAGCCTTTTGCATTGATCTTTAACTCGTCATTGTCTACAGGAATAGTGCCAGAAGACTGGAGGATAGCAAATGTGGTTCCCCTGTTCAAGAAGGGGAGTAGAGACAACCCTGGTAATTATAGACCAATGAGCCTTACCTCAGTTGTTGGTAAAGTGTTGGAAAAGGTTATAAGAGAAAGCATTTATAATCATCTAGAAAAGAATAATTTGATTAGGGACAGTCAGCACGGTTTTGTGAAGGGTAGGTCGTGCCTCTCAAATCTTATTGAGTTCTTTGAGAAGGTGACCAAACAGGTAGATGAGAGTAAACCGGTTGATGTGGTGTATATGGATTTCAGCAAGGCATTCGATAAGGTTCCCCACAGTAGGCTATTGTACAAAATGCAGAGGAATGGGATTGTGGGAGATATAGCAGTTTGGATCGGAAATTGGCTTGCAGAAAGAAGACAGAGGGTGGTAGTTGGTAGGAAATGTTCATCCTGGAGACCAGTTACTAGTGGTGTACCGCAAGGGTCGGTGTTGGGTCCACTGCTGTTTGTCATTTTTATAAATGACCTGGATGCGGGCATAGAAGGATGGGTTAGTAAATTTGCAGACGACACTAAGGTCGGTGGAGTTGTGGATAGTGACGAAGGACGTTGTAAGTTACAGTGAGACATAGATAAGCTGCAGAGCTGGGCTGAGAGGTGGCAAATGGAGTTTAATGCGGACAAGTGTGAGGTGATGCACTTGGTAGGAGTAACCAGAATGCAAAGTACTGGACTAATGGTAAGATTCTCGGCAGGGTAGATGAGCGGAGAGATGTTGGTGTCCATGTACACAGATCCTTGAAAGTTGCCACCCAGGTTGATAGGACTGTTAAGAAGGCATACAGTGTTTTAGCTTTTATTAATAGAGGGTTCCGGAACCATGAGGTTATGCTGCAGCTGTACAAAACTCTGGTGCAGCCACACTTGGAGTATTGCGTACAGTTCTGGTCACCGTATTATAAGGATGTGGAAGCTTTGGAAATGGTGCAGAGGAGATTTACTAGGATGTTGACTGGTATGGAGGGAAGGTCTTACAAGGAACGGCTGAGGGACTTGAGGCTGTTTTCATTGGAGAGAAGAAGGTTGAGAGGTGACTTAATTGAGACATATAAGATAATCAAAGGGTTAGATAGGGTGGATAGGGAGAGCCTTTTTCCTTGGATAGTGATGGCAAGCACGAGGGGTCATAGCTTTAAAATGAGGGGTGAAAGATATAGGACAGATGTCAGAGGTAGTTTCTTTACTCAGAGAGTAGTAAGGGTATGGAATGCTTTGCCTGCAACGGTACTAGATTTGCCAACTTTAGGTACATTTAAGTCGTCATTGGACAAGCATATGGGCATACATGGAATAGTGTAGGTTAGATAGGCTTCAGATTGGTATGACAGGTCGGCACAACATCGAGGGCCAAAGGGCCTGTGCTGTGCTGTAATGTTTTATGTTCTATGTCTCTGAATGGGTACAAGACATTCTGAAATGGGAGGGTAAACAGAGAGAAGTCATTTTCCATTTTGGCAATAAAAGACAAAGTCCTACAATGACAATTCAGGGAGTTAGGTTATAAACTAAAAAGCAGGACCTCTAGGATAGTAATCTCAGGATTACTCCTCATGCCACCGAGGCTAGGAGCAGAGGCAGAGTACAATTGATCACATTCATAAAGAGCTGGTGTAGGGGGAGAGCTTCAGATGAGTGGATCATTGGGTTGTCTTCCAGGGAAGGTAGAGTCTGTACAAGAAGGATGGGTTGCAACTCAACTGGAGGGGCACAAATATCCTGGCAGGACGTTTAGTAGTGTCACTTAGGAAGATTTAAACTAGTGTGACAGGGAAATGGGAACCAAAGCTACAAGTCGGTGAGAATAGAGACTGGTGAAGCACTTGAATCTAAAGCAAATATAGCTAAGAGGAAGAGTGGTCAGGGAGGGGTTGATGAGATCAGCAGAACTGGAAGCTTAGACTATATTTGATTAATGCAAGAAGTGATTAATGCAAGCAGATAAAATGAATGAACTTAGAGCCTGGATTAATGCATGCAGTTATGATGTTGTCGCTTTCACAAAGACATGGTTCAAAAAGGGATACGATTGGCAGCTTAACGTTCTGGAATACCAATGATTTCGACAAGACAGAAAAGGAAGCAAACGAGGTGGGAGAATTGCATTACTGGTTAAGGAGCATATCATAAGCTGTGCTGAGGGATATTGACACCCTGGAGGGATCATGCAGTGAGGCAATATGAGTAGACCTCAGGAATAGAAATGGTGCAATCACAATGCTCGGGCTGTATTATAGACTTCCCAGTTGCCAGCGACAGGTAGAGGAAGAGATACGTAGTCAGGATCTGGAAACGTGTCAAAATAACAGAGTTGTTGTAGCAGGTAATTTTAACTTGCCCCATATTGACCGAGACTCTCAGTGCCAGTGGTTTGAATGGGGAACAATTTGTTATATATGTCCAGGAAGGATCTTAAAACAGTATGTGAATAGCTAATGAGGGACGGGGCCATACGAGACCTGGTATTGGAAAATGAGACTGGTCAGATGATCAAAGCTTCAATTGGGGGGCATTTTGGGAATATTGACCATAATTCTGTAAGTTTTCAGATACTTATGGATAAGGACAAGAATGGACCTCAGATGAAGATGTTAAATTGGTGAAGCTATAACTGAATGTGGTAAGAATTGGAGAATGTGGATTGGGAACGGCTGTTTGAGGGTAAACCCACATCTTTCATGTAGGAGTCTTATAAATTCCAGTTGATTAGAGGGCAGTACAGGCATGTTCGTGTGAAAATGAAGGACAGGGATATCAGGATTTAGGAACCTTGGATGACAGGGGAAATTATTAGCTTAGTCAAAATAATAAAGGAAGCATATCTAAGGTCTAGGCAACTAAAAACAGACAAGTCCTTGAGGAAGATAACAAGGTGTGGAGCTGGATGAGCACAGAAGGCCAAGCAGCATCTTAGGAGGAAGAAAGCTGACATTTTGGGCCTAGACCCTTCCATCAGCTTTCCTGATCCTAAGATGCTGCTTGGCCTGCTATGTTCATTCAGCTCTATACCTTGTTATCTCAGATTCTCCAGCATCTGCAGTTCTTATTATCTCTGATACAAGTCCTTGAAGAATATAGAGAAAGTAGGAAGGAGGTCAAACAGGGAGTTAGAAGAACAGAAAGGGGCTGCAAAATCTCCTTGGCCACCAGAAGTAAGGAGAAAATCAAGGCATTTTATATATATATTACGAGGAAGAGAATAGCTAGAGAAAGACTGGGCCCACTTAAGGATAAAGGAGGGAGTGTTAGTGCAGTAGGACACCTCACCAGTCATCCCTGGCTTCAGGTGATGATTCCCTGCCTCCAGTAAGCAATGATTCCCGGCCTCTGGTGATAACGTGGCCTCCCTTGGCAGCCTCCCAGTGAGCTTCCCCTTGTATGGGTCTCCCAGTGTGGCATGGCGTAGCGTGTCACTGGTGTGGTGTGGAGCCAGGACCCAGTGCAAACTGGAAGCTAAGTGCCAGCATGGTCTGCTGTACTGAACTCTTTCCTGTAATACTGGACATTTTGTTTCTGTAACAAATCTTGTAACAATAGAAGCTATGTGTAAGAACTTTTGTATTTAAGTTGGCGCTGTAATTGGAGACCTATATACTTTTCATGATACTCATCGAGTATATGTGACAATAAAGGCTATTCTATTCTTCTATTCTATGGGTGGAGACAGAGGAAATGGGCAAGATCCTTAATAAGTACTCTGTGTCATTATTCATCGAAAGAGGGTTGTGAGGAATGTTGAGGTTAGGGAAAGGTGTGTGAATACTCTTGGGAAGGTCGGCATAATGAAGGAGTAAATGCTGATTGATTTGAAATGCACTAAGGTAGACAAGTTCCCAGGACCTGATGGGATCTAACCTAGGATACTGTGAGAGGCAGGGGAAATACATGAGAAATAGCTGGGGGCTTAGCAGTTGTTTTTGCATCTTCTTTGACCTCAGATGAGGTCCCAAAGTACTGGAGAATGGCCAGTGTTGTTCCTTTGTTTAAGAATCCAGGTAATTACAGATCAGTGAGCCTGATGTCAGTAGTGTGGAAGCTGTTGGAGAAGATACTGAAAGAAAGGATTTATTCATATTTGGAAGTAAATGGACTTGTTAGTGATAGGCAGCATGGGAAGGTCATGTCTTACCAAACTGAGTTTTTTGAGGAGGTGACAAGAATGATTAATGAAGGAAGGGCAGTGGATGTTGTCTACATAACTTTAGTGAGGCATTTGGTAAAGTACGTAAAAGGTAGAGTCTCATAGGATCTGGGTGAGCTGGTGAGATGGGTGCAAAACTGGCTTGATCATAAAAGACAAAAAGTGGCAATGGAAGGGTGCTTTTCAGAATGGAGATCAATAGCTAGTGGTATTCTGCAAGGATCAGTGCTGGGACTTTTGTTGTTTGTATTAAAAAATAAATGGTCTGATGAAAAATGTAAGTGATCTGATTAGTAAGTTTATGATGACACCAAAAGTTGATATAATTGCAGATTTGAGGCGGATTGTCAAAGGATACACAGGATTTAGATAGATTGCAGATTTGGGCAGAGAAATGGCAGATGGAGTTTAATGTGGACGAATATGATTCAGAATATCAAATTCAGGTGCAAGTTATATAATAGATGGCAGAACACTTAGGAGCATTGACGTACAGAGGGATCTAGGCATACAAGTCCGCTGATTCCTGATAGTGGCAACACAGGTGGATAAGGTAGTCAAGAAGCATACAGCATGCTTGCCTTCATTGGTCTGGGCATTGAATATAAAAGTTGGCAAGTTATGTTCCAGCCGTATAAATTTTAGTTGTGCAACATTTGGAATATTGTATGCCAAATTACCAGAAGGACATGGATGCTTTGGAAAGCACACAGGAAGTCTTACTAGGATGTTGCCTGATCTGGAACGTTTTAATTATGAGAAGATGTTGGATAAATTCAGATTGTTTTGACTGGAAAGAGACAGAGAGTGGGGTGGGGGGTGGGGTGGGGTTAGCACCCAGGCAACCTGATAGAATCTGTCAGGTTTTGAGAGGCACGGATAGGGTGGATAGTCAGAGGCATTTTCACAGAGTAGAAAGGTCAACTACAAGAGGGCAAAGGTGAGAGGGGAAAAGTTTAAGGGAGGAGTGCAGGGAAAATCTTTCACACAGAAGGCAGTGGGTACCTGGAACGCACTGCCAGTGGAAGTGGTGAAAGCAGGCACATTAGCAACATTTAAGGAGCATCTTAAGAGACTCATGAACAGAATAAATCAGAGGGATAGAAAGCATGCATGGTCAGTAAGTAACAGGTCTAAATAAGGAACAGGAATTAGCCCAGGCTTGTTTGGCCAAAGGGCCTGTCCTTCTGCTGTATTAGACTCATAGAGATGTACAGTGTGGAAATGGACCCTTTGACCCAATCATTATTGTACTTATATGGCTAGTCAAGTTTGTTGTTAATGGTAACCCCCAGGATGTTGATTCTGAGGGATTCCATGATGATAATACTATAGAACGTAAAGGAGCAGTGGTTAGAGTGTATCTTATTGGAGATGGTCATTGTCTACTGTTTGTGTGGTACGAATGTTACTTGCCACTTGTCATATCAAACCGAGATATTGTCCAAGTTTTGTTGCATTTGAACACAGACTGCTTCAGTATCTGAGGAGTCATAAATTGTGCAATCTTCAGTGAACATTCCCACTTCTACTTTCAATGGAGGGAAGTTCATTAATGAAACAGCTGATGATGGTCAAGCCTAGACCTGAGGGTCTCTGGCAGAGGTGTTCTGGGGCTGATTCACGTGCATGTTAAAGTGTTCATGCATGTCTCAATATCAACTTCATCAGAAGAACAACTCATCCAGAAATAAACTATTGTACTAACATTAATCCATGACCAACCATGCTTGATGCAAATGGTTAAGGAGCAACTAGAAGATTTCATTGACATAACAAGGTGTAGAGCTGGATGAACACAGCAGGCCAAGCAGCATCTTAGAGCAGGAAGGCTGACATTTCAGGCCTAGACTCCAGCATCTGCAGTTCCTATTATCTCTAGAAGATTTCATTGTTCACTTGGGCTTCCCAGACTCATGGCAGAATCCAAACTGAAGAAAGTTACTAATGAGGTGTTGGCGCAAGTGAGCTGTTCAATAATATCCAAATAGAGGTAGTTACAGATTTTATAGGACTGGTGAAATTGTTTACTCCTCTATCTTCTACAACAAAATAGTCAATGCCAGAAACAGATAGTTCTAAGTGAGTAGCAATCTTTCAGTAACATGACTGAAAGTCTGAAAAAGTCTACTTTGCCAATCAACCAAACTAAAAATGCCCAGTCTAATCAACAAATTGAAGCAGTTGAGCTGAATCTAACTTCACAGGAGACAGACCAAAGTCTACGTATCGAGGACATGGTCAAGCGGTGGAAACTCTAAGCATCCAGGATACTAAAATAAAGAGACTACCTCTTCCAATTAGAAAGATATTGCCTGCTCCAAGAATCTCAGATACTATGGGGAGAACCAGTTTCAACAGAGCAACTGACTTCCAGGATGAATAATCATGAGATTAAAAGGTCCTCCGATGCTATACGAGACAACTAACTGAGTTAACAGGGAAGAATTTCATTGCAAAAGTAATTCTGGAAATTAAGGGTCCTCTGTACAAAGTAATGGACCAAGATCATGATCTAAAAATAAACAAGTACATGCAAGTGATTCAAGACTCTCCAGCAGAGAACTAATCTATAAACCAAATCCATTGTCAACAGTCTTCATATGAAAGACCTTCCAAGTCCAAATAGACCACATTCTGAAGAAAACTGTGAAAGGTCCAATCATCTACATTTGTGAAATCAGGGACTTGATGGGGATATGGGGTGGTAGTAAATGTTAAACAAATTTATATCATTGTATCAAGTTTAATACTATTACAAGAAACTTGAGAGGAGAGAAGAAAGGTAATGGCTTCACCACTTCTGTTGATATCACAAACAGTTTGATGATGAAGACAGTGAATTTTACACTAGCCACCACTGGGAGCAGATATATTTTACAGCTGGAGTGCCTTAGTAATTATGCCTGACTTGTAACATAGTTTCATTTATCGGACGATAAAGACTGTGCCTTAAGGGGGTCTTCTAGCACATTTTTGTCAGGAAACAAGAACTATCCAAATGTCTCAATTTGTGTCAAGCCGTGTCTGGAGTGAGAATGCCAGGAATTGGGAAAAGAACAAAATAGAAAACTAACTTGTTAAGTATAGAAAGGTTTCCATTTATGCCAACACTGGTAATGTGATTAAAGGATCACATTTAAACTAACATGCAACTTACAACTTAATAGCTCTACTATACACTTCTTAATAAAAGGTATACCATTATTGAAAAACTGCAACAAACATGTTTAGATCTCAGAGGGAGGAGTTCGATTGGCTATAAATCAATTACATCCCAACAGTACCACATACAAGAAATGTAACTAATTCACATCTTTGTGTGTGTACCAGTTTGTGTGAATGGAAGCGCATTAAAAGGAATTTTGCAAGTACTTTCCTTGTGAAGACAGGTCTCTTTAATTTTAGGCCATTTTGTGGATTAAACTAGATAACATCACAACAAAGGAAAAGTGGAAAGGACAACGAGAGAAGCAGCACCCCTTTTTAAAATCACACATTGTTTGCAAGACTCTGTGATCGGCTCCATTGTACATAGTTATTAATGAAATAATTGGTCCTCCCCTGCTATGAACCATCTGTTATCGTTGGTGTGTCACAGCCCCTAATCTGCAAAACCTGATCAATGGCGCCATCTGGCAGAACAAAACACCACCTTTAGTTCTGTTGATGAAGAAGACTTTGTTTCATGGCAGCTTTTCTTTTTGCAGTTTCTGAGTGTGAAACAAATGCTTCTCTGATCCCAACAAAGCCTGAGTGATCACTGCAGACTGAGTGTGGATAATGTTGGGGTTTAGGTTGAGAATAATCGTCCAGATGTAGACTAATGTAATTCTCAGGCAGCTTTCAGGGGTGCATGACAGTAGTTAGAATTTGTCTTAGCCCTACTACCCTTTGCTGGATATCTCCCAGCACGGAACACTCAGCATTCTGTCCTTGCCCTCCTATTCACTGACCCCCAACACAAACAGCAAAGTATTTAGCACCAGATTTCGTCTAGAACTATACTACACTGTGCTTGTGGCATAACCTGTTCTTTTTATCATTCTTACCATCTCTGTAAAATACTCATTGCCTTATTTCCTCAAGCTCCTTCTTTGCTAACATGTCCTCACACATGTCCCCAGCCAGACTTTACATTGCACAACCTCTCACCGTTGGTGACTAATATCATCTTGAAATCCTTTGACTTACTCATGCGCTTCAATCTCATTGAATATTCATATTGACACCCTCCCCTGCATACCTCCACCTCTCCCATGAACTCGAAGATCCTTCTCATCCTCTGTAGCTCCTGGGGTTCTACCATTCAGTGTCAACTCCATTGCCTTGCTAGTCCTCCCACTGCCTGAAAGGATAATGGAGACAGATTCGGGTCAGTGGTCTGCAGAGGTTTGGTCAAGGGAGAGACTTTCAGTTTTACACTACAAGCGTTGACAGTGGGATTGGGTAAATTTCTCTCACTGAGATCTAGCATGAACTCAACAAGCCAAATTGCCTCCTCCTGTGTTGCTATCATTCTATGATTCTGGAATACTACTGAACGACCAAGGACCTCAAACATCATAAAACTGCTAACGAATCTGAAGGTGCATCTTATGTTTCAACAAATATTCATACACAAACCCACAACACAACAATGAAAATGAACTGAAGAATGGTGCAATTTTTAAAAATTAATACTACGATACCAAGACCCCAGCAAAGATGATGTATAAAATTAATTGGTGCAGCATTAAATATGATATTGTTTGTGCATATTTCGAATGAGAAGCGTTGAATTATTCAATGTATGTAACTTCGCTCTTGCCCCACATCAAAGAAAATGATTGAGGAAATTGCAAGAAACAGTTTGAGCAGCAGACTGCTTACATCTCCTACCTACTAACCTCATCCCACCCCATTGGCCTGTCCGTCCTCCCCGGACTGACCTATCCCCTCCCTACCTCCCCACCTACACTGTCCTCTCCACCCATCTCTCCGTCTTCAGTCCGCCTCCCCCTCTCTCCCTATTTATTTCAGAACCCTTTCCCCATCCACCTTTTCTGATGAAGGGTCTAGGCCCAAAACGTCAGCTTTTGTGCTCCTAAGATGCTGCTTGGCCTGCTGTGTTCATCCAGCTCCACACTTTGTTATCTCTGCTTATATTGGCTGCTCTGATATGACTGAATTCTTTTTGGTCCTACAACAGGCTACTGAGGTTCAAAGAGATGGCTTCCTCTGTCCGAATCAGCCCTCTCTACAGAGTACACGTCATTTCATTAACGGATCTCTATGCTTCCAATCCTAAAGTGAACTTTATTCCTACACTATATCTCTATTGTATAAGATACATCTGGCTCCCTGATGTTTTCCACTCATTTCTTTGATCTGATTGCCATTGTTGGCTTCCAGATTACGAGCTTTACACTGGGAAGCGATTACCCTCTAAAAAGGTTAGCAGATTATATTGCCAACACAATAATCTATATGCTCCATTCTGCTTCTCATTCAGCCATTTTACACACCAAACAATTTTCCCAGGTTCCATAGCAAATGATTATTTCTCACTCAAAACCATAAAAATGGAGATTGACCACTGTACTTCTCATTTGACTTTATGAATAATGTTAGTACCTATGATCACTGCATTTGCGAGTGTAACAAGCCACTGCACTTCAAACATAAATTGTTCCAACGTGATCTGTTATGATTTAAGATGATACATTACATTATTAGTGAGAGAAAACTACGCATAATCTTGTTTCCCCTCAGAAGCTAGCAAAGCAGCATCTGAGGAGCAGGAAAGCTGACGTTTCGGGCCTAGACCCTTCATCAGAAATGGGGCAGGGGAAGAGGGTTCTGAAATAGAGAGGGAGAGAGGGGGAAACAGATCAAAGATAGATAGAGGAGAAGATAGGTGGAGAGGAGACAGACAAGTTAAAGAGGTGGGGATGGAGCCAGTAAAGGTGAGTGTAGATAGGGAGGTAGGGAGGAGATAGGTCAGTCCAGGGAGAATGGACAGGTCAAGGGGGGTGGGATGAGGTTAGTAGGGAGGAAATGGGGGTGCAGCATGATGTGGGAGGATAGGATAGGTGAGAGGAAAACAGATTAGAGAGGCGGGGACGAGCTGTGCTGGTTTTGGGATGCGGTAGCAGGAGGGTAAACTTTGAAGCCTGTGAGGTCCACATTGATACAATTGGACTGCAGGGTTCCCAAGCGGAATATGAGTTGCTGCTCCTGCAACCTTCGGGTAGCATCGTTGTGGCACTGCAGGAGGCCCAGAATGGACATGTCATCTGAGGAATGGGAGATGGAGTTGAAATGGTTCACAACTGGGAGATGCAGTTGTTTATTGCGAACTGAGCATAAGAGATCTGCAAAGTGGTCCCCAAGTCTCCGCTTGGTTTCCCCAATGTAGAGGAGGCCACAATGGGTACAGCGGATGCAGTATACCACATTAGCAGATGTGCAGGTGAACATCTGCTTGATGTGGAAAGTCTTCTTGGGGCCTGGGATGGGGGTGAGGGAGGAGGTCAGGGGGTGAGTGTAGCACTTCCTGTGGTTGAGGGGGAAAGTGCCGGCTGTGGTGGGGCTGGAGGGGAGTGTGGAGCGGACAAGGGAGTTGCGGAGAGAGTGGTCCCTCTGGAAAGCAGACAAGGGTGGGGATGGAAAATTGCCTTTGGTGATGGGGTCGGATTGCAGATAGCCGAAGTGTTGGAGGATGATGCTTTGGATCCGGAGGTTGGTGGGGTGACACGTGAGGACAAGGGGGATTTTTTTTGGCTGTTATTGCGGGGATGGGGTGCAAGGGATGAGTTGCGGGAAATGCGCGAGACACGGTCGAGGACGTTCTTGACCCGTGAGGGGGGAAGTTTTGGTCCTTGAAAAACGAGGACGTCTGAGATGTCCAGGAGTGGAATGCCTCATCCTGGGAGCAGATGCAGTAGAGGTGAAGGAATTTGGAATAAGGGATGGCATTTTTTACAGGAAGGTGGGTAAAAGGAGATGTATTGTAGGTAGCTGTGGGAGTCGGTGGGATTGAAATGGATATCGGATTCTAGGTGGTTGCCCGAGATGGGGATAGAAAGTCCAGGAAGGTAAGGGAGGTGTTAGAGACAGTCCGGGTGAACTTAAGTTTGGGTGGAAGGTGTTGGTGAAGTGGATGAACTGTTCAAGCTCCTCTGGGGAGCATGAGGCGGTGTCGATACAGTCATCAATGTAACGGAGGAAGAAGCGTCTGCTCCACACTCCCCTCCAGCCCCACCACACCCAGCACTTTTCCCTGCAACCCAAGGAAGTGCTACACCTGCCCTCACACCTCCTCCCTCACCCCCAACCCAGGCCCCAAGATGACTTTCCACAAGAAGCAGATGTTCATCAGCACATCTGCTAATGTGGTATACTGCATCCACTGTTCCCATTGTGGCCTCCTCTACATCGGGGAAACCAAGCGGAGGCTTGGGGACTGCTTTGCAGAACACCTACGCTCGGTTCACAGTGAACAACTGCACCTCCCAGTCATGAACCATTTCAACTCCCTCTCCCATTCCTCAAATGACATGCCCATTCTGGGCCACCTGCAGTGCCACAATGATGCTACCTGAAGGTTGCAGGAATAGCAACTCATATTCCGCTTGGGAACCCTGCTGCCCAATGGTATCAATGTGGACGTCACAAGCTTCAAAATCTCCCCTCCCGCTACTGCATCCCAAAACCAGCACAGCTCATCCCTGCCTCCCTAGTCTGTTCTTCCTCTCACCTATCCCATCCTCCCACATCATGCTGCACCCCCATTTCCTCCCTACTAATCTCATCCCGCCCCCTTGACCTGTCCGTCCTCCCTGGACTGACCTATCTCCTCCCTACCTCCTCACCTACACTCACCTTTACTGGCTCCATCCCCACCTCTTTAACTTGTCTGTCTCCTCTCCACCTATCTTCTCCTCTATCTATCTTTGATCTGTTTCCCCCTCTCTCCCTCTCTATTTCAGAACCCTCTTCCCCGCCCCATTTCTGATGAAGGGTCTAGGCCCAAAACGTCAGCTTTCCTGCTCCTAAGATGCTGCTTGGCCTGCTGTGGTCATCCAGCTCCACACTTTTGTTATCTCGGATTCTCCAGCATCTGCAGTTCCAAAAATCACTCCTAGAACATAGAACATAGAACATAGAACAGTACAGCACAGAACAGGCCCTTCAGTCCACAATGTTGTGCCGACCATTGATCCTCATGTATGCACCCTCAAATTTCTGTGACCATATACATGTCCAGCAGTCTCTTAAATGACCCCAATGACCTTGCTTCCACAACTGCTGCTGGCAACGCATTCCATGCTCTCACAACTCTCTGCGTAAAGAACCTGCCTCTGACATCCCCTCGATACTTTCCACCAACCAGCTTAAAACTATGACCCCTCGTGCTAGCCATTTCTGCCCTGGGAAATAGTCTCTGGCTATCAACTCGATCTATGCCTCTCATTATCTTGTATACCTCAATTAGGTCCCCTCTCCTCCTCCTTTTCTCCAATGAAAAGAGACCGAGCTCAGTCAACCTCTCTTCATAAGATAAGCCCTCCAGTCCAGGCAGCATCCTGGTAAACCTCCTCTGAACCCTCTCCAAAACATCCACATCTTTCCTATAATAGGGCGCCCAGAACTGGACGCAGTATTCCAAGTGCGGTCTAACCAAAGTTTTATAGAGCTGCAACAAGATCTCACGACTCTTAAACTCAATCCCCCCGTTAATGAAAGCCAAAACACCACATGCTTTCTTAACAACCCTGTCCACTTGGGTGGCCATTTTAAGGGATCTATGTATCTGCACACCAAGATCCCTCTGTTCCTCCACGCTGCCAAGAATCCTATCCTTAATCCTGTACTCAGCTTTCAAATTCGACCTTCCAAAATGCATCACCTCGCATTTATCCAGGTTGAACTCCATCTGCCACCTCTCAGCCCATCTCTGCATCCTGTCAATGTCCCGCTGCAGCCTACAACAGCCCTCTACACTGTCAACGACACCTCCGACCTTTGTGTTGTCTGCAAACTTGCTGACCCATCCTTCAATCCCCTCATCCAAGTCATTAATAAAAATTACAAACAGTAGAGGCCCAAGGACAGAGCCCTGTGGAACACCACTCACCACTGACTTCCAGGCAGAATATTTTCCTTCTACTACCACTCGCTGTCTTCTGTTGGCCAGCCAATTCTGTATCCAAGCAGCTAAGTTCACCTGTATCCCATTCCTCCTGACCTTCTGAATGAGCCTACCATGGGGAACCTTATCAAATGCCTTACTGAAGTCCATATACACCACATCCACAGCTCGACCCTCATCAACTTTTCTAGTCACATCCTCAAAAAACTCGATAAGGTTTGTAAGGCATGACCTACCCCTCACAAAGCCGTGTTGACTGTATTTGATCAAGCCATGCTCTTCCAGATGGTCATAAATCTTATCCCTCAGAATCCTTTCTAACACCTTGCAGACGACAGACGTGAGACTTACTGGTCTATAATTGCCGGGGATTTCCCTATTTCCTTTCTTGAAGAGAGGAATTACATTTGCCTCTCTCCAGTCCTCAGGTACGACTCCAGTGGAGAGCAAGGATGCAAAGATCTTCGCACGTGGCGAAGCAATTGCATTTCTCGCTTCCCAAAGCAGCCGAGGACAAATCTGGTCCGGGCCTGGCGACTTGTCAATCTTAATGTTTGACAAAATTTTCAGCACATCAGCTTCCTCTATCTCTATCCATTCCAGCATGCACACCTGCTCTTCAAAGGTTTCATTCACTACAAAGTTCGTTTCTTTCGTAAAGACAGAAGCAAAAAACTCATTTAGGGCTTCCCCTACCTCCTCAGGCTCCACACACAGGTTCCCTATGCTATCCCTGATCGGCCCTACTCTTTCTTTGATCATTCTCTTATTCCTCACATAAGTGTAAAATGCCTTTGTGTTTTCCTGGATTCCTTCTGCCAAGCCTTTCTCGTGCCCCCTCCTGGCTCTCCTCAGACCATTTTTGAGCTCCTTCCTTGCCTGCATGTAATCCTCTCTAGCTGAACTTGACCCTAGCTTCCTCCACCTTATGTAAGCTACCTTCTTCCTTTTCACAAGAAGCTCTACCGCTCTCGTCATCCAAGGTTCCTTTATCTTACCCCTTCTTGCCTGTCTCAGAGGGACATATTTACTCATCACTCCCAACAACTGTTCCTTAAACAGTCTCCACATGTCTAGAGTTCCCTTACCATGGAACAACTGCTCCCAGTCCATGCTTCCTAACTCATGTCTAATCGCATCATAGTTTCCTCTTCCCCAATTAAATATCTTCCCATTTTGCCTAATCCTCTCCTTCCCCATAGCTATGTAGAATGTGAGGCAGTTATGGTCACTATCACCAAAATGCTCTCCCACCACAAGATCTGATACCTGCCTCTCAGAAGCTGACAGGTTTCTAATACACGTATACCACTTTCTGACTTGATTTCAGACTTCCAGAGTTAAGATTGCTCTTTATTTTAGACTGAGGACCTCACAAACAAGTTAAACTTCAAATATTAAGAATCCAGGTAATAGCATTTTTAATGTGTTAATGCATCTTTGTCTTTGCTATTTTTCATAATATTGTGCTTTCCACTTTGCAAATGAATTTATCTATTTTTACTGTGCACGTGATATTCAATATTCACGATCCACTTACGATTGTTCTTCTAATCTTTCAACAATGGTTCCATGCAAATTGTAATAAAGTGAAATATTGATTAAGTAATACAAAATTGATTGTAAGGGGTTACCTTCACCTGCTTCTGCAAATGTAAATGCTGAATGGTTAAGTTCAAAATCTCTTTATCTATTTCTGTCTTCATTTTCTTTTACTACCACAGGATTTTATGTCTGAACATGATATTGCCAAAAAGCTTTTGACCTGCTGTATCTTCTTCGCTCAGTTTCTTTGTCGATCTGTGATTGTGATCTCCAATAGAATCTCTTATCCTGGAAGAGAACAAAGAAAGGAAGGAAACGTACAGGTAGAAAAATATATTTTCTTAAATATGGAGCAACCTCCTGCTGATGTGACATTGACTGTCCATACAGTAGCTGTGTTTCATATCCATCTGTAACTTTGATTTCGGAGACAAAAATCACAGGTGGAGCCTGCCAATGGAGTAGTATAATGTGGCAGCATGCTAATGCTAAATTGTTGTTTATCTACTCAGTAATGCTCAGACAATCAAGAAAGCTGGTGGAGTAGTTTTATTTGTTAGTGGTAAACCTCTACAAGGTAAGCAAAGCAGGCCCATTCATAAATGAAAGGCTTATCAATATGATATTCTGACTGTACATATGGAATAGATAATTATAGGGACTTGCTCAAAACAATGGGTCAAAATGAAAAAGATCAGTTTCCTCTTCGAAAATATGAGCAAAGCACGTATGTACAGAAAACTTTCATCAATGGGTAAATTCATCCATTAGCATGAACAAGAGATGACCAAATAGTCTAGGATTTGAGAGAGCAATTTCAATGAATGTTTGTTTACTGACTCTGTGACTTGGGGCATAACTTTCTTAAACTAATTAAATTGGGATGGTATAGGAAAACCTCAATTCAGAACAAATAGAACACTGAATAAGTATATCCCAAAAACTGGTAAGCATCAACTTTAAAATTGTCAATTTAATTAGATGATGTGAAATAAAATTTCTTGACTACCAACTACTGCTCTCTTCAACTAGAAAATTATTACGTCTACATGCTGAACACCACTGAAAGAAAGCACTGAGTAAAGCAAAGGCAAAGTATACTCTGAGTGCAGAATTCAATGATCATCACCTGTCTGCTCAGTTGCACTGAGGTAGATGATGGCCTAGTGGCATTACCAGAAAGTCAGGTAGTGTTCTGGGATCAAATCCCAACATGACAGATGGTGAAGTTAGACTTCAATAATAATCTAGAAATCAGAGTTTATGGATGATCATTGCCAATTGTCACGAAAACCCATCTGGTTCAACAATGTCTTTAAAGGAAGGAAATCTGCCATCCATACCCGGTCTAGCCCACATGTGACTCCAGACCCACAGTAACGTGTTTAAACTCTTAACAGCCCTCTGGGCAATTAGGGATGGGCAATATACAATAGTCCAGTGAAACCAGCATCCCATGAATGAATTTTAAAAATTACACGTAGCAAGTAGGTTGAATCTGTAAGAACATAGATATGAGAATAGGCCTAAGTCACATGATGAGGATACAAGTCTGAGGCAATAAACCATCTGATGCCATTCTCAGAAGCTTACTTGTTACATATATTCAGTATATAACATTGGTAAGCATGACCAATACAAAATCCTTGAGGGTGTAATATCTTAACCTCTAGGTAAGGCAATCTCTTCTTGTCCTAAGGCTGACTAATTCACAAATGTTGTGACAATAATGTTAAAACCTCTCCAATTCCAATATGTCAAGAACATCTGAATAAGGACAGTACTGCAAGATCTCCACATTAAACAAAACTCTATGCAAGCTTTGTATCAGTGACAGGACTGGACTATTGACTGGCAAGAGGTGAAACATGCAAGGATGTTGTGAACACCACTGTTAGGTCAGGAATGTCTTTGGACAGCAGAATCTATGATTGAGCAATCATAGAGTCATGGACGTCTACATCATGAAAACAGGCCCATCGGCTCAACTGGTCCATGCCACCCAGTTTTCACAATTTTCAAAATAGTCTCTTCTAGCCCCAAATGGAGAGGAGACTAGGAAGGGTCACTAAAAGTATGCTCCACTTTCTCCTGACTAAGAAAACATAGCATGCAGGACACCACTTCCATGGTCAGAGAAAGAAATCTCTAAATTTTACAACTGGAAATGCTGGAACACGCAATCTCAAGAGTGACCATCCAAAAAGAATGGCAATCTTTTCACAGAAAATTCAAGATTCCAAATTAACATTGCAGCCCTCAGTATGACACCCCATCTAAGGAAGGGGCAACTGAAGAAGAAGCAGGGAATTGGAATGGATCTTCCATGCACTGCCAGAAGTCCCCAATTGTACAGGCAAAACATTCATGGCACTTCATCTTAAGCTCAGCCAGAATCATTACACCACAATCATCAGCAACTTTTGCCCTGACCTAAACTTGACTGAAGATTCAACTCAGGCCTTATGAATTTGTCACTGCCATCCAAAAGAAGAAGAAATCATCATCCGGTGGACTTTAATGTTCAGGTTTGACTATGACTGCAATATCTGAAGAAGATATTTTCCCGAATGGAAAAACGGCATGGGAAAAGCCAATGTAACTTGAGGCCTCCAGCATACAGGTGTGCTCAGCATGGCCTCATTATAACAAGCACTTGTTTTCTGCCAAATCCTAGATCAAAGCACTGATAACTGCAAGTTCAAGTCACTGTTGGAGTCAAAGATCTAAGTGACATCAATATCATTTGACATATGTGAGTTATGATACCTGCTGGACCGATAATCAACTTGTTCAATGATAGAGAATTATAAAATCATGAGGGCTATAGATAAGGAGCATAGCAGGTGCCTTTTCTCGAGGATGCAGGGGGTTTCAAGACTAGGAGGCAGATTTTAAGGTGATAGGACAAAGATTTTAAAAATCCATGAGGGCTAACGTTTTTACACAGAGAATGGTTCCCGTGTGGAATGAACCTCCAGAAGAAGTGGAGGATGCCGGTACAGTTACGACATTTCAAAGATAATTAGATAAGTACATGAATAGGATATATTTGGAGGGATATAGACCAAGCACAAGCACATGGGACTAGTTTAGTTTGGGATTATAGTCAGCGTGGACTGTTTGGACAGAAGGGTCTGTTTCTGTTCCGTATGACTCTACGACTTTACCAAACGTCCCTTTAGTACAACAACATTGCAAGAACTAAAGTCCAAGAAGAAGAAAATTGTTATCTTGTCTCTAAAACAACACAACCGCAGACAGAAATTCCAAAAGCAGCTCACAACCAATTTGGAAAATCTTCACACACCTAACTCTTTTTGAAAATACTGTCAGTAATTAAAGTCAGCTGTACCAGACACCTGGGTCGAGACTACCCTTAGGCTGGACTTCTCATTGTCAATCAACATGGAGTTTATCAAATATATTTTACTGTTAGAATAAAATATTGAACCAGACCTGGATGATATTTTGAAAAAAATCACTGACTTTACAGAAAGACGATAATCTAATCTCTCATAATTATCTTTATGATCATGAAGGCTTATTATTTGTCCATTGGAGATTACTTTAATCATGTCAAGCTTAATATCAAACTATATTTTCATGAACAATCTCTTGTTATTTTATGACGTGGGTACCCGAAATTATCCTTTGAAGATTGTGCCTTTGTATATATTTGTTTCTGATTCAGGTCGGCCAAGGCAAAGTCCTTTTCAGTAAACTACAGTTCAGACATGTAATTATACTCAATCCTATTTCTCATCTTAATGAGCAGCAATATTGATCTGAATTTGGAATTGAATCAACATTCAATTTTGAACCCTACAACCGAACCAAAACCTTTCTAGGCCTAAAGGATTTGTCAGCAATATTTAACAGTAAATGTATTCAAGAATACAACAGGGACAATAAAATCAAAACTAAAATTAATCAATGATCAGGCCCCACTGGGTTTCTACTTCAAGTGAGAATCAACTTGGAAAATGCTGAAATATACTGGTGATAAAAAAAATCATCAAAAATCAGCTTCTAGTTCTTTGGTATTGTTTGCATTTAATATGAAGATATGAAATGAAAACTTATTAAGATCATTGAACATCTTTCCTTTTACTACTGCGCTCACTTTAACATCTGTCCAGCAGAATGCCCAAACCATTAACTTTTGAGTAAAAGTTCTACTTTAAAATTCCACAATCTGAAAAAAATCCCCAAATAAAATCTTTGTCTATGTCAGTACGTATCTGGTTAAAAAGCAATTAACTCACAGAAAATAGCCCAGCTCATTTCAGTAGAGAAATGGGAACAGTAACAACAGGATGACATGATACATCATGCAAGAGATAAATACAAGTTACTGGCATCCAGTATGTATACAGTAGCTTGGAGAGCAATTAGATGTTTCAGTCCCCTGCCAGGACTGTAATCGATCGGGAGGCCTGTTAAATTTAGTTAGTGCTATATAAGGCATTTGGCGACTTCCATGTTTATGCAGCCCACCCGTATCTTCTGTTTTGATTCACGTATATGCCACTTAAGTAAGAGGACTGCGTCACACCTGAAAAGGTACCACAGGATGAGCAGGAATGAGGTTAAGGAAAGAAAACATCAGGGAGTGGAGGAGGTGGGTAAAAGCTAGGTTTACCAAATGATTTTATTCTGTGCAGTAAGGCATGGCATAGGCTTCTTTTAAGTAACAGGTTGGAAACATAGGACTCAGGAGCAGCCATTTGTTCCTTTGAGTCTGCTGTACCACTCAGTAAGATCATAGCTGATCTGGTTATGGTCTCAGCTCAATTTTCCTGCCTGCACCATGTAGTACATAACCTGGTAGCTACAAACTTCATCAAACTCAGCCTTGAATAAATTTAAAAACAAAAAAGAAAATAATTCCATCCTGTAACCATATTCTGAGCAAAGAATTCTCTTCACCTCTGTTTTAAAGGGGAAACTTTCATTCTTAAATAATATCCCTTAGTTTTAGTCTCCCCCATGAGAGGAAGCATCCTCCTGATAGCTATACTAAGCAATCCCCTCAACATTATGTTTCAGTAAGATCACATCTTATTCACCTACACTCTAATGGATAGAGGTATAACTTGTTCAACTTTTCTTCATAAGATAAGCCCTTCATTCCAGGAATGAGTCAAAAGAACTTACCCTGAACTATATCCACAGCAAGTGTGTGTGTGTTTTTCAAATAAACAGAACAAACTGTGTACAGTTCTACAGTATTGGTCACATGAACATCCCATACAGCTGCAGGAAAATTTTACTACTTTTATATTCAATTTTGTCTGCAGTAAATGAAACATTCCATTTGCCTTCCCAATCACTTGCCGTACTTGCATACTAACTCGATGCGATTTATACACAGGAACAACCAGATCTTCCCATACTCCTATCTCTCTCTGTTTAAGTAGTATACTGCTGGTCTATTCTTCCTACCAAAATGGGCAAGTCATTTACCAAGATAACAAGGTGTAGATCTGGGTGAACACAGCAGGCCAAGCAGCATCATAGGAGCAGGAAGGCTGACATTTCGAGCCTAGATCCTTCATCAGCATTTCTGATGAAGGTTCGAGGCCTGAAACATCAGCCTTCCTGCTCCTATGATGCTGCTTGGCCTGCTGTGTTCATCCAACTCTACACCTTGTTATCTCGGATTCTCCAGCATCTGCAGTTCCTATTATCTCTGACATCATTTACCAAACTTTTGCTCATTCTCTTAATCTGTCTATATCACTGTCTCTTCTCTTGACAACTTCCTTTCGCATCTACCTGAGTGTTGTCAATAGGTTTAGCTGCCATACCTTTGGCCCCCTTCATCTAAATCATTTATATACATTGAAAGAAGTTCTGGCCCCAGATCTGGTCCCCCTGGCAGTCCAATAGTTAGTTTTCCAACTCAAAAAAGACCCATTTATTGCTATTGTACATTCTGCTGGCTAATAAATCATTAATCCATGCTAATGTTACCTCCTACGCCATGTACTCTTATCTTACATCGCAACCTTTGACACAGCACCTCATCAAATGTCTTTTGACAATTCAGGTACACCACATTTACTACTTCCCTTCAGACTACCGTGACTGTTGCTTCGTCAAAGACTCTGATAGATCCTAAGTATCCTGTTGTAACCTCCTTAAGTCATGCATTCTAGAACTATCTCTATGACAGAGTTGGGATAACTAGCCTATAGTTTCTTGTCTTCTGCTTATCTCTCTCTTGAGTAATAACAATATATTTATTATTTTCCAATCTGCTGGAGCCCTTGCAGAATCTAAAAAAATTTGGAACCAATAAATATTCCTGTGTGTACCCTGCTTCTCTGAAGACCTGAGGCTGCAGTCCACCTAGTCATGGGATGTATCAGGCTTTAGGTCCAATAGTTTTCCCAGCATCTTTTTCCTGGTGATGGTGATTGTTTGAAGTTCCCCTCTACCTATCAAATCTTGCTATTCAATTAGCTTTGACCGACACAAAATCACCTCTGTTGTTTCCTTAACAATGATCAATTGAAAAAAATCCAGCACTATTTTTGATTACTTTTTTCTTATTCAAAACTTGCAGAAACTCATAATGATTTTATATTGCTAGCTAGCTTTCTCTAATAATCTGAACTTGCTGCCCAGTTTGGTGATTGAGGCAGAAACCCTGATCTCTTTTAAAAGGATCTGCATGTGAAGCACTGTAACCTGCAAGGCTATGGACCAGGTGCTGTAAAGTGGGTTTAGAATTAGTCAGCTTATACAACCAGTGCAAACACAGTGGACTGAATGGCCTCATTTTGTGCTGTAATGTCTCGACAGTTCTACGGAGACAGCAAATAGGCATCAAGATGATACATCCAGCAATACAGCCCTCCCTCAGTAATACACTGGCATGTCAGCCTTAAGAACATTTTGGGAAAAAAAAGGATCTGCCCACAAATGCTACAATTGGATCACTGCTGCACTTTTTTTTTAAACGAAGTTAAAATTAGATTCCCAAACTCTCTTACACTTCCACTTACTTGAACGAGATTAACTGTGAGATAAAGTGCTCACAGGACAACAGTATAAACATTGAGGAGGGAGTATAAGGGAATTGCTATTGTGGTGAGGCAGGATGGAGACAATCAGTCAAATGTTACATCCTTTTGCACAGGAAACTTTCTTCGAAATGGTCGTTCTGTGATTGCTTTAAAAAGCAAAGCTAAATTACAAAGGCTTAACCAGAAAGAAGCTTGCTTTAATCTGGTCTTGAAATTGTAGATAAGACCCTCCCTTAAATGTTTGATTATTTATTTCTAACTCTTAATGTAAATCCATTTCATTCTGATAAATGGGTTTCCTTTTACTGGACCTTAAATATGGCAAAACAGCAGCTCTTCCTCCCCTTCTCAGTTTATTGACAAAATTATATCAATGAACGCATTGTTTTAATTAACCATGATGAATTAAAATGCTTTTCAATTTTTTTGCAGTGTTGTGTGTTATATTAACAAGACAAATTCCCTGTAATTTTTGAATGACATTGTTTGGGATTATCTTTATTGCTACAATATTGCAATGAAGTGATGATATCAATATCTCTGGGAAAATGATTAATTAAGATGTTCCACACTATTAAATATTTCATGCATAAGGCGATGAACTGCATGAAAATGATATATAAGAGGAATGAACAGAGTAATATTTTGTTAAGAAATGTTTTGCACTTATGTTTTGCTTAACATGAAAACAAATGCTTGAATGAAGATAGAAGGAAATGACTTCTGCATTCATTTGCATGTATAGTTAGTTACTCCAGTTTACACTCCTCTCTTCATGTAGTTTCCATTGGGAAAGCAATTTGGTCCTTCTAAATACATCCATTCAAAAGATCTCTAATTCATTTTTGCAGCTTCCAATTGTTTTGTACATGTGTGTTTGATGTTCACAGCTAATATTCTAATTGAAATTCTATCTATAAAAGAAAATCCTGACATATATCCCACCAATAGCTCATTAGAACCTCTCTTTGTTCCTTCAGTACTCAACTTAATTTACAATAATAGTTTGATTTACCTTCCCTGTTCCCAACTTACGTAATTCCATTACAACACCTCTCAAGCATCAAGTTTCTGACTGTGAAGAACTCATGTCTTTTCTTTCTTTCCTCCCAGCTTAGAATCTTGGTATTGGACCTCAACCTTACACATCTCCTCTGGGCTGCCTCCAGTATTTGACTGTCTCTGGCATTCTACTATTTTGGCTATGCAGACTAGAAACCACATTGTCAGAATAGCAGAATGTAAGTAAGATGAAGCCAAACACCTTTGGCATTACCACCTAGAAGGACAATGATGCAAGGCATTTGGGGACACAGCCATCTCTAAGGAAAAATGTAAGTAGAATGAATTTTGGTCTCCAAGAGAATGAGAATGGAGCATTAATAATACATAAGAAAGAATTGCACGCTGGAATTAATAAATACTTTGCTTTCACCTTCACTATAGAGAATACAAAAACGCTGAAGTAATAGCTATACTTCAGTTAAGTGATTTGAGAGAGGGGAATTTAGTGAAAATACAATCTCTAGGGAAGCAGCACTAAGCAAACAATGGGATGAGCTGTGAAATGACAATTCTGCAGGTCCAGATGAACTATCCTAGGATCTTTAAACATGTAGCTAAACAAGTAGTCGATGCATTGGTGTCAATTTTACAAAATTCCCTAGATTCCGAAAAGATTCCATCAGACTGGAAAGTATAATTCCTCTAATTCAAGTAGGGAGGGAGGCAGAAAAAACAGGGAATTATAGGCCAGTTAGCTTATGGGAAAAGTATTAGAAGTGGTTACAGCTGCAAACATGGAAAAATGCAACTTCAACGGGAGGAGTCAATGTGCTTTTGTGAAGCTGAAGACATGTTTAACTAATTTATTAGACTTCTTTGAAGGAAGAGCAGCGCATTAGACCTGTCCTGGACTTCCCACGTAGATGCAACAGTCAAGAAGGCACAACAATGTGTCTTCTTCCTCAGGTAGCTCAGAAAATTTGGCATGTCCATAAGGACCCTCACCAACTTCTCCAGATGCACCATTGAAAGCATATTGTCCGGGTGCATAATGGCCTGGTATGGCAACTGCTCTGCCTAGGACCATAAGAAACTACAGAAGGTGGTGTGCATAGCCCAGACCACAAAAGCCAGCCTTCCATCCATGGGTTCTATTTCCATGGCTCACTGTCCCGGAAAGGCAGCCAACATCATCAAAGACCCATCACACCCTGGTAATGACCTCCCATGACCTCTTCCGTCAGGCAGAACATACAGAAGCCTGAACAGACACACACGAGCAGGTTCAGGAACAGCTTCTTTCCAGCTGTTATCAGACTCTAGCCTCAAATAATGTAACCTGCAATGTAACCAGTATGCCTCTAAGTCTTTTTGATCTGTATATCCTGTACTTGCCAAGATCTGCCTTTACGACTCATAAACAAAGTTTTTCACTGTATTTCTGTACACGTGACATTCAATCAATCAATGATTTCCAGAAAGTGTTTGATAAGGTACCATATCAAAAGTAACTGCAGAAAATAAAAATTTTTGATGTAGGGTGTCATACACAAACATGCTAGGAGATTGGCTGGTTGGCAGGAAACAGAGAGAATGAATAAATGGGTCTTTGTCTGCAGGATATATGAATGAAGTTCCATCAGGGTCTCAATTGCTTCAAATCTATGTAAATTATTTTGATGAAGGGAGCCAAGGCATGGTAGCTAAATTTGCAGCTAATAAAATATAGGTAAGAAAACATATTGTGAAGTCACAAGGAGGATTTTGTAGACGGAGAGTTTCAGTGAGTGAGAAGTGGCAAAGTAAGAAAATCTGAAGCTGTTCACCTTCACAGGAAAAATAAAAAAGTAGATTATTATATAAATGGAATGTGTAATTCTGAGGTGCTAAGTGATCTGGATGTTCTAATGCATGTAATCAAGAGGCAAATGCGATGCTATTCTTTATTCTGAGAGGAATTAAACATAAATGTAGGGATGTAATGCTTCTGTTGTTCAGGGTTGGTTCTCAAATGCTGTGTGCAGCTTTGGTCTTCTCATTTAAGGAAGGATGTGAATGTGTTTGAGATAGATAGATTCTTGTTTGGCAGGGGAATCAAAGGCTATCAAGTGTAGATGGAAATGTGGGATTTAAAACACAGATTAGCCATGATGTTATTGAATGATGGAGCAAGCAAGAGGAGCCAAAATGCTGACTTATGCTCCTATTTCATATATTTTTCCCTTCAAGTCACAAGCAAAATCCTGAGTTGGAACCATTACTTCATCGTCACTCAGACAAAATTCTGGTGCTCTCTACTTGTTAAGATTATATGGTGCACCATCATCACACAGAGCTTCCAGTTCAAGAAGACAGCACAGAACCACCATCTTACTGGCAACAAACAATGGGAATTAGATGTTGGCCTTGCCATCAATGTTCATCTCCTTTAAAAGAATAAATAAAAATCAAACAATGCAGTGCTATGATCAGCGCACATCCTGCACCCATTTGTATTTGCCAAAACCCAAGCAAGACTTTCAAACACATGAAGCCACAAAGAATGAGCTTTGGAGTTATACAACAGAGTTACTAAAAGAGAACCCCATAAGTTAGGAGCGCAAGGCTACCCCAAAATTCAGCCTGGGGTCTCATAAATATTAATACTCCACCTCGGCATAAGTGTGACATATGGCAGCAACAAGAGGCCATCGCCATCTGGTGGACACGGGATGTGTTGCATCACTTGTTCTTACAAGGGTAATTCAACTTCCAGGAAGTCCAGCATTGTCAACAGTTGTAACCCCACCATGGATCAAACCCAATCCAGTCACCAGAATGTTACAGTCATGGAATTTCAGCACCCCAATGATGTGCAGACTTCCACACTTTTGAGTAACATTGCCATTACAAACAACTCAGGAGACTGGTTAGGCAGGATCGTCCCTTTCAAAGTTTGTATCAGCTACTCTTTATGACATTTTATATTGATAGGTTTCAAGGTTATTTTGACACAAAAAAAATCGGAAGTATAGATAGAAATTTAGATAGTAATGTTTGTATTTAAGACAATGTTTAATCAAAAATCATTCTTTTTTCCTAAAAGAGCATATAGCCAAAGTGATTAACATGCTAATTTTTACCAAAGACTATAAACAGGCAATGCCATGCTGCGATGTCTATTGTTCTGAGTACTCAGTAAGGATTATCTGGCAGGCCTCTCACTCTATATACGCAGCTACAAAGTGTATCTGTTTTACAATAATAGTTGGCTTTGATGCTAGATATTTCTGTCAACCATCCAAGTTTCTTACATGAAGAGATGTGCCCAGATTATTAAATAAGTAAACATATTCCTTGGGTGAAATACTAAACTGATGCCTGCCTAGATGTAAAAGGCTCCATCACACTTCTTGAATGTCAGGGAGTGTTTGTCATAAGATTATGTGATGCCAACCACTGCCAAGATGATTAGGCAGATACTGCCACCTTCCATATTTCCTGGGAGCCTACCTGGTCTGAAACAAAATGACTGCATGCTAGGAACTAGCTCTTGAAGGAGTAAATTAGACATTAGGTGAGATTTTAACCCCTTCTCGGTGTTGGGGAGAAAGAGGAAAACGCTGGGTGGGTTGTACCTCAAAAGAAATTTACCCTCTTCTTGTCACCTCACTAATTAAGTTCTGGGTGAGAAGGCCTTTGGATGACCTTCTTAACTTGTCACCAATTAAGATTAGAGTAGATTCCCTACAGTGTGGAAACAGGCCCTTTGGCCCAACAAGTCCACATTGCCCCTTGAAGCATCCCACCCAGACCCATCCCCCTATAACCCACACACCCCTGAACACTACAGGCAATTTAGCATGGCCGATCCACCTAGCCTGCACATCTTTGGACTGTGGGAGGAAACCGGAGCACCCAGAGGAAACCCACACAGACCCGGGGAGAACATGCAAACTCCACACTAACAGTTGCCCAAGGCTGGAATCGAACCCGGGTCCCTGGCACTGCGAGGCTGCAGTGCTAATCACTGAGCCATCGTGCTGTCCCATTTAAGGTGCTTAAATGATTAATTAATGGTCACTTCAACTTGTCAACACCTGCCTCCCTGGATGGTAAAAAATGTTTCTACTTCCCAAACTGAAAACCACGGCAACCTTCCCTTCTGCGTTTGGTCAAGCATCTCCAATTACCCAGGTCTGGGAGTAATCCTCCTGAGTGTGGTCAGCACTCTACCTTGCCCTTGACTCTGCCACTACACCCCAATAATTCATCACTTCCAATGACACTTATCCTGCAACAAGCAGTGAAAAAGATCCATAAAATAGAGATTTCACTGGATCTCCTGAGCAGTAATCCTGTGCCAGTGGACTTTAGGACTCAAGTGCTGCCAGCCTCTCATTGACTAACAGCTTCTGGAGACCTGAGGCCTATGGTGCACTGAGAAACTTGCCCTAGCTCACCCTTCAGATCTCAATGAGTTGTCTGGCAATCGGTTTAACACATTTCCTCAGCAGTGGGGATGGCATGTTAATAGTTTCATTAACTGGATGGCAGTAAATGCTGGTCCAGCTAGCAATGTACACATCCTATGAGTGAGTAAATACTTCCTCTTCAAAGATTTTCGGTGATCTAATTTCCATAACTCTTGGGGGTAATAAATATGACATCTTGAAAAAATGTCCATATTACAAAGGAGGAGGTGCCAGATGTTTTAAAATGCATGAAGGTGGATAAATCCCCAGCACCTGATCAGGTGTACCCTAGAACTCTATGGAAAGCAAGGGAAGTGATTGCTGGGCCCTTTGCTGAGATATTTACAGGTGAGGTGCTGGAAGACTGGACGTTGGCTAATGTGGTGCCACTATGTAAGAAAGGTTGTGAGGAAGGTATTTTGGAAGGTGATGGCCTAGCGGTATTATCGCTGGACTGTTAATCCAGAGACCCAGATAACATTCCAGGGACCCCAGTTTGAATCCTGCCATAGCAGACGATGGAATTTGAATTCATTAAAAGTATCTGAAATTAAGGATCACATGGAATACAAGGAGAAATAACCATTTGGATTCCAAACTGGCTCGAAGGTAGAAGTCAGAGGGTGATGATGGACAGTTGCTTTTCAGACTGGAGGCCTGTGACTAGTAATGTGTCACAAGGATCAGTCCTGGCTCCACTGCTTTTCATCATTTATAAGAATGAATAAATGTGAACAAAGCAAGTATGGTTAGTAAGTTTGCAGACGATATGCAAATTGGAAGTGTAGTGGACAGTAAAAAGGTTGCCTCATAGTACAACTTGTTGGTGAGGCAGCACCATGAGTACTGCGTACTTCTGCTCTCCATATTTAAAAAGAGATGTTTCAGAAAGATTTACAAGGCTGTTGCCAGGCTTGGAGGGTTTGAGCTATAAGGACAGGCTGAATAGTCTGGTGCTATTTTTCCTAGAGCATCAGAGGTTGAGGGGTGATCTTCTGGAAGTTTATAAAATCATGAGGGACATGGTCGGGGTGAATAGCCAAGGTCTTTTCTCCGCTGTGGGGGAGACCAACACTAGGGGGCATTGGCTTACGGTGAGAGGAGATAGACTTAAAAGGGACCTAAGGAGCAATATTTTCACATAGAAGTTGCTGCATGTATGGAACAAGCTGCCAGAGCAAGTGGTGGATGCTGGTACAATAGTAACATCTAAAAGGCATTTGAATGGTTATATGAACAGAAGGGGTTTAGCAAATGTTGGTAAATACAACTAGATTAATTTAGGATATATAGTTGGCATGGACGTGTTGGACCAAAATGTCTGTTTCCATGTTGTACAACTCTGTGACTCTATTTCCAGACATTCAGTACCCTCTGGGAGAAGAAAATCCTTTGCATCTTTGTCCTGTGACAATGTCTCGTAGTTTGATACTTCCCCACTATTAGGAACATCTTCTCAACAAGTATCCTGTCAAGCTTCTTCAAAATGTAGTATGCTTCAATAAGATCATTCTTCTAAACACTAATAAATAATGGCCTAACCTGTTTGACTATTCTTGATCAGTCAACCCCTTTGTCCCAGGAATCAGACTAGTGAACCTCCTTTCAACTCCTACCAATGCTAAGACATCTCTTTTTAAATATGGAGAGCAGAAGTACGCAGTACTCATGGTGCAGCCTCACCAATAATTAGAAAAAGACCTCCCTATTGTTAAACTCCCACCCCATAACAGTAAAGGCCAAAATTTTATTTACGTTCTTATTTACTTGCTATACATGCATGTTAAATTTTTGTGTTTCATCAACAAGAACATCCAGATCCACTGTGCTGCACGATTTTGGAGTTTCTCTTCAATTATAGTCTGCCCTTGAATCTTCCTATAAGTGCTTGATCTCACACTTTCCTACATTAAACTCTTTCTCCAAAATTGCTGCCCATTCACTCAACCTATCCATATCCCCTTGCAGCTGTCTTAAGTGCTCATCACAACTTGCTTTGGCGCCTATTTTTGTATTATCATAAAATTTGGATAATTATATTCTGCCCCTCCACCAAGTCAATAACGTAGACAACAATATAAAATAATTGAGGTTGTAGTACTGATCCTTGTGGCATTTCATTAGTTACACCTTTCCAGCCTGTAAAAAATTAATTAACCCTAACTCTTTGTGTTAACCAATCATCAATCCATGCGACGACATTATTTTAATACTGTGAAATTTTATTTTGCGGATACGGAATGAATAGAATTCCTAGAGTGTGGAAACAGGCTATTCAGCCCAACAGGTCCATGCTGACCCTCCAAAGAGAATCCCACCCAGACCCATCCTCCTTCCCTATCCCCATAACCCTGCATTTCCCATCACTAATGCACCTAACCGACACATCCCTGGACACTATGGGGCAATTTAGTATGGCCAATCCACCTAGCTTGTACATCTTTGACGTGTGGAAGGAAACCAGATCACCTGGAGGAAACCCACACAGACACAGGGAGAACATGAAAACTCCACAGACAGTTGTCCAAAGTTGGAATCAAACATGGATCCCTGGTGCTGTGAGGCAACAGTGCTAACCACTGAGCCACCGTGCTACTGGTATCTAATCCCTTCTGGAAATCAAGATACACTGCATCTATCAGGTGTCCTTTATCAACACTACTTGTTACATCTTCAAAGAATCCTAGCAAGTTTATCAAATATGACTTTCTTTTCACCAAACCGTGTTGACTCTGTTTAATTGAGCTAAGCTTTTCTAGAGTCTGGCAATTCTTCCTTAATAATGGACTCTCACCTTTCCCCAATGACAGATATTAGACTAACTGGCCTATAGTTTGCTGCTTTCTGTCTCCGTCTCTTCTTAAACAGGGGTGTCACATTAGTCGTTTCCAATCAGCTGAAATCCGCCAAGTTCTAGAATATTTGACCAATGCCTCCACTATTCCCGCAGTCATAAGGTCCTGGCAATTTCTCTTTTCGCTTTAGGCCCATTACTTTTTCAAATACTTTTGTTCGTCATGATACAGACTATTACGGGATCTAGTCCTAACCATGACCACCACCCTTCCCCCACCATTAGCACCCTTCTTCAGGATTGTTATAGTGCCTTCCACCATGAAGACTGACGCAAAATATGCACATCTTCCCTCTCTGTATTCCCCATTATCAATTCCCCAGTTGCCTTCTGCAAGGGTCCTTTTACTTGTATTATATTTTCATATGGCCTTTGAAGCTCTTGCTGTTTTTGCTTATATTTCTTGTTAGTTTACTTTTATGATCAATTTTCCCCTTTTTATTAGTTCTTTAATCATCCACTGCTGGTTCCTAAAAAGAATCCCAGTCCTCTGGCCTACCAATAGATCTTGCAGTTTTGTATACCTAAGTTTTTGATTAGGTACTCTCCTTGACCACCTTTGGTAACTATAGATGTTTCATCCTTCTCATTAATTCTTCTTTTTGACCAGAATAAATTTTTGACTAGCATTATGAAATATCTTCTTAAATGTAAACTACCACCCATCTACTAAGCTTCCCCTTAGTCTATTTTCCCAGCCCAATTTAGCAAGGCTTTCTTCATATCTCTGTAATTTCCCTTATCTAAGTTGAAGACATTAGTATGAAACCAGAGTTGCCATCCCTCAAACTGAATTTGAAATTCCACATTTCATCAAGCAGTCATTAACGCCTAGAGGATCCTTAATTTCAAGACAGTCATAAAGTCATAGAGATCTACAGCACAGAAAAAGGTCCTTCCACCCATCGTATTCATGCCTGTCAAAAACGACCACCAAACTATTCTAATCACATTTTCCTGCACTTAGACCATCATCTGTGAGCTTTGGCATCACAAGTGATTCTCTTTTATTAATCCATCTTGTTACACTTTACTGAATCTAAAAATATACTCTTCTAAGAAATAATTCCTGATATACTCTACAAATTTATCTTCCATATAGCCCTTGCCCATCTGATTGGTCCAGTCAATTTAAATCACTCATAACAATTAAAGTGCCCTTTTTTACATACCTCCATTATTTCCGCATTTTCACCTTATCCTATAGACAATGTCCACCTCAAACATCTTTCTCTTGCAATTCCTTATTTCCACCCAAAATGATTCCACATCACAATTTATTGCATCCATGTCACTAATCACCATTGCACTGATAGTTCTTTTTATTAACAATGCATCATCACTCATTTTCACTTTAGACTATTTCTCTCGAATGTCATGTACCCTAGAATATTGAATTCCCAATCCTGGTCACCATATAATAGGTATCAAGCGATATTCATTTATTTCTATTTGGGCTGATCACTCATCTATTTTGTTATAAATGATGCATGCATTCAAATAAATAGCCTCAAGCTTTGATTATTTTACTATTGTTACTTATTTTTGTTCTAGTTTCACCAGTTCTCTTTTGCTTGTACCTTCTGCCCCTTCTTGTCAGACTTGACAGCATGGTGATAGTCGCCAGCACTGCTGCTTCACAGTGCCAGGGACATGGGTTCAATACCACCCTCAGATGGCTATCTGTGGGGAGTTGGCATGTTTTGCCCATGTCTGCAAGGGTTTCCACCGGGTGCTCTGGTCTCTCCCCACAGTTCCAAGATGTGCAGCTTATGGGGATTGGCCATACTAAATGCCCCAGTGTCCAGGGATGTGCAGGCTAGGTGGGTTAGCCATGGGAAATGTGGGGTTACAGGGATCGGGTAGAGGGATGTGTCTGGGCGTGATAGTCTTTGGAGGGTCAGAGTGGGCCCGATGGGCCAAATGGCCTGCTCGCCAGCTGTAGCAATTCTCTGAAATATCTTTTTACTACCCAGTCCATCTGCTCTCTCGTTTCCATTTCATTTTTTAAATGTCCCGTCAATTTACCCTTTCCATGCTCCAAACCCCTCCAAAATTTTCTTTGGAGTTGAAAAATTGGTAGGTCTTTGTCTTGAAGACTATTGACCTTGATTCTGTTCTGGGCCCTACCATCGTGAACAGCAATGGAGCTCCACCACCTGCAAGTTCCCCTCCTGACCAGTCACCACTCTGGCCTGGAAATCTATCGCTGTTCCTCCACTGGGACAAAATCCTGGAATTCCCTCCATAGGAGCATTACAGGTCAACCTTGAACACAGTTTAAGAGGGCAGCACCACTGCCTTTTCAAGGGCAACTAGGGATGGACAATAACTGACACCCAGAGCCTAGGAGTGAACATTTTAAAAATGTCAGTAGTATCTCTGTCATTCTTCACAAGGATGTGCTCCGTGTTGAACCAGGCAATTGGTTCATTACCTCATTTGGTTAATTTGGGTGGGGATCTGGGTATCAGGTCACCTCCTGTCTCGCAGTCAGGAAGAGGTTTCAGCTACAGTCCAGAGTGGCAAGCAGAAGGGAACAACAAACAAAAGCAGAAGTTGCTGAAAAAGCTCAACAGGTCTGGCAGCATCTGTAAAGAAAAATCAGAGTTAATGTTTCGGGTTCGGTGATCCTTCCTCAGGGGAATAAATGTTCGGGTCCAGCAGCGCAAGTTGGGGAAGGAAATGAGGGTTGGGTTGTGGAGTTTGGGGGTTGAGTCAGACCTGGTGGGTATCCCAGATAGTCAGGTCCAGCTGCAGTGTTGGTTGGTCCAGCAAAAGGATGTTCAGAAGCAGATCAGGGTGACGGTGTCAGTCCCAGGAATTGGTTTCTGGTCTAGGTTGATTGGGCTGGGTGGGGTGGGTATTGTCGTGGTTGGTGGGTCAAGATCTGGAGTGTTTAAAGGGTCTGGAGTTTGTGAGTGAGTTAACTGCAGGGTCAGTTTCTTATTTACTCATGTATTTCATGGTATAAGTTTACTTAATTTCATCTAAACCATCTGAAGTTTCTGATTTTTACAGAGACTTTGAAAGGGTTCTGCGTGTAAAAGAATTGCCCAGTGGAAAGTTCAGTTTCCTAAGTAATTCTTTCAGAGATTGCACAAGGTCCCCATGGATAATGCTGGCCAAAGAAACCCCTATCTCATTGTTACTATTGGGAAACGCAGAAAAAACAGTTTGACCCATTCAACATCCTAAGAAGATCTGTCTTTCTCCATTTAAGTTCGAATGAAATCACTAAATTAAAGATTGTGTGGAGCTACATGCTTTCTTTAGCTCTGACCCTTACAGAACCATGACCTTAAATAACAGTTCTCTGCTACATCCTGGTCAACACTACCACCTGGTAATCCAAAGTAGATAATTGCGTTTTTTGCATATACTCCTTTATGCATCTTCAATCTGCTCAGGAATAAACTGAGAACACATCTGTTGAGATGCGATCAGTTAAGAATCATCAACTTATTTTAGTTCAGGGCAGATGAGCGATGATCAGACTCACTTCTCTCAATTCATTAAAGATAATTCCTAAACATCCTCCTGTGGGTTAACTATCTGAACCTATTAATAGCCTTCCCTTACAGTTTCCTGAGTAAAATACCTACTGACTTTGCAGACATTGCTGGACATGACTGAGTGGTAGTGTCTCTGGGTCTACTTTTATCTCCTTTTGTTCACTCAGAAGGGAAGTCCTGCAAGGCAACTCCTGCTGATCCACATTGACAACATTTGCATATCCAAAGGCTCATTCAAATTAATTCATACTCAGTGGTGTCCTACTTTTAATGGAGTATTTTGTTATGTCAAAAAGGAGGAATAGGGCAAACTTAAATTATGTTTGTTTTTCCCCTCTTACGCCTGTGACTGCGGAATATTGTTCAATTTAGTTCATTGCCAAATTTTTTCCTGTTCATTGCTAAGGGATGCAGAAGTGGGTCACCAAATCCTGATTTCCAGCTTGAAATAAACTTGTTGCAAAAATTCTTTAACATTGGGTTTATTAAAAAAAAAGAGAGAATTTCTTCGCTAATTCAACCACACACAAAAACACTCAAGAAATTCAGGAAGGCGTGACAAGAAAGGAGCTAGATTATAAATTACACATTTTTATGAATCCAAAAGTGATAAAAATCAATTCACAGCAGTTACAATTTCCAGGTTGTCAATGTCCAATAATAGTCAAAATAATTTCTTGGTCAGGTGGGTCCAGTAGTTTTCCTTCTTGAAGGCAAAGTCTAGGCTAGTTTCCAGTCAGCAACTTGGACCATAGAGATGGAGGGTCAATGTTAGGCTGCAACTGGGCCTGGTGTCCAACTTTCCCTCTCAAGATCAAACAGCAACTGAATCCCAGCATTGTATTTTTGTTTTTGCTTTTTTATAATCAACCAATGCTACGACACATCTCTGGAACATGTAGGGCTTGAACCTCTTGGTTCCAAGGTAGGGACACTACCAATTTACCACAAGAGCTCAATCCCAGCTTTGTAAATGTAGGCATTCCACAAGCTCAGATTTCAATCTTGTGATGAAGACAAACATTTCTGATGCTGTAGGCCCACTTCACTGGGTTCATTGGTAGCTCATTAAGCTGTAGTTTTCTGTTCCCCTTCAGGAGTTTCCATTGTGAGGTAACAAGGTAACTGTAAAAGCATTAGTACCCATTTTAACATAGTGGGTTTTGAGGTATCCCTTTGTTCAGTCTTGGCTGGAGGCAGATGTCTTCTTTTTTAGCCTTTGTGTCAGCTTTAACTGAAATGCTAATACAATGCAGGGTCCAGAGCTTCTTGAAATAAGATGATGTGATCAGCTTGAGCCATTTAGTATCTCCAGTGAGGATGTCCATTTTTAAAAGAAACTGAAGTAAAGAAGACAGTGTAGTTTTCCTGGAAACTTCTCTCCATGCCCTCTGGCCATGACAGTTAATAAAACTGTTATGATTGTTGAGTCTTCACTGCGTCTTATATATTGGAATTCAACAGATGATCCCTCAATAGTCAAGAAGTTCACATCATTATAAATGACCCACTTTCCCAACCATAATGTTCCCTTGAGAACATTCATCTCCTCGCTATATTTATGGCAAATGAAATGAATAATGAAATTCAGGAAGGCATGACCGGATGGGAACCTGGAAATTGTAACTGCTGTGAACTGATTTTTAACACCTCTGGATTTACAAAAATGTGCAATTTATAATCTAGCTCCCATCCTGTCACGCCTTCCTGAATTTCTTGAATGCTTTAAGTGTGAATCGAGTAGCAAAGAAATTCTCCCCGGCTTTGTTGATAAACCCAACATTAAAGGATTTTTACAACAAGTTTATTTCAAGCTGGAAATCGGATTTGGTGACCCACTTTTGCATCCCTTAGAAAGGAACAGGAAAACATCAGCAATGGATTAAGATGAACAATATCTGACAGTCTCAGGTTTAAGAGGGGAAAAGCAATCATAATTTAAATTTGCCTCAATAACCTAGATGTCACAGCAACTTTTGAAGTACTGTGTAGAAAATTTGTGCTACTGAATATGTTCTTCCAAAAAAGAAACGGAAATTTATCTTTGTAGGAGGAATTCAAACTTGAACACTGTCATAAAGGTAGATGATACCCTCCCACAATTTTCTGTTTCAAAGTCTAATTAATTCAATGGAAGCAAAGTACCTCAGTTCACTTTGCCAGTTCCCAAGTATGTAAGTGGTAGCCTTCTGTCCCAAGCTCCTGATTTAAGATTGTAGACATCAAGGAGAAACAGCTATCAACATCATGACAGTGTTCAAATGAGAACAGCAGCGACGGATCCTAGCAAAACTACAGTTAATAGATAGAAGTGAAAGTTCTTCAGATGTCCTTTCTAAATAAGAAAAAAAAGTCTGTAGCTGGTGGAGTCTAACTATCTTGGGTCCAAGGATATTGCTGTAGGAGTACCTCAGGGAAGCATCTTCAACTTTACAATCTTTGAATGCTTCTATTCTTTTTGGAGATCTGAACATTGATGGAAAGCATTTATTTGCCTTCCCCTAATTGCTGCTGGTGAGCTGCCTTCTTGAACCACTGTTCACGTAGTTATATCCACAATGCTGTTATGGAGAGAGACACAGAATTTTGAGTTGGCTATGGTGAAGGAATACAGCTATAGTTCAAAACGAAAGATTCAGACAGCATTCTCTTGGTTGATTCCTGGAATGGAGGTTAGCTTTCTTTTCTCGTATGGTTTGATGCCACGCTATGAGTACAGATTTGAGACAGTCTGGTCGTCAAGAGTCAACATTAAAAACTGTTTCAGGTTTACACTTCAATGTAACAGTATTAATATACATTAAAACTGAATATGATTGTACATGGCTATCATAGATATATCACTGATCTTATTAGATAGAGACTAATCTTTCTTCCAAATATATTCATGTTCATGCTGTAATCTGGTCTGCTATAGATTACTCTAGAAGAGTTGCTGGACCTGAAAGGTTGACTATGCCTTCTCTCCACAGATCTTCCCAGACTTGCTGAGTTTTTCCAGCAATTTCTGATTTTGTTTTTAAGAAACATTGATTCCAACTCTTTTATAATATTTACTGTATTATTTCTTACCTATCCTACGTCTCCCAAGTCTTACACTTGATTCACGTATTTCTATATAAAGACCAGGAAGAGTTATGACCAGCTATCAAAACATATGGGGTAAACTTGGTGATTCTGCTATTTTTTCTATTGTCGCAGAGATTCAATAGGTCGGGTGGCCTGAACACATACCTTGAATGGATAATACAAACTTAGCGTTCCAGCTGGTGCTTTACTGCTTGTAATAGCTAATCCTTTGTTTCCAGCTGAGCAGGCGGCCCTGCAGTAAAGATGGTGGGATAGGATGATGAGATGAGGTGATAGTGGTTGTATCTAAAAGGTGTGATCCATTCCGCCCAGCAGTTGCTCTGTGACAGAATTCCACTAATGAAAGTCCTTTATCCAAACTGGTCATCCATGTTCTAATGTCTCCACGTCCTCAATATTTGGTGCAGTGGTTTTATATCAGTCCTGTGCCTGCTTGCTCTCGGATTGGTGTTCCTTCTGGGAAGCAACCTGAATTGGCCTTATATTGTCTCAGAGAACCAAGTTATTTAGCAATGTAGGAGTTGAGTTTTAAATCTGCACCCTATCAGCAGTACTGTTCAGATAGCCCTCAAGAGAATGGAGCAGAGACGTAAATAAACAGAGCAATGAGAAAACCTAGATACTCCCTCAAAAGATTTCTTCGCTCTCTGAACAATTCATTCTGCCTCTCCATTGGACTGAGGGTGTCCAAGAGAACTTGTGATCTGTTGAAAGCCAATTGTCACATGCAAATACTCTGAACATCAGCAATCTTTAGGCCTTTGTCAGAAACAACAATATCCGGAACACTGTAAATGGCAGAAATTTCCCAGAGAGCTCTCACAACCATTTCAGTGGTCATTGACAAGAAATTTTTAACTTCAAAACATATTAAGTTGTAACTAGAGATAACACACTATGAGAGATAATGGCAACTGCAGATGCTGGAGAATCCGAAATAACAAAGTGTGGAGCTGGATGAACACCACAGGTCAGGCAACATTGATTTTTCAGGGTGGGACCCTTCTTCAGAAATGGGGAGGGGGAAGAGAGCTGGGAAATAAATACAGAGGAGGGATGGGGCTGGAGAACATAGGTGAGATGGTGATAGGTGAGTGCATTTAGGGAGTGGTGGGGATTAGTCAGTGGGACAGGAGGGGCAGATATTTGGGAGAGAAGGACAGGTTGTGTAAGGCCCAGGAGGGAGGCAGGGATGAGAGGGAGGGTCAGGCACAGGATGAGGCTGGGGGTTGGGGAGTTTTTAAAATTGGTGAATTCCATGTTTAGGCCATTGGGCTGTCAGCACCAAAGGCAGAATATGAGGTATTGTTCCTTCAGTTTGGAGGTGGTGTCGTTGTGACACTGGAGGAAACCAAGTTTGGGTATGTCACCCAGGGAGTGGAAGGGGGAGTTAAAATGATTGGCAACCAAAAGATGTTGTCATTTGTCACTTACAGAGCACAGATGCTCTACAAAACGGTCTCTGAGTATACACTTGGTCTCAGCAAAGTAGAGGCCACCTAGTAGAGGGGATGGAATTTTTGCAGGAGGGTGGGTGGGAGGAGGTGTATTCTAGGTAGCTGTGGGAGTCGGTGGGCTTGAAATGGACATCAGTTACAAGCTGGTTGCCTGAGATGGAGACTGAGAGGTCCAGGAAGGTGAGGGATGTGCTGGAGATGGCCCAGGTGAACTGAAGGTTGGGGTGGAAGGTGTTGGTGAAGTGGATGAACTGTTCGAGCTCCTCTGGGGAGCAAGAGGCGGCGCCGATACAGTCATCAATGTACCGGAGGAAGAGGTGGGGTTTGGGGCCTGTGTAGGTGCGGAAGAGGGACTGTTCCACGTAACCTACAAAGAGGCAGGCATAGCTGGGGCCCATGCGGGTGCCCATGGCCACCCCCTTAGTCTGTAGGAAGTGGGAGGAGTCAAAAGAGAAGTTGTTGAGTGTGAGGACGAGTTCAGCTAGGCGGATGAGAGTGTCGGTGGAGGGGGACTGGTCGGGCCTGCGGGACAGGAAGAAGCGGAGGGCCTTGAGGCCATCTCCATGCGGAATGCAGGTGTACAGGGACTGGACGTCCATGGTGAATATTTGTTTTAAATTTAATGTAGCAGTCTTTCACAAAAACAGAATCTTACAATGATGAGCTTTGGTTTTGACAAGAGAGCAGTTTATTATCCAAAAGAGATTAAAATGAGATGGGATAAACCAAGCTACTGACGTGTGCCACAATTTGAAAAAACATTTAAAACACAAGACAAAACAAAATCCTACCTATGCCAACACCATCTCCCCGCAGTACTCAAAACTGAAGACAGTTCCCTTCTTTATCACATCTGAAGATTTGACTTAACGGCTCTTTTCAATTCACAGTCTTGCGAACTTGACAACCTTTCCCCTTGATTATTCACACAAACAAGCTTAAACTTTCTCAGTTTCAAGTAAGCCCTGCAGTTTCTAACTAAATATTTCCAATCTTCAATTTTTAAAAATTCATTCAAGGGACGTGGGTGCCATTGGCTGGACCAGTATTTATTGCTCATTCCTAATTCCCCAGCGGGCAGTTAACAGTCAACAATGTTGCTGAGAGTCAGAGTCATATATAGGCCAGACCAGTTGAGAATGGCTACACTGCACTCCTTTTAAGAACAATGCAAATCATCACAGGCTTTTATCCATCTTAGACATCTAATTCCCTCTCACATGCAGGCACGAGCAGCACCCAGAGACATTCTGCTAAGGAAACAGCAGTGCCAGAGTGCATTGGCTCCATCTCCATTTCTGAGGAGAAAGCCACTGAATTTCTCAGAGCATGTGGTGACAAGGCTTGCATCTCTCATGTTTTCTCAAGTCCAGTTTCTTTCTTTGCAGTTTTAACAAGATAGAAAGCTGTATATTAGTGAGGCGAGTTCAAACATTAATAAGGTATTTAGTAAGCTTTAATCACTGTCAATTGGCAACTTTGTGCTGCCTAGTGAGAATCTCACCACACTGCCCTGAAAAGCATGAAACTTGGAACAAGATGCTCCCAACGTCAAAATGTCAATTTCTGTGACTCTCACCTCATCTCTGGAATTCAGCTCTTTCTTCCAAGATTGAGCCAAGGCTATAATGAGCTTAGGACCTGAGCACCGCTGGAATAACCCAAACTGGGCATCACTGAGCATGTTATTACTGAGCAGGTAGCATGACAGCATTATTGATGGTTCCGTTCATCACTTTACCAATGGGGAGGTGACGGCCTGGTAGTATTATCGCTGGATTGTTAATTGAGAGACCCAGATAATATTCTGGGTACCCAGGTTCAAATCCTGCCATGACAGATGTGGAATTTGAATCTAAAACACCTGGAATTAAGAATCTAATGATGACTGGTTCACTAATGTCTTTTATTGAAGGAAACTGCCATCGTTACCTGGTCTGGTCCACATGTGACTCCACAGCAATGTGGTTGACTCTGAATTGGCCTCTGGGCAATTAGGGAAAGGCAATAAATGCTGCCTAGCCATTGAACCCCCATCCCATTAATGAATAAAGGAAAAAACTTATCGAGACAGGCTGATAGAGTGGTTGTTGGGCAGCTTGGAGTAGGCTTTGTGTATGGGACTTACTTTCCAAATAAACAGTAAATACCAGTGTTGTAAGCTGTACTGGAACAGTTTGGCCAGTCGTTTCTTGATCTAACATGGAGTGAATCCAATTGGCTGAAGGCTTGCATCTGTGTTGCTGGGAACCACTGGAGGAAGTTGCACTGGATCACCCCCTTAGCAGATGGATGCAAAGGCTTCAGCGTCACCATTTGCACTGATACACTCATCTTGCCCATTATTGGGGATGAGGATATTTCTGGAGCCTCCTACTCCAGTATGTTATTTTATTTGTCCATCACAATTCACAACTGGATGTGGCTAGACTGCAGAGAATAGAATTTGGAGTTATTGCTAAAACTAGACAAAGCACCATATTTAGTGCTACACTTGCCCCCACACCTCCTCCCTCACCCCTATCCCAGGCCCCAAAATGACCTTCCATATCAAGCAGATGCTCACCTGCACATCTGCTAATGTGGTATATTGTATCCATTGTGCCCAGTGTGGCTTCCTCCACATTGGGGAAACCAAGCAGAGGCTTGGGGACCACTTTGCAGAACACCTCCGCTCAGTTCGCAACAAACAATTGCACCTCCCAGTCGTGAACCATTTCAGCTCCCCCTCCCATTCCTCAGACAACATGTCCATCATGGGCCTCCTGCAGTGCCACAATGATGCCACCCGAAGGTTGCAGGAACAGCAACTCATATTCCGCTTGGGAACCCTGCAGCCCAATGGTATCAATGTGGACTTCACAAGCTTCAAAATCTCCCCTTCCCCCACTGCATCCCTAAACCAGCCCAGTTCTTCCCCTCCCTCCACTGCATCACAAAACCAGCCTGGCTCGTCCCCTCCCCCCACTGCATCCCAAAACCAGCCCAGCCTGTCTCTGTTTCCCTAACCTGTTCTTCCTCTCACCCATCCCTTCCTCCCACCTCAAGCCGCACCTCCATTTCCTACCTACCATCTCATCCCGCCTCCTTGACCTGTCCATCTTCCCTGGACTGACCCATCCCCTCCCTACCTCCCCACCTATACTCTCCTCTCTACCTATCTTGTTTTCTCTCCATCTTCAGTCCGCCTCCCCCTCTCTCCCTATTTATTCCAGTTCCCTCTCCCCATCCCCCTCTCTGATGAAGGTCTAGGCCCGAAACGTCAGCTTTTGTGCTCCTGAGATGCTGCTTGGCCTGCTGTGTTCATCCAGCTCCACACTTTGTTATCTTGGATTCTCCAGCATCTGCAGTTCCCATTATCAAAGCACCATATTTTGATGGCTTTTAAAATTGTCCAAATCCTCTAGCTTGTCGCTAAACTTTTCCTCCTTGCATATTCATATTCAGTTTGATGCTGACTTTCTCTTATTTGGCTACACATGGTTGGTCTATCCCTTCCTAGAATCCTTCTTTCTCAGGGGGATTTAAGTTTTCTGTGAATCATCAATTATTTTCATTGAATATCTGCCACTGTTCCTCAAATGTTTTAACTGAAAAATTCTTTTCCCACTACAATTTAGATAGCTCTGCTTTTAATTACCATGATTCAAGATCAGCAAAAGTGTCTTTCTGAGTGGGTTTCTGGGTCAATATTTTCTCGGGGATCTTTACACTGATATTATTTATTAAATATGCTTCATTACAGATCATTGGATCCAAAACAGCCTCATTCCTAGTTGAATCCACAATATAGTGTTCTGAGAAACTGCCCAAAGTATAATCTATGAATTCTTCTTTGTGGCTATCACTGCCAATTTGATTTTTCCAATCCACAAGCAGGTTAAAGTCACTCAAGATTAATGTAATGCGTTTTCTGCATGTCCTCATTATCTGCTGATTCATCCTCTGTCCTAAAAGTGTCTTCTCCCTCTTGTTATTTCATACCTCCATATATTGGTATTCTACATTTTCTAATCTAAGATCATTTTTTGCTATTTAATTTATTCCATCTGCTACAACAAAGGTGACCCATTACGTTTTCCTTTCTGTCTGCTCTTTCAAAAAGTCACACACCCCTGGGTATTTTGTTCTTCTTGTAACCATGTCTTCATAAAATCAAATGCTGGAAATCTGAAACAAATATAGAGAATGCTTGAGAATCTCAGTAGGACTGGCAGCATCTGTAGAGAAAGAAAAGTTAACATATTGAGTCTGGTATGACCCTCCTTCAGAACATCTACAGGGAATATTAACATCATTATGTTAACCATATCTCCATAATCACTGTAAGATGATACATTTTAAGCTCTGTTTGCGTAGTCAATTCATTTATTTTGTTCCAATATTTTTCCACACTGTGGGGTAAATGCCACTGTTTTAGCTGATATAAAGCATTTCAGTAAAGGGCAATTAATTTTGCCTTTTTACCATTCTTCTCCATTTAACTCTATTTGCTGCTTTTTTTCATTTGTACATTCTGTTCCTTCCATTCACAGTCTAGTTCATCACTACTCTCATAATCATCAGGAAAATATTGAAAGGGGTTTTCAACATTTCTATCAATCACAATTATTCAACAATAACCTGCTCACTGACACTTAGCTTTAGTTCTGCCTGGTCCACTCCGCTCCTGACTGCATTATAGTCTTGGTTCAAAAGGGTGAAAGTAGAGGTGAGGAAAGAGTGACTATCTTTGACATCAAGGCAGCATTTAACCAAGTGTGGCATCATGGTGCCCTAGTAAAACAATGGAACATTCTCCACTAATTTGAGTCATACCTAACACAAAGGAAGGTGGCTTTAGTTTTTGATATCAATCATCTCAGTCACAAGATATCACTGCAGGAGTTCCTTAGGGCAGAGCTCTCAATGGAATGATCTTGACCTGTTTCATCAATGACCTTCCCTCCATCTTAAAACTCTGAAAAGGAGGTGTTCGCTGATCACTGCCCAGTGTTCCAGCACCACTTACAACTCTTCAGATACTGAAGCAGTCAGTGTCCAAACACAGCAAGAACTGAACAATATTCAGGCTAGGAACGATAATTTCGAAGTTAACTTCACAGAATACAAGTGTCAGGTGAGGACCACCTCCATAAAGAGGGAAATTCGTTGAAATAATATGCCTATTACCAACAACTTAGGTGTTGCTACTGATCAGAACTGCCATAAATCCTGTGGTTATAGCAGCAGGTGAGAGGATAGGAAAGTGTGACATGTAACTGGCCTCCTGATTCCTCAAAGCCTATCCACTGTATAAAGACACTAGTTTGGATTTTTTTTTTCTTTATTCATTCATGGAATGAGGGTATCACCACCTAAGAAGCATTTATTGCCCATTCCTAATTACCCAGAGAGCACTTAAGAGTCAACCACATTGCTGCGGGTCTCCTTCCTCAAAGGACAACAGTGAACCAGATCGGCTTTTCCGACAATTGATAATAGACTCACGGTCGTTATCAGACTCTTAATGCCAGATTTCTTTTTAAGTGAATTCAAATTCCAACATCTGTCATGGCAGGATTCAAACCCAGGTCCCCAGAACATAATCTGGATCTCTGGATTAACAGTCCAGTGATAATATCACAAGGCCATCGCTCCTCCCAAATTTGTTGGAATACTCCCCTCTTGCCTGGATTAGTGCAGCTCCAACATCACTCAAGAAACTCAAAACCATCTAGTCAAAGCAACTCACTCAATGTGCTTCCCATCCATCTCTTCATCGTTCACTCCTTCTACCACCAATGAACAGCAGAAACAGTAACTCACCAATGCTCCATCAACTGCTTCTTCCAAACCAGTGAGTTCCACCATCAACACAGATATCAGATAAACTGGAACACCACCACCTGCATGTTTCCTCCAAGCCAGACATCATTCTGACTTTGAATTTTATGTTGAAATCTTGGAACTCCCTTCCTGACAACACTAGAGGTCAATATAATACAACACAGACTCAGTACTCCAAAAGGTAACTACCCATCACCTAACCAGCAAGACCCATGTCCTGTGACTCAATGAAAAGAATGACATTAATGAGGTAACTGAAACACAGCCAAGTAGGGTCCCGGCAAGAGGATTTCACCTTGATAGCAGCTGTGCCTTCATCTGCAATGTATTGACTAATCTGCAAAATGGTGTTTGTAAGGGTAACAGGCTAGAGCCTGAACAATATTATAAAAACCTATCATTCAACTTAATATTGCTGGTTCTTTCTGAAAGATTGTACAATGAGGGTCATTGGTCTGCTTCCTCTGTTTTAACAAGCGTAATTTTTACCAACTTAAAAAAAGACAAGTTTCTTTCAGATAATACTTATTTTTATCTCTTAACTTGAAAATCCAGTCAATAAAATCAGTCTGCTTTTAATCAAGTACACCTTATTCAAATGTGGCATCCCACTTCTGGGAGTAAAAGTCAATACTGTGGATTTAGGTGAGAACATTTCCAAAGGAAAGTGAACTCTCAGTCCTGCAGTTTGGAGGCCTAACTCAAAAGGAAATCATGGATTCTTACATTCAGAAGACAGCAGAAAGTAACTAATGAGGCTTTGTGAAGTCTGTACTTGGGAATGAAGTAGTGACACCAACAGAATATTCCCAGTGGTGGGCAGATGTTCCTTTGAGGCTAAAGTACGATTGTAGTAATTGTGAAGAGATCAGCCAGGTGAACTTCATAGAATATGACCTCTCCAATTAGGGCTGTTAATCTGGTCCAATCAGGGAGCCCTGGCTGATAGATATAAACAGGAGTGTCAGTTCACTTGAGAGCTGGCTCTGAGGGAGCTGGATTAGTGTCAAGGACTTTCCACATGTAAATAAAGGGTGATTTGGTGACAAGATATCGGCTTCTGCAGAGTTATTTCAATGACCACTGTCTGGATGTGTCCTCCAGTCAGCAAGCGGGGGAGGGGATGGTAGTGGTTCAGGAGGGTTGCTTTGAGTGCAACTTTAGATCCAACATCCAGTGATAAATGGATCACCAGATCACAGCTACATCCACGATGACGGTTTGACAACTGTAACAACAATATTTTAATAAGATCAGAATTTTTCAAGGGGTGCTTCCATCTTGATGCCCCCTTAATTGGACATAGTTCCTGGAAGAAAATTCTTAACTGGTCACATCAAGAAATGTTGTAACTAATTACCCACTAAATTTACTTACAAGTTGCAGATTCAGAACTGAAGCTGGGATTCATAATCATCTAGAAAATAATAATTTGATTAGGGATAGTCAGCACGGTTTTGTGAAGGGAAGGTCGTGCCTCACAAACCTTACTGAGTTCTTTGAGAAGGTGACCAAACAGGTAGATGAGAGTAAACCGGTTGATGTGGTGTATATGGATTTCAGCAAGGCGTTCGATAAGGTTCCCCACAGTAGGCTATTGTACAAAATGCAGAGGAATGGGATTGTGGGAGATATAGCAGTTTGGATCGGAAATTGGCTTGCTGAATGAAGACAGAGGGTGGTAGTTGATGGGAAATGTTCATCCTGGAGACCAGTTACTAGTGGTGTATCGCAAGGGTCTGTGTTGGGTCCACTGCTGTTCGTTATTTTCATAAATGACCTGGATGAGGGTGTAGAAGGATAGGTTGGTAAATTTGCAGACGACACTAAGGTCGGTGGAGTTGTGGATAGTGACGAAGGATGCTGTAGATTGCAGAGAGACATAGATAAGCTGCAAAGCTGGGCTGAGAGGTGGCAAATGGAGTTTAATGCAGACAAGTGTGAGGTGATGCAAGTTGGTAGGAATAACCAGAATGCAAAGTACTGGGCTAATGATAAGATTCTTGGTAGTGTAGATGAGCAGAGAGATCTCGGTGTCCACGTACACAGATCCTTGAAAGTTGCCACCCAGGTTGACTGGGCTGTTAAGAAGGCATACAGTGTTTTAGCTTTTATTAGTAGAGGGATCGAGTTCCGGAACCAAGAGGTTATGCTGCAGCTGTACAAAACTCTGGTGCAGTCGCACTTGGAGTATTGCATACAGTTCTGGTCACCACATTATAAGAAGGATGTGGAAGCTTTGGAAAGGGTGCAGAGGAGATTTACTACGATGTTGCCTGGTATGGAGGGAAGGTCTTATGAGGAAAGGCTGAGGGACTTGAGGCTGTTTTCATTAGAGAGAAGAAGGTTGAGAGGTGACTTAATTGAAACATATAAAATAATCAGAGGGTTAGTTAGGGTGGATAGGGAGAGCCTTTTTCCTAGGATGGTGACGGCCAGCACGAGGGGGCATAGCTTTAAATTGAGGGGTGAAAGATACAGGACAGATGTCAGAGGTAGTTTCTTTACTCAGAGAGTAGTAAGGGAATGGAACGCTTTGCCTGCAACGGTAGTAGATTCGTCAACTTTAAGTACATTTAAGTCATCATTAGACAAGCTTATGGACATACATGGAATAGTGTAGGTTAGACGGGCTTCAGATCGGTATGACAGGACAACATCGAGAGCCGACGGGCCTGTACTGTGCTGTAACGTTCTATGTTCTATGTTCGGACATCTGGATTATGACCCAGCTGGGAAAATGTAATGCATTGTTTCTAAGGGGATTAGAAAATTGTTCCTTCTTCTTTTTAATTTATATTTTTTAATATATATAGTTTATACTTATTAGTAGATTGCACAAACTAAAGGGAAAATAAAGTTTAACCACCATCCATTTAACATTGAACAGTACAGCACAGGAACAGGCCCTTCAGCGCACCATGACTGTGCCAACCTTGACACCATTCTAAACTAATCCCATCCACCTACACATGGTCTACATCCTCTACTCCCTGCCATTCATGTGCCGGTTAAGTGCTTCTTAAACATTACTATTATCTATGCTTCTACAACGTCCCCTGGCAGCATATTCCAAGCACCCTCTGATTTAAAAAACTTACCTCACACATTTCCATTAAACATTTCCCCTCTCACCTTAATGCTATGCCCCCTAGTATTTGTCATTTCCACTCTGGGTTATTCCCACTTATTCATGCCTCTCATAATTTTAAAGGCTTCTGTCAGGTCACCCCTCAGACTCTGACATTCCAGCAAAAACAATCCAAGTTTGTCCAACCTCTTCTGACAGCCTAATACACTCCAATCCAGGCAACATCCTGGTAAAATAGTATCAGAGATAATGGGAACTGCAGATGCTGGAGATTCCAAGATAATAAAATGTGAGGCTGGATGAACACAGCAGGCCAAGCAGCATCTCAGGAGCACAAAAGCTGACGTTTCGGGCCTAGACCCTTCATCAGAGAGGGGGATGGGGGGAGGGAACTGGAATAAATAGGGAGAGAGGGGGAGGCGGACCGAAGATGGAGAGTAAAGAAGATAGGTGGAGAGGGTGTAGGTGGGGAGGTAGGGAGGGGATAGGTCAGTCCAGGGAAGACGGACAGGTCAAGGAGGTGGGATGAGGTTAGTAGGTAGCTGGGGGTGCGGCTTGGGGTGGGAGGAAGGGATGGGTGAGAGGAAGAACCGGTTAGGGAGGCAGAGACAGGTTGGACTGGTTTTGGGATGCAGTGGGTGGGGGGGAAGAGCTGGGCTGGTTGTGTGGTGCAGTGGGGGGAGGGGATGAACTGGGCTGGTTGAGGGATGCAGTGGGGGAAGGGGAGATTTTGAAACTGGTGAAGTCCACATTGATACCATATGGCTGCAGGGTTCCCAGGCGGAATATGAGTTGCTGTTCCTGCAACCTTCGGGTGGCATCATTGTGGCAGTGCAGAATCTTCCAATTCCCTGGCCCCCAACACCTCATATTCACCATGGACGTCCAGTCCCTGTACACCTGCATTCCGCATGGAGATGGCCTCAAGGCCCTCCGCTTCTTCCTGTCCCGCAGGCCCGACCAGGCCCCCTCCACCGACACGCTCATCCGCCTAGCGGAACTCGTCCTCACACTCAACAACTTCTCTTTTGACTCCTCCCACTTCCTACAGACTAAGGGGGTGGCCATGGGCACCCGCATGGGCCCCAGCTATGCCTGCCTCTTTGTAGGTTACGTGGAACAGTCCATCTTCCGCACCTACACAGGCCCCAAACCCCACCTCTTCCTCCGGTACATTGATGACTGTATCGGCGCCGCCTCTTGCTCCCCAGAGGAGCTCGAACAGTTCATCCACTTCACCAACACCTTCCACCCCAACCTTCAGTTCACCTGGGCCATCTCCAGCACATCCCTCACCTTCCTGGACCTCTCAGTCTCCATCTCAGGCAACCAGCTTGTAACTGATGTCCATTACAAGCCCACCGACTCCCACAGCTACCTAGAATACACCTCCTCCCACCCACCCTCCTGCAAAAATTCCATCCCCTATTCCCAATTCCTCCGCCTCCGCCGCATCTGCTCCCACGATAAGACATTCCACTCCCGCACATCCCAGATGTCCAAGTTCTTTAAGGACCGCAACTTCCCCCCCACGGTGATTGAGAACGCCCTTGACCGCGTCTCCCGCATTTCCCGCGACACATCCCTCACACCCCGCCCCCGCCACAACCGCCCCAAGAGGATCCCCCTCGTTCTCACACACCACCCTACCAACCTCCGGATACAACGCATTATCCTCCGACACTTCCGCCATTTACAATCCGACCCCACCACCCAAGACATTTTTCCATCCCCACCCCTGTCTGCTTTCCGGAGAGACCACTCTCTCCGTGACTCCCTTGTTCGCTCCACACTGCCCTCCAACCCCACCACACCCGGCACCTTCCCCTGCAACCGCAGGAAATGCTACACTTGTCCCCACACCTCCTCCCTCACCCCCATCCCAGGCCCCAAGATGACATTCCACATTAAGCAGAGGTTCACCTGCACATCTGCCAATGTGGTATACTGCATCCACTGTACCCGGTGCGGCTTTCTCTACATTGGGGAAACCAAGCGGAGGCTTGGGGACCGCTTTGCAGAACACCTCCGCTCAGTTCGCAACAAACAACTGCACCTCCCGGTCGCAAACCATTTCCACTCCCCCTCCCATTCTCTTGATGACATGTCCATCATGGGCCTCCTGCACTGCCACAATGATGCCACCCGAAGGTTGCAGGAACAGCAACTCATATTCCGCCTGGGAACCCTGCAGCCATATGGTATCAATGTGGACTTCACCAGTTTCAAAATCTCCCCTTCCCCCACTGCATCCCTCAACCAGCCCAGTTCATCCCCTCCCCCCACTGCACCACACAACCAGCCCAGCTCTTCCCCCCCACCCACTGCATCCCAAAACCAGTCCAACCTGTCTCTGCCTCCCTAACCGGTTCTTCCTCTCACCCATCCCTTCCTCCCACCCCAAGCCGCACCCCCAGCTACCTACTAACCTCATCCCACCTCCTTGACCTGTCCGTCTTCCCTGGACTGACCTATCCCCTCCCTACCTCCCCACCTACACCCTCTCCACCTATCTTCTTTACTCTCCATCTTCGGTCCGCCTCCCCCTCTCTCCCTATTTATTCCAGTTCCCTCCCCCCATCCCCCTCTCTGATGAAGGGTCTAGGCCCGAAACGTCAGCTTTTGTGCTCCTGAGATGCTGCTTGGCCTGCTGTGTTCATCCAGCCTCACATTTTATTATCTAACATCCTGGTAAACCTCTTTTATACCCTGTCCAAAGCCTCTGCACCCATCCTGCTGTACAATGACCAGAACATCACCTAACTGAAGATTTATACAGCTGCAACATGCCTTGCTAACTTGTACACTTACTGCCCGACCGATGAAGGCAAGCATATCATTTGCCTTCTTTATCACGTTATCCACTTGTTTTGCCACTTTCAGGGAAGTTCATAAGACGAGTAAAGATCACACCTCCATTTAAAACTGCAGTGTTGTGATAATAGTTATGCAGTTCATCTTAAAGAACTCATTTTTAAAATGATGGTGCTTTACTGCCATGTTAGTATTGTCTCAATAACAAAAGAACTGAAGTTAATTATGGCTAGAATAATTTTTATAAACATAAAAGAACGTAATGTTAAACTTGGGCAACTTTGCACCATAAGTACGTGACAAAGATTATGTCTCATGGTTACAGAAGCTTGACCCACAAGGCCCAATCCTGATATTATAAATACTCAGGAATTCCATGTAAATTACCTTTCATACAAACTGTGCAACCTTCAGAACAGGGAAAATAATCTGTAAGGGAAGAGTGACCTTCTGTTCTTTGTAATAAGCAAGCACTTGTTAATACTCAAATAGCAATGAAACGTAAGATCAGTTAAGTAAAGGTTAATCTGCTGTTTAATTTCTTGACAGTGTTGCTTAAGGTTCCATTCACACATCATTGTTTGCTGACCTACACAGGCAACCAAGGTAAGCAATCTAAAGTTTTTGAGCAGACTTGTAGCTCAGGTTGTGGATGAGGTTGTAGACTTGCTTGCCGAGCCTGTGTGTTTGATTACAGGCCTTTCATAACCCTGCCAGGTAACATTGTCAGTGCACCTCCAGCGATGCGTTGGTGTTCTGTCTTGCTTGTTATTTATATGGCTCGGTTTGCTGGGGTGGTTGGCATGACCTCCAGTTCGGTTTTTCAGTGGTTTGCATATGACGTCCAGTTCAGGGTGTTAGTTGACGGAGTTCCAGTTGGAATGCCAGGCCTCCAGGAATTCCCTGGCATGTCTGTTTGGCTTGTGTTATTATGGATGTGTTGTCCCGGTCAAATTCATGTCCTTTTCCTGTATGAATTGAGACCAGTGAGAATTGGTCGTGTCTCTTGGGGGCTAGTTCATGTTTATGTTTCATTATTGTCAGTTTTCTTCCAGTTTGGCCTATATAAGTCCTTGAATGATGTTTTGTATATTACATTAGTTTTATTGGTTGTGGGTACGGGATCCATCATCAGTAGCTGTCACACGGTGGTTGTTGGTTTGTGGGCTACCCTGATACCAGGGGGTCTGAGTGGTCTTGTGGTCATCTCTGATATGTCCCTGACATACGGTAGGGTGACTAATGCGTCTGGCCATGTTGTGTCTTCTTGTTGTGGCCTGTCGCAGAGGTAGTGGCAGATTGTGCTTTTTGGGTATCCACTCCTTATAAAATCTTCATATATGTGCTCTTGTTCCGCTTTGTGCAATTCCGGATTGCTGCAGTGTGCTGTGGCCCATTTTAATAATGTCCTGATAAAATAGAGCTGCTGCATGTTTTTTTTGGTGAGGGGGGGGGCACTCTGATTCCGAGAGGCTTACATGGAGTGCATGTGGAGATGTTTCCAATTGTAGGAAGACCAGGACCAGAGGGCTGATCCTCTGAAACTGATATGAGCAGGAATTTCTTCTTTATTCATTCACAGGATGAGGGTGTCGCGGTCTAGGCCAGCATTTATTGTCTATCCCTAATTGCCCAGATGACAGTCAAGAGTCAACCATGGCAGGTTCCTTCCCTAAAGGACATTAGTGAACCAGACGGATTTTCCTGACAATCCACAATAGATTCATGGTCATCACTAGATTCTTAATCCCAGATATTTACTGAATTCAAATTCCACCATCTGCCGTGGCAGGATTCAAACCCGGGTCCCCAGAACATTATCTGAGTCTCTGGATTAACAGTCCAGCAACAATACCACTTGGCCATCGCTTCCCCTTTAGTCTAAGGATGCTCGAGCTGTGAAACTCAATACTGCAGAAGGCTGTTTCCTATAACCCAAGCTAATTTTGCATTGATGTTACTACTGTCTCTTTTATTTCATTACCTGTATCTTTCCTCACAAATCTGCTGGCACTGTACCAAATACCCTGTAATAACATCTTTAGGAGGCCCATGTGCATCACATCAACAGTCTTCCTTTCATCAACACTTTCTGTTACTCTTCAAAAAACTCCAGTGAGTTACTTACTGGTTATTTTCACTTCACAAATCCATGCAAACTTTCCAAATTAATCAATTTGTTAAATACGATTAATAATTCTATCCCAAGTAGTTGTTACTAAAAGTTGAAATGACTGATCAATAATTGCTGGATCAATCTTAACATCCGATTTTGAACAAGTGTGTAATGTTTGCAATTCTCCAAACCTCTGACGCCCTCACACCCATTGAAGATTGGAAGATAATTGCCAGTGCCTCTGCAATTTATGCACCAACAGCTCATCCAATAACACCTCTAACCAATATTAAACTGTTCTGGTGACTGAGTTCCTTCCTCGGTCACCATGCCCTGGACAACACATCACTTTCTTGGGTAAAGACAGATGCAAACTTTTAATTTAATACTTCAGTTAAGATTCTTGCTTTGATGGGTAAATTCCCTCTAATGGTTTCTAATCAGCTCTACTTCTCCTTTTAACACCCTTATTCGTGAGCTTGTAGAAGACTTCAGGGTTTCCTTTCATATTAGCTGCTAACCCCTCTTTGCTTCCTGTATTTGTTTTCTCATCTCCCTTCTGAACTTTCTGTCAAAAGCTTGGCTCTTAACTGTGTTTACTACTTAATACCTGTCTGAAGCACACTTTTTCAACTTTAACTTAATTTCTATCTATTTTATCATCCAAGGAGCTCTGTTTGTCTTGTTTCCTTTTAAAAGGAGTATACCTTGACCATGCTCAAACCATCTCCTGAATTTTCCTTTCAAATCATTTTATGAATCCACTGGATGCCTTGTGATCTAGATTATGAGCCCAGGTTCTTGGCCTTATCCCATAAGCTACAGCCAAATAAGAAGTAGTCAAGGATCTGGGTCTGTATTCAATAGATTTTAGAAGGATGAAGGTGAATCTCATTGAAAATAACAGAATACTGAGAAGCCTGGATAGAATGGATGTGGAGATGTTTCCACTAGTAGGAGTGACTAGAATGCAAACATACGTCAGAGTGAAGGGATGATCCTTTAAAACTGAGATGAGGAGGAATTTCTTCAGCAGAGGATGGTGAATCCGTGGAACTCATTGCCTCAATAGGCAGCGGGGGTCAAGTTTTTGTGTGTCTTTAAGACAAGAGATAGATAGGTTCTTGGTTAGTAAGGGGATCAAGGGTTACAGTGAGAAGACAAAAGGATGGCATTGAGAAATATATCAAGCATTATTGAATAGTGGAGTAGACTCAATGGGCTGAATGGTTTAATTCTGCACCTATATTTAATGGACCTGAGGCACAGGTACCACAATGCACCAAAAAACCAGAAAATACCACATCCAAGCAATTGTGATATAGAACACTCTTCTATTGTCTCCATAGATAATTCAATCTGAGTTCAGGCTGGTAATCAAAAGGAGGATCTCAACAAGGTAGTCACTGAGAGATAGCATCCCCTGGCTAGGGACCTTGGCACTGTCTCAACATAAGGAACTGTTCATTTAACACTAATATAAGTGAGATTTCACTCTAAGGGTTGCAAGTCTTTATGATTCTCAACCCTGGACAAGAGTGTGCCATTGGGATAGATTAATTCATGTCCTCAAAGTAAAGGTGGTCATGGATTATAACACAATAATACTCAAGATTCAGCTTGAGGATGAGTAGTGTTGTCAAAGACTTAAATCTAACTAAAGATAATTACAAGAATATGTGAACAGAGTTGGCTGAAGCGAACTGAGAAAATAGGTGAAAAGGTAAGACAGTAGAAAAGTTGTGGCAATGCAAAGCCAACAGTGACGGTTCAATTTCCACATTGGCTGAGGTTACCATGAAAAACTCTTCAACTTCTCCCCTTGTGGTGTGGTGACCCTCAGGTTACACGACCACTACTCATCTCTGTCTAATGACAGAGAAGCTCCATGGTCCTCTGGAACTAGGGCAACTTTACTTAAAGGCAGACATTTAAGACATTCAGAACTCTCAACAATGATACAAACATATGAATATATGAAACAGAAGCAGAAACTGACCATTTGGATCCATGTACCTATTCAGTCATTCAATAAGATTATGGCTAGAGCAGTCCATGATGATAAGGGAGATAGACAGGGTGAAAAGAAAGCAGCTGTTTCTCAAGAACGAGGGAGCATAACTTTAAAGTGAAATGTTGAGAGGGGATTTGAGGAAAACATTTTCACCAAGAAGGTGGTAGGGGATCTGGAATGCACTGACTGAGAGTATAGTTGAGGTGAGTAGTCTTACAACCTTTAAAAAGCACTTGGATGAGTATTCGAAGTGTCGTAACATTCAAGGTAATGGGCCTAGTGCAGGTAAGTGGGACTAATGTAGATAGATGGTACACATTCAATGGGCTAAAGGGGTTCTTTTGTACTGGATGATGCTATAATTCCCTCTATAACAGTATGCCGACACAAAACAGACTGTAGTAGTTCAACAGGCATTTCATCACCACTCTCTCCAAGGCGACTAGAGATGGTCAATAGTGCCCACCCAGCGATGTCCACAACATATAAAAACATTTTAAAAGTTATATTGGAAAATCATAACACAGACACAGTCATCATGGTTTGAAAAAGGAGTATATTGCGATGGAAATGGAACATAAAAACATGAAAATATTGTTGGAACTGTACAACACCTTAGTTACAGGAACAGAAGTTGACCATTCAGTCCCTCGAGCTGTTCCACCATTCAATGAGATCATGGCTGATCTGTGGTCTAACTCCATGTACATGCTTTTGGTCCATATCTCTGAATACCATTGCTTAACAAAAATTTATCTCAGATTTAAAATTAACAAATGATCCAACATCCACTGCCAATTGCGGAAGAGGGTTCCAAACATCTAACAAACACTTTTTCTATAGATGGGCTTCCTGAATATTCTGGGCCTTATTCTCAGACTATGCCCCTAGTTCTAGAATCCCCAAGTTTTTCTACCCTGTCTTTCCTGTTAACATCTTGACTTGAAGACTTCAATCAGATCACCCCTTAACCTTCTAACTTTGAGAGAAAACAGGCCTAATTTGTACAATCTCTCCTCTAACTTAATCCCTAAAGTCCAGGTATCATTCTTGTAAATATATATTGTACCCTCTGCAATATCAATATATCCTTCCTAAACTGCGGTGTCCAGATCGGCTCATAGGACTCCAAATGGGGTCTAACCAGGGTTTTCCAGAACTGCAGCATTATTTCTGCATCCTCATACTCCATTCACAGAGACACGCAGCACAGGAACACATTGTGCCAACCAGTCCCTGCCAAACATAATCCCAAACTAAACTAGTCACCTACCTGCTCCTGGCCCACATCCCTCCAAACTTTTCCTACTCATGTATTTATCTATGTGTGTTTAAAATGTTGTAACTGTGCCCACATCCACCACTTCCTCAGTAAGTTCATTTCACACACTAACCACTACTGTGTAAAAAATATGCTCCTCATGTCTTTTATGTGTCTCTTGCCTCACCTTAAAAAAAGTGTGCTCTAGTCTCAAAAACTCTTTTCCTAGGGAAAAGACAACTGCCATTAACTCTACCTATACCCTCATTATTTTAAAATCTTCTATAAGGTCGCCTCTCAACCTCCTATGCTCTACTGAAAAAGTCCCAACACATCCAGCCTTTCTCTAAAACTCAAACCTTCCCTACCCAGCAACATCCTGGTAAATGTTTAAAGATATAAAGGCCAGCATTCTATTAGTTTTCTTGACTATTTTCTGCACCTGTTTGCGACATTTTATAGATCAACAAGAAATTCTTTGTGTTGAACCCCAGGAGATGGGAGGTATATTAACTGAATATTTTATGTTAGTTTTTACTGTGAAAAAAGAAATAGAAGTTAGAGAACTCAGGGAAATAAATATTGATGTTTCGAAAACAGTTCACATTACAGAAGAGGAAGTGCTGGAGGTCTCAAAAAACACAAAACTGGATAAATCTCCAGGACCTGATCAAAGTATATCCCAGAACATTGTGAAACGTTACAGAGGAAATTGCAGAGCATCTAACAGAAATATTTGTGCCATCTATAATCATGGATGAGGTGCCGGAGGAATGGAGAATGGCTAATGTTGTCTTTATTTAAGAAGGGCTGTAAGGAGAAGCCTGGGAACTACAGACCTGAACAAAAACAGAAGTCGCTGGAAAAGCTCAGCAAGTCTGGCAGCATCAGTGAAAATAAATCAGAGTTAACTTTTTGGGTCCAATAACCTTTCCTCAGAACTGGAACTCACAGGTGTTGCCAGACCCGCTGAGGTTTTCCAGCAACTTCTGTTTTTGTTCCTGATTTACAGCATCAGCAGTTCTTTCAATTTTTATTAACTATAGACCTGGGTCTGGCATCAGTGATGGGTAAATTACTGGAGGTGATTTTGAAAAATAGGATTTACATGCATTTGGAGAGGGAAGGGAATGATTAGGGATCGTCAACATGGTTTTGTGCAAGGAAAATGGTGTCCCACAAACTTGACAGATTTTTGGGGAAGTAGTCAAAATGATTGATGAGGGTAGAGTTGTTGTACTTGGACTTCAGCAAGGTGTTTGACAAGGTTCCGTACAGTAGACTGGTTAACCACATTAGATCACATGGGATTCAGGGGGAGCTTGCCAAGTGGATAAAAAATTGGCTTGACAGTAGGAGACAGAGGGTGGTGGTGGAGGGTTGTTTCTCAGACTGAGGCCTGTGATGAGCAGTGTTCCACAAGAATCAGTACTGCATCCACTTTTGCTTGTCATTTACATAAATTATTTGGATCAGAGTATAGAAGCCATGGTTACTAAGTTTGTATATCGAACAGTGAAGAAGGTTATCTAAGATTATAGAGATCTTGATCAATTGGGTCAATGGGCTAAGGAGTGGCAGATTAAGTTTTACTTGGGTTAATGCCAGGTTTTGCATTTTGGTAAAATAAACAAGGGCAGCACTCATATTATTAAGGGAAGGGCCTGGGATAGTGCTATGGAAGAGACATCTAGGGGTTCAGGTACATAGGTTGCATCACACGTAGACAGGGTGATTAAGAAGTCTTTTTTTCCTTTATTCATTCACAGGATGAGAGTGTTGCCGGCAAGGCAGTATTTGTTGCCTGTCCCAAATTGCCCAGAGGGCAGCTAAGAGTCAACCACATTGCTGCAGGTTTGGAGTCACATATCAGCCGGACCAGGTACGGATGGCCGTTTCCTTCCCTAAAGGACATTAGTGAACCAGATGGGTTTTTCCTGACAATCAGCAATGAGTTCACAGTCATCATTAGATTCTTAATTTCTGATATTTACTGAATTTGAGCTCCTCCATCTGCCATAGTCGGATTTGAACACAGGTCCACAGAACATTATCTGGGTCTCTGGATTAACAATCCATGGATAATACCACTAGGCCAATCACCAACATCATGAGTGTAGGAGGTGGGAAGTCATGTTTAGGTTGTACAGGGTGTTGATGAGGCATTTTTAGGAGTATTGTGCACAGTACTGGTCACCCTGTTATAGGAAGGATTTATTATGAAACTGCAGAAGGCTCAGAAATGATGTTGTGAGGAATAGTGGATTTAAGTTATTAAAATAGGTTGGATAAGCTGGAACGTAGTAGGCTGAAGGGTGATCTTAGAGAGATTAATAAAATCATGAGGGGCACAGATAAGGTGAATAGTAAAGGTCTTTTCCTTAAGATGGGGGAGTTCAAAACAAGGGGCCATATTTATAAGGTGAGGGGAGAAAGATTTAAAAAGGACATGAGTGGCAACTTTTTTTACACGTAGTGGTTTGTGTGTGAAATGAACTTCCAGAGATAGTGATGGATGAGGGTACATCAAGCTGGTTCGTTGTTCCACAGACGTTTCATTACCCTGCTGGGTAACATCATCAGTGCAGCCTCCGATGAAGTGCTGTTATGTTTTCCTGCCTGATGTCTGTTGAGCTCGATTACCTCACTTCCAGTTTTCCTTTGCAGTGGAATATACATAGGGTCTAGCTCACATAGACCCTATATACACTCCACTGCAAAGGAAAACCGGAAGTGAGGTAATCAAGCTCAATGGACGCCAGAGTTTAAATACCAGGCAGGAAAACACAACGGCTCTTCATCAGAGGCGCACTGCTGATGTTACTCAGCAGGGTAATGAAATGTGTGCAGAACAACGAACCAGCTCGGCGTGCCAACCAACCACAATGTCCACATGTGAGCTACAAATCTACTCTAAAACCTTGGATGCAGGTACAATTACAATGTTTAAAAGACATTAGGATAAGTGCACGAATAAGAAATGCTTAGCAGAGTTGGGTCTGAGCGCAAGCAGGTGGGACTAGTTTAGTTGGCATAGACTGGTTAGACTGAAGGGTCTGTTTCCTTGCCAAATGACTCTATGACTCAAAACAAGGGCAGGACTTACACAATTAATGGGAGGATCCTGGGTAGTGTTGTAGAACAGACACATCTGGGGGTTCAGGTACTTAATTCTCTGATTTTTTTAAGATTACTTAGTGTCGAAACAGGTCCTTTGGCCCAGCCAGTCCACACCGCCCCTTGAAGCATCCCACCCAGACCCATCCCCCTGTAACCCACATACCCCTGAACAACACGGCAAATTTAGCATGGCCAATCCACCTAGCTGCACATCTTTGGACTATGGGAGGAAACCGGAGCACCCGGAGGAAACCCAAGCAGACATGGGGAGAACGTGCAAACTCCACACAGACAGTCGCCCGAGGCTGGAATCGAACCCAGGTCCCTGGGACTGTGAGGCTGCAGTCAGTGCTAACCACTGAGCCACCGTGCCGCTCCCTATGCGCATCATAGGTTGATAGGTTGGTTAAGAAGGTATTTAGCACATTTGACTTCATTACTCAGACCTTCGAGTATAGGAGTCAGGACATCATGTTGAGGTTGTACAGGATGTTAGTGAAGCCTCTTCTAGAGTACTGTGAGATATTTTGGTCCCCTGTTATAGGAAGAATATTATTAAACTGGAGAGGGTTCAGAAAACATTTACCAGGATATTGCCAGGAATGGAGGGCTTGAATTATAAAAATATTTCCACTGAAGCATTGGAGGTTGAGGGGTGACATTCTAAAAATTTATAAAATCATAGGGAGACAGATAACATGAATAGCAAAGCTCTTTTCCCTAAGGTGGAAGAACTCAAAACTAGGGTCAAATTTTTAAGGTAAGAGGAGAAGGATTTAAAAAGGACATGAGGGGCAGCATTTTTTTTTACAGGGAGAGTAGTTAGTGTGTGGAATGAATTGCTGGATGCAGGCTCAGTTACACTTCATCTGAACTATCAACATCATTTCTGCCTCAGCACTCCAACCATCCAACTCCCATTGCATAAACGCTAAAGCTACACCCTCCACACTTCACTTCAACTCTGATGAACAGTCATCTCGACTCAAAATGTAAGCTTGCTTTCCCTCATTGATGCTGCTTGACCCACTGCGATCATCATCATTTTTTGTCTACAGTTACAAGACATTTGGATTAATACGTGAATAGGTAAGGTTTGGAGAAATACATGCTAAACACGGATTAGTGGGACTAGAGATAATAGGAACTGCAGATGCTGGGGAATCTGAGATAACAAGGTGTACAGGTGGATGAACACAGCAGGCCAAGCAGCATCATAGGAGCAGGAAGGCTGACGTTTTGGGCCTAGATCCTTCATCAGAAGGGAACTCTGCAGCCCAATGGTATCAATGGCTTCAAAATCTCCCCTCCCCCTACTGCATCCCAAAACCAGCCCAGCTCGTCCCCACTTCCCTAACCTGTTCTTCCTCTCACCTAAGATAACAAAGTGTGGAGCTGGATGAACACAGCAGGCCAAGCAGCATCTCAGGAGCACAAAAGCTGACGTTTCGGGCCTAGACCCTTCATCAGAGAGGGGGATGGGGAGAGGGAACTGGAATAAATAGGGAGAGAGGGGGAGGCGGACTGAAGATGGAGAGAAAACAACATAGGTAGAGAGGACAGTATAGGTGGGGAGGTAGGGAGGGGATAGGTCAGTCCAGGGAAGATGGACAGGTCAAGGAGGCGGGATGAGGTGGTAGGTAGGAAATGGAGGTGCGGCTTGAGGTGGGAGGAAGGGATGGGTGAGAGGAAGAACAGGTTAGGGAAGCAGAGACAGGCTGGGCTGGTTTGGGATGCAGTAGGGGGAAGGGGAGATTTTGAAGCTTGTGAAGTCCACGTTGGTACCATTAGGCTGCAGGGTTCCCAAGCGGAATATGAGTTGCTGTTCCTGCAACCTTCTGGTGGCATCATTGTGGCACTGCAGGAGGCCCATGATGGCCATGTTGTCTGAGGAATGGGAGGGGGAGTTGAAATGGTTCGCGACTGGGAGGTGTAGTTGTTTGTTGTGAACCGAGCGGAGGTGTTCTGCAAAGCGGTCCCCAAGCCTCTGCTTGGTTTCCCCGATATAGAGAAAGCCACACCGGGTGCAATGGATACGATATACCACATTGGCTGATGTGCAGGTGAACATCTGTTTGATATGCAAGGTCATCCTGGGGCCTGGGATGGGGGTGAGGGAGGTGGTGTGGGGGCAGGTGTAGCACTTCCTGCAGTTGCAGGGGAAGGTGCCGGTTGTGGTGGGGTTGGAGGGGAGTGTGGAACGGACATAGGAGTCGCGGAGAGTGGTCTCTCCGGAAGGCAGACAAGGGTAGGGATGGAAAATTGGCTTGGGTGGTGGGGTCGGATTGTAGATGGCGGAAGTGTCGGAGGAAGATACGTTGTATCCGGATGTTGGTGGGGTGGTATGTGAGGACGAGGGGGATCCTCTGGGGGCAGTTGTGGCGGGGACGGGGTGTGAGGGATGTGTCGTGGGAAATGCGGGAGACGCGGTCAAGGGAGTTCTCGACCACTGTGGGGGGAAAGTTGCGGTCCTGGAAGAACATGGACAACTGGGATGTCCGGGAGTGGAATGCCTCATCCTGGGAGCAGATGCGGCGGAGGTGGAGGAATTGGGAATAGGGGATGGAATTTTTGCAGGAGGGTGGGTGGGAGGTATTCTAGGTAGCTGTGGGAGTCAGTGGGCTTGAAATGGGCATCAGTTTCTAGCTGGTTACCTGCATTTCCCGCAACACATCCCTCACACCCCACCCCCGCCACAACTGCCCCCATAGGATCCCCCTCGTCCTCACATATCATCCCACCAACCTCCGGATACAACGTATCATCCTCCGACACTTCTGCCATCTATAATCCGACCCCACCGCCCGAGACATTTTTCCGTCCCCACCCTTGTCTGCCTTCCGGATAGACCACTCTCTCTGCGACTCCCTTGTCCGCTCCACACTCCCCTCCAACCCCACCACACCCGGCACCTTCCCCTGCAACCGCAGGAAGTGCTACACTTGCCCCCACACCTCCTCCCTCACCCCCATCCCAGGCCCTAGGATGACGTTCCATAAAAAGCAGATGTTCACCTGCACATCTGCCAATGTGGTATATTGTATCCATTGCACCCGGTGTGGCTGCCTCTACATTGGGGAAAGGAAGCAGAGGCTTGGGGACCACTTTGCAGAACACCTCCGCTCGGTTCGCAACAAACAATTGCACCTCCCAGTCGCGAACCATTTCAACTCCCCCTCCCATTCCTCAGACAACATGGCCATCATGGGCCTCCTGCAGTGCCACAATGATGCCACCCGAAGGTTGCAGGAACAGCAACTCATATTCCGCTTGGGAACCCTGCAGCCCAATGGTATCAACGTGGACTTCACAAGCTTCAAAATCTCCCCTTCCCCTAGTGCATCCCAAAATCAGCCCAGCTCGTCCCCTCCCCTCACTGCATCTCAAAACCAGCCCAGCCTGTCTCTGCTTCCCTAACCTGTTCTTCCTCTCACCCATCCCTTCCTCCCACCTCAAGCCGCACCTCCATTTCCTATCTACCACCTCATCCCGCCTTCCTTGACCTGTCCATCTTCCCTGGACTGACCTATCCCCTCCCTACCTCCCCACCTATACTCTCCTCTCTACCTATGTTGTTTTCTCTCCATCTTCAGTCCGCCTCCCCCTCTCCGATGAAGGGTCTAGGCCCGAAACGTCAGCTTTTGCACTCCTGAGATGCTGCTTGGCCTGCTGTGTACGTCCAGCTCCACACTTTGTTATCTTGGATTCTCCAGCATCTGCAGTTCCCATTATCATTTCCTCTCACCTAACCCCTCCTCCCACCTCAAGCCACACCTCCATTTCCTACCTACTAAGCTCATCCTCCCCAGATTGACCTATCCCCTCCCTACCTATACCTACCTCTACTGGCTCCATCCCCACCTCTTTAACTTGTCTGTCTCCTCTCCACCTAGCTTCTCCTCTATCCATCTTCGATCCGCCTCCCCCTCTCTCCCTATTTATTTCAGAACCCTCTCCCCATCCCCCTTTTCTGATGAAGGGTCTAGGCCCAAAACGTCAGCTTTTGTGCTCCTAAGATGCTGCTTGGCCTGCTGTGTTCATCCAGCTTCACACTTTGTTATCTCTACACCTAGTGGGACTAGTTCCATTCGGGAACATGGACTGGTTGGACTGAAGGGTCTGTTTCCATGGCTCTATTATATGCAACTGAAGCCCCAAGTCTCTTTGGACAGCCACTATATTTAACTTCATACACTGATCTATCTTTTTTCAGTCTAGAATGGATCATCTCACACTTGCTTACACTGAATTCTATCTGCCATAGTTTTGCCTATTCACTTAATCTAGCAAAATCCCTTTGTAATTTTATTCTATCTTCTACACTATCTACAATGCCACCTAACTTTGTGTTATCAGTAAAGTTGGATACATAACTTTCTGTGCAATTATCCAAGTCATTAATATGTAATGTCAAATATTGAGGCCCGAGGACAGATCCTTGTGGGACATCACTGACCGTAACATGCCAATTTGACTATCTACCTTACTTCCTGTTACCCGCCCCTCAACAAATTTCCCAACCACGTCAGTAATTTGCCCTCAATTTCTTGGGCTCCTACCTTAGTTAACAGTCTTTTATGTGGAGCTTTTTATCAAATACCTTCTGGAAGTCTGTATAAACAATATAAATGGACATTCTCCTGTCCACTGCCTTAGTGATCTCTTCAAAACAGTTATGAGGTTTAAGTTACCTACCGGTCATGAATCATATTGGTTCTCTGACTAACAGGGAATTTTCAAGGTGTTCAGTTTCCCCATTCCTATTATAGATTTCAACAGTTTCCCCACCACAGACATTACACTAAGTGGTCTGCAGTTCTCTGGTTTTCCTCTTTTGTCCTTCTTAAAAAGTGCAGCGATGTGCAATTTTCAAATCTAGAGGGATAACTCTTCTATCCAGAGAACTGTGAAAGATTATTTTGACTATATCTGTGTATTGTTCTGGTCTTCACCGTTAAGAAAATATATAATTGCATTATAAGTAGTTCAGAGGAGGTTTACTCAGCTGATTCCTGGGATAATTATTTTATGAGGAATGGTTGAGCTTATGGGGCCTTTAAACTTTGGAGTTTTGAAGTATAAGTGTTGATATATGCAACAACGTGTTAACTAATTTTTCGTTCAGTAAGGGAGCCGAGGATTGTGGGCAGAAGACAGGAAACTAGAGTCTGGTCTCAGCAGACCAAATCAAGCATATAAACATAGAATATAGGAGCAGGAGGCCATTCAGCCCTTTCAGCCTGCTCTGCCATTCTTCACATTCATGGTTGATTGTCCAACTCAATAGCCTAATCCTGCTTTCTTCTCATAACCTTCGATCCTTTTCACACCAAGTGCTATATCGAGTCACCTCTTGAATACATTCAATGTTTTGGCATCAATTACTTCCTGTGGTAATGAATTCCACAGGCTCACCACCTTTGGGTGAAGAAATGTCTGTCCTAAATCCTCATACTGTGATCTCTAGTTCTGGGGACACCCACCATCAGGAGCATCCTCCCTGCATCTATTCTGTCCAGTCTTGTTCGAATTTTACAAGTCTCATAAAGATTCTCTCTCATTTGTCTGAACTCTAGCAAAAACAAACTCAACCTAGTCAGTCTCTCCTCATACGTCAGTCCTGCCATCCCCGGAATCAGCCTGGTAAACCTTTGCTGCACATCCTTGACAGCAAGAGCATCCTTCCTTAGAAAAAGGGACCAAAACAGCACACAATAGTTGTGGTGTGGCCTCACCAAGGCCCTGAAGAACTGCAACAACATCCCTGCTCCTGTACTCAAAGCCTCTCGCAATGAAGGCCAACATGCCATTTGCCTTCTTTACCACCTGCTTACCTGCATACTTATCTTCAGTGACAGGTGGACAAGGACCCCGCACATCCTACTGCACACTCCCCACCCCCCTCCCCTCCCAGTTTACAGCCATTCAGGTAATAATCTGCCTTCTTATTTTTGCTTCCTCAGTGAATAACCTCACATTTAACCAAATTATACTGCATCTGCCATTAATTTGCCCAATCACTCAACCTGTCCAGATAATGCTGAAGGATCTCTGCATCCTCATTACAGTTCACCTTCCCACCCAACTTGGCATCATCTGCAAATCTGGAGATGTGACATTTTTTTTTCTCTCATCCAAATCATTAATATATATTGTGAATAGCTGGGGTCCCAGCACCTATTCCTGTGGCACCCCACTAGTTACTGCCTGCCAATTTGAAAAGGACCCAGTAATTCCTACTTTTTTTTTCCTCTCTGTCAACCAGTTTCCTACCCATCTCAATACACTTCCCCCAATCCTATGCACTTCAATCTGGCACATTAATCTCTTATGTGGGGCTTGATCAAGTACTTTCTGAAAGTCCAAATATACTCCATTGACTGGCTCCCCTTTGTCTACTCAACTAATTACATCTTCACAGAATTCCAATAGATTTGTCAAGCATGATTTCCCTTCATAAATCCATGCTCACTCTGTCTGATCCTGCTACTGCTTTCTAAATACTCTGCTATAAAATCTTTGGCAATGGATCCAAGAATTTTCCCCACTATGGATGTTCGGCTCACTGGTCTATAATTCCCTGTTTTCTCTCCACTGCCCTTTTCAAATGCTGGAAGATATTAGCCACCCTCCAATCTGCAGGGACTGTTCCTAAATCTATAGATTCATGGAAGATGACCACCAATGCATCCACTATTTCTAGAGCTACTTCCTTAGATACTGTGGGGGTGCACATTATCAGGCAATGAGGATTTATCACCTTCATTCCCAGCACCATTTCTCTACTAATACTGATCTCTCACAGCTTGTCCCTCTCATTTAATCATGCATCCTCCAACAATTCTGGCATCTGATTTGCGTCCGTTTTTGTAAAGATAGAACCAATGTAAGCATTCAGTTCCTCAGCCATTTCTTTGTCCCCTATTCTACATTCCCCCATTTCTGCCTGTACTGGAACTAAATTTTCTCTTTACTAAACTCTTTCTCTTCACATATCGATAGAAACTCCTAGCATCAGTCTTTATGTTTTCTGAAAACTTACCTTTAAACTCTATTTTCCCCTTCTTAAACAATCCCTTGGTTCTTCTTTGCTGAATTCTAAACTGCTCTCAATCCTCAGATTTATTATTTTTCTCAGCCAATCGGTATGCTTCTGCCTTGGATCAGATACTATTTCTAATTTCCTTTGTAAGCCACGGATTGGTCCTCTTAACTATTTTGCTTTTGTGACAGACAGGAATAAGTTGTTGTAGTTTCCCTGTCAATTCCCTGATTGTTTGCCATTGCCTGCCCTCGCTCGCTATTTATTTCAGAATCTCCTTCCCCTCCACTATTTCTGAAAAAGGGTCTAGGCCCGAAACATCAGCTTTCCTGCTCCTCTAATGCTGCTTGGCCTGTGTTCATCCAGCTCTACACCTTGTTATCCCAAACATATTCCACTGTCAGAGCTAATATCCTTTCTCACTATTGTGCTAATTTTCTCTTCAACCACCAATGCCACACTGCCACCTTTTCCTTTTTGCCTTTCCTTCCGAAGTACTGAATATTCTGGCATATTCAGTTTCCATTCCTGGTCACCCTGGAACCATGTCTCCATAATCCCAATTACATTATAGCATGATTTAATCAAAATATGCCACAGGTTCATGGGCTTAATGGTCTACTCCTAATTTTTGGGTTTTGTTCTAAAAGTTCAATTACTGAACATGTCTAACCCTGAGATGGCATATGGTGTGCAACTGAAAAGGTCACATCAAGGCCAAAGCTCAGCCACAGTTACATTTTAATGAAACAGCAGAATTTCCTACTACCTGTTTCTTTCATCCTCAAATTCTAATATAGCAGTATTTTGCTTTCACATTACTATTTAAAATAAGAATTAGGAATACAAAATATTCAAAGCACTGAATCCATCCTTACTGAGCTTTAAAAATTCACGACAGCCAAATTGGTATTGAACCTCAAACAAAAACAGAAGTTGCTGGAAAAGCTCAGCAGGTCTAACAGCATCTGTGAAGAAAAAATAAGAGCTAACGTTTCGGGTCCGGTGACCCTTCCTCTTTGACAGAGATTGGAGAAAGGAAGGGTCACCAGACGTCAAACATTAACTGAGGTTTTTATCGACAGATGTTGCCCGACCCGCTCAGTTTTTCCAGCAACTTCTGTTTTTGATCCTGATTTACAGCAGCCCCAGTTCTTTCCATTTTTGTTAATGTAATGTTGAACCCCAGTTGTCATCCCAGAGCAGAATTTGAGTGTGTCTCACATTCGTAACATGCTATTGAAGTGTAAAGATGAAATTCGGGGCATTCAGCAGCAAAGATGCTCCCAACTCTGCAACGACTGGGTGTATAAACCATCTCGATGACTTCTCAAGCTCATCCCACGGCCTACCCTGTGTTGATAGGACGGGTGCTCGCGGTCACATGTCTCCAGGTCCTAGTCTCGTAACGAGCTAAATCAGCAGCCCAGGGGATCATCGGATCCCAAGTGATTCTCTCTTCTCCCTGCGGTCTAACATTAACCGGGAACTTATGAACGTCACACACCACTACTACAACCACGCTCTTTAACTTCCCAAGAAATAAGACAGCACCGTCTTACCCCTCTAGCGGGGTACTTGCTCCGAAGGGGCGTGCGGGGCGGAGGAGACACGTGTGGGGAGGCGGGGTCAATGCGTGAGGGACAATGGTCCCGGCCAATCGATTCAGCGGTACCGGAGACCACGTGGCAGAGACTGGGCGGAAACCATGATGAGGCACAAGCCTGCCTAGCCAACCGTTGTGAGAGGGTGGGGAAGGAGATCACGTGGGATGGCAAGGGGCGTGATCAATTTATAAGTGACGGTTCAATTTGCCAATGGGCCTGCTTAGATCGCGGGTCAATCTGGATGGGCGCGGGCAGGGACGAACCTGACTGGGCTGACGGACGGGGTGGGGATCGATTCTGCACGCACGTATCCATTCGGATCCCGCGTGCGGGCAGTGAGGGGCGGGTTTTCGATGGGGCTGAGCCAATCGAATTCGGCCGCCCGGCAATAATGGGCGCGGCCTCACTCTTTTCGACGATGGACTGAAAGAACAAAAGAAACAAAAAAAAATCCAGGGGCGCTGGCGCTTTTGTAGAAAGAAAATTATTTTTTTTAAAAACGGCGTAAAAAAAATCAAAAATCTTTATTATTTAATGAGGAACAAATATTTAATGTTAGTCTTGCCCTGTTAACATTATAACAATGCCGAGTAGTGCAGTGTTTACAGACATGGAGCGGGACGACGGCGAGGCTGGGCCTCTCCACATCGCCATGGAGCAACTCACCGTTTTCGGCCTGGACGAGCCCTCGCTGTCGTTGCCGCCGCCACCGCCTCCTCCTCCTCCTCCTCCACCACCGGTGTCACTAGCTCAGCACCTCCGGAACCTGGAGTCGGATGCTTCCTCATCGCCTCCTCCTTCCCCCGCTGCTGGGCCCGGGCTCGAGCCGCTGGCCGTGCCCGGGCCACCCCTCCTCCTGCAGGGCCCGGTGAGCGGGAGTCAGCAAGGAGCAGTCCCGGCCCCATGTCCTTGCCCGACCACCGCTCCTGGCACCACAGCAGTAGTAGCAACAGGAGGAGGTGGTCTGCCCCTGGTTTCTTCTGTCCTGGCTCTGTTCGAGGCCGAACAGATCCAGCTCCAGCAACAACAACCGCGAAAGAAGAGCGTTAACATGACCGAGTGTGTGCCGGTGCCTAGCTCCGAGCATGTCGCCGAGATCGTGGGCAGGCAAGGTGAGTAAAGGAGCAACTCGAGCTCCCTGAGCTAGCTCCTGCACCTCTCCATCTTTATCTGTGCTCCATTCTGTCTCTTATCCAACGTTTCCCGTTCCCATTCAGTGTTTTTATTTCCTTCCATATCTCTAACCTTATCATCTTTATCACTGCATTTCTCTCTTTTCCCCATCTTATTTTGTCTTCTCCGCCTACCATGCCTTCGCTCTTTGTTTCCTTGACTGTCGTCTCCACCCATCTTTGCATTATCTCACCGAGTTCCCGTTTCAGGCTTCTTTTTATTCCTCTTTTTCTCGTGTGTACACGAGCAAGCAGTTTTAAATTCTCAATAGTGACATGTAAATTTTTGAGCATTCTTTTTGAGTTGTATGCATTCTTTAAGTAAGGTTCACTCCTACGTAGGTTTAGATCTCCTACTCTATTTTTTTTTAACTAAATAGTACCTGGCTTTTGTTGTTTTGTCATTTTTCTGACCGCATTATTGCTCTGAAAATTGCCCAGATGAATAGCCAAGCAAACATCCAAAGATGTTGTGTATACATTTTCTGTATCCATAAATTGGGTCGAACATAATAGAAGTTATGCCAAAGATGCAGTGATCATGAAAAAGATCCCTGCCAAGTAAAAGTGTTAATATAAATTCCAATGTGTCTTTGAATTTGAAAATGTTAACTGGTCATAAAATTTTGAGGTGCGAGGCTTTGTAAGTATTTGTGTAACCTGCTTTTGTTTGCACTGGTTTGATAAGAAACACTTTGTTGTAAAATAACAAAAGTATATATGCCAGTAGGTCTATCCTCAATATCAGAAAGAAAATCTGTGCCCTGACACTTAGACTGTAAAGTATCAGATGTTGAGAGCAAAATTTTAACTTGAAATCGTTCCCTGAATTGAAAACACATCTGGTGTGCATTTTTTTGGTGCTAACCTCTGACTAATTTGTTAAAGCCATGTTATCTATTTTTAAGTTGTTCAAAATTCATTTTTGCTTAAAAAAGAGCAAGTGCCTCAGAATATTACTGAGTTTCCTGTATCCTGACCAGTCAAAATGTGTAAAGCAATTATTTTCACAATTAGGATTTGATTGCCTCAATGTATATTAAGCTCCTTGTTGTATCCAAACTTTATCAACTGTTAATTACATTTGCTGTCTTCAGGCCACATGAGACTGATAGGTATAGAGAGCAATTTGCATGTCTGCTTTGAATCGTTCAATATATAAAACTCATCAATACCTGCTGTCGTCCCTAATTCCAGTACCCCACAATCATGATCTTGCCAAACCATCTCGATTTCGATGTGTATAGAGTCATAGAATCATACAGGACAGAAGCACAACAGGTGCTGGAAACCTGAAAAACAGTGATGGAGAAATTCTGCAAGTCTGGCAACATCTATGGAGAGAAGCAAAATTAAAGTTTCGAGTCTAGTATGACTCTTCATGAAGGTCAGTTCAGCAGAGTGCAGTACATACCACAAGCGTTCTCAATAGGGAATGATTTAAATTTAAAACTTTACCAAAAAGTGCTCAAAACCCAATATTTTGCAGGGTAAGTTTAGGGATACAGATTTTCTTTCTCAGATCAAGAACAAAATCCACTTTTAGGTGCACCTTTTTTCATGCAATTCAATGTTTTGTTCTTTCAAACATAGATTTGCCATTTCAGATGTGGTTTCTGGGCTTCTTTAAAAAAATCTTACACATCTTTTGTATTTGTAGAAACGCATGAATTAAGTCCTTTTGTAGTTAGTAATCCTTTGCAACACAGTGACCCTGTATTTCCTCATCCAATGTTGCATTCCCACTCATGTTCCACTTGTGCATAGAAGTAGCCTAACAGATCAGTGTGAAACTTGAAAGATTGCAGCTTAAGTTTGCAACAAAGTTCAAAGTTTCCATTTCAATAGAAACTCATGTCATTGAATGTGGAAATGTTGTTTGTCAGAGATATTAAGAATTATCCTAATTTGGGAGGTCACAGTCTTTTGCTCAGTTACAGTCTCTCAATCTGATTAACTCCCTTATAAGGAGCTGCTTATAAATATAAATGGAGTGTATTTAAGTCTCGTGTTCTGATTTAATTTTTGAAAGCTTGTTGGCGTTGTTATAGTGCCTTTTCATATCCATCTCGGGAGGCTTTACAGTCAATTAATTACTTTGTGTGGCCGCTGCATGATATGTGCTGGTCAGTTTGACCATGCCAAGTTTCCATAGAAAGTGGTATGATAATGACAAATTAGCCTTGTTTTTTAGTGATGCTGATTGAGAGAGAATAATTTGCTAGGGCACTAGGATGTGACCCCTGCATGTTTGTGTAGCAGTGACGTGGGATCACATGCATTTATCTGAGAACGTCCCAACAACATGTAGAAATATGACAATACCAATGCAGCCCTCCATCAGTATTGTGCTGGTGAGTGAACCTTGATTTTTGAATTCCTGTCCCTGGTATGCTACTACTCGTTTAAACCCATTATTTGGTTGCATCATGTCACATGCAACAAAGTTGACATAAAGCCACCTTTGTGATAGTGTGGCAGTCCCAGCAAAACAGGAATTAGAGGGGATCAAGGGAAAACTTTTATACTTCAAGTCATACCTGGCCAAAAGGAGGAGGGTTGCCATTGTTGGAGGTTAGTCATATCAGTGCCGTAACATCTCTGCTGGAGTTCCTCACAAGCTTCTAATATCTTCTACCTGTTCAGAGATATTATTGCATCTCTCTGGAACAGATGGGACTTAAACTCGGGCCTCCTAGCTCGGAGGTAGGGACAGCATCCCTGCACCACAAGAACCCCAGTAATTCATGGTTGTGCCCCTGGCTCAGCCACTTTTAGATTCTTCATCAATGACCTTCCTTCCATATAGAGCCCAAAGTATGGGTGATTGAAGACCAGAAACTCGACTGGACCATCCATTCAAATACTGACTACAAGAGCAGGTTAAAGCCTTGCAATCCTGCCGCAACTAACTCCAGCACCTGACTTCCCAAAGCCTGTCCTCCGTCTAGAAGGCACTAGTCAGAAGTATAATGAATGGATGAGTGCAGCTCCAACAACATTCAAGAGGCTTGACTTTGACAAGGATAACAAAGTCACATTGCCTGAAAAGCTCAGCAGTCTTGGCAGCGCCTGTGGTGAGAAATTAAGAATTAATGTTTCCAGTCCAGTGACCTTCCTGAAGAACTGGTCATACTTAGAAAAAAGTTGCTTCTTTTATGTAGAAGGTAGGCTGTAAGGGACTGAGTAAAGGGTAAACAATAGGAGGAGATAGTCCAGAGGGAGAGAAGAACAGTTGAACAAAGGAGTGGATAATGGTCAGTCGAGGAGAATGAATGGGGGACTAATGGGTGCTATTAGTGGCTAACAATGCGTAGGGTGTAATGGCAGGCCATGTGTGCAGACATGGGGTGTAGGATGTTGTAGTAAGGACACGAAAGAAGGTGCTTCAAGCCTTAAAATTGTTGAACTCCATTTTGAGTCCGCGGGCTGTTAAGTTCAAGTGGAAAATGAAGTACTGCAAATACTGAGGCGAGTAACTCACTACCTGACTCCTCAAAGCCTGTTCACCATCTACAAAGCACAAGTCAAGAGTGTGATGGAATACTCCCCACTTGCCTGGATGAGTGCAGCCCCAACCATACTCAAGCTTGATAACAAAGTGTGAAGCTGGATGAACACAGCAGGCCAAGCAGCATCTCAGGAGCACAAAAGCTATTTGTGCTCCTGAGATGCTGCTTGGCCTGCTGTGTTCATCCAGCTTCACACTTTATCTTGGGACCTGCAGATGCTGGAGAATCCATTATCTCTGATACTCAAGCTTGACTGTTTGATTGGCACTACGTCTACAAGCATTCACTCACTCCACTGCTGATGCTTTGTAGCAGTATAGTATGTACTATCTACAAGGTACACTGCAAAAATTCACTCAAGGTCCTTACACAGCGTCTTCCAAACCCACAGCCTCTTACATCTAGAAGGACAAGGGCAGCAGATATATGGGAACACCATCGCCTCCCAAGTCACTCACCATCCTGACTTGGAAATATTTACTGTCGCTGGATCAAAATCCTGGAATTCCCTCCCTAATAGCATTGTGAGTCGACCCATAGCAGGAGGACTGTAGACCTTCAAAAAAGCAGCTCACCACCACCTTCTCGAGGATGACTAGGGATGAGCAAGAAATGCTGGCCAGCCGGCAACGGTCACACCCCACAGATGAATTTTTGAAAAAAATTTCTAGCTTGCACTGGGCTTCACTGGAGTACAGCAGCAAACCTGGGACACCAGTGATGACCAGGGAACAGTGGTTTGCTGAAATGGCAGGCAACTGGAAACAGTCTTTTTTGCAGACGAAACTAGGTGTTCTGCGAACAGTCACCCAGTCTACGCTTTTCTCCTCCCCCCCCCCCCCCCCCCCCCCCCCCCCGCCCAGCCCCAATCTAGAGAAGACCACATTTTGAGCAGCAAATGCAGTAGACCAGATTGAGGGAAGCACATGTACAGTACTGCTTCACCTAGACGATGTTTTTATACCCTCGGTGCTGAAGGGAGAAAGTCAACAGGCAAGTGTTGCACCTTCTGCAATTAAAGGGGAAGATGTCTTATGGATATGGTGGGGGGGGGATTGAAGGAGGAGTGGACCTGGGTATCCCGGAGGAACAGTTTTTGCAGAAGTTGTCAAGGGAGGGGATGGAAATATGTCTGGTGATGACAGATGAAGGACAAAGCAATCTGCTTGATTGGCACTATACCCACAAACATTCACTCAGACCAATTCAAAGTTTAGTAGTAGGGGTGTATAGCATCTACAAGATGTGCTACAGAAGTTTGCCAAGTCTCTGTAAACATCACCTTTCAACACCCGTGACCACTACCATCTAAAAGGACAAGGGTAACACAATCCCAGTGTATCGATGGTAGAGAATTCGGTGGTAATGTTGTTGAAAGTCATGGTGAAATAACTCTCCAGGTGAAGACACAAATTTTTGAGTAATTAACAAGAAAAGGATGAGATTTCCTTTTCAAATCCTTGCTGTTGGTATGTAGGACTTGGGTATAGAACTGAACAATTCAGATTATGTTGGAGCAAATTCATGTTGCTCTCCATTTTATCTTAGAAAGTGTTAAATATTTATACCTGTGCAGATTCTGTAGCACTCTCAATACTACCATGGATATAGAATGCTGGTTGTTGCCGGATAACAGCTTGCTTAATTGGCTTGGAGTTGAGATGTCAAGTATCATGTAAAGGGTGAAATTGAAATTATAAACTGTACTTTCTGCAGATGCCTTATCTTCTCAGCTTGAAAATAATTACGGAACAAGTAATTCCATTAATTAACAATTGGGTATGTTCTGTAAAATATATAGGGCAAAATGGGGAGTTTAGTACTTGAAGTGGAGGGAACTGTAATCTATAACATTGTCTTTCCCTATGTGAATAAAGTGGATTAGTAACTTTCATACTGTCGGCTGAGGGTTATTGAATGAGTTGCAAGTTTGTAATCTGCACAGAACAAATTGAAACCAACGCGTTGCTATTCTGCCTATCTGAATCGGAATAATTGGATCACTTTCAGGATGGCAGTCTGTTACTATTTGGGGTACCAAAGATCAGTGCTATGTTCACAGCTCTCCGCAATCTATATAAATAGTTTGGATATGGGGACCACTGAAAAATATTTCTAAATTTTGTGATGCCAAGTTGGATGGGAACCTAAGTTGAGGCTTCAGAAGAACTTGGGTAGGTTCAGAGCATAGGCTACAAAATGTGAGCTTCTTTCATTTCTAAAGCAAAAACAGATGCAGAACATTTTTAAATAGTGAGAAGTTGGGAAGTGCGGCTTTCCAAAGGGATTAGGTGTGCTGATCTTGCTGCAGTTGTTTCGAGCCTGAGGGCTTGTACACAGATTTTACCCCCTTCATCTAAGAACATAGAACAATAAGGCGCAGAACAGGCCCTCGATGTTGCGCCGCCCTGTGAACTAATCTAAGCCCCTCCCCCTAAACTGTCCCATCATTATCCATATGCTTATCCAAGGACTGTTTTAAATACCCCTAATGTGGCTGAGTTAACTACACTGGCAGGCAGGGCATTCCATGCCCTTACCACTCTGAGTAAAGAACCTGCCTCTGACATCTGTCTTAAATCTATCACCCCTCAATTTGTAGCTATGCCCCCTCGCACAAGCTGAAGTCATCATCCTCGGAAAAAGACTCTCACTCTCCACCCTATCTAATCCTCAGATCACCTTGTATGTCTCTATTAAATCCCCTCTTAGCCTCCTTCTCTCCAATGAGAACAGACCCAAGTCCCTCAACCTTTCTTCATAGGGTCTGCACTCCAGACCAGGTAACATCCTGGTACATCTCCTCTGCACCTTTTCCAATCCTTCCACATCCTTCCTGTAAAGAAGTTGTATGCTTGCCATGGGAGGAGGGTTCTCTGGTAATATCCATATCACTCAGTGGGTATGTCCATGTTCGAGTCCCATTACGCCTCGGAGGGGTGTCATGACATACCTGTGCAGGTTGACGAAAACTACTTGCTGTGAAACAAGCACAATGGAGGCCTAGATTCATACCTGCAATGGTGGGATTATCTTTTGCAGTTGCTTAATTTTTGTTGAAAGTCTGAAAGAACAAAGGGACAATATCATTGAAACTTGTTACGGTAATCTCCCCCAGTATCTAGTATGCATGGGGAATGGAGGATGTCGGTAGTTGAATCTGCTGTTTGCATTTTGGGAGAACCCAACTTGCCATTGCCACAACATGGAACTGTGTCTTAAAAATGAGTTGTCAGGACTGCTCGTAAAAACAGATGTATCTAACTGTGATGGGTGATTATTTGCAAATCAAGTTATGCTTAAAGAAAGCTAGCTCAAGATTGTAATCCATTATTCCCTTCCAATAGCTAATAACAGCAAAGCTGTATCCAGACACCAAGCATCTTGGATTCTCACTTGAGCAGCATTTGAAATTCAAAGGGAAGTTCTGAATGCTTAGGATCTGGAAATGGAGTTTAACGGTAAACTCTTGCAGGATGTAACAGGTTGCTGTAGTTAAGATGTTTCCCCTGACTGCTAAGTCTAAAACCGCTGGGCAAATCTCAGCACAAGGGATAGGTTGTTTTAAAACTTGAAGGGTAATGAATCTTCAGAATTATCTACCCTGGGGGATGTTCAAGACAGAAAGCAACTGATTTCTGGGGAGTAACAACATTTGACAAGTGGCATTGAGGAAAATGATCAGCTTTAATCTATCTGAATAGGGGTATGGGCTGAATGGCTGACTCCTGTTCCTACACCTTAAAATCCACCTCCCTGTACTAAACCTTTGATAATCCATCGCTGTCTTTCAATATGGTTCCAGATTTTGTTTATTTGCATCTGAAGTGCCTTGGGATATTTTCATACATTTAAGGACAGTATGATGTCTTAAGCTGTTGTACACCATGCAGGTCTGCACATTTATCCAGAACTGTAACTGGAGCTAAATTATCAAATATTCTATGTCTGCCTTACCCTACTGTTTTAAGAAAGATCATTGACAGAGCAGTTGAAGGAATTGTGCTAAAGTAGTGGCTTGATATTTCTGCAACAGTTGGTCTCTGGTAATGCATAGATATCTGTCTTTGTCTGGTAACGACTTCAGCCACTGAAGGGGTTCTCCTCCGTACCTACTCTAAGTTTTAGAAAGAAACTTGGGATGTTTTTCAACACCAGCTGTGCTGTATAAACAAAAGTTGTTCAGCTTGTTGCCATATGTCTGTCAAATATGATTTTTGAGTTGAGGGCATTGGCGGTTGCGCTTTAGCCTCTTGATTGCCCATGTCTGGACTGAGATTTTAATTTGGAGCAATGGTTGGTAAAAGTGTTTTAAAATATGATCAATGTTAGCTTTCTAGTTCATTGTTTTTGGGGAATAGCAGTTCACCCTTTAAACTGTATAATTTATCGACTGAATTTTTTGGATGCATTGCTATTATCCTTAGTGTCTACCAGTCCATTAGGATGGATGAAGTATTTATATGTATCTTCATTAGCAAACTGTCTTCAGTGGAAGAAGCCCATCATTAAGGACCTGTCTCTGGTAGGAATCTGGCATATGAATCATTTTTAAGCAACTGCTTTAGTGCATTGCTTAATGGGAATAAGACTGCAATCAATATTGGCATAGCCATGTAGGTTCTACGCGATGAAGTCCTCTAGTTCAATGACTGTAAGACTTAAGAGCAGAATTAGGCATTTGGTCCATCAAGTCTGCTTTGCCATTTGATTGTGGCTGATACTATTCTCAATCCCATTCTCCTGCCTCCTCCCCATAACCTTTTGATTTCTTTTACAAATTAACGTACCTAAAGGATCTTCAATGAGAAGGCCTCCCCAGCCTTCCATGGCAATGAGTTCTGCAGCAGCACCACCCACTGAAGCAAATCTCCTCATCTTAGTTTTAAAGGTTCATCTCTTCACTCAGGCACACTTCTCACCAAAGTGCATAACCTCACATTTTCCTATATTGCGTTTCCATCTGCAACTTTGTACAATCCCCTAGCCTGTCAGTCATCCTGCAACCTCCCTGCCTCAACACCATCTGTACCTCCACCTATCTTTTTGTCATCTGCAACAATGCCCCCAGTTCCTTCATCCAGATCATTAATGTTTAACGTGAATAGTTGTAGTCCCAATATTACATAACTCTACCAGTAACTGGCTGCTGTCTTGACTTTGTCCATCGTATCTTAGCCGTAAACATGAATCCTTGTCTAATTTAGCAAACTCGGATGCAACATAGTGTCAAAGATCTGGAAATCCAAATAGATCATGACCACTAACTCTGCTTTGTCAAACTTGTTATTATCTCCTCAAGGAATTCTAACAGATTTTGTCAGGCATAGCTCCTCTTGCTGAAGCCACACGGACTCAACCCTGTTTTACCGTGCACTTGCAATTCACAATCTCATCCCAATAACAATGGACTGTAAAATCTTACCAATGACTGTGGTCAGGTTAACTGGTTTATAATTTCCTGTCTTCTGCCTCCCTGTATTTTAAAGAGAAGTGTTTCATTATCATTTTTCCAGTCCTTTGGGACCCTCCCTAGGATCATTGTAGGGACACTATGTGGAGGCAGGCCATTTCGCCCATCGAGTCCACACTGGCCCCCCAAAGAATATCCCACCCAGACCCACCCTACGTTTCTGATGACTAATCCATCTAGCCTGCATATCGCTGGATACTGTGGGCTAATTAGCTTGGCCGAGCCACCTAACTTGCACATCTTTTGAACTGTGGGAGGAAACCAAAGCACCTGGAGGAAACCCATACAGATTCTGGGAGAATATGCAGACTCCACACAGAGTTACTCAAGAGTGGAATGGAACCTGGGTCCCTGGAACTGTTGGGTAGCAGTGCTGATCACTGAGCCCTAGTGCTATCACTGACTCTAGTAATTCCTGAAAGATCAGTGTCAATGCCTGCACAATCTCCTCCACAATCCTGGGATGTAGTCCTTCTGGTCAAGATAACTTATCCGTCTTCAGGACTTTCTGCTTCTCTGACATCTTAGTGATGGCCATTACACTTAACTGTGCTCCTGGACTTGCTTGAAGTTCTGATATGCTGTTGGTGTCATTCACTATGAAGAATGATGCAGAGTACCTGTTCAGATCCTCTACTTCAGAAATCTCTGTTCCCCCCCATTACTACTATTCCAGTCTCATTTTCCAGCAGTCCAATGTCCAATCTGGTGCCTCTATTTATATCTGAAAGAACTCCTTGCAGTCTTTTATATTACTGGTTAGCTCACCCTCATTTCATCTTCATGCCGTCTTGATTTTTATAGGCTTCTGGTTGGTTTTCCTGGGCTTCCTAATCCTTTGGCTTTCCACTAATCTTCACGTTGTATGCTTTATTTTTTCTGCTGTCCCTGACTTCCCTTTTCAGCCATGGTTGCCTCATCCTTTTCTGTGTGAACAGTCAGTTCTAGCTGACAAGTGATGTGTTCGTCCTTTTATTCCCTAAAATGTATTGTTATGCTTGATTCCTGACTTACTGTTTTGGTTTACAGTGTTGACCATGTTCTGGAACCCTTGCTTGTCATATACCTCCCTCGATCAGGTGCCGGAATTGTGCTCTTTGTGAATCAGTTAAACAGCATTCTTGTGGTTTATCATCCGTTGGTTTAGTAAACTGTTTTCATTTTTTCTGTACTTGCCCCCTCTTGGGAGCAATAGGGAGAATTACACTATTACCATTATGGATATTACTTGATAGAGGAAGCAAAACAAATATAGAAAATGTTTGGATAGTTCAGAGAATTTTTCTATGTTTAAGCAAGTTAACCTGAATGTACTGTTTCTCATTGAAAGAGATTGACTGACTGGAACTTGCGGTTTGGATCCCTGTAAAACTGAATTGTATTGTGTAGTTCAGTCAGCAGCATTGAGTTTTATGTTGCTGTTGTACCTTGTTGAATCTATTAATTGTTATACATAGATGTGTTTTAGCAAGACTGAACCTATTCAATAACTAAAGCTTGACATAGACAATATTAATTTTCAAGTTATTGTTTCTGATGTCTGCGTATGGTTTGTCCAACTGGTCCAAGCCTGATTCCTATCTCCTCTGGGCTTACTGGGAAATCAACATAGCTCAATTTGACAATTTAGTCAAATTCTCACTCGCATTTCTTTATTACAGCTTTGACAGCTATACCATTTGCTGCTGAGACTCTGATCTCTGAATACTTTTATTTGACTTTTTATTTTGTTCTTTTTGAACTCTGTCCTTTTGGCCAACTTAAATGTTTCAATTGATGGCCCTTTCAATAGTGACCAGCACTGCCTTGGAGGATTACCAGCCCTCACTGATCTAGTTTATGCTGAAACCTGGATGTTGTGGTGCAACACGTGTGTTGATAATCCCACTGTTATGGTCTTTTATAAGTGACCATTAGTTTATTGTTTGCAACAGTTATTGCTTAAATGTTGCTTCTGCCACTTTGATATTCAAGTTTCTTTCAAATTGATCTGATTAATGATCTGTAGTTTGTCACAGATAAATGTCTCATTAAATCTATTAAATGAATTATCTACTAAATTGACTTTTTCCTCAAAATATTGCCTGACCTGTGTGTTTCCAGTTTTCTATCTATCCTTAATTGTCTTATCCGTACAATCAAATTTGAATTTTTCAAGGAGATGAATAAAAATAATTGCAAATGAGCAACCAGCAGCAGTTGTCTATTATCTGTGAGGAATAGTAACAAAATTACTCAATTTCTGGTTTTATAACCCATGAGTCTACATAAGAAATCAGATTTTATTGTTTATCAAAGCAAATAGTGCTATTTCTTTCTTTCTGTTTCTTAACCCTTTTTTTGTGCATTTTGTTTGAGGTTGCAGTGACGCCAACAGCACAGTTCAGTTTCTGCACCTACTGAGTTTACCGTGTCTGTTCACTTGTGGGGCATGGGTGTTGCTGACCAGCCGGTATTTCATGTTCCCTAGTTGCCCTTGAACTGCTGCAGTCTGCATGCAGTAAGTTGACCTACAGTGCCACTAGGGAGGCAATTCCAGGATTTAGACCCAGCAACAGTGAAGGAACAGTGATTTATAATTGAGTCAGATTGGTGAGTGAAATTGGAGGCAGATTTGCAGCTGGTGGTGTTCCCATGTATCTAGTGTCCTTGTCTTTCCAGATGGAAGAAATTGTAGGTTTAAGGCACTGTCTACGGATCCTTGAATTTCTGCATTGCATCTTGTAGGATAGCACACTACCGAATTAGGTTTATTGTTGCATGTACTCACTTTACGAAAGAACAGGAGTGCAGTGAAAAAGTGTACACATTGCCAACACAGCTCCATTTTGGGTACAAAATGCCTAGGTACTAATCTTTGGTACAAAAATAGAAAAGAAAAAGTTACACCTCAGGTATACATATTTTCTAACTTGTACTATGAAATAAAGCTAAAAAGATGGACAGTACAACCTTTCTATAAGGGCGTACATGTGGTCTAACCAGGCTCCCACCCATTCCCAACCAATAACCACCTTCGCTCCAGGCCTGCTGGCTGCCAAACCTGCTTCACTCCAGGCTTGGTGACTACTGAGGAAAAAGGCATGAGGAAATTGAAAACAATAGGGGAAAAGTAGAAAAGGAGCCGACAAGCTCAGGCCAGAGCATCCCACTCTCTTGCCATCTTGAATATGCTGCTACTGTCAGTGGTGGAGGGAATGGATCCTTGTGGATGTGGTGACAATCAAGCAGGCTGCTTTGTCCTGGACTATACCAGGCTTCTTGAGAGTATGTGGGTGTAGGTTCAACAATTCTGCCTTCTTGAGCTCTCCACTTACCAGTTATCTGTTCGTAATGAGTGCAACCATGTGGTCCTCTGGGACTATGGTGTGACATTACAATAATGCATAATGTTTTACATGGCTGGTGTTGCGACTGTAATGACATTCAGGAAATCGACTAACCATTCTAGGGTTGATAAGTATTGGTTATACAAATGTAATTTAGCCACTAACATTAAAAAAATAGCATGTAGGTAGGCGTGGTATACAAATTTATTGGTTGCAGGATTTATTTTGAGAATGTGTTTAAATACTACTGTAGTTGCAGAACTTGATGTGTTTTGCTTAGTATTTGTAAAAGCAGCCACTGAAAGCATCCAGCTAATATACTTAAGTAATTTAACAAAATAAAATCAATCTACCCTTGCCTAGTCTGACCTACATATAAATGTGGTCCCATCACAGCATGATTCATAATTTCTTTATAAAGTTTCCCAGTAGCTACTATAGCTTGAATGATTTAAAAGTAGCATCAGAAAGTAGGTATTAAAATGCCAGTGGATTGCTTTAAATTGTTAAGATTTCATCAGATGGGAGGTATGGTTAGTAATTTTGCAGATTACCACCAAAATTGGTGGTGTACTAGGCAGTGAAGAAGGTTATCTCAGTACGACAAGACCTTGGCCAGCTGGTTCAGTGGGCTGAATGGTGGAACTGTGCCTGTAATAGTGTATTTCCACGCCAAGATGATGTATGAGTTGGGGGGGAAATTTACAGCCTTTGTCCTCCATGTGTTTTTGAAGGAGCCGTGATGAGTTGCTGAAGTGCATCTTGTAGCTGGCATACATTGCTGCCGCACTCGGTGGAGGAAGTAAATAATGATTTGGAGTGCCAGTCACCTGGCTAATTTGGCCTGTATGGTGTCAAACCTCTCATTGGTGTCACATTTATCCAGACAACTGGACAGTATTCCATCACCCTCCTGATGTGTGCCATGTGGATGCACAGGTTCTTGGGAGATGGGGCAAGTTTATTTTTAAAATTCACAGCATCTTATCTGGTCTTTACTGTTGTGTATATGGCTAGTCCAGAGGCCTAGGTTATTGCTGTGGGGAGACCCGTTCAAATCTCAGCCCAATAGCTTGTGGAATTATTTGTAATAACATCTGGAATAAAATCTTCATTCTGAAATAATAGTTACTGAGAAACTATTGTTGATTGGTGAAAAAGCACATCTCTTTTACTCCTTGTCTGTTCTAGGTATAGAAATCTGGCCTTCTGAGTTGGGCTCTGAAAAACTCTCAATTAGCTCTTATTAATAGACAATTCGAGTTCCGGAACCAAGAGGTTATGGTGAAGCTGTACAAAACTCTGGTGTGGCCGCACTTGGAGTATTGCGTAAGGTTCTGGTCACTGCAGTATAAGAAGGATGTGGAAGCTTTGGAAAGGGTGCAGAGGAGATTTACTAGGATGTTGCCTGGTGTGGAGGGAAGGTCTTATGAGGAAAGGCTGAGGGACTTGAAGCTGTTTTCATTAGAGAGAAGAAGGTTGCGAGGTGACTTAATTGAAACATATAAAATAATCAGAGGGTTAGATAGGGTGGATAGGGAGAGCCTTTTTTCCTAGGATGGTGACGGCGAGCACGAGGGGGCATAGCTTTAAATTGAGGGGTGAAAGATATAGGACAGATGTCAGAGGTAGTTTCTTTACTCAGAAGTAAGGGAATGGAACGCTTTGCCTGCAACGGTAGTAGATTCGCCAACTTCAGGTACATTTAAGTCGTCATTGGACAAGCACATGGACGTACATGGAATAGTGTAGGTTAGATGGGCTTGAGATCGGTATGACAGGTCGGTACAACATCAAGGGCCAAAGGGCCTGTACTGTGCTGTTATGTTCTATGTCTTAGCAGGCCACTTTCCTACTGCTCGCAAGTTCCCCTCAAAACCACGCTCTGACCTGATTTGGAAATGTCAGTGTTCCTTTAGCATTGTTGAGTCAACGTTCTGGAGCACTCTTCCCAATGTTATTGTGACTATACCTTCACCAAATGGACTGCAGTGGTTCAAGGTGGATCATCACCCGCTCTAGGGAAACTAGGAATGAACAGTAAATAGCTGCTCCAGTCTCTCTTTCGTCACGTAAATGAATCTCATACCTATGAAATGGTGAACAAATGGCATTGAATGTTAGGTTTATCCTTTGAACTTTTCTTAACCACGTATGTTGGCTAAATATGTAAATTAATTGAGAAACAAATTTAGAAGCCTCTGCAACATGAGGTGTGAAGATGCAATTTTCTCATGTCCTCAGTCTAACCTACTTTCTGCAATAAATAGAACTCTCGTAATTTCATTTGATTTTGTGCCATTGGTTAATTTCTTTTTTTCTCTCAAGCCTTGACACATAATAAAGCTACACATTTTCCTATGTCTGAATGACTTTGTGATGAGCTGATCGGAATTATTCTGCCATGTCACTGGATCCCTTGCCAATGTAATGTGTATACTCCCAGAGAATGTCAAGCAATTGACTGAATCTTGATGTTACAAAGCATGTGACGAGCAATAAATCCTTTGTTTATTTTTGTCCTATTAGATTTAGAACAGCCACCAAGGTCTGCTTACCTGACTAACCTATGTTGAGGTCATGCATGTCTTTGCCCTTTTGGTTCCCTCACCCTCTGCTGCAGACCCAGTCTAGCAGCTGCTTGCTTTTAGGACCCAACCAGTTCAATCCGTAGTGCCACTGTTGGTGACAGACATTGAAATCTCCTACCTAGTGCATTTTTCCCCCTTGCCTCCCCCCTCGCTGCTTCCTCAGTGTTGTTGAACATGGAGTATTGATTCTTCCAAGGGCAGATAGTCTGTGGTCATCCGGAGGCTTCCATGTAATATTTAATCTGAAGCCATGAGACCTTTTGGGGCCCACAGTCAATATTGAGGACTCATGGGACAGTTCCCTCCCACTGCCGGGTGGTCTGTCTGGTTCCATTTCTTTGAGACTTTGTAGCGATTGATAACAACAAGCCGCTCGTTGTAAGACCATTTCAGAGGGTACTTGAATCAGCCACCTTGCAGGTAAAGAGTCCCATGTAGATCGCAGGTTTTCTATCATGAGGGACATTCATGAAGACACTTATTTGGGTATGCAGCAAAACCTTCTGCTTTGTGCTCTGCCTCACTTTCACAGGAAGAAAGCAGATACTTGACTCTTATCTATCGCTTTATTGCTAATTTGTACCCTTCTGATGAACCTCAAACTGAACCGTTTGTCTGAACCCTCCATCCCATTTCATCACCCAATGTGAGCTTGGTGACCAGCAGTGCTGCCTAGTCCTACACAAAGTAGTTTAAAGTGCCTTCGTGAACCTTGCCCTTCACTACTAGTCACTGGGCTTGTGGTCCATGACAGAGCACTTAACAAGAAGGACTATAAAGTTATACATTTTCTTTATTCCATCATTCTTCTGCCTTTATATTCTGTTGCGGTTTATTTTTGTGTTTTAAGATGGCACCAGAGTGGCGACATGATACAACACTTCACTGCTTTGTAACCAGATACATTTATATATTTATTGTCAGATGTAACGTTTTGAGTAACTGCATTCCCAAGATTTGACTTGATGAAACAAACTCCCTCTGCTTTTGTTCCCCATCCATACTTACGCAGTTGTCATTCTGCACTGTTGCTTTTTAGCATATATAATGTAAACTACTGTTCACGAGGGATCGCTTCACTAGAATTGTTCTGAATTAAATTTCTGCTTCAGCTTGCATATGTTAATCCCCACAATTCATAAGCTAGACCACGCAAACAGCTATATTGAATCTGAGCTCTAGGAGCTAACCTTCTGCCAATGTATCTCTCGCAACAATAGTATTAGGCTGCTTTTAATTTTCTAAAAGCATAATTTTGCCCATTTTATTCTTGTTCTGATTTCACAATTAACTTTCAAAACAGTAGTTCAATTTCTTTGTCATCTATTTGAAAGATAATAAGTTTTTATACTAACTTTACACAAATTCTGAATGTTTTTCCAAACTTGCCACATTTGAGGAGGCATTGTGAATGACCTGTGTGCTAGCAGTCATGGACTACGTTTCACTTTCTAATGTGACTTCCTTGCCCCTTTAAAAATGTACCTTCCTTTTATTTTAACTCTATCACTTCCTAACTCTGTGGTCTGCCATTGAGATATTCAGAGGAAATCTGCAACAGACCTCTTCTAGGAATGTGTAATTTGTCAAGACGTCAGCCTGTACTTTGAGTGGCGTATCTGCCGTTTTCAGGTGCTGTGAATCCATGCAAACTGATATATAAAGTGTGTAGTATGAAAATCATCTCCACAGCAATCTGATTACTTCCTGACCATTGGTGTTAGACAATTTCATTTCAAATAGTCCATAGAGCCGTACAGCATGGAAACAGGCCATTTTGGTCCAATTCATTCATGTTGATCACACAGTCTGAATTAGTCTTGTCCCATTTACCATATCGCTCTAACCTTTCCTATTCATTAACCCATCCAGATGCCTTTTTTAAAACGCTGTTTGTGTAAGCCTCTATCACTTCCTCTGGCTGCTCATTCCATTTACTCACCAGCCTCTGCGTGGAAAAAGTTGCCCTTATGTCCCTTTTAAATCTTGCCCCCGCCCCTCACCTTAAACAGAAAACTGGGGACTAGTTTTGGAGTTCCCAACCCCAAGGAAAAGATAAAGAACAAAGAAAATTACAGCACAGGAACAGGCCCTTCGGCCCTCCAAGCCTGCACTGACATGCTGCCCGTCATAACTAAAATCTCCTACCCTTCCAGGGACTGTATCCCTCTATCCCAATCTTAGTCGTGTCACAGAGCAGCACGGTGCCACAGTGGTTAGTACTACTACCTCACAGCACCACGGCCTTGGGTTCGATTCCAGCCTAGGGCAACTGTCTGTGTGGAGTTTGCGCATTCTCTGCATGGGTTTCCTCCCACAAGCCACAGATTTGCAGGCAAGGTGGATTGGCCATGCTAAATTGCCTGTAGTACTCGGGGATATGTAGATGAGGTGGGTTATGCAGGGATGGATCTGGGTGGGATGCTCAGAGGTTCAGTGTGGACTTGTTGGGCCAAAGGGTCTGTTTCCACACTGTAGGGGTTCTATAATTCTATATGATTTGTCAAGATGCCCTTTTAAAAGTCACTTTGATATCTGTTTCCGTTATCTACTCTGATAGCAAGTTCCAAGTTTCAGGCACCCACCAACTTCTGTTTTCTTTTAAAAATAAAATAAACGTGTCTTGTACATCACTTTTTTAAACCTTGCCCCTCACACGTTTTAAACTTGTGTTCCCCACCCGAAGTAACAGGCTCTTCCACCTTGGGGGTGAAAAGCTGAATGTCCAGTCTGTCAATTTCCTTCATAATCTTGTAGACTCTATCAGCTTGCCCCTCAACCTCCATCATTCTAGTGAGAACAACCCAAGTTTCTCCAACCTGGAGAAGTTAATGTTAATGTCCTCCATACCAAGCCACATCCTGGTAAATCTTTTCTGTTCCCTCTCCAAAATCGCCACATCCTTCTGGTGTGGCAACCAGAACTGAGTATCATATTCCAAAAATGGGCTGACTAAGGCTCGATAAAACTGCCAGTTTTTAAATTTCAGTCCCCAAGCTGGTGAACACAAGCGTGCTGTATGCCTTGTTGACTACCTTCTCAACCTGCATTGCTACTTTCAGTGACCTGTGTACCGATATACCCAGTTTCCTCTGCCTATTGGTAAACTTGAGGGTTCAGCTATTTACTGTATATTTGCCATCTGGGTTAGATCTTCCGCAATGTATTACCTCACATTTTTCCAGATTAAACTCCATCTGTCTGCCCAAGTCTCCAGCCAATCTATATGCAGCTCTATCTTCTGACAGTCCTCATCGCCATCTGCAATTCCACCAACATTTGTATCAACTGTAAACCTAATCATACCAATTACATTCTCCTCCAGAGATGATAGTAACTGCAGATGCTGGAGAATCCGAGATAACAAGGTGTAGAGCTGGCTGAGGAGCAGGAAGTCTGACAGGGTCTAGGCCCGAAACGTCAGCCTTCCAGCTCCTCTGCTGCTTGGCCTGCTGTGTTTATCCAGCTCTACACCTTGTTATCTTACATTCTCCTCCAAATCATTTGTATAAATTACAGATAGCAAAAGTTCCACCACTGATCCATGAAGAGCGCCACTAGTCACAGCTGTCCATTCAGAAACTCACCCTTTCACTGCTACCCTCTTTTCTATGACTGAGCCAGTTTTATTTTTAAAATCCATCTTGCAAGCTCACCTCAGACCCCGTGTGACTTTACCTTATGTATCGGTCTGCTGTGAGGGATCTTGTAAGGCTTTAATGAAGTCCATGCAGACAGCATCCACTGCTCTACCCTCCTCAATCATCTTCGCCACTTCCTCAGAAAAACTCTATTAGACCATGGCTATCCTTGTCCCTCATGATTTTATAAACCTGTCTAAGGTGACAGCATGTGACGCCCCAGTGAAAGTAGCCCCAGCCTATTCAGTCTCTCCTACAGGTCAAAAACTCTGGCAAGATCCTTGTAATTGTTTTTTTTTGAACCCAGTATATTTCACAATTTGCTTTCTACAGCAGGGAGACCCGAATTGAATGCAATATTCCAAAAGTGGCCTAACCAATGTCCTGTACAGCCAGATGTCCTCCCAACTCCTATACTCAATGCATTGATTAATGAAGGCAGGAATTCAAAGTGCTGCCTGGGATTCCACTTTGAAGGAACTATGAACCTGCACCCCAAGGCCTTTATTCAGCCAAACTCCCCAGGTCCTTAACATTTAAGTGATTTAGGTCCTGTCCTGATTTGTCTTTCTGAAATGCAGCACTGCCAATTTATCTAAATTAAACTCCATCTGCCACTCAACAGCCCATCTGATCAAGGTCCCAGTCTACTCCTGAAGTAACTTTCTCAGCTGTCACTGCATCAGCAATTTTGCTGTCATTTGCACACTTACTAACAATACTTCCCTGTGTTTGCATTCTCTTAAATATGATGAAAAGCAGTGGACCCAGCACTGATACTTACGGCACACTGCTGCTCAAAGGCCTCCAGTCTGAAAAGCAACCTTGCACCTCCATCCTGTCTCCTACCTTTTTACTGTACCTAAATGGCTAGTTCTCCATCTGTGACGTGATCTAGCCAGTCTAACTAGTCTACCATGTGGAACCTTGTCGACTGCCTAACTGAAGTCCATATCGATCATATCCACCACTGTGCCTTCTTGAAATGTAAAACTTTTAATTGATGGTGAAAGGAATATTTTGTTCCTAGCAGCATCAGGTAAGGGACTGAACTGATCTTTCTCCAAAATAATGCTTCTGCCACTTTGACTTTGTCATCGTTCCTCCTTGCTCCAAATCTTCGCTCTTGATCCTCCTTGCTGAAATGAAGACTCTTTACAATTTTATAGCAAAAGTTTGATTTCTGTAAGTGACAGTAGTGGGCTAGTTGCTGGAGATGCCAGACACCTGGTCTGTGATTCCATGGCACCCTTAATCACCAACTGCAAGTTCTGCACCTAATTGCACACTGTCCTTATTTGGAACTCTGCCATTCCTTTCATTGGACCTCCCTCCATCCCAACTGGATGTATTTAAACTTCAGTAGACACTGTCATCCCAAGCATAGTTAGGGATGGGCAATAAACGATAATGATGATATGGAGGACCTCTTTTCTTGGATCTCAGTCAGTGTGCAGAGACATAAAAACAAGGAGTGGAGGTAGGCTGTTGGAATTCAAGTCTGCCTTATCTTTCAACAAGATTATTGGCTGGTTTACTCCATGCCTCAACTCTTTTTTTTTCATGCCACCTCCAATATTTCCAATGATCTATTCTCCCCAACTCTCTGGGGTAGAAATTTCTTGACATTCACTACCTTCTGGTAGAAGTTCCTTTGCATCTCTGTTTTAAATGTCTTTTTATCTGGTAATTGTGTCTTCTAGTTCAAGATGCCCTCTCTAGTGGAACTAGAGGTGCCGTTCTGAATATCTACACTGTCGAGTCCCCTGCAGATCTTGTATCTTCAATAAGATCAGCCTTCATTACAGTTTAGAATAATAAAAGTCTACAATGTTTGACTGCTCTTGATAAGTCAGTCCCTACATCCCAGAAATCAACCTAATCTTGAGCAGCGTGCCATGTCTGTATATCCTAAATGTTAAGTACAGGGTCAAAACTGCAGAAACCTTCCAGGTGAGGCCTCACCCATGCCCTGTACACTATAACAAGACTTCGCAAATATTAAATTCTAATCCCTTTAACAATAAAGTCCAAAATTTCATTTGTCTTTACTTAGTGCACCATGTGCTAATGTTTTCTTTTGTATAAGAACAGCCATATTCCTGTGCTGTGCTCCTTGAGTATCTACACTTAAAGTTAGTCTGTCTATTGATTCTGCCGAACAAGTGCTTGACCCCATACTTTCCAACATTAAACACCGTTTGCCAGTTTTTTTATCCACTTAGTGCTCAACCCCTTTCGTATGCCATATAGATATGTCCTAATTGCAACATGCCTTCCTACCTATTTTTGATTCATCAGCAAAGTTGGATACATTGTATTCTGCTCCCTATACAAATCATTAATAAACAGAGCCCTAGGACTGATTTTATTTTTTTAAACTGATCGTTATGGCACGATAATTACATCGTTCCAACTTAACTCTTACTTGTCCTCAATCCATGGTAATACATTATGCCCAAAACCACAAGCTCCTATTATATGTTTAAACATCAGTGTGGCACCTTTTTAGGCCTCCTGAAATCCAGAAATGCTACATCTACTAGTTTTCCTTGATCAACTTCACTTCTGTCTATCCTGCGCATGTTCCAGGATCTAGTAATCAGAGGCTGCAAATGACCCCTGTCTGAGCCCGTTCCAGGACCTGGTTTCTCTGCTGGTAGCAATAAAATCTGAAGCAGCAATGGTAACAGGAGCAGATCGAAGCGATACCAGCAGCAAGCACTTCTGCGGCTCCAGGCTATAGCTTGTCCTGGGCACCTGTGTAGAGATAAGACTTAGTCTTATTGAAGTATCTGGAAGTTTCTGATTCCATTTTTGGCTTTGTTCCTTTTTTTCTGATGTTTTGATTTTTATTCCAGTTTTGCAATTAAGTCTCTAACCAAGATAGCAGCAAGTACGCCAAAAAGTGATGCCTTCCGTTCCAGCTGCAGTAGTGCCGCAAAGGGAACCCTGATCTGGTCACCAGGCTCATGGCCCATTACAGAGCACTTAACAAGGACGACTATAAAATTGGACTCTTTCTTTCTGTTGTCTTTCCTTCCTGTTGTCTTTCCTTCCTTCACCTTGCTACCTTTTTGTATTCTTTGGTCTATTGTACTGTGTTTTAAAACTGTGCAACACGTTTGACTATTTTGTAACAAGATACATGTGACACAAATCAAACAATGGTAAATGGAATTAAATGCTGAAACGTGAGGTCTTACATTTTGGGAGGACTAACAAGGTACTGGGATTCAAGATGTATGGTAGGACTGTTGGAAGTATGTATGGTTAGAGGGACTTTGGTGTACTAGTCCACAGATTTTTGAAGGCAACAGGGCAGCTGGATAAGGACAATAAGCAGGGAAAAGGAGTAATTTTAAGTTGTGTATTGAATACAAAACGAGGTAGTTTATTTTGGAGCTGTATAAACATGTTAGGCCATAGCTATGTACAGTTTCTGGTCATCACACTATAGCAAGAACATAATTACACCGGCGAGGGTGCAGTGAACTTTTGCCAGGCTGCCACCTGCACTGGAACACTTTATGAATAGAGGCTAAGTAGACAAGAGGTTTAGAGGATTTAAGAATTTTTTTGAGTATCTTGAGCTTCGTTGCCTGAAAGGTTGGTAGAGGTGGGAGCCGTCATGCATTTAACTGCTATTTTCGATGATCACTTGAAACTCCATACAAGACTATGGGCCAAGTGCTAGAAAACGGGACTAAAGAGGTCACAGTGACTTGAAGGGCCTCCTTCTATGCTATAAACCTGACTGTATAGAGGAATGTTTGAGAAATTCGGGCTCTAGCTGAATTTTAATTTGAAGAATATGGGGCATCTTATTTGCTATAGGTAATTGCAAATTACTGCAGTTCCTGAAAATTTTAGATTTTAAAAAACAAATTTTGTTGAAAATACTCTGCTCAGGTAGTGCTCATGGAGTGAAACAACTCACATTTTGAAGTTAGCTCCAAAACTGTCAAGATGGAAATTTCATAGTTTTTGAGGTATGGGAAGTTAAGAATAAATGGGTACTCCAATGAGACGCAGGGTGGGAAAGATCAATAAAAGATTGTGCCTAATGTAGTATAGTAGATGAAATCTCAAGTTGTCTAGTACATTGCTGTTTCACTTGTGACCTTAATGAGAAGGGAGGATGTCAACAAACAGGTTCTACGTTTTGCTTGCATGGTGTAATGAATATCTGGTGCATGTGTTTTTAGTACATAACTTTTTAGTGTTAGGAATTAAATTTCAAAAATGGGGGCTTAAATGTGACCTAAGTGTGGAGTTTAATGCACTGAAAGCAACATGGGGGAGGGCGTAAATCTCAAACATATAAAATCCTCATAGCAGTTAAACAGGTTAAACCCAGGAAAGGTGTTAGCGAGTTTTGAGAAGATTTGGTGTCTCCAGTGAATGGGGAGCCCAGAATGCGGGTCGCAGTCCCTAGTCACTTATGACTGAGATGACCTCATTCAGACTGTGGTGAGCATGTGGAGAAAGCAAGAACAGGGCACTGGGTTAGATGATCATCCATGACCATACTGTTAACAACAGAGCAAACTTGCTGAGCTGAATGGCCTACTCCTGTCTATATTGTTTCTATAATCTCTTAAATAGTTGGTGTTAACTGCTTGAAAGATGAGATCAGAGACAACAGATGCCTTATGAGTTTCTACACTGTTTGCAGTAATGATAGTCCAAAGAACATTAATGGCTTGGGAGTTAAAGCTAAATGAGTGAAAAGCATTCGATGAACTCTGAAGTGCTGTAAAACCCATGCTTCATCAGATCAAATAGGTAATTATGAATGAGAGACTTGATCTGAATGTCACATTAAAGAGCTCCAAACAAGCTCTGTCATCTTGGAACCTGAGGTTCTCTGCAGCTTTTCTGAGTTTTGTTTGTGTTGGAAAACACATGCAGCCTATAGCTGAGAGAATGTCTGTATACTTTAGCAATGTATCTCGGCAGCCTGTGTTGCTGTTAGACTCCAGGTAGCTGGGCTCAGCAGAAGCCTGAGTGGTGACTCCATGTCTTGAGTGAACTGAAATGAATCCTTAGGGGCCATGATAACTCAGTGCAGAGGATAGTTTGGCAAAGGAAGTCCACAAGATGTGTTTGCTCAGTACAGTTATGAGATCTTAGCTTAGCAAAATTCAGCAGCAGTTCAGTGAAGCTAGCGTTTTTAATTCTTGGCACCATTTTCTGTTTAATAAAACACTGAAGATGTGTGTTAGGAGTCCTAAGGAACTGTGAATCAGAAAGCGTGAACAGTCAGTCTCCACTGCTGAAACCAGTCAGATGCTTTGGAAAGACCTCAAAGCTAATCTTTGAAGCTTCAGTATTGGAATCCCTTGCAAAGGAGATAGCACTAATAGGATTTGTTGATCCACTGTCACTGACCTCCAGTAGGATCTGTCTTGACCATTAGGACAGTCACTGGAATTTCTCAATTGGGACTACCATGGGAAATAAGGCAGGGCAAGTGATGGAAGTGTTAGTGGAGCAGCAGTTTGGGGCCAGTGACCATAGTTCCATACTGTTAAAATAACTATGGGAAAAGATAAGTCTGGTCTGCAAGTTAAAGCTCTAAATTGAGGCAAGGCTGGTTTTTTTTGTATGTGGTTTTAGGCAAGAATGTTTGAAAAGTTGATTGCTAGAGGCTGTTTGCAGGCTAAGAGGAAGTGGAAGGCTTTCAGAAGTGTGTTAATGAGCTTCCGGGTCAGTATGTTCCTGTTAAAGTGAAGGGTAAGGCTGCCAGGAGTAGGGAACCCCCATATGACTAGTTATTTGAAGTCCTGGTCAACAAAAAAGGAGGCATATGATATGTATAGGCAGCTGGGGTCAAGTAAGTACCTTAAAGAGCATAGACAGTGTCAGTACACCTAAAGAGAAATCAGGAGAGTTGAAAGGGAACATGGGATGGCTTTAGAACATAGAACATAGAACATAGAACATAGAACATAGAACATAGAACATAGAACATAGAACATAGAACATAGAACATAGAACATAGAACATAGAACATAGAACATAGAACATAGAACATAGAACAGTACAGCACAGAACAGGCCCTTCAGCCCACAATGTTGTGCCGACCATTGATCCTCATGGATGCACCCTCAAATTTCTGTGACCATATGCATGTCCAGCAGTCTCTTAAATGACCCCAATGACCTTGCTTCCACAACTGCTGCTGGCAACGCATTCCATGCTCTCACAACTCTCTGCGTAAAGAACCTGCCTCTGACATCCCCTCTATACTTTCCACCAACCAGCTTAAAACTATGACCCCTCGTGCTAGCCATTTCTGCCCTGGGAAATAGTCTCTGGCTATCGACTCTATCTATGCCTCTCATTATCTTGTATACCTCAATTAGGTCCCCTCTCCTCCTCCTTTTCTCCAATGAAAAGAGACCGAGCTCAGTCAACCTCTCTTCATGCTTTGGCAGATAAGATGAAGGTAAAATCCTTTTGGATTCCCTAATGCATGATCTGCAAGAATAGGCCCTCTTAAAGATCATCAAGGTAATCTACGTCATCTGTGTGCGGTGCTGCAAGGTGGGTGAGATCCTAAATGAATATTTCTTGCCGGTATTTACAGTCGATGAAGGCATGGATGCTAGGGAACTTGGGGAAATAAATTAGTGATGTCTTGAAGAGAGCCCACATAGCAGAAGAGGAAGTGCTGGATGCCTTAAAATGCATTAAGGTAGATAAACCCCTGGGACCTGACTAAGTGTATCCCTGAATTTTCTGGAGGCTAGGGAGGAAATTGCATTTGAGATATTTGTATCATCTTTAGCCATGGATGAAAAGTGCCCAAAGATTGGAGGATAGCTAATGTATGCCGTTATTTAAGAAAGGCTGTGGGGAAGTGCCTGGGAACTACAGACTGGTGAATCTAATGTTTGTGGTGGTAAGTTGTTGGGAGAGAATTCTATAGGCATTGAGAGAAGCAAGGACTCATTTGGGCTAGACACCATGGCTTTGTGCATGGGAAATCATGTGTCTCAAATTTGAGTTTCTTTGAACGGGTGACCAAGAAATTAAATGAGGGCAGTGTGGTAGACACGTCTGTGTGGACTTTCGCAAGGCTTTTGATAAAGCAGTGCATGGTGGATTATTAAAGAAGGTTAAATCTCTGAGGACCCAGGGAGATCTTGCCAATATATAAAATTGGCTTGAAAATAGATGGAGGGAGATAGAGGGTTGTTTTTCAAACTGGAGGCTTACGAGCAGTAGTGTGTCACAGGGATCAGTCTTGGGCTGTTACTTGCTATTTGTGTAATTGGTATGGATGAGATATGTGGCTAGTAAGTTTTTGTGGATGACACCAGAATTGGTAGTATGGTGGACAGTGAAGGTGGTTCACTGGGAATATAATGAGATCTTGATCAGCTGGCTGGTAGGCTGAAGAATGGCTGACGGAGTATGATTTTAGACAACTGCAAGTTGTTGTATTTTGGAAGGTCAGACAAGGGTAGGACTTGCGCAATCAATTGTAGAGCCCTGAGGAATGTTATAGAGCAAAGAGATATAGGAGTACTGGCTCATAGTTCCTTGAAAGTGGGGTCACAGGTAGACAGGGTAGTGAAAAGTCTTTTGGCATGCTTGTTTTATTGGTCGGAGCATTAAGTATAGGAATTGGGACACTTGCTGCAGCTGTACCAGATGCTGATAAGGCCGCATTTTGGAGTACTGCACGCTCTACATTAGAAATTCTGGTTGCCCTACTATAGAAAAAGTCCTCTTAAACTAGAAAGAGTGAAGAAAAGATTTACCAGGATGCTCTCTGGTCTGGGAGGTTTAAGTTTTGGGGAGAGGCTAGATATGCTGGGACCTTTATCCCTGGAGTGTAGGAGACTGAGGGATGACCTTTATAGAGGTGTATGAAATCATGAGGCACAGATAAGGTTGGTGGCCAACTGCTTTTCCCATGGAAACGGTTTTATAACTAGTGGGTATAGGTTTAAGATGAGAGAGAGATTCAAAAGGGTCCAGACAGGCAGTTTTTTTTTCAGAGGGTGCTGGAGGAAGGTGTTCATAGGTGGGTAATAGTTGGGTCTCTGCTCACAGAAATAAGTAGGGCCACTTCATCCCATAATGTCCAGTTGTGTGGTTGTTTATGGTGAGAGGGAAATGGTTAAGAGCCAACAACTGTTGTGATGCAATAGAGCTTCAGGAGAATCATGGATGCAGGTAAAGAGAAAATAAGCAATTGAGAGAGAAATTAGTCCACTGGACCAGAACAGGTAAAAACAATGGATCTACCAAATTAGTCTTCGTTATGGAATTGGGAAGGAGGTAGGAGTGGGCTTTTGTAATTAAAGGGCAAAAGTTGGAGGCTGTGGAAGGAAGGTCTCCAGAGAAAATCAAGTCAGTGACACCCTTAGATACAATAGCTTGGTTGGTGTAATGGTTCCAGTAGAAGGAAGTGTCAAAGTTGCGGTTCAGTCTTTGCTAGAAATCAGTACACCAGATGATGCCAGTACCACCCATGTTAATGTATTTCATGTTTGATTGAACCCAAACAAAAAAATTGCCACACGGTCAAAAGAAGACCAATCCTGTGACTATAATCAGAACAGGGGGAACAGAAATTTTAGGCTGATGTCATGCTGACAGTTCTTAGTACCTGTAGGTGGCATTTTTAAAAGGGCAAAGTATTCTTGGACATAAAACATATAAAGGTGCTTTTGTGAAATGACATTCTGAATGCTATCTTGTGCCTTATTGTACAGATAACAACACAGTTTGACCTCGGCTGGGGTAGAGTTGGTGGCAATGGAGCAGTGTTTACATAAGGGTCGAAGGAAAGTAATTTCAATCTTCCCAATATTTTAATTGGACAGAATTTCTGGTTATCCAGTAAAGAGTGGGACAGGTAGTCTGATTTGATTTTTTTTTTCCCCACGAGCCCTCTACTGTTGGTAAATTAGAATGCAGTAAAGTTAGGTGCATCAGTGTACGTGCTGAAATGTGATTTCAGACAAGTTAATGAGGAAATAGGACTACGTATGTATGGATCGTTGGAGGGCAGCAGAGACAACAACAGATCTGGGAAAATCAGTAGCCTGTGGTGTTTCTCTTTCTGTGATTAGGTGAGAGACGTTGGAGGATGGTGTGATCAACTTCGTCAAATTCTGTAAACAGGCCACTAAGGGCAAGAAGGGCTAGTTTTAATTTCCTTGCACTCAGGATGGAATTTGTAACTTTGACTCGAATTGATGGATTTGGATAGGTAACTAGAAATGTGGGCACAAAGTTGCCCATTCATTCAAGGACTTAGAGGTGACGAACTTTTAGATAGTACTGTTGATGGATGGATCGAGGCTTGGCTTCTTTTCAGACATCTGACTTCAGAATTGAAGGACTTTTGACGTAAAGCACCTGAGGTGAAAAAGACTGCTAACATGGCAGGTAAGGAGGGAAATTGGCTAGTTATTTGTATATTAGGGCAGTGGGTGATGCATACTTGGAGCAAGCTGCCAGTGGAAGTGATCGATGCAGGTACAATTACAGCAGGCATCTGGATAGGTATATGAATAGGAAGTGTTTAGAAGAATATGGGCCAAATGCTGGCAAATGGAATGTGGTTAGATTGGGATGTCTGGTTTTGCACAGATCAGAAGCAGGTCTGTATGAATTAGGTCAAGAGCTGAGCAAGGCATTAGGGCAGATGGGAGAGATACTAGTAGAGGGAAACCATAACGTGTTGCTTTGGAGGTTGCTTCTCTCGGCCCTGTCACATTTGCACAAGAATTCTTTTAAGGTAGATATTTTTCTAATCAACCTGTTCACATACATATTGATGTAGCTCTGGAGCAAGTGGAACTTGAACTAGACCTCTTGGCTCAGAAGTAGAACTCTGGGAATCCAAGGCCTAACCATCTCCAGCTGCATGATCAATGGTCATCTCTCAATTTTGCTGAGTGAACCATGGTCAGCATTATTTGAACTGCTTCACCTGAGTCATTGCATATCCACATGCTACAAGACCTTGACAATGTCCAGGCCTGCTCTGACAAATAGCGAATAACGGCACAACAAATGCCAGGTAACGACCATCTCAAAGAAGGGAGAGTCTTACTGTTGCATCATACATTCAACAATATTGCTATCACTGAAAACCCACTGTCATCATTCCAAGGGGTAACCATTAACCAGAAAATGAATCAAAACTAGGTAATATTGCGGCTGTAAGAGCACGTCTGAAGCTTGCAATCCTGTAGCAATTTAATGTCTTGTCTCCAAAGCCCGTCCACTAGTTGCAAGCACAAGTTGGCAGTGTGATGGAATGCTCCTCCCTTGCCTCTGAGTGCAGCTCCAACAGTGGTCAAGTTTGACACCACCTAGGACAAAGCAGCCTGCTTGATGACACTGCATCCACAAGATTTCCTCCTTCCCCTGCTGACAATGAGTAGCAGCATGCACCATTTACAGGGTGCACAGCAAAATTCACCAAGGCTCCTTAGACAGCACCATCCAAACCACCACTATATCCAGAAAGACAATGGCAAAACATGCATTGGAAAAACCACCTGTAAATTCTCAGTCACTTCCTATCCCCTCTCAAAAATATACATCATTCTCCTTGGAACACAGGCAGCAAGTAACTCGCAACTGCTGGTCACTGAAGGTCTGAGACTCCTATATGCTGAATTTGCATATTTGCTTGACTTAGTCAGTCTTTCGAGGCCTGTTCATGGTCTTCGATCAATTCTGAAATAGAAACAAAAAATTCTGCAAAACTCGGGTATGTCGGCATCTGCTGAAAGAAACATGGATTATGTTTTGAATCCATTGTCAGTTTCTTTGAATTTTTCAAGTATCTTCTGTTTTCAGATTTTCACCATTGGCAATATTGTGCTTTTTGTTTGAGAGGCCAGTTCTAAAGATTGATTACCTATCTTGAGCCATTGCAAGTCAATTTTAGAGAGTGGTAAACAGCCAAGGGTCATTATATCAATAGCAATGACAAGTACAAAAAGGTGAGGGTTTTTAAGCAAATTTTAAAAAAAACAGGAAAATATCTAAAAGTAGGAATTTGAAGTCTGTAACCTCCCAGAATTTCTCCCAATGCCAAGTGCTATTGAGTACAGAAATAAAGTATAACAAATGAATGCATGTCTGCAGAGATGGTTTAAGATTTGCTTTAGATTTCTGGGGCAGGTAAGTTCTGTAAAATGATTACATTTGGCTGGAGTATGTCTCTCTTATAGTACAATGATACCCTCTCTACCTCAATCAGGAAGCCTGGTTTCAAGTCCCTTCCGTCCTAGTCATGTTGAATAATATCTCTGAATATTTTAGAAAATAGCCACACCTTGGCAGGACAGGACAGGACTGAGATCTTTGCAGAAAAATTTGTTATTTCTGTTAGAGAGAGCTGGGAGCCAAGGAGTAAATTCAAAGGGAAGAGGATCACGACTAGTAACGGCGAAAAGAAAAGTAGTAAGCACAATTGTAAGGCAACAGATACTAAGACCAGTATCAAGTGGGCTCAAACAAAAGTGATGAAAGGCAGCATTGTTAAATCTTAGTCTACCTGCATGCATGCAACATTTTCATCATGATTAGATGAATTGAGAAATGTGGTAGTTGGATAATATCCATATACTAGACAATCGTGGTTGCTTGATGTTTCCAGCCTTGGTCAATGTTCAGGGGTATTCAGTGTTTGGGGAGAAGAAGCAAATTGGAAGAGTAAAGCTGTTAATACAGATGATTATCCGATAACATGATAGTTGCATTCTTGTGCAATCTCTCAACTATAGAAAACCGCGTTATAGGGAAATAGTGTGATTGTACAGTAAAAAGTTTGTTATCCCAACAGTGTCCACTATTCATCAATTGTATTACAGCCAATTTGTGTGTTAATGAAACACTTATTATAGCAGAAATACCTGTAAAGAATAAGACCACTATGCTAGTAAGAGGATTTTGGTTATAAAGATCAGGATGGAAAGAAGCCACACCTTGTTGCCACACACTATAGTTGTTGCCCAACAGTGTTAAAGCATACTTTCACATATGTTGACTGAATCACTTCAAAAATTTAGGTTGAGATGTGCACTGCTTGTATATGAAGCCCTGAGGAAGCAATGTTGACAGGTTACAGTTATAACTGAGCATTTTCAATACAACTTTCTATTTTCTCACTTCTGTCTTTTTATGTAAGTTTTCATATCATTGAGTAATACAGCGCAGGAGGGAGCATTTAGAATACCAGGCTTGTGCCATTGTTCTCAAATATCAATTCATTTGTCCTACTTTTTTTCTCATGTGTTTTTATGTCTCCCAAATATTGAAAGCCTCACAGGATTGACAACTTTATCATCCCAACTGTTACCTAAAAGTAGACTGTTATTTTGTGATAATAGTCCTTCTGAGAGTTCTCCCATGTGATTTTGCTTCATTATTTTATTTTCCTTTTATATCTATGTCTGGAGTACTTTACATTTCTTGATTGTCAAATCGCTACCTGAGTGGATGGTTTCTTGAGTTGTAGGTTGTTTGAAACTGAGCAATCTTTTGGGGTTTGTACAGTTTTGTCCTCCACCTTCCCCACTGTCTAATGACTTTTTCAGTATTTATTTGTAGACTTTTATATCCTAACTTCATGTCATCTGTAACTTGCACAGCATCCAGTCTATACGGTAGAAATTTAATGTGTGACATATAGTTGTGCTTGAGTTGGGTTATTAAAAATCCCTGACAGATATAATCCTGATGATTTGGAGGGGGATATTTTTCTCTAATCATCCTATTGCACACCTTTTGGAGCAAGTGGAGCTTGAACATGGGTCTCCTAGTCCAGAGGCAGGGATATTACCATTGTTCTTACAGCTCCTAAACTCTGCACTAGATAAATATTTTGTACACGTGTCATTAAGGGGAAAATACTATTTGTGAAAATGCGAAAGAACCACAAATTATTTAAGTATAGGAATTCAAAGAACTGAAAGTTGATCAATGTAAATCTTCTGCCCTACTTTGACTTCCTGTGTTTTGGAGATTCCATGTTAATGAATGTTTGAGGTGGAAGATTCCTTAGTGAAGTATGAATGACAGGTCCTATTGTTCGAAAGTCTTTGGAAGGCGACAGCCCTATCATTAATATAACTGTTTCAGCACCTGCCTGTAGATCAACATTGACCCAAATGCTGTAATGATATAAAACAAAGAACTACAGGTGCTGGACATCTGAACTAAAAACACTAGAGAAACTCCAGTCTGGCAACACACGTGGGTAGAACAGAGTTAATGCTTTGAGTCTGGTGACTCTTCACAACTAGAAAATGCTACAGCTTGATGTCCTAACACAGCTATATTATTGACAAACATTGAGTTGTTGCTCTTTTAAACATCCTTTTTTTGTTTTTGTGTGATGGTCTATTTTATTGAGCTCTGTAATGAATTGCAATACATTCGTAAGATGGGAACGTGAAGTACCATTTTCCCACATGGATCTTAACTTGTCCTGAAACCAGTAAGGAGATCGGTGGTGCCTGGGTCAAAAATGCTTAAGGCTACACAAAAGAAAATGTGGAGCACAGATGACTCTTGCCTACGTTACTTAAAAGGGAAAGTGAATTTAGATATCTGTGGCAGAGAAGGCAGTGTTAAAATTGGTCATTTGAGCACAGCCATTGCAGATCCAGTTATCTCTTTGCGTTTCCTGTCCTTCATCCAACTATTGTTGAAAGAACATTCCAACTGATCATAGAACTTTCAGGTTTCCAGCATCTACTGTAACTTGCTTTAATTACGTCCATTGGTCCAAATTAAGATCTGCATTAAAACTGGATGTATATTCAGTCCTGCACGATCTGATGTAAAGTGGAATGTTTCCTTGCTGAAGAGAACCCCCATTCAAAACATGCCTCAGATTGAACATAACCTGCTAATGATGAGAAATATGTTTTAAGATGAACAATCAATAGCTCAATACTAGAAGCCACTATATAGAAATATAGCTTTTATAATGTCTTTAAAAATTCAGATCAATTTTTTTTTTAAATGTTTCATTTTGTAGTGGTGAAACACTTCATTCTTAATTCCTTTTTAATTCTCCAAAGTAAAGCAATGTGTTAAAAAAAGTCTTGCCCTTCTACTGTATTCTGGAGGTAAATTGAAGACATGCTACCAAGGAGATATGTTTGGGCAGCATTCTAAGAAACCTATCCTTTGTTTATGGACACTTGTATGTTTCCTTTTGATTCTGAAAGAAAGCTAGAGTCTATTTACAAAATACCCCCCCTCCTCTTTTTTTTTTGTTCTCCCCCTCCCTTTAAAACATGAATGATTTGGGTATTGACTTTTTGAAATTTGAAGCTGCAATCTTGGTCTTACTGAATACATCTCCTTGATGTAAGAGTTTCAGTGCAAGGTAGCAACATGACTATCAAGGTCAGGAAAATGGCAAACAACCCAGATTTGCTACTGTTAGCACTTTGCTTCACGGTTGACAACAGAGCCTTCTTCTGAGGTATGTTTCTGCAGGAACAGCATAGAAAATGTGAAGAGATAAGAACTGCATTAATGAAAACTATATTTAATAGTTCGTTCATAAGTGGTGACTATTACTTCCTGACATCAACTTTTCAGAGTAAACAGCAAAGTGGTGGTTAAACTGGAGGGTATGACTAATACAACATGGGAAGTTGCAAATACTCCCCACGCAATAGAAATTTAAAACTGCTTTAAATGATTTCCAGAACAGGTGTTTTGGAAACAGTTGTCCTATTCCATTAGTGAGCTGTACAGGAAACAGCTTGCACATCTGGGAAAAGTGTACAATGCAGTGTCAACAGTGTTGTATTTATGACATCCCTGAGGTTTGTCATACTTCTATTGTCATTAGTACTTTGCTGTGTATGTTGGCCTTCCACCAACTTCTTCACAGCATATGTAATAGCTACAGAAGAAATAACAAGAGTACTGGGGTCAGTTGTGATCATTATGTATAGAAGCAGAGATAGGTCATTCAGCCCATTTTGTCTACCAGAGTACATCTTTACTTTTGACCAGGGGACCTGAATTGCCCAATTGTGGTCTGACCAGTGCATTATATAGTTTTAGCAAGATAACCCTGTTTATATACTCCAATTTAGAATTGGGGTGTTGCAAGGGAATACTGTTAAAGGAAATTTGAGCAAGGAAGGAAAGGGAGGGTATTGTAGTTAGAAAAGCAGCTCTGAGGAAGATTCACAAGACCCAAAATGTTCACTCTACTTTCTCTTCACAGATGTTACCTGTCCAGAGTGTTTCCAACAGTTTGATTTACAGCATTGATCTGTAGTCATGCATACCAAAATACAGTGAAAAGCCCAGTTCATGGGTGGTACAGCCAGATCACAAGAAGCAGAGGATGTACACATCAAAAAGACTTAGACTTCAAGGCATACAAGTTACATTATTTGAGGCTAGAGTCCATTCAACAGTCAACAGCTGGAAAGAAGCTGTTCCTGTGTGTCTGTACACACACAGGCTTCTGTATCTTCTGCCTGATGTAAGAGGTTGTAGGAGATGATCACCAGGGTGCACTGTGTCTCTTTTGGCTATCTTTCCACAGCAGCAAGCCACATAAATATAGTTCATGAACGGAAGGTTGGCTTCCGTCATGGCCTGGGCTATGCACACCACCTTCTGTAGTTTCTTATGGTCCTGGGCAGGTCAGTTGCCATACCAGGCCATATGCACCCAGACAATATGCTTTCATTGGTACATCTGTAGAAGTTGGTGAGAGACCTATGGACAAGCCCAATTTCCTGAGCTGCCTGAGGAAGGAGAGACATTATGCCGCCTTGCCCGTCGTATTTACATGGGGAGTCCCAGGCAGGTTGTCAGTTATCTCAACTCCAAGGAACGTCCTGCTGTTCACTCTCAACCGCAGTTCCCATTGATGTGGATGCGGGTGTGTTCTCTTCCTTTTTTTTTACAGAACTCTATGATCAATTCTTTTAGTTTTGCTGATGTTGAGAGACAGACTGTTTGTTTACATTTCTCTATGCCACCAAGGCCTCTATCTCCCTCCTGTATTTTGATTGTTGTTAGATATGCACCCCACTATGGTGTTATCAGCAAATTTGTAGATGGCGTTCATTCGGAATTTGACAACACAGTCATGGGTGTACAAGAATATAGTGGGCTTGGGGTGGGGTGTGGGGGTTGATGCGGATCCAGTGTTGTATTACAGGGGAGCAGGGGCAGTCACCCATCTTCACAAATTGCAGCCTGAGGGTCAAAGCTGAGCATCCAATTGCAGAGGGCAGAGCTGAGATCAAGGTCATGCGGTTTTTAGATCAGCCTGGAGGGGATAATGGTGTCGAAGGTAGTCAACAAGCAGGAGTCTGACATAGGTGTCTTTGTTGCCCAGATGTTCCAGGGATGAATATAGGGCTAGGGCTAACTATAGGGGATCAAGGCAGGTTGGGAGACTGTAATTGATGTGGGCCATGACCAACCTGTCAAAGCACTGCATGATTATTGAAGCCAGAGCTATTGGGTGGTAGTCATTAAGGAACACTGCGTGTGTTTTCTTGGGTACAGGGATGATGTGGCCGCCTTGATGCAGGTGGGGACTTCACCCTGTAGGAGGGAGAGGTTGCAGATGTCGTTGAGTACCTCAGCCAGTTGGGCCACACAGGATCTGCATGCTCAGCCGAAGACACCATCCAGGCCGATCACTCTCCTTGGGTTGACTCCCAGGAAGACTGATGTGACTTCTGAAGTGGTGACAGAACAGGTGTCCTGGGCTGTCAGGGCAGGCGTTGTGACACCAGTGGTCATCTGCTCAACTGCATCTGCAGTTCTTTGGTGTTTTATTTTGGTTTTTAAACCGTATTGTAGCATGATCTAAAATTAGAAAATTATAATTTCTGGTTGTAACATGTTTGCATTACACGGCTATGGAATTGTCCATCAAGAATTTCTTTTTAAATCCATTCAACAATCCCTCAAACTAACATCCCTCTACACCAGATTAGTGAAAAAGGTAAAAATCTATGGCCTGAGTTAGATGCTGACTCTTGCATGAGATCATCTATCACATCTGCAATGTACAAGTTACCAAATGCTTCAAAGAGCCAAAGGTGTTTGAGCTCCTCGCTCATTGGAAGGGGCAAGAGGGGTTTATGAAGACTTAGTTTGTTTTTGTTGTGGTGAGTTAGGCTGATTATCTTTGCTTCCAAGATTATCTTAGAGCAGTTGATACTTTTGTTGTACAAGAGCAGGACCATGGATGTTTATATATTTGAGCCAGAGTTGTTGGTGGTTATTGCTGTCTAATCTACGCTCTTGAAAAGTTTATGCAAGAGATACCTAGTTTGATGGGATTTTCTCAATTCTGGGGAATGGTAATGCATCCTTTGCATGGCCAGTCTGTGAAACAGTGCAATGACCCATTAGTGGTCTGCGCCAACAGAACTTGAACTATCAAATGTGAGAATTTTATTGACTAAGATCAAAGAATGATCTCATTGTGAAGGCACCCCCTAAGTACCAGCAGCCAAAATTTTTATATTTAAACCCTGCATCAGCAGAGTGGGTGCAAGACTTTCTTTAAGCACTGAAATAAAGTGAATTATGAAGCATAACAGCTTGCTAAAATGAGTTGACAAACTAGGTTGCAGTGGCAGGCACTTAGAGGACATTGTCCTGAAAACAAATGGATGCTATCTGACGGATTTGGCAGTTCTGATTGGACAGAGTACTATTTTTTTTAAATGACCAAACAGAACGGAAAATAAAAGAAAAATCTAGCTAGATATGTGAAAATAAAATTCCTATAAATTTAGAGTGAACAAAGCAGGTTAGAAAATCTTAGAATTTCTGACTGGATAATTGATATTGGAAAAAATGGGTGCATGGCAGATGAATTCAACATAATTTTATCAGAGTTCATTATAGGATACTAGTAAAATCCCAGAAACAGCAATTACTCAGAAAATTGATGGAATACAGGAACTCTGGACAATCAAGATCACCAGAGGAGTGGTAAAATCAAAGATCTGTACAGGAGAGACCCTTTGGCACATCTGCACTTGGAGAGGATTTGCTGAAAATAACTTTCAGCCACAGGGTGATGGGAATGTGGAATGCACGTCCTCCCAGGCAGTGTATTCCAGATTCTCACCATCCTCTGGGCGAAAACAATTGTCTTCAAATTGCCCCTCAACCTTCTACCATTTGCCTTTTTTAATTTATGCCCCCTTCGTTGACTATTCATTTAAATGGAGGAGCTATTTGCTATCCATTCTGTCCATGCCCCTTAACTTCTACACATTAATCAGATCTTCCTCTACCCTCATCCTTCTCTCCTAAAGAAAACAACTTGGAGCTTCTCCAACTACTCCCTTTGATAGAGCCGTGCTCACTGTCCCTGTTCAAAAACATGCCTGTCAAGTGGAAATTAATTCCCTACTTCAGAAATTTCTCTAATAGTTTCTCTACCACTGATGTGAAACGTATTGGTCTTTAAATCCCTGCTTAATATTTAACACCTATGTTGAAAAGTAGAAACACATTAACTTTACATGAGTCCTTTGGCACCTCTCCTGTGGTCAGAGAGGAATTAGAGCAGTTGGGTCAGATCCCCTGTAATTTCCTCGCCGATCGCCGATAGCTCCAAGGGTTACAGCCCATCTGCAGATTTGTCCATTTTTAAGCCTGCCAAAACCTCCAGTGCCACCTCACTACTTGTGTCAAACTGCTCAAGAACGTCACAGTTCCTCTTCTTTGGGCACTTTCATAACCAGCCTGTTCAGAATTGTTATTACACCCTCTGGAACACATGGGACTTAAACCCAGGTCTCTTGGTTCAGAAGTAGGGGCACTACCGCTGTGCCAAGAGACCTTTCTTCTGTTCCCATGTTTTTAAATCGACGTGTTCTGATGTATTATTAACAGTGCTGTGGGTTAAGTGGGAGTTGAATCTAGACCACCTGGCTGAGAGGTAGGGACACTACCACTATACCACAAGTTTCTATACCTATAGATATTTTCATAATCAACCTGCTCAGAGTTGGGGATGCAACCATTGCACTCGAGCCTGCTGCTGTGCCTGTATCTATTTTCTAATCAACCTATTCAGTTATCATTGTAGGTTATAGCCCTACATTTAATTCCTTTATCTCTTCCCCATGATTCTTCTGCCACTCATTTGTACTAAAGAGTGAAGTGATTAAATTTGGATGTGTTAGTTGTGCAGCAAGTGTCCTTTAATGGGAATGGGCTGCAATTATTTGTGCATAAATTTCTCCTTTGACTGTTATGAAGCCTTTTCTAAGTAGAAAATCTAACTTATGATTACACACTGAAATTAAAGAGTACTTTTTGGAGAAGCATATTTTGGTATGTTGCAAATGCAGACATTTATCTTTATTGTATATTTAGAAGTTGTACTAACTTTATTTTTTTTCATCCTCTTTCCACTTCCCCACCATCATCACTTAATGTCTGAAGGTTGCAAAATCAAGGCCCTGCGAGCAAAAACCAACACTTACATCAAGACTCCAGTTAGAGGAGAGGAGCCCATTTTTGTCGTCACTGGGAGAAAGGAGGACGTTGCTATGGCTAAAAGAGAGATCATTTCAGCTGCAGAACACTTCTCAATGATACGTGCATCAAGAAACAAAAATGGAGCAGTGCCTGGGACAACATCTGGTCTAGCTGGCCTCTCTGTACCTGGAACCCCAAGTCTACCTGGGCAAACCACCATTCAGGTACGAGTGCCCTACCGTGTAGTAGGTCTGGTGGTGGGGCCCAAGGGCGCCACAATTAAGCGAATTCAGCAACAAACCCATACATATATTGTCACTCCCAGCCGTGATAAAGAGCCAGTGTTTGAAGTGACTGGCATGCCTGAAAATGTTGATAGAGCCCGGGAAGAGATAGAAGCGCACATTGCTGTTCGTACTGGCAATTATATTGAAATCAATGAAGAAAATGACTTCCATTCCAACGGCACAGATGTGAGTTTTGACAACAGTGCGTTTGATTCTGCTTGGGGGAAGATGAGCTCCGTTCCTCCTGCCCGCAACAGACTTCTGTCCAGCTACAGAAATGACAGTTCAAGCTCTCTTGGCAGTGGATCAACTGATTCCTACTTTGGAAGTAACCAGATGACTGACTTCAGTCCAACAAGTCCATTCAGTGCAGGTGGTTTCTGGTTTGGAGAATCATTTGCAACCATGAGTTCTGAAGATTTGGGGTTTGAATCGCCTGCCTTTGATCCCCTTCCAGCCACAACTCAGTCTGTGATCTGGTGTCCATTCGAACAAGCAAATCCTATTGGCTTTGGTAATGAATCAACAACTGGTACAATAGCCCGTGACAGCCAACCCACAACCCCACGCCTATCACCAACCTTTATAGAAAACATAGAGTTCCCCCTTGCAAGGCGGCCATGCAGTGACCCTTTGAACATGGCGAGTCAAGTTGAGCTTCCAGTATACATCTCTGCCTTCTCTAATGGTACAAGCTACTCCTCCTCTAATGGTAGCACTACTTCCGGTTCACCCACCGACTCCTCTGGCTCTGGTATGGCCCGGGGCAAACGTGATTGTGTGGTCTGCTTTGAAAGTGAAGTGATTGCAGCCCTGGTGCCGTGTGGCCACAACCATTTCTGTATGGAGTGTGCCAACCGAATCTGCGACAAAGAAGACCCAAAGTGTCCAGTATGCAACACCCCTGTTACTCAGGCCATTCGCATCTACTCTTAATGGACTATTGTTAGGGGGTGATGTGTGGAGGGGTGGGATAGAATAATTGGGCAAGGAGGGTAGAATGTATGTTGGTACTTGTCTGAAAACTTCCTAATGGTAAAATGTGACTGTTATGTAGTTGGATTCGTAGGATTAGGCTACGAGTATCCTGTAAATTTTAAAAAGTTGGGTAGTACCTTTTTTTCTGTTAATTCATTTCATTTCATTGATCACAAATCAAGGTGGGTCAATTTATTTGAGGATATACATGCAGGATTTGAAAATGTACTTGACAGTGAAAGTGGCTCTTGAGCGTTTTAAGACACTTTAATTGTGCCACTTGCATCACCTTCTTTTTCAAGGGATGCGTGTTCTGGATTTTTTGCCACACATTCAACCACCACCCCATTTGATTTAGCAGTCTCTCTCAAGTTAACAGATCTACCAATCTAGTATTCTAATGCAAATAAAATAGTTTTTTGTTCTTTTTTTTCCTTACTACCGGAAGTAGTTCATGGAAATTTGTGACATCCAATAACAAGTAGTTTGACAGGTTGTTGACTTCCTTTGCCCTCTCGCACCCCCCGCAATCCCTTGCCACAATCCATGCAAAAGCACTTGGATGAAATACTGGAGGGTTTCTTGCACCATAGAACCCTATTCCGGGCTTTAAGTACAGCAGTGAAAATTGTTAAATTGGGGATAAAATGCTTGAAATAGTGTAATGTATGTGAAACATTGAGTTTTGTTTAGTTTTCTGCTGGAGAATTGTAACTCAATGAGTTATGAAAGGTTCGCCCACACACTCTTACACTTCCCCTCACTCCCAAATGTTTTATGACCTAACATTTTTGAAATGTTGAATAGATTGCATTTGTGGTAGATACATTTTGCATTATGCATTTGAGAACCAAATTGAACCAGGTTTTTACAGCCATGTGTTGTATTACTTGTCTTGTGTGTCTTAGTACATGCTATTTCTTTTCTAGCTTAAAGGTGACCAAGTGCAGGATGTGCAAACAAAAGTAATTTGCAGTGCAGTGAAACCACGAAATCTCATGTTAACTTTGAGGCAAGGACTTTTTTTTTTGTTTTCAGTTCTTTAGGAGGAAGAGGTTGGAAGGGAGAGAAATAAGGAATCAACCTCTCCCTTTTGGGATCTCCATCGTCAGCCAAGTAATTTGCCCCCATTTGCATGGTTTGTTGGCACTCTGAGTAGGACTTCCTGTAGATTTGTGGTTCATTTCCTGTGGGGAAACTGTTAATGGAGTGATTGACTGACTTCCAACAAGTGAGCAATTTTGGACTAACCAATAATGTGCTGGTTCCCCTCAGTTGTTGCAAAGCCCTGCTGTTAAAGGTTTCAAACTTTCAGCAACCTGAGTCATTTGTCCAAGAATGATTCAGCTTCAGCTGTAACTGAACTGTCCTTATACCCATAGGTAAATGCACAGTGCTGCTTCATTTCACACCCTGTACACATGACTACTGTTCTCATTATCTGTGTACCCAAGCTGATGAAGAGCTTGGGTAGTTAGTTCTATCATGCAAGTTACTCAGAAACATGTTGGTGAGCCCCTCTTTAAAGGGAGCTTGATGTTCCTTACTGCTGAATCACCCAAGGCTGGCATCTAGTCAGGTGTAGAGAATCCAGGTGGTAGAGTTATTAACTCAAATTCCACCACGCTTCATCTTGTAACATTACTCAGAATTTCCTCATTCTTGCATTAAGGGAAACTGCAGGAAATGTTTCTTCGGTGGTTTGTGATGATATCTGAATCTCTAAGTTCACAATCTTAAAAAGGCCTTGTATCCCAAGATTTAGCCACTTGTATCTAAACTGAAATTATTACCACTGAAGGTAATTGATCTGCCAAGACAGCTGGAGTGCTGATCTCCTTGAACTGGTAGTTCTTTTGGGGGTACTTTTTTTAAGGATTTAGGTAATACCAGCAATTAGAACGCTCACTTGTGTTAAATTTACCTGATGTAACTGCTGCTTGCTTTAGCCGTAGTATTGCAGTGGACTTTGCTGTTGAATATCAACTCTACTGATGAGTTAGCTGTTGAGAGGAAAAACAGTTGGTTAATTGGACCATTTCTGTGTTACTTGCAGTTTTGATGCATTGGGTTGTTGTGTGACCTGTGGAAAACAGCGTTATTTTTCTTTGGATTTATTTGAGTACATAAAATGATTTGGCATGTTTATTGCCATACTTGTGATTCTCGCATTACACAATTTGCTGAAATTCGATCTGTTCAGAGAGTAATGTGCCTCATGTTGTTACAGGACTAATTAATGGAATCAGCCACACCCTTCACATTTTTCAGAATTTATATGTAGAGAGGAGTGTTTTCTACAGAAATGGTGAATTTGGATTGGATGAAACTTGTACATCCAGTTGTTTGGGAGGGCAGGGGGGAAGATGCACAAGAAAAAGCATGTCTAGACTTGTTAGATGTTGACTTCTGGATCACGTTTTAATTTATCCTGTTTAGGAAAAATGAGCCTGACTGATTTTACATCTGTAACAACTGGAGATCAACTTTGCTTTCTGACAACCAGTTGTTGTATGGGCATCTGTCTGATTAGTATTAGTTGTTAAAGCCAAATTTGTGATTCATAATAGATTTCCTAGCAGCAGGACATGCAAGCTCAGTCGCTTTTTAATGTGCTTAATAATAGGTTTTGCATGTGGTATTGTGAAGTGTATGCTCAATGAGAAATCAAGTTGGCAACACAAGTAAAATGTGGAATGCATTTAATTTTGTAATTAATTGGAATGTTATTTTTCTAAATATTTCCTTAAATTTTGAAGTGCTAACAAACATACATGTCTAAAATTAGTATTACTACAAAATGCCCTGTACAAGTTTCAGACCAGCATGGGGAATGTCTTTTGCCTAGATATTGGGCAGGCAGTTTGGAGATTCATTCATTATAGCTTTAAATCAGGCAGCCACTGGCCAAGTGGGAATATGAGAGGGAATATGCTTTAAGTTTTGTAGGAGCATCCTGCAGTCAAAATGGTAAATGATATAGCCTTTTATTTAATTTTTAAAGTTTGTGTTCTCCGTTTCTAGAGCTTTCCAGCTGCTCCATTAGAATATAAGTTTCAAGTTCTCACTACTTTTCTTTCCTTCTCCACCCTCCAACAGAAAATTCCAGTAACCTGTATATTCTCAGATAAAATATTTTGTCAAACTTCCATGTGGGCAGATTGTCTTTGTACAAGATTCCTGAAAGCTGTTGGTGGCAAGGTACATTTGAATTCTGGGTTTGCAGACTTTGAATATTTTTTCCTATCTGCATGATAAAGACTTGGACTTGGTTTCCAAACTCTGAAGCTCTGAGATTTATGGGCCTTTACCTCACGTCTTGGTCTACCAGAGAGTTAGGTGGTCAAAAGATTGTGATGACAGACTGATTTCATCCAACAGTTTGCTGGAGGGGCTGTCTTTAAACTGTGAAATGTAGGTTGGCACTATTTTTATTTTTATAATTTTCTAGATGTTTTTGCATTCCAGTTCCTGAAACAAATGAAGCTGTACCGTTCTTCTGTTTCCCAAATCTCAATTTTTAATTGTGTTTTCAAGATGTTCATTCTGAGAGATTTGTTGTAAAAGGAGGTTGGAAGCTGGATATAAACTTTTTTGCTATTTCCAGCTGACAAAACTGAATTTCAAGTGAGGGGATCAAGAGAAGTGCTCACAATTTCTGGATTTAATTGATTCAAATTAGCTTGTAAATTTTAAACTTTCGGGGGAATAATGTAGCCTGGTCCTTGAGTCCTAATTTTTAAATTTATATTCTCACTGATGTGAGCATTGCTGGCCAGGTCAGTATTTATTGTTCACTCCTAATTAACCTAGAAGATTGTGGTAAGCTGCTATATTTGCATCATTGCTCTCCATATGGAGTTGATACATCTGCAGTGTTGTTAGGAAGGGACTCTAGAAGCTTAGTTTTGTCCCAGAACAACTAATTGACTGCATCAGTTCAGTGAACTTCTGTCCTTTGACCAGGCTAGTAATTTTAAATACAGTATGGATGTAATGTACCTTTGCACTTTGTGTAGGGGTTGGAATAATTTTGCAATGCAGATTATTCTTTCCACATACTTTTGAGCAAGATGCATTACAGCAGGGAGAAAATTAGGGCAGAGATAACCAATCACTTCAATTGATTATTTGACTTGAATAAACGATCCTTTTGCACTTAATGTAGAGGAAACAAAACCATGCAGAGGTCTAAGTCTCAGCAATTTGAGTAGTTGTGCCATACAGAGCAGCAAGATCAGTGTCTGTCTTGAGTTAACTGATCTCTGAAGTGGTGGTCTGGCTAACATTCAGTGTTGAGGCCTGTATATGGTTGCTGGCTACTTGGATACGTTGGGAAGTAATCAGCATGTCTAAATCCAAACCTTGGCAAATAATCAGTACCTTCAGATAATGGGAGGTGTGGAAATTGGCAGCAGAGGAATTGCTTAAAGGGAAGAAGACTGTCTAGTAAATTTCATTTCTTGTACTGCTGTACAACAGCATTATTTCAATACAAAAATGGTTTTTGTTCTCCACTCAACAAGGGCAAGTTAACTTCTGTACTTGTAAATATAGATATATTCATCTAGTAGATATACAATTTTATTTTTATTTCCACTTGAAAAGTTACATTTCGTATTCAAAGTTTACAAAAATAAAGGTTTTTATTTCGAGATCTTTTGAGTATGAGAATTGCCTTGACGGCATCTATGATGTAATGCATAACTTCACTGCTAATTTTTGCTTGTAGACTAGTTGATGTCAGTATTAAGATTAACACTAGTTGCCATCTTGGAATAGGTAATGAACGAATGTTCACCTGAGCATGTATTTTGTATCTATAACCCTTGAAATTGCATTGTACACTATAATTGACAAACCAAGGAGATAACCAATGTGTGTACTGTTTCTATCAAAAACACAAACCAAGAATGGCAAAAACATACCAATAGAATTTAGTATTTGCTAATTTTACTACACCTCGTTTGTTATGTATATGTAGGGAAGTGATAGGGAGATGAATTCAATTTATTGAGTAAAGTTTAAAACCATATATTTTATAAAGGGCCTTTAACTTAATGTGGCCAAAGCACTGATATATATTTGCTGTAAAGAGAATTATAAGAGTTTTATTTTTCTGATATTAAAAGTTACTTAATAAAGACGGTTTCCATTAACATTTTGTTGGGTTTTGTTTTGTGTGGTTTTCTCTTGGAATCAGTCACACAGTTTATGTAATTATTGTTAGGTAGGCTACAACATGAGCAGAAGCTGAGGTGTAGACTGTTTACTAAATCTGGAAAGTGCAAATTAAAAACCTTTTCATCCACTTAAACTTGTTCTACTCTTAAGTCAAATCATTGATCTGAATGTGAACATATTAAAGTCTTATGAACTCCATTGACTTGCTTTTGCTCCATATACCTGATACCATTACCTAACAAAAACCTTCAACTTTATCTGGAATTTCAAAGCCTACCGTACAGACGTTTTTGTTTTTAGGCTCCAGAAGTCTTCAATGTTCTTCCCATTTTATTTAGCTAACCAGGAATGTACCTTGACCAAAAAAACCTACTGTTTACCATGTGTTGTTACTACTCTGTCATAGAGATCAACAGCACTTTTTGGCCCATTCAGCCCTCACCAATCAAACACAACTGCCTCACTATTCAAATGCCAGTTTCCAACACTTTAATATACTTTGGCGTCAAAAGTGTCCATCTAAATGCTACTTTCAATATTGAGAGTTTCTGTCTCCTCCACCCTCACAAGCACTGAGTTCAAGTTTCCTAACACCCTGACCACACTGTCCTTAAACTCTACTTTGATTAAGTGGTGAAAAAGGCAAATGTATTTATTAATTAACTGTCCTGAAAACTTAAAGGATGGTATGTATGCACACCAAGAACCCTTCAGTCAACAGTGCTTCCTAGGGCCCTACTGTACACATGTTCCTTTACCTTGAAGTGAATATCCTCAATTTAACTGGTTTGAGTTCTATTTGCCACTGATTAGCTTGTCAATAAACTCCAGCAATTGAAGGCCATCTTCCTATTTAGCACCCCACCAGATCTTGTATCCTCTCTCTAACCTTGTTGTTGATCAACCTTCCATATTCCGCTCAATGATTTGTATAAACCCATGGTCAGCAAGGACCCAAAGCTGACTCCTACTGGACATAGACTTCCAGATTTGGATGGGGTGGGTGGGGGAGAAGAGAAAGAGAGCAGTCAACAATGACCCTCTGCTTGTTGCTGGTCAGCCAATCGTGAATCTGATTTGCCAAATTTAATTTGATCCCATGAGTTCATACCTTTTGCTATCAGTCTCCTAAGGCTTTTGATAAAACTTTGCATGCAATCTGCTTGGACTTCAGCAAAGCATTGTCCTTGTCTACACACACCTAAAACTTGAGTGGCCAGACATGACCTTCCATTCACAAAACCATGCTGACTGTCCTTGATTAATCTGCATTTAGAGAGACAGGATTTAGTTTTGTCCCTCAGAATTGTTTTCAAATTGTTTACTCCCCCACCACTGAGGTTATGCTGACTGACTTGTAATTTTCTGGTTTATCCCTTGCTCCCATCTTGAACAAAGATGCTATGTTGGCTGTCTGCAAGTCCAGTGGTACCGCTTTTGTGGCCAGAGGAAAATTAAATTTTTGAAGTGCCACTGCTAGTTCCTCCATTGCCTCACTGAGCAATCTGAGAAATGTTTCATTTGGGCCTGAAGATTTATCTGCTTGCAACTGGCATACCACTTGAAACCTTCCCCTCTCTCTATACCAATTTCTTTTATTTGTATCATGGACATTCTCACTGATTTCTCCAATATATCCATTTCATTCTTCACTACAGAACATCACACCATATTCATTTTTAATCCGATCTACATGCCTGGCTTGATGCATAAATTACTGCTGTGATCATCATTTAACGAGCCTTACTCTTGCTCTCATTATCCTCAATACACTTAATGCAATTGTGAAATAACTTCTTTAATTTTACCTACCAGAATCATTTCATGTTCCCTTTTAGCTCTGCTGATTTAAAGCTCTGTTTTGCATATTCTCTTCGAGAGCTTCTGATGTTTAGAGCCCTTAGTATCTGTCATTAGTCTGCCTTCCCCTTCCACCCCCACCCCCCAAAATTCAAAGCTGCATATCCCTCTAAGTTTTATAGGATTTGATGGTTCCAACCTTTTTCTTTCTTCTCCACTGTTCTGAGATATTTATTTGAAAGTATCTGCACCCAGTCCACTCTGGCCAAATCATAAACCGATCGTACAAAGATCGGCTTTCTCCCAGTTGGAGTTTGATTCAGCTTCATTCTCTGTCCTTTTCCGTTAATCTTGGATCTTATGGAGCTATAATCACTCTGCAAATGCTACTCCACTGACATTTCAACCACTCGCCTGGGACTCTTGTAAGGGCTTCCTGAATTGGTTTAAAATCTTCTTGGATGCATTTTAAGAATTCCACACCCTTGTAAACCTTTCATACTACGACTACCCAATTAATGGTGGGGAAGTTGAAATCCCCTACAACCACTACCCTATAACTCTTACACTTCCCTAAATTTTGCCTCATATCTGTTGCTCTCTCAAAGTATTAGGGAACTACATGCAATGTGGTTGATTCTTTTCAGTTTTTAAATTTCACTCATGGCTTAATTGGAGGAGCCTTTTAAGATGCCATCCCTTTTACTGCTGTAATAGATTCACTGTTACAAATTTTGATATCTGCTTCCTTGATTTGTCCGAAGACACTAGACTATTGAGCTGCCAATCCTGTGCACCCCCACCTCTACAACATGTCTCAGTGATAGGAATTATATTGCAGAGGTTAATAGCCTGTTATTGGAAAGGTGAAATCACAATACTTGGGGTATATGAGGAAAGAATATGTAAACAGATTTTTGGAAAGATGTAAAAAAAAACAGCAGGGTTATTGTAGGTGATTTTAATTTCCCACATAGTGACTGGGAGTCACTGTGTGCTCAAGGCTTGGATGTTGCAGCACTCGTAAGCACCTTTCAGGAGAGATTGTTGACACAAAATATGTGAATAGTCCAACCAGGCAAAGGGTATCCTGGACCTGGTTTTGGGAAATTAGCCCAGCCAGCTGAATGAAGTTTCAACATTACAGGAGTATTGACTGCAAGTTTTAGGTTACTCGTGGATAGGGATAACAGAAGTCCTCAAGTGAAGGTGGTAAACTGGGCAAAGGTGAACAACAATATTTTAGGCAGGAACTAGAGAATTTTGACTAAACGCAGCTGTTAGAGGGTAAATCCACATCAGACATATAGGAGTATTTCAAATGGTAGCTCAAGTGGCACATTCCTGCAAGAATGAAGGATAGGTGAGTCACGTTATGTGAACCTTAGATGACCAGAGATGTTATGACTTTGGTCAGAAATGAAAATGAAGCATACATAAGGCGTGAGAGGATGAAAACTGATGAAGCCCTTGAATTATACAAGGAATTAGAAGAGCTAGAAGGGGTCATGAAAAAATTGTTAACAAACAGGATTAAGGAGAATTCCAAGTATTTTTATACATATATAAAAAGCAAGAGGGCAGCCAGAGAAAGGGTTAGCCCACTCAAAGACAAAGGAGGGAATCTATGTGTGGAGCCAGAAGAGGTAGGTAAGGTCCTAAATAAATACTTTGCATTGATATTCATCAAAGAGAAGGAATTGATGGACGATGATCTCAGAGAAGAGAGTGCTGAGTTTCTGAGCCAGGTTGCTGGTAAGAAGGAAGAGGTGTTGTGCGTCTTAAAAAGTATTAAGATGGGTAAGTCCCCAGGTCCTGATAAGAACTATCCCAGAATATTGATGAAGGCAAGAGAACAAATTCCTGGAGCATCCACAGACATCTCCGTATCCTCTCTGACCACAGGTGAAGTACCAGCCCCATTGTTTAAGAAGGGTAGCAGGGATAATCCTGGAAATGACAGGCCTGAGTGTTTCATGTCAGTGGGAAGGAAATATTGGAAAAGATTCTCAGGGACAAGATCTATGCACATTTAGAAACAAATGGACTTACTAGTGATAGACAACTTAAGTTTTGTACAGAGGAGGTCATGCCTCACTAGCTTGATTCAGTTTTTTTCAGGAAGTAATGAAGATGATTGATGAGGGGAAAGCCGTTGATGTTGGCCACATGGACTTCAGTAAAGCCTTTGACAAGGCCCCTCAGGGAAGACTGGTGCAAAAGATGAAGTCACAAGGTATTGGGGTGAGCTGGCAAGATGGATACAACTGGCTTAGTCATAGGAGACAGAGGGAAGCAGTGGAAGGATACTTTTCGTAATAGACTGAAGCTAACTTTGACAACTTGCTAGCAGCGGAGTGCAAACAATTCCTGTGACAAAAACTACAACTGAAAGCCGATGAAGTTGAAGTGCAGCTTGAGAAACCGTATTTTTCTTGATGATAATAAATACTCAGGTACATTGTTCAATTACCTGTACATTTGTTCCCTGATTTTAAATATCCACAGTAATTATAATTAATATGTTGTCTAATGAAAAATTTAATAGAAATGTATGATAATACCTTTCCTTACTCAAAAGAAACTAATAAACATAAACAGATTACTATCTGAATGGCCGTAAATAGGAGAGGGGAGTGTGCAGTGGGACCTGGGTGTCCTTGTGCACCAGTTACTGAAGGTAAGCATGCAGGTTCATTAGGTGGTAAAGAAGGCAAATGGTATGTTGGCCTTCATTGTGAGAGGTTTCAAGTACAGGAGCAGGGATGTATTGTTGCAGTTATACAGGGCCTTGATGGGGCCACACTTGGAATATTGTGGGCAATTTTGGTCTCCTTTCCTGAGGAAGGATGTTCTTGCTCTCAAGGGAATGCAGTGAAGGTTTACCAGGCTGATTCCGGAGATGGCGGGACTGACAAAAGAGGAGAGATTGGCGAGGCTGGGATTGTTCTCGCTAGAGTTCAGAAGAGAGAGGGGAGATCTCTTAGAGACTTATAAAATTATAACAGGACTAGACAGGGTAGATGCAGGGAGGATGTTTCCAATGGTGTATATGTCCAGAACCAAGGCTCACAGTATATAGACTGTTTAGAATAGAGATGGAGAACCATTTCTTCACCCAATGAGCCTGTGGAACTCATTGGCACAGGAGGTAGTTGGTGCCAAAACATCAAATGTATTCAAGGAGTGACTAGATATAGCATTTGGGGTGAATGGGATCAAAGGTTATGGGAAGAAAGCAGGATTAGGTTATTGAGTTGGATGATCGAAGGGCCGAATGGCCGCCTCCTGCACCTATCTTCTGTGTTTCTATGTAAACACACCTTAATCAAGCAACCTACTCATATGCAATTTACCAACCAAATCAAACTTTGAAGATGATCACCAATGCATCTATTATCTCTCTAGCCAACACTCTGGAATGTAGATCATCAGATCCCGGAGATTTGTCAATTTTCGGTCCTGATAATTTCTCCAAACAGACATTTTTACTAATACTAATTTAACTCACTTTCTGATTCTCACCAGTCTCTTGAAACTGTTATTTCTCTGAGATTTTTAATATCTTTCTCCATGAAAACAGATATAAAGGGCTGAATCTAATGCTTTGTTTTTGTGGCTATAGAAGTTGCAGAGTGTTTTTTGGAGGGCATTCTCACCATGAAGCCCAGATGTTTTCTTGCCATATCCTACCAAATGGACCACATTTTCATTTGATTTAAGCTAATGTAAGGTTATTGTCACGTACTCAAGTACAGGACTACAGTGAAAAGTGTATAATGTCAGCACACGGTACCACTTGAAGTACAAAGCTACCTTTGTAAAAAAAACTTCAGTACAAATCGTCACATTGAGAAACAAAGTTAAAAGTAAAGCATTACTGTTCTTGGCCTAGCTAGTAAAATAGCGAAAAACATTAAAACTTAACAGTTTGACAGGGAAGGCAACTAATGAGTGTTTCATTATAACCCAAGTCCTCAGACAAATTTAAGGCTCTTTCACAACATTTCATACATACCATGTAGCCAAGGGGCAACTTACAATTTAACAATGTGAGTTATAATTGCATCTTGCAAGGGTTTTACATATTCAAATAGTTTGATATCAAATGTGATCACATTGAGTGAGGGTTTAAGGTTGAGGGAGATAATTAGCCACATACACAAACAGAAGTTGCTGGAAAAGCTCAGCAGGTCTGGCAGCATCTGAAAAAAAAATCCGAATTAACGTTTCGGGTCCAGTAACGCTGTAGTTACAAGAGCAGGTCAGAGGTTAAGAATACTGGGGCAAGTAACACTTCCTGATTCCTCAAAACTTGTCCAACATCTGCAAGGCACAAGTCAAGAATGTGGTAGAATATTGTCCACTTCCCTGCATGGGTGCGGCTCCAATAACACTCAAGAAGTTTGACACCATCCAGGACAAAGCGACCTGCTTTATTGGAACCACATCAACAAACATCCACTCCTTCCACCACCAATGCTCGTTAGAGCAGTGTGTACTATCAATAAGAAGCACTGCAGAAATTCACCTCAGATCCTTGGACAGCTTCTTCCAAATCCATGACCACTTCCATCTGGAAAGACAAGGGCAGCAGATACATAGGACCACCCCTTCAAGCCACTCACCACCCTGACTTGGAAATATATCGTCATTCCTTCACTGCTGTTGAGTCAAAATCATGAAATCCCCTCTCTAAAAGAATTGAGGCTCAAACCACAGCACATGGTCTGCAGCAGTTCAAGAGGGCAGCTCACTGCCACTTTCTCAAGGGCAGTTAAGGATGGGCAATAAATGCTGGCCCACCAGCAATGCCCACATCCCACAAATGAATAAAAAAAAACACTCCCACTCGCTGAGGAAGGCCTCTTCATTCTATTGTGATTCTCACAGCAACTCCACTGTCAGAATCATTCATTGCACAACACCTCAACATTAGACATGGTGTCTTCACACACTTGCATCTTATGGAAATCTTCAGAATATTCAACAGCTCCACAGAGAAACAACCAAATGCCCCAGAAGCCACCACCTCAACCTCCGAGGACAAGAGTACCTAGGCATCATGGGCACCCTCATCGAGGTTGGTTCCTAGACCCCTGACCAGCTCAAATGCAGACACCTCAGTGGCAATGCCAGTGTAGAACATTTGGTGAGCAGAGTCTGGTGAGCCTCTCAATTCAACCACTCCAAAACTGGCTGAGGAAGGTATACTCCCAACTATTGGCACTTGGAGGACTGTCTAACCCTAAGCATCTGCTCAACTCCAGGCAGGAGAGGACCCTGTGGTACTTTGGTCTACATGGAGGAGTGGCAGGCAGGTATATGGGACGCAATGTCATTGTCCAGAAGCTGTTGCAGTGCAGAGAGTCACATTGCTGTGGAGAACCAGGTCCCGCACCCTCTGGCGGTGTTGGAAAGGTGCACACACTTCAGCACTGAAGGCATGGCATCAGAGGATGAGAATGTGGCGAGCATTCAGTGTTCCTCGTCCTCACAAGGAGGCAGGGTGAGGCCAAGAGATACCAGCCAGAGGAAGAAACAAGTTTGAATGTCTCAGGAATTTCCACTCAGGACACTCCAGAGGTGCCTGGTCTGCACTCTCCACTCTTTCTGTTCCTCTCCAACATTTGGAAGTTCAAACTGAGAACAGTTCAGGATATCTGGCTTTCCAGGAGTTAACCAACCAAATCTCCCAGGCCAACGGGCTCCAGGCCCAAGCAGCCCAGCTGTGGAACCAGGGACCACACTGTGACACAGTCAGAGGAAGAGGAAGAAAACTTGATGCAGGTACGTTTCCAACCTACTACACTAAAGTACTACTTTGACCTTACAACTGATTGCTTATAGTCCTGAATGTTACTGTGCCAGCAATGTGCATAGCTTAACTTTCATACAGGATGTACCATGGATCAACGTTAGTATTGAGAGCCTCTGCAATATCTGTAAGCAAGAGGACCAAGGTATATACAGAACAATGGGTACCGCTGACACCACTATCCATCATCCTGCAACATCCCCATTCTTTGCCTGGCCTCAGTGTTGGTGTGAATGAGGTGGTCTACATTGTCTCAGGCTGCCAGGTGCTCCAGGAGGGAGCCACACATTGCAATAGGATGGCTTGGGATTAGAATTCCCTACAGGTTGGTGCCCCGTCCACAGCATAGATCTGTGTGCAATGTTGTTTCCTTTTAAAAACTCTAACATTCGTGGGTCCTGCATCCTCTTCCCTCACAGATTGAATAAGTTCCCCGCCCACTCAGTATTGTCACAGCCGTTTCCTTTGCCATTGTACTCTTTCAATTTCCAGCACCATGGAAGGTAACAGGGAGTGCTCCTCAGACGATGCCTTCCAGCCTCTGCCTCTACATGTTGGCGAAACCCTGAACAACCACATCCCATTCCCAGTCACCTTTTCTGCAAACCCCATTGTCTTTGTGCCTCCTCAGGTCCCCATCCAACCAGTTCACACGAACTGCAACTGGCCACCTTGCCCCCCGACCTTGGCTATGGCAGTTGTGGTTTTCTACTGACTCCACTCCCCAGCCTGAAGCCTTTTGACTGTGTGTGGAGCTCCCCTCCTGCATGAGTAACAGACCCCGCCCCCGACAGTGACGAATGACTTGGACTGATATGGGAGGCTGCCCTTCAGTTTTGTGCAGTGGCCCCTAATGAACTTTGACAACTCCCTTGAGACTTGATTGATGTTAATTGATTGATTGTCATGTATACTGAAATACAGGGAAAAGCCTTGTCCACAAGCAGCAAGCAAAGGATGTACAGATCAAAAGGACTTAGAGACATACAGGTTACATTGCAGTTACATTATTTGAGGCTAGAGTCCATTCAATAGTCTGATAATGGCAGGAAAGAAGCTGTTCCTGAACTTGCTTGTGCGTACTTCAGGCTTTTGTAGCCTCTGCCTGGCGGAGGAGGTTGTAGAAGGTCATTCCCAGGTGTGCCGGGTCTTTGATGATGTTGTCTGTCTTTCAGGAGCAGCGAGCTGAGTAAATGGAGTCCATGGATGGAAGGTTGGCTTCTGTGATGGTCTGGGCTGTGCTCACCACCTTCTGCAGTTTCTTACGGCCCTAGGCAGAGCACTTGCCGCACCAAGCCGTTATACACCCGGACAGTACACTTTCAGTGATGCATCTGTAGAAGTTGGTGAGGGACCTTACGGACGTTGCAAATTTCCTGAGCCAGCTAAGGAAGAAGAGACGTTGTTGCACCTTTTTGACTGTTGCATTTACATGATAAGTCCAGGACAGGTCGTCGGTTATGATCACACCAAGGAATGTGATGCTCTTCACCCTCTCAACCTCAGTTCCATTGATATGGGTGGGGGGTGTGTTCTCTCCTTTCTTTCTGAAGTCGATGATTAGTTCTTTAGTTTTGCTGACGTCGAGAGAGAGATTGTTTTCATTGCACCACATCACCAAGCCCTCTTTCTCCCTTCTGTATTTTGACTCATCATAGTTAGTAGACTTTGAGACATAGCTGCCTCCTTGCTGCAATGCTGTGTTTGCTGTGAAAGCTGCTACATGGTGCAGTGTGAGATTGATGTAGCACACTGCCTCACGGCAAGATGGACTCGAAACATTAATTCTGTTTTTCTCTTCTCAGATGATGCCAGGCTTGCTGAGTTTCTCCAGCATTTGATCTTTCCATGTCTAATATCTTTAGTTGACTTCAGAAGGAGACAGCTTTTTCCATTGTATTAGAGATAACGGGAGCACAAAAGCTGATGTTTCAGGCCTAGACCCTTCTAGGCCCGAAACGTCAGCTTTTGTGCTCCTAAGATGCTGCTTGGCCTGCTGTGTTCATCCAGCTTCACACTTTGTTATCTCAGCTTTTTCCATTGGTCATGCTTCACATTTATTAGTTTTCAGAGTCATATAAAGGTGTGAATGTCTCAGCCAGCAAGAAAACTGCTGGAATATCCCAAAGAGTGTTTCTCTCTGTAGTGAGACACCTGACACACATTTGGCTCCAACCTGCCACTGCCACATTAGGAAACTTACCAGACTAGAAATTGAACAGCCATCATCTTTACTGCCTCACTCTGCTGCTTGAAACACTAACAGTATCACCACAGACACTGTTGAGGGTTTCCTAAAGCATTTGTCAGAACATGGTGTCAAATAAGGTCATAGTTAACATGAAAGCACTTGATCACATTGAGCAAAATCTAATCAAACTACGTCCAAAATTTATTTGTGGTACACACTGACAAAGTAATAGTAATTAAGACGTCACATTATTATACTGCAAAGTTTGAAATCCTCTTAATTAGAAATTAAACTTATTACAGTAGATTTTAAATAAATCATGAACCCTTAAGGAGCCACGGATATGATTGTCAGTGTCCCAGATACAAAATCTCTTCCAGTGTTGCTGCAGCACACCTCCCAGGTTGTACAATTAGACAGAATGATGGATGACTATATTGCACACAGTTTTAACTTGCAAACAGCAAAGCTACGAAGGTTGCCAATGGATGCTTAACGTGCAATTCAGTTTCTTTACCAGATCAACACCTTCACCACACTTTGTAGAAACTGGTTTATGCATTACTATATTAGTAATTTAAATTAAATTATAGACCAGTGAGCCTTACCTCAGTTGTTGGTAAAGTGTTGGAAAAGGTTATAAGAGATAGGATTTATAATCATCTAGAAAAGAATAAATTGATTAGGGACAGTCAGCACGGTTTTGTGAAGGGAAGGTCGTGCCTCTCAAACCTTATTGAGTTCTTTGAGAAGGTGACCAAACAGGTAGATGAAAGTAAACCGGTTGATGTAGGGTATATGGATTTCAGCAAGGCGTTCGATAAGGTTCCCCACAGTAGGCTATTGGGCAAAATGCGGAGGAATGGGATTGTGGGAGATATAGCAGTTTGGATCGGAAATTGGCTTGCTGAAAGGAGACAGAGGGTGGTAGTTGATGGGAAATGTTCATCCTGGAGACCAGTTACTCGTGGTGTACCGCAAGGGTCGGTGTTGGGTCAACTGCTGTTTGTCATTTTTATAAATGACTTCGATGAGGGCGTAGAAGGATGGGTTAGTAAATTTGCAGATGACACTAAGGTCGGTGGAGTTGTGGATAGTGATGAAGGATGCTGTAGGTTACAGAGAGACATAGATAAGCTGCAGAGCTGGGCTGAGAGGTGGCAAATGGAGTTTAATGCAGACAAGTGTGAGGTGATGCACTTTGGTAGGAGTAACCGGAAGGCAAAGCACTGGGCTAATGATAAGATTCTTGGTAGTGTAGATGAGCAGAGAGATCTCGGTGTCCATGTACACAGATCCTTGCAAGTTGCCACCCAGGTTGACAGGGCTGTTAAGAAGGCATACAGTGTTTTAGCTTTTATTAATAGAGGGATTGAGTTCCAGAACCAAGAGGTTATGCTGCAGCTGTACAAAACTCTGGTGCGGCCGCACTTGGAGTATTGTGTACAGTTCCGGTCACCGCATTATAAGAAGGATGTGGAGACTTTGGAAAGGGTGCAGAGGAGATTTACTAGGATGTTGCCTGGTATGGAGGCAAGGTCTTACGAGGAAAGGCTGAGGGACTTGAGGCTGTTTTCATTAGAGAGAAGAAGGTTGAGAGGTGACTTAATTCAAACATACAAAATAATCAGAGGGTTAGATAGGGTGGATAGGGAGAGCCTTTTTCCTAGGATGGTGATGGCGAGCACGAGGGGGCATAGCTTTAAATTGAGGGGGGAAAGATATAGGACAGATGTCAGAGGTAGTTTCTTTACTCAGAGAGTAGTAAGGGAGTGGAACGCTTTGCCTGCAACGGTAGTAGATTCGCCAACTTTAGGTACATTTAAGTCATCATTGGACAAGCATATAGACATACATGGAATAGTGTAGGTTAGATGGGCTTCAGATCAGTATGAAGGTCAGCACAACATCGAGGGCCGAAGGGCCTGTACTGTGCTGTAATGTTCTATGTTCTAGATTCTCAGTTAGTGCACTATAACAACCTAATTAGGAAGGCGTGAACAGATTCCTTTCCACATCTCAACATTTTGGTCACAACAAGACGTTAATTTAACGAGTATAAAGTCCTCATCATTTTATTTTAAGATAATAAAATGTGAGGCTGGATGAACACAGCAGGCCAAGCAGCATCTCAGGAGCACAAAAGCTGACGTTTCGGGCCTAGACCCTTCATCAGAGAGGGGGATGGGGAGAGGGAACTGGAATAAATAGGGAGAGAGGGGGAGGCGGACCGAAGATGGAGAGTAAAGAAGATAGGTGGAGAGGAGAGTATAGGTGGGGAGGTAGGGAGGGGATAGGTCAGTCCAGGGAAGACGGACAGGTCAAGGAGGTGGGATGAGGTTAGTAGGTAGCTGGGGGTGCGGCTTGGGGTGGGAGGAAGGGATGGGTGAGAGGAAGAACCGGTTAGGGAGGCAGAGACAGGTTGGACTGGTTTTGGGATGCAGTGGGTGGGGGGGAAGAGCTGGGCTGGTTGTGTGGTGCAGTGGGGGGAGGGGATGAACTGGGCTGGTTTAGGGATGCAGTAGGGGAAGGGGAGATTTTGAAACTGGTGAAGTCCACATTGATACCATATGGCTGCAGCTTCACATTTTATTATCGCTTGGCCTGCTGTGTTCATCCAGCCTCACATTTTATTATCTTGGATTCCCCCTCTCTGATGAAGGGTCTAGGCCCAAAACGTCAGCTTTTGTGCTCCTGAGATGCTGCTTGGCCTGCTGTGTTCATCCAGCCTCACATTTTATTATCTTGGAAGCAACTCATATTCCGCCTGGGAACCCTGCAGCCATATGGTATCAATGTGGACTTCACCAGTTTCAAAATCTCCCCTTCCCCTACTGCATCCCTAAACCAGCCCAGTTCATCCCCTCCCCCCACTGCACCACACAACCAGCCCAGCTCCTCCCCCCCACCCACTGCATCCCAAAACCAGTCCAACCTGTCTCTGCCTCCCTAACCAGTTCTTCCTCTCACCCATCCCTTCCTCCCACCCCAAGCCGCACCCCCAGCTACCTACTAACCTCATCCCACCTCCTTGACCTGTCCGTCTTCCCTGGACTGACCTATCCCCTCCCTACATCCCCACCTATACTCTCTCCACCTATCTTCTTTACTCTCCATCTTCGGTCCGCCTCCCCCTCTCTCCCTATTTATTCCAGTTCCCTCCCCCCATCCCCCTCTCTGATGAAGGGTCTAGGCCCGAAACGTCAGCTTTTGTGCTCCTGAGATGCTGCTTGGCCTGCTGTGTTCATCCAGCCTCACATTTTATTATCTTGGAATCTCCAGCATCTGCAGTTCCCATTATCTCTGATCATTTTATTTTACTTTATTTTTGGTTATGGACAGAATTGGGAAAAGGACTTTCACAACAAAAGACTGAAGAAAGGAATTGCTGTACTTTTAAAACACAAGTCATTGAAACTCATCATGGGTCATGTGTAGACTTGTTCTGTTGAAACGGGGGCGGGGTGGGGGGGGGGACTGATTGCTCACATCTCCTGGGGCTAGCTCATCTGCAAAGTGAGACTCAGCTGGCACCAGGTAGCTGATTGGAATGTGGACACTAAAGGCCAGACTGAGAACAGCTAGCTGATTGTTCAGCTACCCAGGAGCCAATTTGTGGATGTGAACAATACTAGCAGAAGCTTTTGGACTGCCCCAAAAGTTGTTAGTACAGGATTTCCTGTGTGAGTCAGATAAAATTCAGCTAGCCCTATCTGAAGACTGTCAAATTAATTCAGAATTCTCCCAATAGCTGTCTTAGGTCGCAGCAATATATCCCTCTCCTTTTAAGAACCTTGCAATTGCAGCTGTGTAGTTTTCCAAGGAGTTTTCAACTCTCAAACTTTGACAAGAGGGGCTTTAGACAAAAAGGTAAAGGCTATCGCTCTTCACATAAGCTAGTGTAGCTTTGTCACACTCACAAATGAGTCAAAACTTTGCTCTGAAAGTAGTTCAGATTCAGTGACATCAGTAATGCAGTCTGTGTTCTTAATAATTTTCCTGTAGCAGCCTTAGCAGTGTGAAGTTTTGATTCCAAAACATCCAGGCTGTATCTCCAAGTACAATGATATTCTAAAGTAACATTTCAGTTAACACGTCTGCTTAACGATACCCAACTGAAAATTCTCTGGTTTTCAAGATTCAATTTTGCTTAGAAGTTGTGCGTCAGTCTCGACCGAGGATCTGTGCTTACTGTCATTGTGACACAAACATTACGTTAGAACATAGAACAATACAGTGCAGAACAGGCCCTCTGGCCCTCGATGCTGCACTGACCTGTGAACTAATCTAAGCCCCTCCCCCTACACTATCCCATCATCATTAATGGCCAAAAGAAAAAAGGCATATTACAAAGGGGATCATATCACTGAAGGACTGATGTAGAAAGGAGGGTTCCACTTCATAGGATGCTATGAGAGTACTGGGACAGGAAGATAAAGTAGCAGTGGGACAGACTGCCCAGATACCAAACTAGCAGAGAAAGGATAATTAGTGCTGCCATCAGGACTTCATAAATGAGTAAGACAGTAATTTACACACAGAATTGGATCAGAGAAAAAAAACTGGAAAAATTAACATCTAAAAAGTCACACTCATAAAATCATGGACAGAATGAAATATGGTTGTCTAAAAGAACAAACTCGCCAAAGGTAACACAAATGAGAGATGGTGGCACTATGGTGTGGTCACTGGAGTACTTCTATTGGACCAGCAATCCAGGCTAATGTTCTGGGAGAACAACTCACTCAGGAGATAGTAGGAGCTGCCGATGCAGGAGTCTGAGACAACAGGGTGTGGAGGTGGAGGAACACAGCAGGTCAGGCAGCATCAGAGGAGCAGGAAAGCTGATGTTTCGGGTGTGGACCCTTCTTCAGAAATGGGGAAGAGACGGGGGCTCTGAAATAAATGGTGCGGGGGGAGCACAGATAGCAGAGCGGATAAGTGGGAGAGAAGATGGACAAGTTAGGGAGGCGGGGACAAGGCTAGTATGTAGGAAGTAGTGGGGGTGGGGGTTGAGGTGGGAGGTGTGGATGGGTTGGAGAAAAGACAGACAGGGCAAGGAGGCAGGGACAAGAGGAGGTACTGATCTTGGAATGAGGTCAGGTGGAGAGATTTTGAAGCTTGTAAAGCCCACATTGAGACTATTGGGTCGTAGGGTTCCCAAGGCAGAATATGAGGTGCAGTTCCTCCAGTTTTCAGGTGGCATCATTGTGCACCGGAGAAGGCCTCAGGGTGGACATGTCGTCAAGGGAGTTGAAGTGGTCCACGACTGGGAGGTGCAGTCGTTAGTCGCAAACCAAACATAGGTGTTCCACAAAGAGGTCTCCGAGCCTCCGCTTGATCTCCGGAGCCTGCGCTCAAATCCCACTAAGGCAGTTGGTAAAATAACAAATGTTACTTATGTTTTGCCTTCAAATCCACAGCAAATCCTTTTAACTGCTTTCTGGACAATTAGAGCTAGGCAATAGATGCTGACCTAGCCAGCAATGCCTATATCCCATACATCCCAACAAATAAATAAAAGCACCAGGGATGAATGAATTGAAAGTAAGAAAATGCGTCACTAAATACAGAGATGATTTTCTTCTGAAGGGGTGAAACATTTCATACAAAGTCAAATAGGCATCAAGTTACATATGCAGGAGACAGCAAGTACCGCAGATGCTGGAAGTCAATCAATAAATGTGGAGCGGGAGAAGCTCAGCAGGTCAAACAGAATCAGAGGAGCAAGAAAGTCATCAGGACTGAAGAAGCCTGTTCTGACTTGAAACATTAACTTTCCTGCTGTGCACCTCCAGCTCCACATTTTATCAGCTCAGGTTACACCCAACCCATTTGTAGGAGCTTACTGAGTGAAAATTGGTTGCCCGAGTTCCTAAATGATGTAGTGACTACAGTTCAAAAGTACTTCATTGGTTATCAAGTGCCTTGGAGGATCCTATGGTTGTGAAGAGACCGACAAATATACATCTTTCTTTCATCATTAATTTTCAACACCGTTGCCCTCACCTGTCCAGTCTCCTGCATTTTCTTTTAAAGTGGACTACTAATCAGCATCAGGAGCACAGCAGCCCCTCAGGGAAAGCTGCTAGACACAGAGCAAGGGGTTGGGAATGTGATAAGTTCGTTTTAAAGGTTTTAGCGTTTAACTCTTCCAAGAGTCTACACTGAACTTTAAAACTCAATTGTGGTCAAATGCTAAATTTCTTCCAATCTACTCGAGAGTTAGCTTCAGTTAATTAACTAGATAGCTTGTTATTTTAACAGCAGTGCTATTTCATCCCTGTATCATTTCAATGCATAAATGCAGGTGATTGTTCCAAGTGCACACAGTCAGCAGCACAATGACAGTAGCTTGTCACTGAGTGTAGTTAGACCAGAAGGATAGCATAGGAACTTGGACAGGGAATTTAGTGCAGCAATGGAGGAAACAACTGGCAAATTAACTAGCCATAAAGAAGTAACAAGTGAGTAGCCAGTGAGAGTGGCAGAAGGTCAGAGACTTCAAAAAGTGCAAGTGGGAAGACCATGCTATTTAGTCTAGACTCTTGTTTGAAAGCCATCACATCACAGAACAGCAATGTTGTTGATGAGCATTTTGATTGGATGTTTTTAAGGAAACATAACTTATTAATGGTCACAAAGAGAGAAGGGTGAGAAAGTCATAATTGATTGATTTAGAGTATCTACTACAAAGGACTGCATGCAAAAAGCTAAATTAATTCACTACTTTTAAAAAGGTTACAGAAAAGAAGATGGAACAAGAAAGGAGCTAGTTGATGGGAAAGACTGAGTCACTTTCCTTGTCACTCTCCAGTTTATAGTAAATAGTTCAAAAGTAAAATAAAGGCATAGCAGACAGCTTGATCACACGAAGCCCCAATTCTGTGGCATGAGTCATCATGGATGTTTTATGTGACTTAGGCGAACAAGTACAGAAAGTGTCAACTAGCTTGAAAATCTTTGAGGTCCATGTTTCAGACTTAGTATGACAACTGGAGCCATTGTGGCACATCTGAAAGGCATATTCCAGGAGGTTCTCCTACTGCAGGTGAGGAGCACATAGACAGAATCTGGATTGCCAGAGATAGGAGCCTGGGTCTATCTGCCTCACTAACATATTTTTCATTTTGGATAGTTGTGAAGGACAATGACTACTTCGATGTGCCAAATTAGTGGCAGCACAAGTAGCTTTGAGATGCCTGTGGAAAAAGAAGACAGGTATTTACATGGACATAAACATGAATCAAGGATGGTATGTTGCCTCTACTCTGTCAGTGTCAAGGATGTCACAAATCTAATGCAAGACATGCTCTTGGGTGAAGGGGGAGCAGGGCAAGCAGTAATGGTAATGGAGAGCATGGGATAAATCAAGAAGTTAGAGATTCTCATAATAAGAGTAATGCAGTAATCACTGGTAACTTGGGAACAGGCTATTTTAGTTCTGGCATTACTTGCTCGCATTGTGGAATTAATAATCCTGCTATAAAAGGAATATTAGGGAACAGTGACCATAATACACCAATTTTAGATTAAGTTTGCAAGTTCCATGCAAAACTAGGTCTTAAATAAAAATAAAGGAAATTATGAGGTACAGGGTGGCTCTCTGGGTTAGGAAAACATAATTGAAAGACATTATAATAAGCAATTGTCAGTAATTAAAGAACTAAGTGATTTACAATAAATTGACTGAAGGCAATAAACACCTAACAGGTAGAGTGAGCAACCATAAGTAACAAAGAAAATTAAAGATTGTCTTAGATCAAATAGGAGACAGTTTATAAGTTGCCAAAACAAAGGTAGTAAGCTAAAGGACCAGAAACATTTTAGAATTCAATGTTCAAAGAAGAAACTGAAAAAAAGCATAATGTGAGTGTGACTAGCAAAACAACAAAAATATAGTCTAATTTGGGCAGCATGTTGGCTCAGTGATTGGCTCTGCTGCCTTACAGCACTGGGGACCTGAGTTCAATCCCATCATTGTGTGAACCTTGCACATTCTCCCCATATCTGTGTGGGTTTACTCTGGGTGCTCCGATTTTCTCCCACAGTTCAAAGATGTGTAGGTTAGGTGGATTGGCCATGCTAAACTGCTGTGTTCAGGGATGTGCATGATAGTTGGATTAGCCATGGGAAATGCAGGGTTACGGGAGTGGGGTGTGGGCGAGTCTATGTTGGATGCACTTTGGAGGGTTGGTGTGGACTTGATGGGCCAAATGGCCTGCTTTCACTCTGTAGGGAATCCATGAAAGGATTTGGAACATATTTAAAAACAGAAAGACAAATGCAGCCCCGTTACAAAGATGGGAGAACCTCTGGTTGATATGACAGAGAAGTAATTGCTTTTTGCATGTCTTCAGAGGAAGATACCATCACATCCCAAAAGTAATAGATTCAATAGACTATTGACAAATGAGGAAGTGAAAGAAATTAGCTTTAATAAAAAGAAAGTGGCTTTGAAGAAGTTAATAGCGTTGAAAACTATCAAACCTTCAGGACCTGATGATCTACATTCCAATGTTGACTTGAAAGATGCATTGGTAATCATCTTTCTAAACTCTCTAGGTTCCAGAATGATGCCTACAGACTGGAAGGTTGCCAAAATAAAAATGTTTTTAGAGTGGGGGAGACAAAGACAGATATTTACAACCAAATTCCACCTTTGCAGATAAAACAAAACTAAATGGGAATGTCAGTTATGAGACAGATGTCAAGGAGGCTTGGACAAGCTGAGCGTGTAGAACATTGTGGATGGAGGAGAGTGCAGCTCTTAAACAAGGTTATTCACATTAGGAGGAGGACCAGAGGAGCACAGTATTTCTTAAACAACAAGAGATTTGGAAGTGTTACTCTCTCAAAGCTAATGCTGGTGCAGCACTTATCTAGGAAAATAGCATGTTGGCCTTCATCGCAAGAGTATGAGCACGAAGTAAGGATGTCTTGCTTCAGTGATAATGGGAACTGCAGATGCTGGAGAATCCAAGATAATAAAGTGTGAAGCTGGATGAACACAGCAGACCAAGCAGCATCTCAGGAACACAAAAGCTGATGTTTCAGGCCAAGACCCTTCATCAGAGAGGGGAATGGGGTGAGGGTTCTGGAATAAATAGGGAGAGGGGGGGAGGCGGACCGAAGATGGAGAGAAAAGAAGATAGGTGGAGAGGAGAGGCCCCAAGATGACTTTCCATATTAAGCAGAGGTTCACCTGCACATCTGCCAATGTGGTATACTGTATCCATTGCACCCGGTGTAGCTTCCTCTACATTGGGGAAACCAAGCGGAGGCTTGGGGACCGCTTTGCAGAACACCTCCGCTCGGTTCGCAATAGACAACTGCACCTCCCAGTTGCGAACCATTTCCACTCCCGCTCCCATTCTTCAGATGACATGTCCATCATGGGCCTCCTGCAGTGCCACAATGATGCCACCCGAAGGTTGCAGGAACAGCAACTCATATTCCGCATGGGAACCCTGCAGCCCAATGGTATCAATGTGGACTTCACCAGCTTCAAAATCTCCCCTTCCCCCACCGCATCCCAAAGCTAGCCCAGTTCGACCCCTCCCCCCACTGCACTACACAACCAGCCCAGTTCGTCCCCTCCCCCCACTGCATCCCAAAACCAGCCCAGCCTTTCTTTGCCTCCCTAACCTGTTCTTCCTCCCACCCCAAGCCGCACCTCAATTTCCTACCTACTAACCTCATCCCACCTCCTTGACCTGTCCATCTTCCCAGGACTGACCTATCCCCTCCCTACCTCCCCACCTATACTTTCCTCTCCACCTATCTTCTTTTCTCTCCATCTTTGGTCTGCTTCCCCCTCTCTCCCTATTTATTCCAGTTCCCTCAACCCATCTCCCTCTCTGATGAAGGGTCTAGGCCCGAAACGTCAGCTTTTGTGCTCCTGAGATGCTGCTTGGCCTGCCGTGTTCATCCAGCTTCACACTTTATTACGTCTTGCTTCAATTGTATTGTGACACAGAGACCACATGTGACTAGTGTACAGAGTTTTGGTCATCTTACCTGAAAAAAGGCATACTTCACATACAGGGACAGCAGCAGAAGTTCACTAGACTAGTTCCTGAGGAGGCAGTATACTCATATGAAGAGATATTTAGCAAAAGTCTAGATCTGCAGACTTTAGAAGAAACAGAGATCTCACTTACAAAACATTCTTAAAATTTAGACAGGATAGATGTAGAAGGGCTGTTTGCCATGACATTGTTAGGAGTCTGGAAAAGGTGATTCAGAATAAGGGACAAGTCAATTAGGAACAAGCTGAAGAGTAATTTCTTCATCCATAGGATCGATGCTCTTTCAAATTCTCTACCCTAGTGGACTGTGGAAGTTATGTGATTAAATATGTTCAACACAAAAATGAATAGATTTCTAGATAATCATAATATCAATGGACTGCACAGGAATATAGTCTGAGGTAAATGTTAAGCTAATACCTACCCCACAAGGGCATTATAGTATAAGGCTGTGATTAAATTAGACTTGTATCTATGAACTTTTTGCAGGGTTACGGAGTTTTTAAGAATCCGTTTAATTGGTGTAGACACATATTCATTGCCCAACCCTAACTGTCTTCTCAAGTAGTTGCAACCCATTTTGGTGCAGGGCCACATACAATGCTGTTAGGGAAGGAATTCCAAGATTTTGACCCAGACACTGAAACAATGTTTATAATATTCTTCCCAAGTTACGATTGTGAGGTGCTTGAAGGGTAACTTTCAGGTGGAGATTTTTTTATGTATCTGATACACTTATCCTTTTAGATGTCAGTAGTTGTGGGTTTGTAAGGAGCTACCAAAGGAGCCTCGAATTTATGTACTGTATCCAGTAGATGGTGCATACTGCTGCTATTGAATATCAGTGAAATTAGTGGACATTTGCAAATGTGGTGTCAACAAAGCAGACCAGTGTGTCCTGGAGATTGTTAAACATCTAGAGTGCTGTTAAAGCTGCATTCATCCAGGCAACTAGGAAGTGAGCTAGGGGGTTACTTGCTGCAGTAATCCTAGATTCTGACCTGCTCTTTAGCCAGTGTATTCATATGGCTGGTTCCACAAGAACAAGTGGTCAAATTGAACTTAAACACTCAAGATGCAAGGTCTAAGTAATCAGTTTCCCACACCCTTGCAGAGTATTTGCAGCAGAGAAACATCTTTTGGCCCAACTAATACATGTCAGTGTTTATGCACCATACTAATATCCTCCCAAATTCCAGCTGTATAGAGATGGGGTGTATCAATCTATGTCTCACATGCGATCCTCCATTGAGCAGAAGGACTCAATTCACAATCTTTCCCATATAACATTCTATAATTGATTATTAGTCATAAAAGCATGGCCTAAAATATGCACCTAGCCTTTAGTCAACCCCCTTCCTCAGTGGAGATCCTAACTCACGAAATGAAGCATGCAAACACATGTTCACATCTCATGACTGAGGCACTGAAATATAAATTGTCACAGCCAAATTTTTAAAAATGGTTTTCTTGTCCCCATCATCTGCTGAATGATGCTTTAAACCCTATTAAGAATTCCAATTACTGAACTTTTTTTACACCATTTCCGAAGTATATCAGAAAGTATACCATCTGTACTTGCTGCTCACAAAACATTTCTCTAGTACTGTACCTGAATGAGATAATTATCTTAATCACATTTCAGTTCAAGTATACAGAATCTATTCCGCACACTTTTAAACAGCGTATGTATTTGGTCCACATTTAAACTCAAAAAATGAAGCAGCAATACTTGCAACTTTAATCTATTAATGCAGCCAAAACAAATCAAGTAAATCGAGTTAAAATGCAGCTGCAAAGCATTTATTGCAGTCTACAACTGAACAACATAATTGCATCAGTTCTTTTCATGTGAAAAATTTATAACGTTTCAACTTAAACAGAATCATTGACTTCAGATACTACAACACTTGTTAAAACTATGCTAGGCTATAAAATAAAGGAGGAAATAGTATACTTTGCGAACATTTTATTTGTACTAATTGCTTATAAGATAAAAGGCATACATTACTTGCTCCATTCAGAACTGGTGACATTTTGTCAAAAGTGTTCTACTCCAAACAGATTTCCACTGCTGTCACACACAGTCAATGCTATTCCCATCATCAATCAAACAGGGGCTAAAAACATGTCAGAATGCCTGACTCACAATGTGTCTCATGTCAACATCTTGCTACTTCAATAGCATGAATTTAAACAATTAGTTGGTCTTTGTTTGGATAGCATTTAATTGATTAATACAGATGAAATTTTTCACATCTACATGTAGTAACTATTTTCACATCTTTCCCCTTTGATCTTAAGTGAAGTGCTGTCACTCATAGCTCTCCTGAGCAATTCATCTTTCATTTCCAAAGGATTATATTGCAGATGCTATATATTGTCCATTGTTTAAATTTAAAAGGTCAGTTTTCCAAATCTACTTTGTTATTTTGTTCAGACAATATCAAACAAGGTCTCAAAAATCTGACAGGATCGAAGTAAAAACTGAGATGTGTCATGTGTCAAACTGGAAGTTTGTTTTTAAATCAGGTTTTCAAGTCGGATGCTTTTAACTTTTAAAGTAAAAACATATCCTTGAATTTAAATGTAGATTAAGACATTTATAACTCTCAAAACATCCACAATGCATAATACAATTTTTACAAATCAGTATGTTTTTTCCCCCCAATTCAAAGAATTAAACTATTTCTTAGTAGCACGAGATAGGCACTCAATTATTTTAACCTCAACATTATTATTTTATCCTAACCCCTGCAAAGTCAATGCATGATCTCTTGCACATTAGTTTTAATAAATAGCATATCGAATGCAACTCTACTGTAAGAAAAAGGGCTGTCTTTACTATTCCTAGATAGGCATTTCAGATTTTTATTATATACTTTTTGTTTTTAACTATCCTAATAATACTTCGTTCCTAGTAGTCTCTACAAATGGTGCCGAAGCATATAGTATAAAGATTTGCAAAATGTGCACACACATACATCAAAAGGGAGAGCTTAAAAAAAAGTTTATCAGCAATTTCCCTGCCTCTCCCAGCCACCTTAGCAAGCCACCTTAAAAGCTTTACAATAGCATGTCACTTGCAGCAATAGCTAGTAACCAGAAAGCAGAAGTTAATTCAGACTCAACTTAGATGAAGAGGAGCAAGCAAGAAAGAAAGAAAATCTGTACTGTTGTTATGATTCACTACATTCCTAGACTCCTAAAGTTCCAACACTACAGACCTTCCATCTGGCAGACAAGCATTTCAAAGGCATAGCAATTGGTTTTGTTATTCAGATTTTTAAAAAATCAGAACTGGTAGCTCCTGATCTGCATTTTTAACTCCTGTAAAAATTACGAATACATGTTTCATAAAAGTTGCAATTTGATTTACATTTGGTTTCAACAAGAATTGGGACATTAATACATTTCACAGAAACCAATCAGCAGATATGTTGAACAGCAGCAAATACAATAGTACTCCTAAATGAATACTCAGAAGTTGTCTCTAGGATTTCATTAATCTGAAATGTTCACAGGCACACAGTTTTGGTGCATCTTCCCTCTTGTCCAACTCTGATCTCAGCAAATAATGGTAAGCATATGAAACCATTGTAAAATGTCCACCTGTACTGTGAAAAGATTTAACAAGACAATCACAAATTTTTAACCATTCTAATTTAGGCTCCATGCGCTTAGATATTTGCATTCTGCAACACTGATGGTAATAATAGTGGAAGTAATTTCAGATAATGACACACTAGAAGCATTTTGGTACTCAATATGTTAAATAAACCAAGTAGTACAATGCAGATGGTCTTTTAAAAAACTCAATCTACCATTTCTACAATTTAAGAATGTGTTAAAAACACATAGGGTAAAGATAAAATTTGATCTAGCTACAAAACACTGATGTTGATCTTAATAAAATGCAGTCATCTAATGCCAAAAAAATGCATTCCTCACAGGAAATATCATGACAAAAAAAACCTTTTATTATCCCTAACACAGTATACACAAAATGTTTTCTGGGGGGGGGGGAAAGAGGGTGGAAGAAATGACACCAAGAGAAACGAACAGACGTTTCAGCATCAGATGCACCAGAATAGCATAAGAAAATGTTCCACGCTTTTAGTGTTATGAATAAGATCTGGAATTCTGTAAAAAAATATACGGCTTTTAAAATGTTTCTTCCAGATCAGAAACAAGCATTTTTTAAACCTCCCATCTCTGGTCATAAGCTGTGCGTAATTTGAAAACTTTGGCCAAAGCAGCCGATGTTAGTAAACAATGGCTAGACCCACATGCAAAAAAAGAAATTTGAAGAAAAATAAAGAAGCGAAGTACATTATTGAAGGTGACGAACAAACTGTACAATACAAACATCTCTCTGTAAAGGAGCTCTATCTTAAGGGTGCACTATAAAAAGAAAGTCTTTTTTTTGAATAAAGTGCAAATACAGGTGTTCTTTCAAATAAAGAAAGCCTGGATCTGTAAAGAGTGGCTAAAGAGAGGCCACATAGCTGTAATGCATGTACATTTTTCAAAATGAGGTTGCCACCCATCTATTTTACAACCTGTGTTTGACAGCTGGAAATTTCAAAAAAGTAAACCAGAAAAGTTTATTTTCTAAATCAAAACAAGTATGTTCCCCCACTTAGTTCTGTTTTTTTCTGGCATGGAGGTATTAGTTATTAAGGTCTTCAATGCATTACAAGTAACTTGATCAGAACGTAAAACAATGATACCCTCAAACTGCCCACATTTTAACCCAGCCCTTCAGTTCAGTTTTGGGCTAGGAGAAAGGTGGCTAAGCTAATCACCTAAATAGCTCTGCGCAGCACCAAATTAAGCAATTTCACAGCATTTGAATGCAGAATAACCATTATTGGTAACTACTACAGTCTGGATTATGTAATACAGGCTGTGAATCATACTGTGGAGTATCAAAGTGATAAACAAAGACACAAGCTTGAATACTGAGTTTTTTTTGTCAAGAGAAAATAAACAGTAGTTTTGCTGTTTGCTTTTTTTCCCTCCCATATCTACCAAAAAGTTTTTGTTCTCAAAGAATATGCTGAACAATGGTAAAATACATCAGTTTATTAACAAGGGTGAATTCTTGTCTTCTCCCAACCCCACCAAAATAAGACAATGGTCGTTGCAGAACAACTCAGTCCAGGGGCTGTGGTTCTGCAATTGGCATGGTGTGAAGTACTTCATCCAACAGCTGAAGGGCACGATGTAAGTGAATTTCAATCCAGCATGGGGTTTCTTTGATGCTCTGCCTTGGGTAGTCAGGTCCCCAGCCTTTAACAAAACTCATCCTGAGAATACAAAGCCGGCGCAGGTCATCAACTCCAATTCCTGCTGCAGCAGACAAACCTGAAGATGAAACAAAGATTAATGCAACTGCTTTAACTAAAGGCTTCACAAAATTTAATTCATTAGGATTAAGATTCTTGGAAATAAAAACACAGAACTTGAATGAAATCATGTTGGGCAACACATGAAAAGAAAACATGTTTTGTGTCCAAAATTAGAATGGTTACAGCAGTAAAGGAGGTCATTTAGCTAATCATGTTGCTGCCAGAAGAGTAACATTCCTACCTAGTCCTACCTCTTTCCTATAGTTCCCCTGCAAGACACACCCTACCCAAAACAAACAGTTTCTCCACTTTTGCTCCATCCAGAACCATAAAGTTTGAAAACCTCTATGAAATATCCTCTTAATTTTTCCTTCTGTTCTGAACCAAACTGATGATAATATGGCAAGTCAGATCCTAGGGTGATGCCTCTTCTCTACCAGTTTTCAGACACTGAAAATATTCATGACAGGTTGCCAATGTACAGTTGAGAAAAGAACAAAGTTTATTACATACAGAAAATATAATCCAAGAACTAGTTGGAAATCTTTACCGAAACTTAAACGTGAGTGAAGGTTCATCCATATCCACACAACAGCTTCCAGTTCAGCTGACATGGCTGTGATCAGTTTCTTTTTCAATAAGGTTTCAACATTCATGTCACGCAATTTTCTTTAGTTAATGTCTCGAACTAAGATCCTTAATTATGCTGCAAACCATAACGTGTAAGAGAAGTAGGCCATTCAGCTCACTTATTATTTAATACGCCTTCGTGGCTGATGCCTTCCCCTTTGACACAAAAGACTTTGGCTTCTGGCTTTTTCTTTTCAGCAATGCAGGACTTCAGGAGCTTTTGTGCTCCTGAGATGCTGCTTGGCCTGCTGTGTTCATCCAGCCTCACATTTTAATATCCAGGACTTCTCCCCTTCTGCTTTAACTGTTTTGGAGACCGCTAAACTAACAGTACCTTTATTTTTAAAGGCCTTCACTCTCTGGGTGAAAAAATCAATTAGACTGACTAAAAAGTGACGTAGAAATATAAAAACAGAGAACAGTAGTTTCTATAAGGATTTGAAAATAAAAGAGCTGAAGTGATGCCGATCCTATTGAAAGTGAGTCGAGAGAATTGATATGGAAAACAAGATGGCAGGAAATGAACTGAAGAGTTTTTTTTAAACCATTCTCCACCATTGAGGATAGAAGCAACACCCCAGAAACAGCTATAAATTGGGAAATGGAACGAAATGAGGAAACCAAAAACAAAGTCGATGGGAGAAGTAAACTTTGGAGCTGCAATTTAATAAGTACCTTGTCCCTGATGTCCTAGGGTCTTGAAAGAAGTGGCTAGTGAGATAGTTAATGCATTGGTTTTAATTTTCCAAAACACCCTTGGTTCAGGGACAGGCCTATGAGATTGGCTTTCAGTGAATATAACTTGAGAGTTACCTTAACATGCGTCGTAGAAAAAAATGTTACAAGGCTTTGTTAAAGAAATTATAGCCAGACACATGGATTAGTTCAAGGCAATCAGGCAGAATTAATTTGGATTTATGAACGGGAAATGTGTTTCACCAATCCATGGAGATCTTTGAGGTAACAAAGGGCATAGGTTTAAGGTGAGCTGGAAATGATTTGAGAGACACTTGAGGGCAACATGTTCACGCAGAGGGTGGTGCATCTATGGAATGAGCTGCCAGAGCTGGTGGTGAAAGTGGTTGCAAACACAACATTTAAAAGGTATCTGGAAGGGTGTGTGAATGGGAAAGATTGAGGGGGATATGGGCCAAATGCTGGCAAATGGGACTAGACTAGTTTAAATCTGCTGGCCTCAGATGAGTTAGACTGAAGGGTCTGTTTCCACGCTGTATAACTCTATAACATTTAATGTGGATAAAGGGAGTTCTACTGTACTTCGTTGATAAAGTGCTACATTAAAGGCCACTGCAGCAGATTAAAACTTATTGTTGCAGGAATCATGTTGGCATGGAAAACATATCAGCTGGTTAGTAGACATAAATGGCTCTTTTTCAGATTGCCAAGATGTAACAAGTGATGTCCTACAGGATTGGTGCTGGACCTTCAACTGTTTACAATTTATGAAAATGGCACAGATGAAAGTATAGTTGTCAAATTTGCTGATAACACAGATACACAAGTTGTGAAAAGAGCACAAGTATAAAGGGATATGGGTAAGTTGAGGAACAATAGAACAATTGGTTAGAAATATAGCTGTGGTTTAATATGAGACAAAGGGGTCATCTATTCATACAGCCAGAGGATACGGTTGAGGTCTTAAATGAATATTTCTCATTTGTAGTCAAAGGAGAAAGGTATTGTAGTTGCAGACTTCAGTTGGGATGGTGAGGTGTGACAGCATGTTAAGATTAATAAGGATAAGGTATTAGATGTTTTAGTAGGCATAAAGACGCAGAAATCCCTACAGCCTGATGAGGTGTATCCAGGTTGTGAGAGGCAATGGAGGAGATTGCTAGGACCCTGGTAGGGATATTTAAAACTTTGCTAGTCACAGGTGAAGTGTCAGGTGATACTTTGTTCAAAAGGGGAGAAAGGATAGGCCAAGTAATTACAGATCAGTTAGATCCGATATCAGTGTTGGGGGTTTTATTGGAAAGCGGTCTGATATATGCAACTGATCAACACAGGGGGTAATCAAAAATAGTCAGCGTGGATTTTTTGTTTTACAGGAAGATGCTGTTTGCCTAATTTACATGAGATTTTTGGAAAGGTGACTAAACATATTGATGAGGGTATGCAGTCAATGTGATTTACATGGACTTCAGCAAGGCCTTTGACAAGGTTCCACATGGAAGGCTAGTACAAAACATAACAGCCTATGGGATCCAAGACAAGTTGGCAAATTGGATCCAAAACTGGCTTGCCAATCGGAGGCAAAAGGTGAAAGGCTGCTTTTGTGGTTGGAACACTGTGACAGGTGGTGTACCACAGGGGTCAATGCCAGTACCCTTGCTGTTTGCTATGTATCTTAACAACTTGAACATAAATCTACATTGGCAGATGACATGAAAACAGATGGCGTTGTTGATAGTGACGAAGATAGTCTCAGGCTACAGACTGATACTGATCAGCTGGTAAATTGGGCAAAGCAATGGCAGATGGAATTTAATCCCAACGAATGTGAGATGGCGCACTTTGGAGCTCTAATAAGGGAAGGACATACACAATGAATGGTAGGTCCCTAGGGAGTTCTGAGGAACAAAGTGACCTTGGTGTACAAGTATATAGATCCCAGAGGGTGTCAGCATAGGCAGACAGGGTGGTGGTATGCTTGTCTTCATTAGCTACAGTGTAGAGTATGGGAGCAAGCAAGTCTTATTACAACTTCATAAAACAGTGACTAGATCACAGGTGGAATACAGTGTACAGTTCTGGTCACCACACTATCAGAAGGACATGATTGCATGGGAAACGGTGTACAGGAGATTCACCAGGATATTACATGGGATGAAAAGTGTCAGTTGAGGACAGACTGGATAGGCTGGGTTTGTCTTCTCCAGAGCAGGGGGCGCTGAGAGGGCAATCTACTGAGGTATAAAAAATTGAGGCGCAGAAACAGGTTAGATCATGAGAATCTTTCCCAATGGCAGATGCACCTAAGACTAGAGGGCAGATGTTTAAGGTGAGGAGCAAGTGGTTTAGAGGGAATAAGGAAAATTGTTTTCGCCTCAAGAGTGGTAGAAATGCTGCCTGAGAGGATGGTGGAGGCAACGTTTAAGCATCTGGATGAGCGCTTCAAATGCCAGCATTTCGTAGGCTACAGACCAAGTACAGGCAAATGGGGTTGGTGTAGTTTTGTGTTTGTTGTTTGGCATAGACGTTGAGAGCCAAAGGGTCTGTTTTTAGGCTGTATGACTCCAAAAGTACAACTAATTAGGTGGGATACACAAATAATAAAACTATTTAAAGACTTAAAATATACCACTGTAACTAAGTATAAAAGCCAGGAAGGCACACTTTGAAATTAGGATATACCTAGAAGGGGACATGGAGATGACACACAGACTACTAATCAACAGAGGAGTACTTAGCACAGAGAAAGAGGTATAAGCAATAATTTAATCCATGAAAGGAGATCTGGAAAGAAACATGGCAATATCACAGGAAGGCATTAAAATAAGACCATGATTCTGTAAGATTTAGAAGCAGAATTAAGTCATTCAGCCCACTGAGTCTGCTCTGCCACTCAATCATGGCTGATACATTTCTCAAACCCATTCTCCTGCCTTGTTCCTGTAACTCAATCCCCTCACTAATCAAGGAACCTTCTATATCTGTCTTAAATATACTCAGTGACTCAGCCTCCTCAACCTTCTGCAGCAATGAATTCCAAAGATTCACCACCCTCTGGCTGAAGAAATTCCTCATCTCAGTTCTAAAGGGTCACCTCTTTACTCTGAGGCTGTCCTACTTTTAGAAATATTTCCTGCGCTTCTATTCTATCTCGGCTTCTCAATATTCTGTAAATTTCAATGAGATTCCCCCCCTCACTCTTCTAAACTTCAAGTACAGACCCAGAGTCCTCAACCATTCCTTATATGTCAAGCCCTACATTGCCAGGGTCATGTTTGTAAACCTCCTCTCACCACCTCCAATACCAGCACATCTTTCCTCTTCAAAATTCCCACAATCTTCCAAATGTGGTCTGACCAGAGCCTTATACAGATTCAGCATCTCTGCTTTTGTACTCCAGCCCTCTTCAGAAGAATGGGAACATGGGAGGAAGAATATGGGAACCATCCAACTGACAAGAGATGACAAAGATCCTCATCATACGAATACCATTACAGTGACTGAGAACACTCAGAAATCAAATATGTTGACTGATAAACCTTTAATGAAGGATTAGTTTAAGACTGAACAAACAAGCAATGTAGGGGAAGTGGTCGCATAATGGTAATGTCGCTCGGCTGGCAATCCAGAACGCCAGGTTAACAATCTGGGGACGTGATTAAAATAACAGGGCCCAAGTTGATTGCTGACTGTTGTATAAAATCCCATCTGATTCTCAACTGCTGGTCAGAAATTTAAACTGACTCCAGGATACTACTCTGTAATGGGCCACAGTGCAAGGTTACAACCTGATGCTTTGTGAGCAAGTAAGTAAGGTATCACCTATTTAAAATTTATTCTGCCAGCAAGATCTCATTTGTATTTTAATATGGTTTGTAAATCAGCAAAGTCGTCAAATACAGCTGCCTCTATTTCAATTTAGTGTACATGTACATTAAAAAATTTGCCATAGAAAGAAATAACTGATGGTTAAATCAAGGGGATCATCACACCTCAATCGAAAGATTATTTTTAAAAAGTGTTTCATAACTAGTGCTGGAATTGAACTCACGCTGTCACTGTCACTCTGCATTGCCAACCCTCTACATGCATATGGAATTGTGATAATAACTACGCATACTAAATCTTTCATCAGACTGCTCCCTTCCCTCACTTGCCACTTCCCTTCTCTGCTGCCTCGCACTTTTGATTTCTCTCTCTGAACATACCCCTTGACTACTCCACTTCTTCCCGCCCACCTTCAACCACCCCTCCTGAACCCTTGCTGCTACCGCTCCCACCAACTTAGTCTGAGGCTCAGCATGTAAGAAAAAATACCTAACAAAGTTAAAGACTGTGTATTAGATCAAAGGAGAAGGCTTGTGAGGTTCCTATGAAAAAAGTAATAAGCCTGAGAATTGTTGTGCATTTTACAATTCAGTAAAAAGGGGCAAGAAAATGATAGACAGAAAATGATTGTAAACTAACACAAAACATAAAAATGAACTATAAATGCCTCTGCAGATGTGTAAAAAGTACATGATCAAAGACAAATATGGATCTATGACTGACCGAAACAGGAGATTTTATGATGGGAAATAGGGAAGTAGCAAGCAAGTTAAATAACTGCTTCATATTTAAAGGAGTTCTGCTATAACGTGATAGTTGTGATCCTGCACAACACTGCATTATAGAAAATTACATTAAGGAAATAACAGGGTCTATGAGAAAAGTGGGGTTAGAGCCAAACTGCTTCCACCAGTCCTTACTGAAATCACCCCAGGCCTCTACAATAATGTCAATTACACTCTTGATGTTGAAGCTCTTCCAAACTGAAGAACGCTTCTTATTCCCTCACTGGCTATAATCAGCCACCAGGGGAATAAGAAGAGAAGTTGTGTTTGGGGGGTGGAAATAGCACTTGATGTTTTCAGGAAGTTCACCAATGGAGGGAGGATGGCTTGGCACATTATCTAGGATAAGGAAAATCTTGAAATCCAAACTTTTTTTTCTTCCAGTACTTTCTAAAAACATCTTCCAGAACATTAATAATAAGGTCAGAAAAACTTTGAGCCGTCAGCCAACCTCTTTTGCTTGACTTAAAATGAACACCTAGAGTCAACCTAAGGTAACGTTGTAAGGCTCATGGTTTGGCAGAGTGCTTACACCACCACAGCCTTAAGCTTTAAGCCTCCACTGGCACTGACCCACCCAGCAGCACAGTCATACGATCATTGGCAACCTTAAAACCTGGAGCATGTGCTTCATTCGTAGAAATGTAGATCCTTGATAGCATTCACTTCCAGGATAAATCTGTCTCATCCAGACTGAAAATTTGATCTAAGTTGTAGCCTTCTCTGTCAACTGAATTTTTTTTTTTACAATGGGAGGAAATGCATTGCATGCTCATCTGCACTGGCAGCTTCGCCACATAACTTTAGCTAAGTTGTAAATGCCTCTATAGGTAGATAAAAAGAATATTACCAAAGACAAATGCAGGTCTATGACAAACAGAAACAGGAGATTTTATATTGGAAATAGGGACTTAGCAAAGAAGTTAAATAATTGCTTTGTATCTACTGTATCTCCGTGGAGGAAGATAAACAAAGTGGCTGTAGAGATAGTGGATACACTGGTGGTCATCTTCAGAATTCTCTAGATTTTGGAATGAATCACAGATTCACTTAAGTGTTACAGCACAGGAGGAGGTCATTCAGCCCATCATGCACACACCTGCTCATATGGGTGCCTACAAATTGCAAGGAGGCAATGTAACCCCACTACTTAGGGAGGTGGGGAGGGAGAATACAGAGATCATGAAGCCTATTATCCTGACATCAATTGTGGGAAAAACACTAGACTGACCTATGGTGTATACTATAAAAAAGTATAATGGAAACAAAAATTGATCTGATAGTAAATAATGATCTGTTTGCTGAAGTCAACACAGATATATGAAGGGGAAATCCTGTCTAGTAAACTTGTTCATTCCTTTTTCAGGTTACTAGCAGATACGGTAAAATGAACCAGCTATTTATAATCTTAGTTGGATAATTTGGATCCGGGAAGCAAATGCAATATTACAAAGTTTGAGATGGCACAAAACTAAATGCTGGGAAGTTGATGCAAAGAAGTTTCAAAAACCATTTTGGCATGCTGAGTGGGTAAGAATATGGCAGATGGAATATAACGTGAGCTTTTCCACCTCAGGAGGAGGAAAAGACGTGGTGCATTTCTTAAATGGTGAGCCATTAGGAAGTCCTGACGTATAAAAGCCCTGGGTGGCCTCATTCGTGAAGTCTTTGCATGTTAGAATGCAGGTGCAGCAGACAAGTAGAAAGGCAAATGGTATGTTGATTTTTATTACCAGAGGACTGCAGCACAGAAATAAATTTGGTTCTTCTTGGAACTCTGGTCATATTAGACATGAAATTTTAAATATTTCCCCAGACATGCTACGAAAGCTGAGTTTCTCTAGAATTTTGCTTTTGTTTCATATCTCCAACATCAACTACATAATGTTTTTAATATTTTCCTTTGGTTGTTCCCAACAAACAATGTACTAACCGTACTCAACCAAAGCTTACATGCAAAACTTGTTAGTGTCTAACATCAGATGTTTTTATGAAAATGTTTGATAACCCCAAGTGTGCCAGGAATTACACTGACAACTAATTCACGATTGTTAGTCAGGCAAACAGTGTATTACAATGGTATGTATTGGAAGTTACATACATTAATACACCAGAAGTATTTGCAGACGGGATTTTGGTGTCACCAGCTTGGCCAGCATTTATTGCTCAGAGAATAGTTAAGAATCAAATTGCTGAGGATCTGGAGTCACATCCAGGCCAAACCAGTCAAGGGTGACAGATTACCTTCTAAGGATACTACTGAAACTGATGTATTTTTCCTGACAATCAGTAATGGTTTCATAGTCATGATTAAACTCTTAATTCCAGATTCTGACTGTAGAATTTGAATTCAATCTGCTGTGGCAGAATTTGAATCCCAGTCCCCAGAACACTACCTAGGTCTCTAGATTAATAATCTAGCAAGAACATCGCTAGGCCACCACCTACTCAGTAAACATTCACTGGGCCCGTTTCAACTCAACAGAATGGGTTATGGCAATTCACTGGTTCACATCTCAGTGCAACACCTCGACCACTGTCAACCTGTCTGGTTTAATATTTAAATAAGGCCTGGTTTATGTCAAATGCTAAATCTGGCAGCTTGCCTAGAGATTGCAGAACGTGCACGGTAGAAAAAACCCAACAAGTGGGTGTCTGGAAAGATCACAAACACTCACAAGAGTCACAATGAAAATCAGTAAAAGGCTCAACAACCTTAGGCTTTGATCCCTTAAGAGTGAGATTTTCAGAAGCCAAGAACACAAAATTTCACGTGCAAACTAGAATCATCCGGCATGCAAAAGGTGGTACCAAGGAGATATAAACTCTTTCAGAATGATTGGTGATGGCAAGTCATCCATGCTAGAGTAACAAGGAACGGAAGAATGAAACTAAAACATAAAGCAACATCTAAGAACTTCATTAGGTGATAAAGAAAACACTCGACAGTTTAAACACTCAACTATACTCATCTCAAACATGCTTGGGAGCAAAGAATATTGTCCCAACCTGTAAACAAATAAACTCAGTTGCACGTCAATGTGTGCACAGACCAAATAGCAGTACTTCATGGGCTAAAACAACACACGTTAAATAATAACTGAACGAAAAAAATCCATATAGATCCTTCCCAAAACATTGATTAAAGTAGTTGAACTCGAGCAGTCATGCTGAGGATGTTGGTCCAGAATGATAAAGTTAGGGAATCAAAGGAATAGGGTTTGGTGGGTAAAATATGTCAACTTTATATCTCATGCAAAATAGTGAATGCGAATGGCATGGTAACTTACTAATAGCTGGAGCGATACCTCCAACTGAACCCGGTCCAGGGATATTTCCAGCAACAGCTGCTGCTTGAGCAGCAGCTGCAGCCTGAGCAGTTGCAGCTTGTTGTTGCATTTGACGGTGACACTGGCGCAAATCAAACACCTGAAATATAAACAAAAATAACAGATTCTAAACAGGTCAACATTTATTTAGAGAAAAAGCTCACAAATCCAAATTATCAGTACCTGCCATCAAACATCATCCAAGACCTCTATAAATGTGCTCATGAATCTAACAGCACAGTTGCAAATTAGAAAAATAAAGCAACACCACCACTCAATGCCCCTGAGCCGGTGGAAAAACTCGGTGTTCACCCAGAATATACGCACTGTCAACCAAGTGAGTAAACCATGTACCTCAGCTCAGTTCTATAACGTACATTTCTTTAGATTTTTTACTTAGGCAGTTCTGAGGCTTGGGACAAAGTGTCAGTGTGTTTTTTTTGTGAGAGGGAAGGCCGGGTGACTTGCAAATAAACCGACAATGTTATGTTTTGGTGCCAAATGTCTGGTAAGGTGACACCAGCTAAGTGGCAGAATGCCACATTTTTCAAATCAATAAAATTGAGAAATCCATTTACTACAGGATACAATATTAAAAGATAATTTTCAAAGAATCTTCCATTAGATTGCAATTTTGCATGATTGTTATGCCTTGCTAGGGTAGCATGCTGGAAATCGAGGCCCCACTAACCCCAGGATCATCACCGAAGTACACAAAATTCCTCGACTTGCCTGCCTTTTTAGACTGAGGTTGACAAAAAGCACAGGACAGATTTCTGTACTTGACAAAATTTATTACATATAAATAGATTCTAGTTACAGGAAAATAAGTATGAACTGTCAATGTAATAACTGGTTAAAACTCAAACCCCTTACGAACTCTGCAACAAACACATTACAGATAGACACAAAAACATTGTTATGGGTGAAAGGCAAACCCGAAAAGGCAGCTAAATGGCCCCTGTACACAAGGTTCACTAAGATGATCCTTTTGCTTGTCAGGACTTATGGTTCATCAACCTCTTGCTTCTTCAAGTGGTTTCACATTTTTGCAGGAGTCGTTAATTCACGAACTATGAAAGGTCTCTGGCTTACTGGTTAAAAACCCCAGCTTAAAGCAAGTGATGACAGAACAAACTGGTTTTTGTACAGCTTTGGTGTTTTTATAAAAGAGAAAGGAAACCATTCCACTTCTTGAGGTCTGAAAATTTCCAGGCAATACGGTTCCCGCTCATGAGCTGTCCAATTTTCTGGGAGCCAGTGTTTTTGGTAGGAAGAAAGCCTTGGTCATCGACAACTAGCCACCATTCCACAGATCAATGGATTACTTGCTGCCAGCCACTGTTCCCATACCCCCGATTAGAGTTTACTTGTAACCAATCTTACGCTGTGAGTTGAGCAAACAAGCATAAACAACACTTACAATACACAGTGGTAACTTGTTTTTAAAGTAATCCCCTATACAATCCTTGGTTTCTACATCGGTCCTTTCCCCATAAGATACAGCAGAAATTGGTCAGTAACTTATCAAGCCTGCTCTGCCACTCAATGAGACCACGGCTGATCGGAAAATCCTCAACTCACTTTCCTACCTTCTCCTCATAATCCCTGAATCTGTTGCTAATTAAAATTCTTTCAGCCTTGATTATTCTCAATGACCAAGACTCTACAACCTTCTGGGTTAAAAACTCCACAGAATCATTGCGCTGAGAATAGTAATTCCTTCACATCTGTTTTAAGGTGATGCTCTCATCCTAGATTCTTCCACAAGTGGAACCAACTTTTCCATATCTACCCTGTTAAGTCCCCTAAGAAGCTTGGATGTTTCAAAAAGGTCAACTCTCATTCTCCTAAACTCCAATGATTCTGTGCCCAACTGAAACAACCTCACCTCATAAGGCAGTCTTTTCATACCTGGGAAACTATCTACTGAACCTTCTCTGGAGTGCTGGCAATGGCAGTACACCTTTCCTTACTGAAGAGGCATAAAATTGTTCATAGTATTCCAGCTGTGATCGGACTAGTGTCATACATAGTTTTAGCGAAACCTCACTAGTTTTTACTCCATTCCCTTCAAAATAAAATCCAACATTACACTAACTGAAGCATTTTTTTGTGATTTATTTGTAAAAACTGTCTACTGCACTATAGGTTTCTACAGTCTTTCCTCATTTAAATAACAACAGGAAGAAGAGAAAAGATGATTAGGTACATAATCTCATTATATTCCATATGCCATGCTTTTGCCCATTCGCGTAGCCTGTCTATATCCCTCTGCAAACTCTGTCATCCTCAGCAATTGTCTAAATGCGTGTGTCAGCCTCAAAACTTGGCTACAGTGTATTCACTTTCTTCATCCACGTTCTTACCAATTCCAGTCTCCATTATCATAAATACAGAAAAGTAAAAAGATACCGTCTTTACACCCATCAACAGTCATACACTAGAAGTTCAGGCACTGGGTTCGGTGTAAAATTGACCACAGCTAGCAGTAGCAGTCTGTTAGGTGAATCAGTATCACCTCTTCTCTGCAAAGTTGTAGCTGTGTTCATCCACAACTCTATTCTGGTGCTAAACAAGCAGAGCATGCAGTAACAACTGGTTGGTCAGTTCTTTAGGCAAAGCACTGGCACTAACCACTGATACATAATGACTTTTTATAATCTATTATTGATTACCAATTGATACAGATTAACAGATATTGCACGTGAGGGTCAAACAGCGTTGTCCAAATTTTGGAAGAATACTAGGGCTGGTAGTAAACATTTAAAAGCCAATCTGCAAACTAACTACTGCACTAATGGAGTTGAAGGTTGGATGTGAGGGGTACAATATCTATTATTTAGCTCACATCTACAGTTAAGTTGCTGGTGCCAAGTTAACCTATTAAAACCTAGTCAAGCAGCTGTGCAAAGCTGTTGATGGAAAAGGATATTTTTCTTTCTTCAGCCGGATGAAAGCTGCCAGGCTGGTGGTTTTCCCCTTGATCATTCTGAGGTAATTTATTGCCATTTGTCATCCCTTTTCTTCAGACTATGCTTGTACAGCAATACTGAAGGTGGCCATTCAGTCCAATGGCCTCCATCAATTCCAAAGGTCTTATTACCCTGCTCCTTCCTTAAAGTGAGACTTTTTGTTCTTCAACAATGTAAACTGATTTCCTTAATTTCCTGTTTAATTCAAGAAAGTCCCCATTTAAATTGGCACCTATTAAAACACAAGTTCATTTGGGAGAAAGGTAAGGGATTCTTTTCAAATTAACCAATTGACAGAAGGTTGGTGAATAAAGAAGGGGAGCCAGTTGTCTCTGTCATTTTGAGGACACTGCTTGCTCAAGAAATACAATGTTGAAATGCTCTTTCAAAAGAACACATAGGTTTCACTCTGAATTCATGTACAGCTTGTTCTCAGCAGGCTTTTCTCTTTACATTTGTATAATGAGCCAGAAGCAGGAGTAGGTCATCAGACCCCAAGCTACTCTGTCATTCAATAAGATCATGCCAGCTGGTAGTCTTAAACCCACATTCCTGGCTACCCCAATGAAATTTCAACAGCATGCTCAACAAAAATCTATTTATTCCTGCCTTAAAAATTTTTCAAGCACACTACTTCTACCACCTTTGCAGGAGAATTTCAAAGACTCATAATCCTCAGAAATATTTCGCCCAATGTATTGCAAATAGGCAACCTTGAATTTTTAAACAATGAGCCTAGGTTTCGATTCTCCCCGAAGAGGAAGCATCCTCTCTATATCCCCTCTCTCAAAGTGCTTCAGGATCCAGCAAGTTTCAGGAAATATTTTTAAAGAAACCACTCCAGCTATGTATACAAAAGTCAGTCAGACAGCTTACAGGCCCTTGGGGTCATCAAGTCTGCACTAATCCCACTTTACAGCACTTGATCCGTGGCTTTGAATGCTATCAATTTTTAAGTGCTCACCCACATATTTTTTAAAGGCAGTGAAGATGCCCATTTCAACCACTCTCCCAAGCAGTACAATCCAGCTTTTCATCACCCTCTACATGAAAATGATTTTCCTCAAATTCCCTCAACCTCTTGCCTCTCATTACTGACAATTCAACTAAGAGTAACAGCTACCTTCTATCCACCTTATCCAGGGCCGTCATAATCCTATATCAGGTTGCCAATCAGCCTTCTCTGCTTTAGAGAAAACAACCCGAGCTTATTTCTTCATTGCTAAAATGCTCTGACCCAGACAACATCCTGGTGACTCCTCTTTGCATGGCCTCAAGTGCAATCATCTCCTTCCTAAAATATGATGACCAGAACTGCAGAGTATTCTAGCTGAAGTCTACTAAAGTTTTTTTACGCAACCCCAATATAACATCCCTGCTGTTATAAACTTAGCCACCACTGACAAAAGGAAGAGCTCCAAATGTATTCTTAACCACACCACGTCTTCAAGAATCTGTCTACAATCACCCCAAGGTCCCTCTGAACTTCTGTGTCCTGCCATTCATTCAGTCTTCCCTTGTCTTGTTATTTCTTCCAAAAGGCATTACGTCACACTTTTCAGGGTTAAATTCCATCTGCCCCTGATCTGCCTATCTGACTAATCCATCTATATTCTTCTGCAACCCAAGACATTGTTCAACACTGTCAACCACCTGGCCAATTTGTCTCATCTACAAACTTACTTATCACCACAGTCCCACATTCACATCTATAATGTTTATATATATCATGAACAATAAGAGACACAGCACTGCTCCCTGTGGAATGCCACTGGACTCTGGCCTCCAGTCACAAAAGCACACTCCAAACATGAAGCCAATTTTGACATGACTTTGTATTTCATGTGCCTTTACCTTCTTTATCAATCTCCCGTGTGGGAGGTCATTAAAAGCTTTGCTAAAATCCATATAAACTACATCAACAGCACTACCTTCACTGATACACCTAATCACCACTTCAATTAAAAAAAATCAAATTAATTTGTTAGGTATGACTTCCTTCTGAAAAAAACCATCCTGACTATATCCCTGATCAAACACTGCCACTTCGATTATACATTAATTCTCTACTTCAGAATTTTTAGTTTCCCTACCATCGACCTGAGACTCATTGATCCGGAATTCCCTAGTTTTCTCTACCACCTTTTTGAAAACTGGAACTACAATGGCTGTCTCCAGTTCGGAGCCAAACATTTAGGTTTGAACCTTATAATTATCTTCCTCAGCTCCCACGGCAGCTTGGATTGCAATTCATCCAGAGCTGTGGTTTGTACATTTTCAAGCCCACAAAAACTTCCAATACCTCCTCACTCCCATGTTAATCTGCTCAAGAACCTCATCACTCCCTTCCTGAATTCTGTACCTCCATCCTCCTTCCGAGTAAAGTCAGACGTGAAATACTTGCTTAATACTGTACCAATGTTCTCCAGTTCCACACAAAGACTGCCTCCCACCTAGATCCCTGAACAGCCCTGCTCTTTCCCCAGTTATCCATTTTCCCTTACACTTGTATAATACCTTGGGATTTTCTCTAATTTTACCTCAGTGTTTTCTCATGTCCCCTCTTTGCTCTTAATTGTTTTCTTAAGATGTGTCCTGCAAATTATATATTCCACCAGGGCGTCCATTGATTAGCTCCCTTTGTACTCTTCAGGAGAGATGTTAAGAAGCACTTTGGGCAAAGAGTGGTAAATGTTTGGAACTCTCTTCCACAAACCGCAGTGGGTGCAGGATCAGTTGTTAATTTTACTTCTGAGATAGATAAGGTTTTGTTAATCAAAAGAAATAAGGGACATCGGAAAACGGTAAGTACACCGAGTTAAGCCACAGATCAGACTCAGGCTCAAGGGCTGAATGGCCTTCTCCTGTTCCTATGTACCTGTTAAAAAATTATCTTCCTTCCTCAAACTTGAAGTTCTTTTTATCCATAATCGTTCAATCTTATATATAAATATAATGTGATTCAGTTAACAACAAAGCATAACAATTCAGTTTCACGTTATCCCTACTAAAACACTCATCTCTCATTTATATGCATGTTAAGTTGCGTCAGCCATATGTCTGCCCACTTCTCTAGCCTACATCCCCCTGAAGACTGTTACTGCCCTGTCACCAGTTCTGGTCAGCAAGAAATAAGGGAACTACAACCCTTCATGCTATATAGAAGAAAACTAAGCAGCTACTTCCCAGTGCCATTTATACGGAAGGATGGATGGGACATAACTTACCGACTTGGAAAGAGCCATCTAATCTCATACAAGTATGCAAAGTTAAGCTACAAAACTGACATAAAATATTGCAGGTGCTCAAAATGCAAAGTAAAATGAGAAAATGCTAGAGATATTCAGCAGGTTATACAGCAGTTGTGATGAGGCAAACAGAGGTAAACTTTCAGTTTGATTAATTTTCACTGGAACTAAGTATAACTAAAAATGTAATACATTTTAGTCAAATGAAAGGGAGGGAGGGAGGGGAAAAAGAACAAAAAAAATGTAACATGAGAGATAGGTTGAGACTGCGAACAGAAAGAGTGATGGTACAGTGCTAAGGCAACAAGAAACAAAATGTGTGCCCAGAAGAACTATGAACAAAAAAAATAGCCAACAGCTCCACCCAGAAGTGGACTAAATCAAAAAATTACAAAGAAAAAGAAACAAAAAGGGGTCATAGATAATGGTCTGAAATTGTTGAACCCAATGGCAGCACGGTGGTTAGCACTGCAGCCTCACAGCACCAGAGACCCGGGTTCAATTCCTGTCTTGGGCGACTGTCTGTGTGGAATTTGCACATTCTCCCCGTGTCTGCGTGGGTTTCCTCCGGGTGCTCCAGTTTCCTCCCACAGTCTAAAGATGTGCAGACTAGATAGATCGGCCATGCTAAATTGCCCGTAGTGTTCAGGGGTGTGTGTGTTATAGGGGGATGGGTCTGGGTGGGATGCTTCAAGGGGCGGTGTGGACTTGTTGGGCCGAAGGGCCTGTTTCCACACTGTAGGGAATCTAATCTAAAAAAAAGTTAAGTCTAGAAGGTTATGAAGTTCCTGACAGATCCTTGAGTTTATTTGCGTTCAGCTTGCGCTAATCTTCACTGCAGCAGGCAGAAAACAGAGATGATAATGTGATAGACATTGTTACTCTGTAAACAGGGAAGGCAAAGTTGAAGGCAGATATTACAACTACTTGGGAAAATGCACTGATTCCCCAGTCTACCAATCCCAGAGTCATCACAAAATTAAAGATTCAAAGTTCCATAATTTACCTGCCTGCTGGACTCAGGTCAACAGAAAATGCTGACCAGGTTTTTGCATTCAACTATTTATTACAAACAAGTAAATTCTAAGCACAGATACATAACTAGGGAGTACCAGCATATAACCTTACTAGTTAAAACTCTAATGCTATTTTAAACCCCTGCACACATATACAGGCAGGCAGGCACAGACAAACAGATAAAAATACTGGTATTACAGGTAAAGAAGAAAAATGGACGGCAAATACATTTCAATAGCACCAGTCCACTGGGTTCAATGAAATGTTCCTTTTGCTTCCCAAGACTGTTTTCTTCAAACACCTTTTTGCAGGAAGCATACGACAACTGGTACACTCAGTACAAAGTCTCTTAGTTGCTGCCTACAGCAACTGTTTTGTGTGTGTGTGCGTGTACGTGGGGACAGGGAGAGAGTAATTTTCTTCAAATTCTTTTACATAGAGACACAGAACCTGCTCTTCTAACAGTCCAAAGCCTTCTCCCAGTGTATCATTCACACATAGCTGTTCAGCTGCCCAAGGACAAAACAGAGAATTGTTCTCAGGCTGATGGTCTATAGCATTCACAACTGTTCATAATAGCAAAAGTTAACCAACTACCAGATGCTGGCCGGATCTCAATGTGTACACACCAAGGTGGCATCTTATCCCCTATTGCCTGGAAAGCAGCAATTTAAACACAATATTCAATGCGTTCCAGTAACTTATTTTCAGAAGTACAGCAGTTCCTGCACAGTCCTTGATTTCGAGTAGTCCTTTCCCCATTTCAGTCCACAATCCAAAATGCAGAACAATAAGAAGATGTGGTCTTTACACAGGCAAGAAAAACAGAAGGAAGAACAAAACTATGAATAATGTTTTAGGCAGAGTGTATCTGTATTAAGTACTTAAAAGCAGTTTTAAAATATATCCAAGCATACGAGAATGCAAAAGATGATTTAACAAACCTTAATGTATGCACTTGGATAAATCTTGTGAACTGCGTCGCCAGGAGCACGTCCAGCTTCTCGATCCAAATAGTAGCTCTGCACAAAGACGGCATGATCACTCAAACACCGTACCCAGACGTCACCTTCCCCTTTGCACTCTAGCTGCACACCTTTTCCAATATGCAACCTGACAGCAAAGGAAAAACAGCAATGAAAAGATTGAATTAAAATCTCACGTTGAAACATGATCAGTCTTAAAAGATTTCAGAATATCCGCAACCAACTTCCATACATTTCATGCACAACTACCTTTCTCAGACACTAAAATTAAACATTTGCACAAATTTTAAAAACAATAGAAATCCAGCACTGTTGATCAACCATTCTTTTCTACATTGCTGTGTAGCTTTAAACATCTTCCTATTTATTAAAAACATAATGCAGTCAAAAAAATGGAAACTTTACAACTGTGATATAGTTTGTTAAATGAGTTGAAAATGAACTGGTTTCCCATGACATTACAAAAGTACTGGCTGTGAACCAACCACAAATGGGAAACCTCAAGTTAAGAAAAATAGTCAAAACAATGCTGGTTGGAAGTGAAGAAACCAAGTGTACTGCCAACAGTCAGAGAACGCACATCCTACTTCCAGCAGGTTTATTTTGCACATCCCACTGGGACATGCAATCTGGCTAAATCACATTAGTTTCACTGCTTCAATCAGGCAACTGGTGTCAGCCTCATTAAATTCTAGGACACTTCGTTGTTTCAGGGCTCATAATCTGATTGAACACTAACCAGAAGTCTAATACATCCATTTACAATAAACAAAATCGCGCAACTTAAGTTTTGTGCCCAGAAAAATTATGTAATGCAAATGACTAAGTAGATGTTTCACATATCTGCTGTATTATCTGGTGTGAGCAAAATAGTCAAATACATGGATCCACATTTAGAGTATTGTGTACAGTTCTGGTCGCCACATTACCAAAAGGATGTGGACGCTTTGGAGAGGGTGCAGAGGAGGTTCACCAGGATGTTGCCTGGTATGGAGGGTGCTAACTATGAAGAGAGGTTGAGTAGATTAGGATTATTTTCATTAGAAAGACGGAGATTGAGGGGGGACTTGATTGAGGTCTACAACATCATGAGGGGTATAGACAGGGTGGATAGCAAAAAGTTTTTCTCCCCCCCCTCCCCACCAAGTGGGGGACTCAATTACTAGGGGTCATGAGCTCAAAGTGAGAGGAGGAAAGTTTAAGGGAGATATGCGTGGAAAGTTCTTTACACAGAGTAGTGGGTGTCTGGAACGCGTTGCCAGCAGAGGTGGTCGACGTAGACACGTTAGCGTCTTTTAAGATATATCTGGACAGGTACATGGACGGGCAGGGAGCAAATGGACACAGACCGTTAGAAAATAGATGACAGGTTAGACAGAGGATCTCGATCGGCGCAGGCTTGGAGGGTCGAAGGAACTTTCTTGTGCTGTAATTTTCTTTGTTCTAAGGACCATCTTGTTGAGAGTAAAGTGGAAGGGTTTAAGACAAGAAATTCAAGTGCTATAGGCATGTGAGGATGAGGCTATTATTAGTAGGTAATGGATGGGGAAATGTCCAAAAGAAATCTTAGTAAGAAGTGCATTGGAGGCAGATGACATTGTAGAACTAAAGGCAAAAGAAAATGGGAAGGCCAAGGTCATGAAGTTATTCAAACATGTTGCTGTTTAATAAAGAAACCTGTCAAAATTACATGCAGTTGATCAGTCCAGATTTGGAGGCCTCATTAACATAGATCAGTTGCACAGCTGGTGATTCAAATTTCTAGGAATTCCTCTCATAAGGCTACAAATCATGTGTGTTTAGAGACATTTCAATATTGTAGTTTCACTCTTCCTTCCCACTAAAAGTAGCAGGAACCAAGATACATAATGAACAAAATCAAAGTTGCTGGAAAAGCTCAGCAGGTCTGGCAGTATCAGCAGAAGAGAAAACAGAGTTAATGTTTCGGGTCTGGTAACCCTTCCTCACAGTAGTTCTGAGGAAGGGTCACCAGACCCGAAACATTAACTATTTTCTCCTCCACAGATGCTGCCAGACCTGCTGAGCTTCTCCAGCAACTTTGATTTTGTTCCTGATTTACAGCATCTGCAGTTCTTTTGGTTTTTATCTAAGATATATAATACTGGACAACAAGCAAAATGTCCTTTAGTGTTGCTGAAATTTTCCTAAATTAAAGGATATTAGAATATGGACCTAGAAGGCTGAGGGGGTGACGTTATCGAGGTTTATAAAATTATGAGGAGCATAGTTAAGATGAACAGTCAAGGTAGGGAATCAAAAACTAGAGGATATAGGTTTAAGGTGAGAAGGGAAGGACTTAAAGGGACCTGAGGGGGAACTTCTTAGCACAGAGCGTACAGTTTATAAAGAAGCTGTCCGATGAAGTGGTAGAGGGGAGTACAATTACAACATTTACAAGACATTTGGACAGGTACATGGTTAGGAAAGGTTTAGAGGGAAATGGGCCATTTACGAGCTACTGAGACTGTTTCATTTGGCATGGACAGGGTGGGTGGAGGGGCAGTGAAGGGTCTGTTTCTCTGCTCTATGATTCTATACTATGACACGAGGTTTCAACAGCATTACACCACAATATTTTATTGAAATATAATACTCAAGTCCAATAAATCGCATTCAAGACATTCTTCCATTGCTTCCCCAAACATTTCATTTTACCTGGCTCTTTCAATAGCTTCTGTTCTGTGAACATTGGAAAGTTGGCCAAGACAAAAGCGGTCACCCCCAGAAGGATCCACATATCCATCAACAGTAACCACAGGACAGCTAGATGGCACTTTGAATGTTTCTCCAACCTGGACATCCATCTCGAAGTAAGCAATTGAACACCAGTATTCAGGAACTAGAAATTGGATTATAGATTATACATCAAACCATAAAGTCTGTCTACAAATCAAGATACTTGTATTTAATACTATTGAAAACATGAATGTTTCAGCAAGAAAAAGTTGATTTATTTCATATCCCAACTGACAATTAGAAAACCTATGACTGAACACATTTGAAATGATAAGAAAAAAAAATCACAGGGCCAAGGACCTTATGATTGATTGATCGACAGCGCAATCACCTACTTGAAACACTGAACTTTGGTTGTGCAAAAATGTGGTTAAAAATCATTAAAAGGCAGAGCAGGTTCAAGGTTCTGAATGGTCAATACTTCTTCCTTGATCATGTGCAAAGAAACGATAGAAAAGGCACACTTAAGTAATGCAAAAGTTATTACTAATTCTCTATTCTTTCACCTGCTGGTGGAACTCAAACAACAAAAGGGGAGAATCCAGACAGCCTACAGCTTGCAGGGTGCTCATTTCATTTATAACCACTTTGTGTTTATGAAATTTGGGTTTATAACCCATGAATTTTAAGGGCAGATACGTACATGCACACTTTTTCCTGTAAAACCCATTGGAATCTCAAACATACGAAATAGGAGCATAAGTAGATTATTCAGCCCCCCCAAGACTGCTCCAGTGCTCAACACAGGGAGGAGATGGCAGATTGTTAATGTCACTGGACCAGTAATTCAGAACTCCAGGTTAATGTTCTGGGGACAAGGGTTCAAATTGCACCATGCTGACAGTTAAATTTGGATTCATTAAAATAAAATCTGAAATAAAAAGCTAGCCAAATGGCAACCTCATAACCACTGTCAATTGCCATGAAAAAAATCTCTGATTGTCTAATGTTCTTTAGGGAAGGAAATTTGCCTTTCTTACCTGCTGTAGCCTACACATGAATCCAGACCCATAGCATGTGGCGGTCTCACTGAGCCAGAGATCAGGCAATAAAAGCTTCTCTCAACAGTGACACCCACAACCAGTAAATGAATATTTAAACAAAAATAAAAAAAATGGCTCATCTCAAGAGACTGCAAGTCCTCAGTTAGGCACCTTATAAATTCTGTCAGCATTGGGTTTAATAATTTCAAATAGAACAACTATTTTGTTTTAAGATAGGCACTGATATTGGTTCTTCTACTGCCAGTTATAGTTCCTCTCGAGACTTTACTTGATCTACTGTGTTTTCCATCATCAGCCCATTGACATTTACTCACTTCTGCCCTACACCAAAACACAGACATTTTTCTTCTGATCATCTCTGACCAAAGACAATGACATTTCTATAGAACTCTAGCTCTAATGAAGGGTCATCAATCTGAAACATGAAGACACCTATTCTTCAAAGTGGCTCCACTCTTTCTTTTCATGACAGAATGCTCTACATTTCTAAAAGGAGATTCCAATCAGATTTCCTTGAGAACTGTGGACCCATATTTCTATTCAGGCAGTTGTCATATAGCATAGACCAAGTCTCTTCTTCACAGTAGTCAGCTGTTCTGAAATTTAAAGAATCACTTTGACAACTGCTGTCAAAAGATAAATATATAAAGTAACTGAGAAGTGAAAGTACTGGGAAGGTAGTGTGCCAAAGTGCAAGGTAATAAGTGGGTATTGTAATTGTAAATGCCTATTCAGGGTGGGTTGCAGAAATCAGATCAGTTGGGGTACAGGGTAGGATGGGTGTCAGGTCCGGTGAGGCAGTGAGTGTTGGGTGCCACCGGGGTGGGGGGACAGTGGAGACAGATCAGATACAGAGCAGGCGTCAGCTCCCATGGGTATGATGAGAAGGTTGGGATCCGGGGTGTGAAGGAAGGTAACAGTCTGGGAGGTTGTGGTCCATGGGAGATGTAGGTGCAGATCTGTGAACTAAATGGCAGTTTCAGTTGAAGAGCTGGGTTTGAGCAGGCATTTAATCGTATAACCTACCTTCGCCTAAACCTCACCTCAGTTCCTGCTGTGCCGGACGTCATCTCCCTTCCGCTACTCCAAACCCAAGCGTACTTGCCCCACCACAATTTCACCTACTCTGGCCCTGATGCACCTTCAACTGAGCAATTATTTACTTAATTTTATCTGCACCTTCAGGTTTAAATGGAGACTTTCAGAATGTTTCAGGAACAGGGGAATTACTAAGCAAACCTCCAATTTTCAGGACAATTCTTTTAGAGCTTGTGGCAGACAATAGGATTTTGCAGGGACCCCACACACAATTCTGAATTATACCTGAATAAAGGCAATCAAGCCACCAGAAAATCTGGGCTATTAACTGTTTGCTCTTGCCATAAATGCTGCCTGACCTGCTAATATAGCTAACTTTGTGCTTTTAATATTGTTGATTTTGGTTAGGCAAGGGTATTAAACGATATTGGACAACAGCACATGAATGGAGTAGAATTAAAATTCACCATGCCTAAATGAGTAGATCATGACCCAAAAGGTTTATTTCTGTTCTGAAGTGAAATGAAAGATTTTGTTTAGAGAAATTTTATGCCATCTTTTTGTTATGATTAAAATTAGCTTTGCTTAAAGAAAGAATCCAATCTGGGACAAAAGCATATCATTCATACCAGAGCCAGGATGTTTGATTGAGGAAAAACTGCATTTTAAATGGTAAATGTAAACAGAAAATGCCAGTAATATTCACTTATGAGGAAATGTTATAGACTTGAAATTATGGGCAGAATACAATACACACTCAACCATAATCGAACTCTGAAAGCAACTCCAAAGACAGTTGGGATGAAGCAGCGGGGTTTGAGAGATGGGGTGAATGGAGATCTCATTTCCCTCCCATCAATCAAGTCCAGAACTGCAGGGCTGCCCAAGAGATTTCCGCCTGGAAAGCAAATTGAGACCCTTCAGTAGCCACTTAAGGTCTTCATCCCGCCAACAGTATTTATCAATAGCGGACAGAGAACATGCCATACGGAGTGGCCACTCAGTGGTCCTTCCTGAAGCCTGCCTTTGGGGCAGGAAGAATCTTCGTTGGTTAAAGACACACTCTGCTCGTATGAGGGACCTGACATCAGAAGGGTAGTCCTCACAGGAAACTTAACAATTCCCATTCTTCTATTAATACCCTTCCTCTCTACTCCTGCCACTGACCCCCTTCGCTTGACCTACAGCTAATTTACACACGCCTCTATCTGAGAGTCCATAGGCATATCCTCAAAGCAGGTCCCAATAGAAGTGGCAGAGTCACTAACAGAGCTATGGTCTCTAATTGGTTGCTCAGAGCTTGATTGAAGGGCAGTCAATGCAAAGTGTCTGATTCTCTGGAAACTGCACAGGCCTCCGAAGGACAAGTGACACTGGATTCCTCTAATTACTGCAATTGATGGGTGAGATGCATGTCATCATATTAAATTTCAATCATCAACTCGTTCTCACACCACATGCTGCAGTTCCAGCATTTTTTGTTTTAGTTTCAGAACTTGGACATCCACCATACTTTGCTTTTGTAATTTATATTAAATACCTACTCACTGCAAAAGTCATTTGGGTTCGTATCATAATTGGTTTTTGCAATTTATATCTTGATTTTCTAAATGAGCCATTGCAACGCATATACTGGTTATCCAAATTAGTTGTCCAATACTTGATAGACAGACACAAACTACTCCAGGAAACAGTGCTTCCTCCTCAAACATTTATTATATACAACTTCAAAATGGTGAAGACAAGTCCACTCCCATGGCAGGAATCCAATTAAGGTAGTAAGGAAGTAATTAATAAATAAATAGATAGTTTCCCCATACTTTCTAATCTGTTCAGAGTTGACCAGCACTAGCAGTTCACAGGTGGGGAGGATAGTTGGAGGTCCTTGTCATGTGACATTTGCATTAATCTAACCTTAATTGTTGAAAATAAAGATAATTCTCAGGCTTGTGGCTGATAATGCAGTAGTCTGAAACAGGAATTTTCTCACAAATATAAATAATTTCTGAATACAGCATAAGTACATTACAAAACAGTTTAAGTCAAATATTTACAAGATAGTTCAAGTCAGAGATTATTGAAAATACAAACAAAAAATCACATTTCTCATTGAATTATTAGGTTCCTTTGTCAAATTGGAATAGTTTGCTAAATATGACCATAAACCATTTATATGTGAATAGAAGCCACAAGGTGTCTGAAAGTTAACAGACCCTGGAGATATCAGGGCATACGTGTCTTCTTCCACTGCACCTCAGCGGAATTTGTCCCATGCTACGGTGCATCCCTCAGCACAAAGTCCTGGATCTTGGAATGTGCGAATCAAGAAAATTCTTTGCACTGGAAGATCAATGTGCTTCGGGTTGACCAAACAGGATTGTTCATAAAGTCAATGCCCTCCAGGTATAGCTGATGATGTCTCAGCATGCATTCCTGGGAGCTGCCCGTACAGTGGAGAGGTCTGTCAGAGCTGCTTGATACAAATCACAACAAAACCCACTGCTTCTCTTCCTAGAACTTCTCTGCAAAGGCACATTCCAAATGGAAAAACACAATGCTCTCTTCATCACTGCAGTTACCCCAAGGGCTGTGTTAGGTGGTGCAGAGAATTCAGGCATGCATGAAAGCTTGGATGAGCAGTGCCCTTCTCACCACCCAATCACGCTATGCATTGGTGGTGTGTCAAGTGAAATGCTGTTACTGAGAGAGATCGGGTCAAATAAAAGCCTTCTGTAACAGTCAACATCATTTACCCTATGTCCTCATAACTAGAACTGCACTCACCCACTGCTGCCAGAAAGAAAGGTGCAAGCAGGCCTCATCTTAATTTTATTGGTTCTTCTGTCTCCTCAGCTCACCTAATTCGATGGCGATCACAGAGGTATCTTCTTAATTGGCCGTGTCCAGAAAATACATGCCCAGTGTCCAGCCATCAAGCCTGCACTGCCAAAAACTACTCTAGTATTTTCCAGCAGCCCATAACCTTGAATCTACCATACTTTAAGACCCTATTCGAGCATTTTTTAAAAAGTTGAGAGGTTTCCTCCACCTATGTCTACAAAAGTCTGTGATATTGAAGATGACCTTTGGGGAGTCCATGCTGGCAATCTACACTAATCATACTCTTCTGTACTTGGCCCATAGCCTTGAAAGTTATAACATTTCAAGTGCTAATTCACATACTTCTTAAAGGCTGTGAGGTTACCATCTCAACTAGCATTCCAAGCAGGGCATTCCAGACTCCCAGTACCCTCAGGGAGAAAAAAAATGTTATACTCAAATCTCCTCTAAACCTCTTCCTATCACCATAAAACTATGCCCACTTGCTACTGACCCATCAAAGGGAACAACCGCTTTCTACCCACACTGTCCATACTCCACACAATCTTGTACAGCTCAATTAGGTCCCACTTCTGCCTTCTCTGCTTTAAAGAAAGCACCAAGCATGCCCAGCCTCTCTTCAGCAAGAGGGGGCTAAGGGGGTCTTTTTCAGGTTGGCAATCAATATGTATTAACAAGCTGGAGGAAGGAAGTGAATGCACTGTTGCCAAATTTGCAAATGACACAAAAAAAAATTGGAAAGGCAGGTTGCAAGAAGGATACAAACAGTTTACAGATAATTATTAATAGGTTAAGTGTACAAGAAATAGGCAAATGGAGTATAATGTGGGAAAACACAAAGCTGTTCATTTCGTAAGGGAGAACAAACAAGATTATTATTTAAATGAAGAAAAACTGCAGAAAGCTGGGACCTGGGGATATCTGTGCGTGAAACACAAAGCTCGCACAAAGATGCAGCAGGTAATCAGGAAGGCTAATGGAATGCTGGCCCATATTTCAAAGGGGATGGAGTATGGGAGTGGAGCCATCTGACTGCAATTGCATAGTTGCTGGTCAGAGTGCTGACAGCAGCTTTGGTTCCCTTATTTAGGGAAAGAGATCATCTCATATGAGTCAATTCAGAAAACATTCACTACAGTGATCCTTGGTATAGGAGGGATCATCTTATGAAGATTAAACAGGTTGGAGCTCTACTCACTCGAGTTTAGAAGGAGGAGACTGGATCTCATTGAAACATTGAGGAATCTTAAGGGAGTTTGCTGAGAGGATATTTCCTCTCATGTGTGTGTCTAGGACCAGAGATCATCGCCTCAGAATAAAGGGGGTCAATTTAGGACTGAGATGAAGAGGAATTTCTTCTCAAAGGTTTGAGTGCCTTTGAAACTTGATGCCACAAAGTGCTGTAGGCGACAGAGATAGGTTCTTCATCAGTAGGGGAGTCAATGTTTTCTGGGCTAAGGAAGGAAATTGGGGGTGAGGAATGTCAGATCAGCCATGATCTTATTGAATCGTGAAGCAAGATTGAAGGCCCAAATGGCCTTTTCCTGTTTCTTTTATGGTCTTATGTTGTCATCTACAAACTGACTTGTCCAAACTCTCTACATTCTCATCTATATCATTAGTACGTATTATACCACTGAGCCAAGTTTTGATCAAACTCGCCAAGTTACCCTGGATCCCATGTGCTTTTACATCACCTGAAGACTCGTAAATATCTACATGCACACCAAGTCTCCCATACACATCACTGTTTCAACCTAGCACACTGCTTGTCTAACATTCCGATCAACAGAAAGTCTAACTAAATATTACAAAGAGCACAGCCATTTCCTTAGCCCAGTCACAACTTTAATCCTTAGCCAACTACTCCATCTCTTCTCTGGCAACGGTACAAAAGGTGAACTGGACTAATCGTAATCTTGACACTGTATTTGACTAGAAGTGGAGCCTCAGCCTAGATATGCATGTCAAACCAACTGTTTCAACCTCACACACTGACTGACTCCACCATATTTTAGCTTATACATGTTGCTGACACGGTAATCTATATCTTTGTTATCTCCAGATAAGACCATGTCAGTGCTACCTACAACAGTTTTATGATCACAGATTCTGAGAATACTGGACAACCCAGATCTTTATTTATGATCTGGCTTGATGAACCATAATCACTTGAAGAACATGATATGCAAAAGAACCAAGGGCAAGGAAGAAAGTGGCAGGATTCCAGTGGCAATTCAAGTGAATGAAGATAAACTGTTTATTACATAAAACTGAGCAGGACACACATAGCAATAATGGCTGTGGTCTGCTTGGCCATTGAATAACATGGCTGAACTGTGAGTGTTTCAACTTCCACATTCCAAACTATCCCAATCGTCTTTGATTCCCTCGCTTAACAAGATTCTGCCTCTCTCCACCTTAAAAATATTAAAAGGCACCACTTTTCACTGCTTTCTGAGGGAGTGTTCCAAATTAACAACCTTCAGAAAAAAATTTTCACCTCTGGTTTAAAATTAAGGATCCTTTTAGGACAATATCCCTCAGTTTTGGGCTCCCTCACAGGAGGGAATGTCTTTATGACATCCATCTTGTGAAAACTTTCAAGATTTTATACAGCTCAATCATACCACTACTGGCTCCACTGAATTCCAGACTGTTCAACTTTTTCTCATAAAATAACCAACTTCTTATAGGTATCGATAAAGTAAACACCCTCTGAACTGTCTCCAAAGCATTTACACACTTCCTCAGATGAGATCACCAGAACTGCCCATTATTCCTGCCAAAGTGCATGATATCTCATTTTCCCACATGTTCCATATCTTAAGTTTTTGTCTACTCAGTTAATTTCTCTCTGCAGGCTGACTGGATCATCCTCTCCACATCTCTAAGCACTTTGGATTTTTTTTTTAGCAAGGTGCACTGAGCACGAAGCCAACTGCAGCTGAGTGAAACAAAGGTCAAGTAAATGAATTGGAAATTTGGTTCCAGTGGGGATTTGATGCTAACGGTGACAAAGGTGCTTGAACGAAAAGGTTCACTCCAAAGACGAAACATCCCAGTACGACAGCTAAACAAGAGAGGATAAAAAAAGGTGTAGCTCATGAAATCTACCTGCAATGAGACCAGTCAAATGCAAACCTTAGTGTGATGCAAATGCAGGTAAAGCAGCTGATTGTGGAGTTATTTTAGTGAACATTTTTAATCTTTAAAGTGAATGTCTTTAACCTCCAGTGCTTTTTTGCTCTCTTAAAAATGGCTGGTCAAATACAAGATTAACACTGGTGAGTTTCTTTTATACTAACTATTATTACAATAAAGTGTAAAGACCAAGCAATTTAGAGTATTTAACTTATAAATTGCTCAACACAGTAGTGATGATAGGATTGGTTGCATGTTGTTGCTGCAGCACGTGGTCCATTTGTAGCAAGTACTGCAGCCTGAGGGACTTTGGATCAGCGTTGAAGAGCTGGAGTCAGAGTTGCAGACATTGAGCCACTTCAGGGAAGGGGAGAGTGAGCTGCAAACTAGCATTGGGTAAATAAATTCAAGAAGTTAAATGTATGTCTCAAAAGTTTGAGAGTGTAATGGGTATCAGTTGATGGAATTCTGGCACTATTATTGGGGTAGAAAGGAGCTGCTCTGGTTGCACATAGTTCAGCTGAACCATGCTGGGGCCAGTCTTTTGGTGAAATCATATAAACGAGGGCTTCAAACTATTGGGTGGGGGTGGGCATTAACAGGGTGGGGATATACAAAACAAAAGGATATGGCACCATTTCAGGACAGCTATGGCATACTTTGTTTTAACTGGCACCTTTTCAACCAGGAGATAAACCAACAAAAATTATACACATCAAATGACAGGAAAATTGGCAGAGTTGCAGACAGTGAGGAGGATTGTCCAAGGGTACAGTGGGATCGAAACAAACTGCAGATTTGGACAGAGAAATGGCAGATGGAGTTTAAACAGGACAAAGCAAGGTGATGCATTTCGGAAGTTCAAATTCAGGTGCAAGTTATACAATAAACCACAGAATCTTTATGAACACTGACATCAAGGGATCTGGGCATACAGGTCCACAGGCCCCTGAAAGTGGCAACACAGGTGGATAAAGCAGTCAAGATGGCATATAAGCATGATTGCTTTCATTGGCTGGGGCATCAAATATAAAAGTTGGCAAGTTATGTTACAGCCGTATGAAACTTTAGATGGCCAAATTCGGAATAGTGCATGCAGTTCTGGTCGCCACTCTATTCGAAGAATGTGGATGCTTTGGAGAAGGTGCAGAGAAGGTTTACCAGGAGGTTACCTGATCTAGAGGATTTTGGGTATGAGGACACGTTGGTTAAACTCCGATCGTTTTCACTGAAAAACAGCAGCTGAGGGGAGACCTGATAGAGGTGTAGAAAACTATGACAGTATGTGCAGGTTAGGACTGGACATAATAAATTGGCCATAGTGTCTAAGGATGTGTAGGTTAGGTGCACAGGAAATGCAGTGTTACAGGGATGGGTGTTTGTGGTGGTGGTCTGGGTGGGATGCTCCCCGGAGGGTTTGTGTAGATTCGATGAGCCAAATGGCCTATTTCCACACTGTAGGGATTCTATGATTCAATGTCAGATAGAGTCAAGAGGCTTTTACCCAGGGTGTAAAAAGTCATTTACAAGAAAGCACAGGTTCAAGGTGAGGGGAGGAGAATTTAGGGGAAACGTTTTCTCACAGAGGATGTTGGGTGCCTGGGAAGTACTACCAAAGGAAATGGTGGATGCAGGCACATCGGCAAATCAGGTTGGCGAATCTTGATAGACATATAAACAGGAGATGAACAGAGGAATAGAAACTGCAAGTGGGCAATAAGTAGCAGATCTAAATAAGGGCTGGGGATCGGCACAGGCTTGGTGGGTCGAAGGTCCTGTTCCTGTGCTGTATTATTCTTTGTTCTAAATAGGGTCAAAAGGGGGAGTATTATTTCTTAGAAAGGTGAAATTAGTAACTTTTTACTTGAATGCATGTGGTATTTGGATCAAAACAACTGAACTTACATCAAAGAGAGGTTAATGTGTATGGTCATGAGAACAAAGCAAGAAACTAAGTAAACAAGAATACCTGCTTTTACTTCTTGCCTGTTCTTTAGAAAAGGCTGGTGGAATAGCTTTATTAATACAGGATGTGATAAATATGATAGCAAGAAAAAATCTTACACCTTCATCAGAAGATGTAGAATCCATAGGGGTGGAGGTCGGAAATTATACAGGGATGGCAACACTTGAAGGACTAATCTGTACACCCTCAACAGCAGCTATATTACTGGACAGAGACTAAATCAGGAGATCATGAGGGCATGTAAAAACAGGCAGGTCATTAATCACGGTGACTTTAATCTTCATTTGGATTGGCAGTAGCCACATGGAAGAATTAATAAGTGTAAATTTGCAGTAGTTCCCGAAAATAATTTATTGTGGGTCAAACCAGGGCTCAAGCTATTATGGATTGGTCATGTGTAAAAGGAAAATTTAATAAATAAACACAGAGTGAAAGGTCTATGAAAAAACAGTGATAAAATCAGTGGAAAATTAAAGATTGCATCAATTTCTTATGGTTTTTCCAATTCTTTGTCCCTTCCTGCCATTCTCTGACCAGCATTTTTCATTTAACAACTTTCTGTTCTTGCTTCTGCACCTTGATTTGTTACATTAAGCAAAGCTTAATCCCTAACATCAGTCTCAAGTTTAAAGCCCTCTCTACTTCCTGAAATATGCTACTTTTCAAAAATAGTTGCCCCACATGGCTCCAATGCAGACCATTCCAACAGTACAGATCACAATTTACGAAGAGCTGGTGCTAGTACCCCACAAATCACTCTCTCAGTCATACATTTTTTTTCAAAACTCTCATTGTTTTATGTTGATTTTCTAACTGGTAGTAATCTGGCAATAGCAAATTTGAGTAAAAATTTGTGGGTGCTGGACACCTGAAGAGGGGTTATGGAAACCATGAAAACTTATGCCATAGAATGAAATTATGCCCATGACAACAAAGCGCCATGCAGTTTACTTTTCAGCTCCCAGTTTGTATCCCAGAGGATTATGGCACTTTTAATTGCATATGAATATATTTTTTAAATTTGTGAAGGGTTTTTACCTTTACCAATCTTTCAGAGTGTCCTTAGCCCAGACGGCCCTTCTCCTTAACTCATCTTTGATCCTTTAACATCCATAAATCTTTATTTTAAATCAGTGCCTCTGGTTACTCACCTCTCTGCTAAAAGAAATTGATACTTCATACCTATGCTAACCAGTCTTTTATAATTTTATGGACTCAAACTACACCTTCCCTCAGCCATAAAATAAACAAACCAGCTGATACAATCATTCCTCCAAGTTAAAATTCTTCATTGCTGGCAACATGTTTGCAAATTTACTCTGTTCCTTTTCTAGTGAGATCACATCTTATCTGTAATGTGATGACCACAACCTTGTGTGGAATTCTGGCTGGGACCCAAAAAGCATTTAAACTGTTCTTGCATAAATTTTTAAAAAATGTTTTGGCTAATATAGACAGATATTAAAACTAATTTTTCCTGTTGGCCACCTTATCCACTTTTCCTACTAACTTGAATGATCTGTGAATATGCAGTTCAAGATCCCTCCACACTACCTGGCAAACTCACATTTATTGTGCCTTCCATGGCCTTGGCTGCCATCCCCAAATGCATCATCTAATAACAAACAAACGTAAAATTAAGAGATGTATTGCTGATCCAATATTAATGCGTTTGGGTCTGCTATATATTATGTCAACAGCAAAGCAGTTTTGACTGCAAATATTTGAAATTTGGAAGAGAAACAGAAAGTGCCAGAAAATAATCAGGTTAGGCAGCATCTGTGCAGAGAAAAACTGATTCAAGTTAGCTATCTTAGTTTAGGATTAGGGCCCATAAATTTGGGCCAGAATATATATTTGCTGTGAGCTACAATAAATGGCTATACTATTTCTTTGTGATTTTTAGCAGATCTGTTCCATAACCCAGCTAGTGTTTAATCTATATCTTTCTATTTTGGTGGAGGAAAACAGGGATTTCCTCTCTCAAATGGAGGAGCAGTGGGTGGGATAGTAGTAACATCAATGGACCTGTAATCCAAAACTCTAGGCTAATGTTCCAGGGACATAGGTTCAAATTCCACCCTAGCAAATTATAAAATCTGAATTGCATTAAAGCCTGGAACAAAAAGTGAGCCTAACAACCATTATAAGATTCCATCTGGCTTACCAAAGTCCTTTTGGGAAGGAAATCTTCCATCCTTACATGGTCTGGTCTACTTGTGACTCCTTACCCAAAACAATAGGGTTGTCTCTTAACTCTTTTGGGCAATTATGGATGGGCGATAAATGACGACCTAGTCAGTAACACCCACATCCCAAAAAATTAAAAAGGGTTGTGAAGCTTAGAATATCAATAGCTCTTTGGGGCAGACAGTTTCAATCAATGAATATATTAAACTCAGATCAAACAATATTTTGGATACTAAGATATGTAGGAATTGTACCAGAATTATAGAGGAGGACGGTGATCGACCACAATCTTACTGTAGAATCGGATGGGCTAGAAGGTCACAAAAACAAAGTTGCTGGAAAAGCTTAGCAGGCCTGGCAACATCTACGAAGGGAAAAAACAGAATTAACGTTCCGGTCCGGTGACCCTTCCTCAGAACTCCGAGGTTGAGGTAGGGTCACCGGACCCGAAACGTTAACTCTGTTTTGTCCTTCACAGGCCTGCCAGGTTTTTCCAGCAAATTTGTTTTTGTTCCTGATTCAAAGCATCTGCCGTTGTTTGGGTTTTTATTAAGCTAGAAGGTCAAACAGCTTACTTTTGCTTCCATTTGACTTGTTTTTGTCTTATATCCAAGTAAATTGAATACAAGTTCAAAGGTTTCTGCACTAAAAGTAAGTCTCCTGTAGCAAATATGATTCTGAGAAAGAGGAACATAGGAAGTCAGAGTGTGAATAGGCCATTTGTTGTCCTAAACCTGCTCCACTATTCAGCTAGATCATAGCTGATCTGATCTTTTGTCGCACTATCTGCATATCTCTTGTTAAACTTTAATATCTAAGTGCATCTGGTAATGCATATGATGGAACTATGGAAAAGCAATTGAAAAGACAAGTTTTCCCTCTGTTACATTTTAAGATTATACATGCAATCATTTGTGCAATCATCCAGATTCTCAGAAGTACTCATTTATAGCAAACCAAGTCAAAGAGTCTGAGATAAAACTGTTATTAATATTGATATTGATAAGTAAATGTAACTAAACAGAGAAGAACAGTCAACACACATTTAAAAATATTAACAACTGCAATCACTCTGTCTCCAAAAAGAACAGCGATTATGTGATCCATCATGGAGGGAAAAGAAATAGAAAGCTGATTTAGGGAGGAATTCTGCCATCCAATCAAATCTGGTATACATGCTATTCTTGACACATTGTAAGGTGCCTATTTCTGAAATATCCTCTGGTATGGCCTAAGCAATGCAGTCAGTTGTAGCACCAGTGATGTCTACATTCCATGACAATAGAAAAAATCCTTAACTTAAAGCAAAATTAAAAACCTAAAACTTCTTATTAAGCAGTGGTTTGTTTTTCCAGCGCAAGGGAACTGTTCATCATTAAAAGGAGCCCATTACATTAATTTGTATCAAAGTTGTGTTTAGTTTTAACCTGGTAATGCAACTTCCTCACACTATTTATTCACAATAAATCTCAAGACAGCTTTCTGGTAATAGCTTATTTTTATTAGGGCCACTGATGGCGTCACAAATTTAGTCAGCAACCTAATACATTATCTGAAAAAAATCTAAATTTCTCTGAATTGTAGTTTTTAAGATTAATATTGAGTAAATTCAGAATTTGTACAACCGAGTTCAGAGTGGATAAACTGACATAACTTAAGTGTTTCAATCTGATACATGTGTAATTATCAAGCTCAAATTGCTATTGTCCCTATCAAGTAAAAGCAAAGTTTTCTTGCTCATCTCTGCATAGATCCCCAGATGGAAAACTACTGCTAAATACATAACTTAAACACTGCCTTAATGCAAGGTGTTATAAATTTAGGATTATTTCTGACTCCTTCTTGGGAATCATATAGTAAAGTCCCCAAAATTAACAAGTGCGTTTATGCAATTGATACATTTCATTTTTTTACTGACCTGGATGATTGGATATAGGAGGCTGGTAGGCAAGTTCATTATGCACTGTCCCTAGGGAAAAAAGTTTATACATAATTTTATACCTCAGAAATATACAACTTACTTAGTGAGCAGAAGTCATTTCTAGTTAAAGTCTGTTAAATAAGTTGTCTTCTTCATTTGGCATTACTTGTAGATGTTCCCATAATTTCTACAGATGAAAATAATTCCAACCAATAAATTAAACATTTTAAAAGCAACCCTGACTGGGTGCGATACAATTCACATGATAATGACTAGAAGCAGCAAGCTGGAATGGTCAGACAGATAAGGAAAATAATTCAAGCCCTTCAGCACTCAGCTGATGCTGAAATATTCTTCTTTCCAGTTTCCTCTTAAAGCACAGTGCTGCAATATCTCTCATGCTTTGTTTCTTCCAACATTTGAAGATGTTTTTTCCCCCAAATTCAATATCACAATTTCTTTAAATTTTGTCTTAAAAGTGAACTTTCAAGTTTTGCCACAGAATGGGAAATGCAATCATTTTCTATTTAGTTATTGCACGCTAGCTGTACAAGATATAAACCATAAGACATAGGATCAGAAATAGACCATTCAGCCCATCAGGTCTGCTCCAACATTGAACAAAACCATGCTATTCTGTTAACCTTCATCTCCACTTTCCTGCCTTTTCCCTATAATCCTTGCTTCCCTTACTGATTAAAAATGTTTACCTTATCTTTGAATATACTTAGCGACACAGCCTCAATAGCTCTCAACAGTAAAGAATACCATAGACTCACAACTTTAAGAAGAAATTTCTCCTAATCTCTGTTTTAGGTGAGCAATCTCTTAATTCTGAGATATGCACTCTGGTCCAGACTAACCCACAAGGTGAAACAATCCTTCCACATCAATCCTGTCAAGTTTTCTAAGCATCTTGTGTGTTTCAATATGATCATTTCTCACTCTTCTGAATGACAGTGGCTACAGGCCTAACCTACGCACTCAATCTCTCTTCACAAACAGTCCCGCCACACCTGGTCTTAGCCAATGCCTGTATATCGTTCCTCGTATAAGGGGCCTGAAAGTGGTTACAATATTCCAGCTGTGGCCTCACTAGCGCCTTGTAAAGTTTAAACAAAACCTCACTATATTTATACTCCATTCCCTTTGAAATAAACACGTTTTGCCATTCCAGAAAGTAGAGTAGTAGGCAAGTGAAACATACTATCATGCCATCACATTTAAATTCTTATATGCTGTAATTGATTGATCTTTTACTCAACTTTTCAGCATATACCATGAACATATGACATGCATGAAATTTAACAAAGGACGATAAGCAAATGCAGGAATAGAGCATGCTATGCAAGTGTCATAATCTTTCGTGCAATTTTTTCCCCCGCTGAGCATTCTCAAATATTTGACAAACATTATTGCCTCTGCCTCTCCCATTTCTTACACCATTATGGATGATCATTCCTAACAAAATAAGTAAATTGCAAGGGACAGTACTGACACTCAAATATACACCTCCAAATCCCAATTAGGGGTTACCATCAACTGATCATTCAACAACGGAGAAAGTCAGAAGCAATCACAATCGACACTTGAAACTGGCCTAGTGCTAATTACCAGCTGGAATCAGTGGGATATTCCCTGGTCCGCCTCGACAAAATCAATTGTTATCCCTCTTCCTACTGCCATATTTTGAAAACATTTGAGCTAGCAGTGAAGAGAGTGGACCTGAAGTAGTCCTAGTCTACATTCTTATACAATATTTTGTGGTGAATCTAATCTGAACTACTACTTTTCAGTAACTGAAATTGCAGCGCTTACAAAAGAAGAATGCACAGCCATTTATCCTGCCACATAACTTTAAACCATGTGCAAAAGGAACTGTTAACTGTTCTCCCGATTTGCTTTTGTCTATACTTGAGTGATTATGGGTGTGTAACTCCACCTATCAGTTAAACAAAATAAATCGTCCTAGGAGATTGGGTGGCACACTATACTTCTCACATTTGGGTAAAAAACAAACACAGAAGATAGAAGCTATTGAAAACAGAAGGCTGCAGAGCCTGCTGCACCACTGAAGATGGTTATCACCAAATCTCCACCCAAACACCATATTGTTTGCTCTCTCAATATCCCATGACAGCTTCAGCCTCTAGAAATCTATTTCTTTTTAAAATAAATTCAGGAATTTGGTATGTGGTGGACTTCTCGTCTCAGCCTGTCTGTCTGGTCAAGTCTACCTTGTATCATGCATCTGTAAGCCTTTGTTCTCAAAGCCCCACCTTCCAAGCCAGAAGGGATGTCATTCTTACATCAAATCGGTCTAGACCTGTCATAATCATACAGGTTTCAATATGTTCTCTCCTAATCTTCTGAAGGTCGGTGAATATGGGTAGTGTCAACACTCCACGCGACAAACCTACCATCCCAGACATCAATTCGGTGAACCAAAGCTGGACATCTTCTATGGGAAGTGCATCTTTTCTTCGATTGAATACTACACACTCCTTCAGGTGTGGTTATACCTAGGCTCTGTATATCTGCAACAAGTCATCCTCGCTCCAGTATTCTCATGCCTTTGCAATGAGGGTCAGCATATCATTTGCTTTCCTCAAATGTTTGTTGAACCTTTCCTTGCTTGCTTTCAATGATCATTGTACAAAGACACTCTGATCGCTTTGTGCATCAACATTTTCTAGCTAACAAAATTTAAGTAACACTCTGCCAAGCTATTTCACCTGCTCAAGTGGACAGCTTCATTTTTTATCTACACGCTGCGGCACCTGCCATGAATTTAATCACTAATTCAACCCGATTAAATCACCTTGAAGCCTCTTCCTCCTCACCACTCACAATTCCTCCTATATGTATTTGACTCTTAAGAATCTGCTTAACACGTAAATGATTCTTAACTACCCTTGGTGTAATATATGATTGGCCTATCCATTGATGGCTACAACCTATGAACGATTTTTTCCAAAATCTGGGGTGAACCTGGTCCTAGGTGGAATTTGTTTGAACAGCCTTCTGTCAGTTTCCCGCACATAATACAAACTTGGAAATTCTCAAAAAAAAACTGCAACTTGTTTTGACACAAGACACTCATTCTTATTGCGGCTATGGGATAAAGCAAGAGATTATACATATATATAGCTCATATATATCTATACGCCTCATGCTGTGCACGTTACCCGTCCCCTTTAAAGCTTCAAAGAAATAACCATCTATCAAAATGGTAAACTTTGTCACCCTTTGTACATGAAATTTTTCAGCATCTGGAGTGCTCATTGGATCACGTCTGTACGTAAACACCATCTGTGAAGGCTAGAAGGCATTTCAAAAGCAACTCTATGCTCATTGATTATCTTTCTGAAATTGTTAAATTATTTTCACAACTTTACACTTACTGCAATGAAGTGGTTTAAGGCAAAATTGAAAATTTAGACAAAAGAAAGTGTAACAAATTCAAAGAATTTGTTAATAGTAGAAATGTTACAACTAACACAAATGGATATAAAAGCCCAAAATATTTGATCAAGACAGTTTTTGAGAAGTTGAAATGAAGAATTGAGATGCATTCAGCGCATTATTAAAGCCAACATTATGTATAGATCATTCCTTATAGCCATTGTTCATAAAATTGAACTCAAATTCAAAGCTGTGGTGACAGATATTACATGATATTCTGAATAGATTATAGTGTAATTTCTTTTAAAAACTCTCAATCACGTAACATCTACAGGGAGATGCAAAACTAAGCACAATTGCTTGGGTGATACAAGTCCTGCATCAAGACTTACAGTAGTGGCCAGCATGATGTATAGGGGTGTGGTGCTGAAGATGTCCATTCTGGTGGTGAGGCATGTTAGGGGTAAATGCTGCTGTTCTGCTTCCAGTCCAAGTTGTAGTGCTATCTGTTAGGTTACAAATTGGGAACATATGGTTGTATATGTCAATTTTTATAACAAGTAAATCAGATATCTTTAACAAATAAAAATAATTAATTAATCTCATCTCCAAAACTGCAAATAATGGAAAAAAGCAACGTACTATCACAATGCCTAAGCAGTTAAATGCTTGAAGAAGCCTAACTTTAAATGATCAATGTCTTGCAATTTTTGAAATCACATACCAAGAATCCTAAACACAGACCTAAAAAGCTGAATTACAGCTTTACCTGTTCGTAGCAAATACAAACATAAGCATTTTCAAATGTAAAGTTGCCAACCCCTCCTGTCACATCACGATAAGCCTACATCAATAACTCAAAAAACCTTTTTGCACATTTTCAACAGAACACCGAAGTGACAACCAGAAGCTGGTCACAAACTGACATTATTTTTACTATTATGGCATTTCATAGCATCAGGCCATTTAGTCCGAATGGTTCAAACTAGTTATCCTTCAGCAAAATTCCTAAGGACGAAAATATCAACAGTTACGCAATAACGCAAACAGACAACCCTCTATTCAAAGAGCTTCCTCCATGGAATCCACAGATGCACAAGATGTCAGAGGAGAACTTTGTTTTAAAAGTCAACAGATACAGTTAGTCAATTTAAAACAAAGCTTATCAAAGGCCAATTTCAACATTTACTGAAATAACTCACTATTCAAGTTTCTCAACCTTGTTTCACTGTCTATTTAAGACGTCAGTTTCACATTGTTACACCAAATGTTTATCATGCAGTAAGATTCAAATACCAAAAGGTGATTGTTATTAGCTAAATTTATTGGACACTGAAATCAATGCAACAGTACAATAAGTGGTCAGAAAATGTCAAACCATCAAAACAGAAACTTTTACTGTCACCTGTTTTTCAAATATAACTAATAAAATTATTTTAATTTTAATAATAATATTAGAAATACCAGAGCTAAAAGATGTGTAACTGCACTTTGCATTTAGTCAGTATACAAACTGTATAGGAAATTATCAGGCTAAAGGTCAACTATTTCAAACGCACACTTTTAAAACTGTAAATTTCTAATGAATTGTTTTTATACTTGTACAAGTATCATTCAAAACTTGTAGAACAAAAAGTGTAAATTGAAAAGGAAGAAAATAACATGCCATCAGATGCAGTAAAATCTGTTTCATAAAATGGAATCCTCCGCAATAACTTTACATTTTAAAAAATGTTTATTATAAAGTGTAACGGTCTATTTTAAGAGGTATAGAGTGAAGAATTACTTTGATTGTTTTATTTTGTGGACCCAATTTTGAGATGGAATTGCAACTCTTCAAAAAGTATCCATAACAGTATTTTAGTGGTGAACATCTCAAAAGCAAAAAGAAATAGTAACTAATTATTTCCACATATGGAATCTGCCCAAATGGCTAAGGCTTTGAGTAATAAGTAGCATAAGATGTCATGATTAAACTGAACATTACATTTTCCCTCACTTGCATACACTGTTTACACTGCAAAGCTTTTCAAAGAATCCGCAGAGTGTGGAAACAGGCTCTTCAGCCCAACGAGTCCACAATGACCGTCAGAGCATCCCATTCAGACCCATTCCCCAAACCCACTTAATCTACACATCCCTGAACACTTTGGGCAATTTAGCATGGCCAATCCACCTAGCCTGCACATCTTTGGACTACGGGAAGAAACTGGAGCACCCGGAGGAAACCCACAGACACAGGGAGAATGTGCAAACTCCACACAGACATTTGTCAGAGGGTGAATCAAGCCCAGGTCCCTGGAGCTGAGGCAGCAGTGCTAACCACTGTGCCACAGTGTCACTCAAATCTTGCTTCAAAACACTCCAGTCAGGTTACAAAAATGTACAAGCGTAAGTAAACGTTAGAACTTGCAAGAAAAATTTCCTATCAGGCAAGAGATGGAGAGAATGGGTGAATTTCCAAATTAGTAAAATACAAGTCTGTGTTGCTATTATTGCAAATGCCATGTCAACTGAGATTCTTTTAAATTAACCTGTCTTCTACTCTGTGGCAGCTGGGACTTGAAATCAGGCCTCCGAGCTCAAAGCTGGGGATGCAATCACTGTGCCATAACAGCCCTCATATCAACTGAATAAGTGTATGTGCATGCTCTAGTTATGATTAAAAACAGTTGAAACTAACTAGAGAAAGATTAGGATATATTTAAGAACCCCTTTCCACATAGGAGGGGATGACCTGGGGGTAGGAAAAGTGCCCTGCCATTATGGTGCTGTGGGTATTGTGGATAAAACTATGTGGAAGACAGACCGGCTTGTGCTTCTTCCTTCCCAAATGGGTGTTTTCCAATTAATGGGTGTGGAGAATGTGTGGGTGGTAAAGATCTGGAGATTCCTACAGCCAAGTCACATTAGCTGTGCAGTCAAAGTGACCACAGCAACAAGGTCCCAGGTCTGGATTAAGCATTTTCCAAATAAATAATCTCAATATCAATCATCCATGTCAATACTTAGCAACCAGATTACAGCACCTAAACAAAGATGCCAGTCAATCAATTAGCATTCTCTTAGATCAGGCACAACACAGCAATGTACAGTTGTTCTGTGCTCTTGTCAATCCAAAGCTCCAGGAGCAAAAGGCTACCGAGAACATGGCAGCTGTGTATTACCCCAACAATCTGCAGAAAACTAAACATACTCTCAGCTCATTAGCCATGCAAGTTTTAACACAATAAGCGCAAAATTAGCAATTTCTTTGTTGAATACTCTGGAGATATTTCTAAGATCTGTACAAATTATAGCTCTAGCAGTTCTTCTGCCTCCAATGAGGCTAGTTTAATCCAAGATTATAAAATGCTGGCTCACAAAAGTTTTGATATGTAGAAGTCAGGAATCCCTAGCACAGGCAATCCAAGCACGTCTTGAACTCCACCTTTTCTTTGCCTTTGCTTCCCCCTCTCCCCCCACCCACCCCCACCCCTCCCAGATGCATGGTCTTGAATCAGCAGTGCAAAGTTCTTCAATTTTTCAGAGACATTCAAGCATAACCAATTACTCTACATGAGTTACTCATACGTATATCCGGTGTCCTGCAATAATGAATTTTATTTGCATAGACACTTGTTAATACACTTTCAGAACTTAAGAGTCTTTTAAAATATTTTCCTGTTGTCAAGACAACAGAGCCAAACTTTCAAGTTGTGGCAAGTTAAAGTGGGATAGATGCTTTCGCAGTGCAACAATGACGGAATGCGTTCAGACATTTTAATTAATTAACAATTTTTGGATGTATTAGGGGATTTGCAAGTGCAGCAACATACAGAAAGACAAAGACAACTTTTTGTTAAAAATCAAGAAAGGGAACCATTTTGTCCTTTTTTCTGTAAGCTCACCCTGCAGATGTGATGTCACATTCTGCATGTAAGAACCCTTCTTCCAACAAAAAATTATTACAGATGGAAGATAAAAATTGTCTCTAGGTGACTCATACCATTTCATTTTGTTCAATTAATTTTTTGTTTTTTGAAGGATTTTGTCTCACTGTGGTCAAGTTCTATTTCTGAAGATTTGTTGGAGGGACCAGGCTCCACAGTCTCTTCACCCTGTGAAGTTCCTGACTCCATCTGGTTAGCCCGTAAATGTAAGAGAAGGCCCTGAAGGGTCTGTCCTATCAGTTGCAGGGGAGTACGGAGAGAGTCAATGGAGCCACACAAGTTCTCCATGTGCTCATTCATGTCTTGGCGAAGTCCGTGAATTCCCTCTTCAATCCTTTGGAAACCATCGATCAACATGGCATTGTGACATTCCTCGATTTTAAACAAGGTTTCTTCAGGGACCCAAGTTGAAGATCTCCATCTATTTGGCCCGTTATCTGGATCATCCCCTGGAAAACCTGGATGAATAATTTCCTGGGGTTCCCCATAATCATCATCCTCATCATCATCTTCAATGGTCACAAGGTTCGACTCCGCCATGGTATCTATGAGAAAAACAGGTGAAGGGGGAATCTCAGCATATATTGATTATCCAGGAGGACAAGTACATTCACACTGAAGGATTGTAAGAAGTGTAACAAGGATGGTTCCAGGCCAAATGGAAGAGGCAAAGGAAGCTCATCCTGTTAATACTGGGGCAAAACCTGTTCTGGGTGAGATGTGATGGGATGGGGATGGGAAAAAATGAGGTATCATGTTAAAATCATGGAGCTTTGGGTGAAATGCTTTGACAGAATTGGTAGAAGAAAATCAGGTGTTGCTGAAAGCTAAAGTAACCACAAGCTAAATGTGCCTTAAAGCTGAGACTTTTCGTTGTGAGAGCTGGTTGCAGTCTGCAAGTACATATTGATTAACTTGAAGTAAACTTAAAGGAAATGGGCCCAATTCCTGATTTGTAAAGTTTAAAGGAAGGTGGAAGTAGCACCAATAACAAAAGAGACAGTGATTTTCATGGATTTAAAAGCTAAATCAATCTGAACGGGACGACTGACACAGGTATGATGTGCAGACACATCAGCGGTGCTTCTTGCTAAAAGCTTTAGGAGACTCAGGATCTCGAGAATGAACCCTGCTTCCTCCATATCCCTTCTCCAACTACATCCTTGTAGAACAACAGATTGAATGCAGGTTGAGCCACCGTTATTTCCTCTCAGATATATCTTGGGTAAAGAGAAGAGTGCATTCATTTTCTCCAAAAATTGACCACCATAATTTTGATATTTGCCACCTAGGGGATAGTATTTGGTTTTCTCCTTCCCGTAAAGCTCCTCCTCATGGTGCTGCACTTCTACAATCAGGCCACCCAACTTGTCTTCTCTGAAGTTTTGTTTTGCTGCATTTACTGGAAGTTTCCTGTGCCGTTAAATATGTGCAATTTTCTCAGTCGCAAAGTGTAAACAAACTGAAGCAGCGCATTGTAACCATGCATTTCGAATCAGCCAGTCGCATTTCCTGTGAAAATCACAAATTTGGTGCAACTTGTGTAAAGAAATTCCAGAATGCCCCAAATCACAACTGCAACTTAATGCAATGGGAGGTGCAACATAATGAATGGAATTGGGCCACATTCTCTGTTGTACAGAAAAAGCCAAATATACTCAGTGTTTGTAACAGCTTTGCTCGCTCCTTTACATCCATTCCACACTTTGAATATTTTATTACTAACAAAAATCACAATATTCTTTCGTCTCTGTACTTCTCTTGTTCCAAACCAAAATGACTGGAAATTCACACAAAAAAGTCTGATGCTTATCTATTAAGATTCAGAACAATACAAGTTTCTTGGTTATAAAGCAACTTAAACAGTACTAGGGTTAGCTGTTAATATTGGAAAGGTAAATTCAAGCTACGAGCTATTACACAGAATCAAAAGCATAGAAACAGGTTATTCAGCTGACATGTTTCTATTCCACCTCTTATTACTTCTCACTTGCATGTATTTCTTTTCCCTAATTCATACATCAAGCCTCCTCTTAATCAAGCAAATACTATCTGCTTCAACCTATCCAATGTGGTAGCAAGGCCCACACGCTTACTACACTCTATTTAGTTAAATCACTCCTAAATTCTATGTCTGATTGTCAAATGGCTATTGTACACTAATGCACCCAATTATGAACACATTTCAATTTACAAATAGGATTCAAAGTGTACTGCTTTTAAAATAAGTCGCTTTGAATCTAAAATAATACGTGAATCTTTGTAACAAGAAATTTTGAAATTAAGTCTAAATAAATAAACAGGTCCAACAGTGAAAATAATTGTGGTAATAAAATGTGAGGCTGGATGAACACAGCAGGCCAAGCAGCATCTCAGGAGCACAAAAGCTGACGTCTGATGAAGGGTCTAGGCCCGAAACGTCAGCTTTTGTGCTCCTGAGATGCTGCTTGGCCTGCTGTGTTCATCCAGCCTCACATTTTATTATCTTGGAATTCTCCAGCATCTGCAGTTCCCATTATCTCTGATAATTGTGGTAATGTCTAGTTAACTACCAACAACCTAAAATTATAAACAGGGCACGTGTATGCACACAGACACATGTAATACATGTGGTCTGCAACCTGGTCAACATGATTCCTATGTGGTGGAATGCATCCTAATATGCACAGTTTGGACTGGATCAGTCAAACAAACATTCAGCATCAAGTAAATTATAAATTGTGGGATGTATGACCAACAACTTAATAGAGGTACATAAACACTCAGAATAATGATACTCAAATAAAACTTAAACACTATTTCCTTACTGTGGTGGTAGGTTGCTGGTTGTGCTGGAAAGCCATTCTGTTGTGTTGCTTGCTGAGGCCCAGATGCAATCTGTACTAATCCGTCACTGTGATTCACGAGCAACATGTTGCTTGGCTGACCTGAGAAAAATAAAATGCAAGACAAAATTCGTTCTGAAGGATTTAGCTCAACAAATCTGAAACACTGACTGAGAACAACAGATAAAAATTAGCAATGCAACTTCAGGTGAAGCCCAAGTCCTGTATCTACTTAATTGATTATTTCAGATCAGATACAACTCAAATTACCATTTTTCCAATAGTTTCTCTCCGTCCAAACCCTGCCAGTTCTGCGCACAATTATTTACATGACTCACAGACAACAGGTATTATCATCAGACTCACTTAACTGCTAGACAAAAGCCGAAGGTAGAATTAAGAGCCAGGACGGACCATTGCAACACTAGTTACACGTCTTTATGATATACATTTTGCAGATTATGCACAGCTGTAATCTTACATCAAGTTTTAAAAAAATCCTTCCGTCAGCCCCAAGGGGTTGGTGACCTCAGTTGTCAGGGGATCTATGTCAATGCAGAACGCACTCTGTCCCATACAATAAACAAAAATGGCACAGTGGCTCAGTGGTTAGCACCGCTGCCTCACAGCACAAGGGATCCGATTTGATTCCAGCCTCAGATGACTGTCTGCATAGGGTCTGCACAGTGGACTGGAGGAACCGGAGCACCGGGAGGAAACTCCTGCACAGGGACAAAGATGTGCAGGTTAATTGGATTGCCCATAGCGTCCACCGTCCAGGGATGTGCAGGTTAGTTGGATTAACCATGGGAAATGCAGGGTTACACAGATAGGGTAGAGGAATGGGCCTGGGTGAGCTGCTGTTCTGAGGCTCAGTGTGGATTCGATGGGCTGAATGGGTTGCTTCCACACAGTAGAGATTCTATGATTCTATGCAAGGCAGACATTTGAAGCAATATAAAAGGACATATTCCATGCAACTGAACCTGAAGGCTCACCCAGACCCCCTTATATAATCCAAATTGTTCAGGCCTGATTTTTTTTATCCTGCTGAAAATCAGATCAAGAGATGTATAGGGATATATCACTGAAATTGATTTGTGTTTGGAAAATTTCACATCTTTCTCAAGGGAAATCATTTTCTCCCTAATTGTCAGCTAAACTAAGCAAGGAATTATGCATTTCGGCCAACATCGCAGTCTCCTAAATCACAATCCCTGGAAATGGCCTACCCCATTGGCAGATCAGACATACCAGAAATAGCAGCGATAGTCAGGAGGGACTGGTCCTGGGAATCACCAGCAGTGATCTGATGCCATGTTGTAATTGGGTCCGGAGTCAAAGATGGCAAAAAAAGTATTATCACCAACTGCTCCATCAATTGATGGATCAGTAACAGATCACGTTGAATACAAATAGGACAAACCAAGAGTAGCGATGGCTTAAAACGGGGTGCTTCAATGCCAATCATCAAGAATGATCCCATTACAGAAATACAGGCCAAGCTCTAAAGGAAATAGCTACTGACGAGGCCTGTATGACGTGGTGAGAACATAAAAGAAAAAATCTGAATAGGCTGTTCCTCACCAATCTGTTGCAGTCAGATAGCGTTTCTAAAAAACATCACTAAACAATCCTTGCAGAAACCATGAGAACACACTATCTTGTGTGCACCATCAAGTTAAATGGAAGTGATTCACAACCAATGCTACACTTCAAAACAAAGCATCCATGAGTTGCTACATCCATTAACAGCATAATAACTGTGTACCATCAAAATGCATAATGCGTTAGCCCATCGTAGCTCTTAAAACCAAGGAAAGAATGGCTGCAACACAGGAGGCCATTCTTTATTTAGAGCTAATTTCCTGACTTTTCCCCATATCCCTACACACTGCATTAATAAGCATTATAGAACAACATGCAGACTGTAGGTATACATACATCAAGTGTACTTCAGTGTTCAAGCAGGAGGCTCACCAAGATCTTCAATGTCAACTAGGAATGGGCCTCAAACATTGGCCTTGCCAGTGCTGTTTATACTACATGAAACAATTAAGAAAAATAACAACGTGCTCTGTTCGGGTTCAGTCAGTCACCCATCTCCAGGCCTCACTGCAGATTTCTCCCAAGCACAGGAATAAAAAAAAGCTGAAGTCCTACAGATCGAGAATAGTGACCTCCTCTGATGTCAAAACACCATTTGACCAAGTATCATATCAAAGAATCCTTGTAATAGTAGAGTCATTGGGAAGCCAGGGGAAAACACTCGACTTGCTGCACTCTGATCTAACACACAGGATAACAGTTGCGGTTGATTTGATTTGATTTGATTTATTGTAGTCACATATAACTAAGTACAGCAAAAAGGTTTGTTTGCAGGCAGTATAAGCAGATTATAGTAAGCAAAGACATACAGACCATAGGGTAATTGGAAGCTCATTGGACATCAATGCAGGAGTTCCTCAGGGCAAAGCCCCATGGTCAACCAACTCGGATGTTTCACAGTAAGGGGAAAGTCACTGATTCATCAGAAGTGGCGATGCTTACCAAGGATTGCAGAGGTCAGTTTCATTCATAATTTCTCAAATATTGAAACAGTTCTTTTCAAAATGCAGCATGATTTCAAGAAAGGTCAGATTTCTATCGATAAAGAACAAGTAATGCTTGTGTCTTCCAACTGTCAACCAATGATATCTACCTCAAGAGTGAAACCATTCTTGTTTGACAATGAGTCACCAAATGCCACCACCAAAAGGATAGGAGGTCATCATCTACCATTAAAGTAATGGACTGAACCATAAATTTTGGAGATGTGACAACTGGCATTTGGATATCCTGTGGTGTGACTTAATTCCTGTCTCCCCAAAAGCCTATCTATCTAGTACAGGGCATAAAGAAGAAATATGAAGGAATATTCTCCAATTAGGAAGACAGGAGGAGGAGAAGGTGCTTCTTCCCATTAAGTCCATTCCACCATCCAACATGATCATGGACAACCATTCACGTCAAAGCAACTCTCTCACACCATAGCTTTTGAACCCAGATATGAGGACAGTGTGAGAAAAGATGAAAGGCTCCCAAACTGAGGACCACTTTGCAAAACACCGACATTTTTGTCCCTAAAGATGACCTTGAGCTTCCAGTTGCCAGCCGGTTCAACACACTGTTTCCAGGCCAACATTTCTGCCTTGGGCCTGCTGCAGCATTCCACTGAGGCTCAAGTGCAAGTTTGAAGATCAGCATCTCATTTTCTGCCTGGGGACCCTGCACTGTGCAGGACTCAATACTGAACTTAATAATTTTAGAACCTGAACACCTGGTTTAATGTCCTTTACCCATTCTAACACCCGGGCCCTGTCGTGACAAGGGCGACATTGACGTCACTAGACTTCAAACAATAACTGTTTTCTCTCTATAGATTCTGCCACACCCGCTGAGTTTCTCCAACAATTTGTTTTTGTTTCATATCTGCAGCATCTGCAATTATCTATTTGTTTAAGAAAGACTCTCTGCTGTGATGAAATAGTGCACTTGACCAGAAATTTCAAGTCCTACCTCTGAGCACAACAGTCCCCATCTTTGTACTTTACATGAAACACTTGCCTGATGAGAGATCATAACATGATGAGTTCAATGTAACATCTGGAAGTGAAAACCTTGAATCAGCTACTAACTAGAGTTTTACATTTAGTTAAGGCCAACTTTTCACAGGATGAGACAGACTGTTCACAGAAAACTGGGAAAATACGCGAATGGGTAAAACAACCGAGGAACTGTGGAGGGATGTCTAAAGAAGGGGTTAACACATTACTAAACTAGTTTACAGCCCCAAGAAGCTTCATTTCACAGAAAGAAAAATCCACAGATAATAAAAGAGATGTGACAGCAATGAAAGAGCTCACTAAAATGCAAAAACACAGCACAGATCCTGCCGCATGGGACAAGTACAAAGACCAGTAAAGGGCCACAAAGCAGTTTACTAGGGCTACTAAAAAAGGTGATAAACGGAAACTTGCCAGGGACATGAAAATCAACAAGATATTTTATAGTGACATAAAGCACCCAGGACCAATAAGACACTTAACTTAGGTAAAAGCAAATGGAATTGAAAGTAAATTGCTAACATGGCTAGAAAACTGGTTGAATGGCAGGCAACAGAAACTAGTAATAATAGGTGGGTAGTCAAACTGGCAGAATGTGACCAGTGGTGCCCCACAAAGATGTCTGTTATAGCCTCAATAATTCACATTACTAACATCTTGAAAACTGCATAAAAAGACATGTATCCAAATACACCTGCTTTCAACAGAGCTGACAAATTTTCTACTATTTAAACTCACAGATAACACCCATTCTGAATCTTGATCACTCCTCAATTACCACGAGCACCCGCACTTGATATTTTGCTCTGGGTATCCTCACCATCCATTCTATTTCCTCTTCCCTACTTTTCATCAAAGCATCCTCCTAAGTATTTTTTCAGTTCCATTCAATCATGAAGAATTCATATTAAACTTCAAACATTAACTGTTTAGCTTTCCACAGATGCTGACAGACCTAGTTTCTCCAGTATGATGTTTTAATTCCCTATTCCTATTTTCCTTGCAACGAACAGAATCATTCAACTCACTGCCTTAATCACTTGCTAAATCTGCATGCTAACATCCTGTGATTCAACACATGATCCTCCGACACTTCCACCATCTGCGATCCAACCCCACCACCAAATACATTTTTCCCTTCCCACCCTTAACTGCTTTCCGGAGGGAGCACTCTCTCCGTGACTCCCTTGTCCGCTCCATAATCCCCTCCAGCCCCACCATACCTGGCACTTTTCCCTGCAACTGCAGCAAATACTACACCTGCCCCTGTACCTCACCCAGGCCCCAAGACGACTTTCCACATCAAGCAGATATTCACCTGCATATTCCTTAGATGACATGTCCATCCTGGGCCTCCTCCACAATGTCGCCCAATTTTGCGGGAACAGCACCCCATATTTCGCTTGGGAACCCTGCAGCCCAATGGTATCAATGTGGTCTTTACAAGCTTCAAAATCTCCCCTACCCCGGCTACATCCCAAAACCAGCCCAGCTTGACCCTGCCTCCCTAACCTGTCCTTCTTCCCAACTATCTCCCCCTCTGACATCAAGTCCCACCCCCATCTCCTATCTACTAACCTCATCCCACCTCCTTAACCTGTCCGTCCTCCCTGGACTGGCCTATCTCCTCCCTACCTACACTCACCTTTCCTGGCTCCATCCCCGCCTCTTTGGCCAGTCTGTCTGCTCTCCACTTATCTTCTTCTCTATCCAGCTTCTTTCCGCCTCCTCCTCTCTCCCTATTTGTTTCAGAACCCCCTTCCCCTCCCCCATTTCTGGAGGAGGATCTAGGCCCGAAACATCAGCTTTCCTGCTCCTCTGATGCTGCTTGGCCTGCTGTGTTCATCCAGCTCCACACGTTGTTGTTTCATATTTCCAGCATCGGCAGTTCCTACTACCCCTTAATGGGCCAGTTAGTTTACCCAATCAATAAATTAGTCAAATAAGCCAAAACGGTCTAAATTAGATTTCCAGAAGTTCTCTTGCCTTGGGTCATCATGATCATACTTCATTTCAGCAGTTGAGCAGATAATGCAGAACAATGTTCCAATGTAGGTTGACTGCACTGGGTAAGTTCTGTCTTTTAGATGAAATGCTAAACAGAAGTTTCACCTACCTTTTCAGTGATCTCAGCAAATGTAACAAACTATTGCATACACCAGTGTAGATAAAGTACTCTCATGCTGAATAAGCTATGGGCAAAACGTTCACATTAGTGCATTAACAATAGCTTATATTTCTCCAGAATGCAGTTTCAGAATTAACTCAATTTTGTAGTCAATTTGTGGATATGAAACCAATTATGCCTTGCATTATTTCATACAAAACCGTGCCAACAACTGAACTAAACATGTACGAATTGTTTAAAATCTAGGTTTTGCTCCAATACCCTTGATAAAAGCAACACGAGTTCAGATCCATTCTACTTCCACAAAATGAAAGCTTTTGAATCAGAGCTGCCATTGGACTTGCACAAATTAGACAGTTTCAGAGATAAATCACCATTTAAACAAGTTCTGCCCAAGTTTCTCAGCACTAAAATTTCACATAGGATTCACAGCCGTAATTCATGACAGAAAATTTACATGGTAGCAGCCACTAATGCAAGAGACACTTCATTTTTTCACAATTTACGTAAACCATATTTTCATTAACCCCAAATGATAATTCCACTTACTTGTGGTAGCAACAGGAATGCTGGGAAAATTGGTGGTGCTGGGAGTACTGGGCTCTGCTGGTGTTAACAATGCTGGTCCACTGTAGGTTTCAGCTGGTTGCCTGGTGCTAGGCGGATGTTGGATTGTCTGTAAAGAATGCCCTTCGGTGTTCAACAGAGACTGTTGTCCTTCAACTTGCCCATATTCATTCACAAATTCATCTTTTACTAGAAGGTTTGAAGGAGCTGGAACTAATTTGAAAAACATGTCAATCAGCATTAATGAAAGATGACTGTTCAGTACATTCAACTATTCCCAATTTTTCAAAAACATCTTTCATGTCATTCACTACGCAGTAATATAGCAGTGAGAAAACAGACAGGGGCAGCCCAATGGTATCAATGTGGACTTCACCAGCTTCAAAATCTCCCCTTCCCCCACCGCATCCCAAAACCAGCCCAGTTCGTCCCCTCCCCCCACTGCACCACACAACCAGCCCAGCTCTTCCCCTCCACCCACTGCATCCCAAAACCAGCCCAGCCTGTCTCTGCCTCCCTAACCTGTTCTTCCTCTCACCCATCCCTTCCTCCCACCCCAAGCCGCACCTCCATTTCCTACCTACTAACCTCATCCCACCTCCTTGACCTGTCCGTCTTCCCTGGACTGACCTATCCCCTCCCTACCTCCCCACCTATACTCTCCTCTCCACCTATCTTCTTTTCTCTCCATCTTCAGTTCGCCTCCCCCTCTCTCTCTATTTATTCCAGAACCCTCACCCCATCCCCCACTCTGATGAAGGGTCTAGGCCCGAAACGTCAGCTTCTGTGCTCCTGAGATGCTGCTTGGCCTGCTGTGTTCATCCGGCTTCACACTTTATTATCTTGGATTCTCCAGCATCTGCAGTTCCCATTATCACAGGCGTATAAACCTACTTTCAGCTCTCCCCCAAAATCATTCTAACCAGATTTAAAACTTAATTAAAAATGTGGTTAGCTTTCTTGCATACAGTTGTTTCCTCCTGCCATGCTCAATATCTGCTCTGCACTTACAGATTGCTCTCTGCAGATAAGTGCTTCCCAGCACAATGGCTCAAGATTTCACGTGACCTTGCAGCAAAAACATTTGGAGTTAGGAGAATGGGAAGAATTCAGCATGCCTCATGTTTTCATCCTTCATCCCTCTTTATTGTGGAGAGAGTTGATGAAAAGGCAAGGCGAACACAAAAGAAAAGCTACCTATTCATAAGCATTTTGCAGCAGCCATTGGCCCATTACGCCTCTTCCACTGGCAAAAAGAAGCTGGGAACTTAAAGGGCATCTCACAGCTGTCAGAAATCAGTTGAAGCTTCACAGCAGCAACTATGGCTCTCCACTCCAAGGTAATAGTTGCAATTTGGGAAGTTCTAATGTAGTCTTAACACGTTTGTGTTTCACTAACTTATTACAGTATTATCAATAAACTACCTAAAATTAAAATGTTCCAATTTGATAGTGATTCATGAAACCAAAAGTTCTGATCTCATATGCCTTTAAAGCGCTTCTAGGTAGGTGGGGAATTAACTGGGAATACTTATTTAATGGGCTCTTTTTGGTCAAGAGTATCACCTCAGATTCTCAACAACGTCCATAAATGTATTTACATTTTGATCTTTTGGGGAATTTCTACAAAACACACTTCAGGGAGAAAGTTTAATTCATCCCAAATGAGCTGTTCAACGCTTAAAATGTGATACATTTATTCATACACATTAACATTAAGAACAGCACAAATATCATTTTAATGCAGATTCAAAATTGTGAGCGAACTCAGCAGTACACTGCAAACAAATCCAACACTACATGTATAACGTGTCAGTACGTCCTAGCAGAAACAATTTATACTGAAAACCCAATAGTCTAAACTCTACTTGAATTCACGCAGTCAAGAAATATCAAAGAAAAACCCAGCAAAGTCACAAAATCCAGAGGACACAGCAAATTGTGGTCATTGCACACACAGCTAGATGAACCAATAAGGAGATTGGTGATAAACTTCTTACCTGAACTTTGCAGGGTCAATCCTGATAGATCTTTATTTTAAAATAAAAAGTAAGTTGTTAGTTATATTTTATCCAAATTTTGCAATATTTAACATGCCAAGTCTGAATGTTTCAGTACTGCAATTACATGTTTCTGGAAACAACAAAATAAAATTAAAACAGACACAAAGTGATTCAAATCTCAATACTGACTGTTACCAAAAATGCACTGAAATCCACTCACCCTATGGGGTCTGTGGCAAAATAAAGAGACAGGTACCCAGAATGATGTGGAGATCAGTGATGCCATAACAAACATACAACTGCAATGCAATTGCACTTTGACTCAAATTGTGAAAAATCTATTTACTGTGAATTATTTAGTTGACAAACTAGTTTTCACCATTAGTCATTTTCAACGGCTTAGATGTAGACCATGGAGTTTTGAGAACTGCACATAAAGTGTTATCGTCAAAGTACGTAACCTACGTTTAAAAAGTGTGGAGCTGGATGAACACAGCAGGCCAAGCAGCATCTCAGGAACACAAAAGCTGATGTTTCAGGCCTAGACCCTTCATCAGAGAGCTCTCTGATGAAGGGTCTAGGCCTGAAACGTCAGCTTTTGTGCTCCTGAGATGCTGTTTGGCCTGCTGTGTTCATCCAGCTCCACACTTTGTTATCTTGGATTCTCCAGCATCTGCAGTTCCTATTATCTCTACATACTTTGACGCCTCAAATTATTGATGCTGACAGACCTTACTATTCCGAATCCAGTTATAGCTGCCAAAGAGATAAGCTCAAGCCCAGGTGAGCCAAAAAGCTAAAAGTACAAGTGCAAACAGGAGCAATTTAGCTTGGCTTCAGGGGCTAATTCTATGTTACTCAAGTGTTGCAGGCTGAACATTGCTGTATTACATTAAACAACTGCCACAGCAATTGTAGTTTGTAGCTCTGTACTTTCAAGTAGTGGGAGAGTAACATTCACAGCATTATAATATTCTCCAATTTGTTTAAGTAAACAGTGATGAGAAGCTCGTTGGTAAGATGGATACAGAACGGGTTTAGTCATAGAAAACAGAGTAGCTGCGGAAGGGTGTTTTCCTGACTGGAAATCCATAACCAGTAGTGTTCTGCAAAGGTCAGCACTGGGATCCCTGTTGTATAGGATACATTCTCCTCCAAATCACATGTAAATGCAGGTGCCTGGTTAGTAAAGTTTGAGGATGACACAAAGACTGAGAAGCTGCAAATAGTGAGGAGGATTGCCAAAGGATACCGCAGGGTTTAGACAGAGAAATGGCAGACTGAGTTTAATCCAGACCAATGCAAGGTGATTCAGGTACGTACCACTTATTGGGTTTTAAAAAAAAAACACTTGCTTCTCACATCACCTTTAAACTCAACCCCAACCCCTCCTTTTTACCTTAAATCTATGCCCCCTAGTAAGTTACATTCCTACCCTCGAAAAACAGCTTCAACTATCCATTTTTTCTATACCTCTCATTATTCTGTAAAAATCTATCAGGTCATCCCTCATCCAAGTAAAAGTTACAAGATGCAAGACGGAAACATAAAGTAAGTAGCAGAACATTTAGTATCAACAACATAGAAGGGAATTTAGGTGTACAGGTTCACAGTTCCCTGTAAGTGGCAATACAAGTGGATAAGATGATTAAAAAGGCATGTTGCATGCTTGCATTCATTGGTCAGAGCACACAGTATGAAGGCTGGCAAGTCATGTTGCAGCCATATAGAACTTTACTTCGGCCATACTTGGAATATTGTGTACAGGAAAAACATGTCCCAGAGGGTACAGAAAAGACTTATCAGGATGCAGGCTGGTTTGGAGGGTATTAGCTGTAAGGGGAGATTAAATAAACTTGGTGTGTTTTCACTCGAACAAAGGATGAGGGATGGCCTGATAGACTTTTACAAAATAATGAGGGGCGTGGACAAAATGGATAGTCGAAAATATTTTGCCAAGGGTAGAAACGTCAATTACTAGGGGACATAGGTTTAAGGTGAAAGGGAGGGTTGGGGTGGAATTTAAAGGAGATGAGAGAAGCAAGTTGTTTTTTTAAAAAAAAAACACGACAGGTGGTACGTACCTGGAATACGCTGCCATATGTGGTAAAGAGAGATACAAAAGCAATGTCTTAGAGGCATCTTGACAGATATACGGACAGGCAGGCAAGGGAGAGAAATGGACTGTATAGAGGCAAAAGCTTTTTAGTTCAGAAAGGCATTGTGTCAGCTCCATCTTGGTGGGTCAAGGGGCCTGCACTGTTTTCAATAAATTTTACTTATTTTTAAAAACAATATCAGTCTCAACAAGCTTTACTGTTCATTTTACTGCCCTCTTCAGTAGTCTTTTTAATAATTTCATTACATGGAACTAAATTGCTTGAAGCAGTAATCCTTTTTCCTACCAAGCTTTCAGAAAATGTGGTTATTGTTTTCATATTTCCTTACGCATAACATAATACAATCAGGGTCAAAGTTTTAACCCTTTGCTTATTACCTAATTTTGAGAAGTTGTGATGCACAAATTGTTAAATTTTGAATGCAAGTTTTATTCAGGAAATACAGAGCATACAATATGCAAAACATTAACATGGAGTTATTTTTCCATTCTAGGCTCATTAAGATAATCTGACTACAAAAAAAGCACATGCACACAGCACAGTTGTTTACATTTAGAAAGGGAACCTTTTGCCTTTGGCATCAAACTTAAGTCCTACTTTTCTTAAGTAGTAAAGAGGGACTTGCATCTTCCCACTGTCGTATACATATATGGACTTCAGTAAAGCCATTGATGAGGTTCCACATGGTAGGCTATTGGAGAAGATACGGAGGCATGGGATTGAGGGAGATTTAGCAGTTTGGATTAGAAAGTGCCTTTCTGTAAGGCAACGAGTGGTGGCTGATGGAAAATATTCAGCCTGGAGTCTGGTTACGAGTGGTGTGCCTCAAGGATCTGTTTTGGGACCACTGCTGTTTGTCATTTTTATAAATGACTTGGACACAGGCATAGGTGGATGGGTTAGTAAGTTTGCAGATGACACTAAAGTTGGTGGAGTGGTGGACAGTGTGGAAGAATGTTGCAGGGAGACTTGGATACAGTGCAGAATTGGGCTGAAAGGTGGCAAATGGAGTTCAATGTGGATAAATGTGAGGTGATTCACTTTGGGAAGAATAATAGGAAGGCAGAATACTGGGTCACTGGAAAGATTCTTGGTAGTGTGGATGTGCAGAGGGATCTTGGTGTCCATGTACGTAGATCCCTGAAAGCTGCCACCCAGGTTGATAGTGCCGTTAAAAAAGCATACGGTGTGTTAGGTTTTATCGGTAGAGGGAGTGTGTTCCGGAGCCGTGATGTCATGATGCAATTGTACAAAACGCTAGTGTGGCCTCACTTGGAATATTGTGTGCAGTTCTGGTTGCCCCATTAAAAGGAAGGATGTGGAAGCACTGGAAAGGTGCAGAGGAGATTTACCAGGATATTGCCTGGTCTGGAGCGAAGGCCTTATGAAGAAAGGCTGAGGGACTTGGGTCTGTTGTCATTAGAGAGAAGGCGGCTAAGAGGGGACTTAATAGAGACATTCAAGATGATCAGAGGATTAGATAGGGTGGACAGTGAGAGTCTTTTTCCAAGGATGATGACGTCAGCTTGTACGAGGGGGCACAGCTACAAATTGAGAGGTGATAGATTTAAGACAGATGTCAGAGGCAGGTTCTTTACTCGGAGAGTGGTAAGGGCATGGAATGCCCTGCCTGCCAATTTAGCGAACTCAGCCACATTAGGGGCATTTAAACAATCCTTGGATAAGCATATGGATGATGATGGGATAGTGTCGGCGGATGGGCTTAGATTAGTTTACAGGCTGGCGCAACATCGAGGGCCGAAGGGCCTGTTCTGCACTGTATTGTGCTATGTTCTATATGAATGTTCAAGTAGCTAGAAAATGTTCCTATGTCTTTCACTGGAGCAGTCTTTTTCTTTCATGGTACTATTTTGCAACGTAAAACTATTTCAGCAATGAGCAGTTTGTATCCTCATAGCACAAAACTCTGGTATTCATTCTCTGTTGTATACCAGGCACAAACTCAATCCAAGACTGTTTTGAACTTGTACCAACAAATTGTGGAAAAAACAATCCAAAGTATGACATAGTGCAACTGCAAAATTCAGCAGCAGTTGAGCATTGCTGAATTTAGTAAGACAATCAACATTATCCTGACTCTCTTTGTTGGCAATCTTTCTTCCATAAATTTTAAAAAAAGAACAAAATAACTAAACAGCATTCCTTTCTACCTCTTTCAACTATGAGCCTTCTCCATAACCTTCAATCTTCTTGATTTTCTCCATTTTACGAGTAGTTCAGTCATCCCTCTGGGTTTTCCAATGATTTATCTCAAGCCCCAGCTGGCCATTGGCTACCTAATCTCTCTCTTGCACATATTCTCAGTGTGTTGGAAGTCAAGCTTCAGAATTGGGTTTTGCTCTAATTTCGATTTTAGAGCCTCAGAATTTTTGACATCTTTATTCCTTAATTCCTCTCTTCATCCATCAGTTTGCAAAGTTTTAAAACCAAAGGCTGTCATCAACTAACAATGGTTCAATACATCTGATCTTTTCTATTTTGTCAAAGGTTGGTAATATCTTGTACTAAAACTTTGTTCTTCACCTCGATTTCTCATCAGTTAAAATGAAGTGCCACTGGAAGCATCTAGCTACAAATAGGCAATTAGGCAAAATTTCAGAGAGTGGTCTTAACAAGAACAGTTAAAGAACCCTTACCAATGCCAGGTGAAACCACACGCTCATAGTGATAAGGGTTAACACAGACGCTGTCACATTTCAGATCAAATGCATATTGACAATATTTTACGTGTTTGAGTTCATTTTTGTGAAGGTCAGGCCATCTCCAGAGCCGAGCATAAATCACATGTGGAAAACCTTTGCGTCCAGCCACCTGGGAAGAATGAATTTTTTTAAGAACATTCATGTGCACAATGGTCTTATAAAATCTATGTAAACGTAAGCATGAGAATTTTGCAAAAAGGTGTTACAAAAATGTACATATAAAAGAAACATATCAATATACTAAAGAAGAAACTTCTTGAAGGTGTTAACACCAAGACTTTATAGTCTGCAATTCCAATTCACTGTTGCCCAAAATTTACAATTCTTAACTGTCAAACTATCTTTCCTTTCTGCTCTTTAACTTTAAAGCTGATGACATTATAATTGAAGTGTTAAAACTCATTAAATTAATTTTCTCCTTCTAGATTGGTATAGAATTAAAAATTGAAGAGATACTAAAATGGACACAACCTTCAAAAACACTGGAAAGGTAAATCAGTAGGACAAAGAAATATCCTAATTTTGCTTAAACAAAATAGGAAGATATTCTTTCGAAGATACCAAGGTTTTAAGGATGCAAATTGCCCTTGAAGAATATAGACAAAGTAGGAAGGAGCACAAACAGCAGGTTAGGAGGGCTAAAAGGGATTATGAAATGTCACTGGCCAGCAGGGTCAAGGAGAATCTCAAGGGATTTTACACTTATATTAGGAGCACTCGCATTGCTAAGGAAAGGAGACCCACTCAAGGGTATAGGAGGCAAGTTATGGGTGGAGCTAAAGGAAATGGCTGAGATCCTTAGTGAATATTTTACATCAGTATAAACCAAAGATAGGGATGTGAGGTTAGGGAAAAGTGCATGAATACTCTTAGGCAGGTCAATGTAATAAAGGGGAAAGTGTTAGGTGTCTTGAAACACGTCCCTAGTGTCAGACAAGGCTGCAGAGGGCAGGAGAATGGCCGATATTGTTCCTTTGTTTAAGAAAGGAAACAGACATAATGTAGGTAATTACAGGTCGATGATCCTGACAACAGTAGTGGGGAAACTGAAGAACATGAGGCACAGAATTTATTCACATTTGGGAGCAAATAGGCTGGTTAGTGATAGGCAGCATGGGCTTGTGTGGGGAAGGTCATATCTCACCACTTGATTGAGTCTTTTTGAGGAGATAAGAATGATGAATGAGGGAAGGACAGCGGATGCTGTCTACATGGCATTAGTAAGGCATGTGATAAGGTACCTCACGGCAGGCTGGTACAAACGGGATCATGGGATCAGGAGTGGGCTAGCTAGGTGGGTGCAAAACTGGTTTGGTCACAGAAGACAAAGGGTAGCTAGCAGTGGGAGAGTGCTTTTTGGAATGGAGATTAGGAGTTAGTGGTAGTCCACAGGGATCAGCATTGGAACTTTTGTTATTCGTCATAAAATGATCTGGAGGAAAATGTAGGTGGTCTAATTGCTAAATTTGTGGATTACACCAAAATTGGCGGAATTTTAAAAAGTGAGCAGAATTCTCAAAGGACACAGCAGAATATGGAGAGATTGTGGATTTGAGCAGAGAAGCAGCAGATGGCATTTAATCCAGACAGATGCAAGGTGATTCATTTTTGAAGATCAAATTTAGGTGCAAATTATACAATATATGACAGAATCCTTAGCAGCACTGGCATACTGAGGGATTGGGTCTACAGATATCAGAAGGTGGCAATGCAGGTGGTTAAGGTGTTGAAGAAGGTATACAGTACGCTTGCCTTCATCAGCTGGAGCTTGAAACATAACAGTTGGCATGTCAGGTTACAGCTGTACAAAATTTAAATTCAGCTACATTTGAAACATGGCTTGCAGTTCTGGTCGCCACACTACCAGAAGGACATGGATGCTTTGGAGAGGATTTGCCAGGATGTTGCCTGACCTGGAGGGTTTTTACGTATGAGAACGGTTTTCACTGGAAAGGGTGACCTGATAGGTCTACAAAATTATGACAGACTTAGTGAGGGTGAACAGTCAGAAGCCTTTTCCCAGGGTGAAAAAGTCAACTACAAGAGGACAGGGTGAGAGGTGGAAAGTTTAGAGGAAACATGCAAAGAACACTTCTCACACAAAGGGTGGTGGGTGCCTGGAATACAATGCTTGTGGAGATGGTTGAAGTAGGCACGTTAGCAATGTTTAAGGTGCATTTTGACAGACACACAAACAGGAGGCACAGAAATGGTTAGAAACTATGCATGGGCAGTAAGTAGCTGATCTAAATAAGGACGAGAATCAGCACTGGCTTGTTGGTCCACAGGGCTTGTTTCTGCACTGTAATGAATTATATTATATTGTTGTACATAATGTACTCCCCTCTCACACAGTACAAATGTTTTTTGCCTTGAATTTTTATTCTTGTCAAATCTCCATTTAAGCGCAAGACAAAAAAACCCGACAAAAATGTACCTTTTCTCAGCAATACTGAAATCCAGATACTCTTACTTCTGAGATTCTGTCTGTTAATGTCTAGCTCCTCATTCTAACCAGATAAAGCTTCTTTCCCTTGGCTGGTCACAGACCATGGCGACTGGATTTTTCAGTTCTACCTTATGCTCCTCTCCAGCTTTGAACAGAAATCCCAAATTCTGGCACTAGGTAGGCACCACAGCCTTCAGTACTCTCATTCTTGGCTGCAAAGAACAGTGGTAACTACTGACATTACACTGTCTTTCTATCGGTCCATTTCTTTTTGCTGCCCTGACTTGACTGGCTTCCTGTGCCATGGTACCTTTGTCAGTTAGCTCATTCACCCTGCCCTCTTATCCTCACTCTCATCCAATAAGTTGGACAATTGCAGGAATGGATACCTCTGCAGCTTCATCCAGAGTTGCCTAGCAACAGACATAACCAGGACACATCAAAACTTGAAACAATAACCACACCATATATTAAAAAAAACCCAGACAACTGACAGCCAGACTACTCAAGAATCATGACAGCACATAAACCGCCAGCCACACTCAGACAGCAACTGATCAGGGTTAAAGACCCAATAGACAGGATATACTGAGGGATTGGGTCTACAGATATCAGAAAGTGGCAATGCAGGTGGCTAAGGTGTTAAAGAAGGTATACAGTACGCTTGCCTTCATCAGCTGGAGCTTGAAACATAACAGTTGGCATGTTACGTGGCAGCTGTACAAAATTTAAGTTCAGCCACATTTGAATCATTGCTTGCAGTTCTGGTTGTCACACTACCAGAAGGACAATGATCCCAAAAGACAGGACAAATGTAGTTTATAAAATACCTTCCGGAGACTGCAAAAAATACTATGTGGAACAAACAGGCAGACAACTAGCAACCGCATTGTAGAACACCAGCTAGCAACTAGATGTCAAAGTGTGGAGCTGGATGAACACAGCAGGCCAAGCAGAATCTTAGGAGCACAAAAGCTGACGTTTCAGGCCGAGACCCTTCATCAGCTCTGATGAAGGGTCTAGGCCCGAAACGTCAGCTTTTGTGCTCCTGAGATGCTGCTTGGCCTGCTGTGTTCATTCAGCTCCACACTTTGTTATCTTGGATTCTCCAGCATCTGCAGTCCCATTATCTCTGATAGCAACTAGATGTCCTTGGTTTCAGTACACACAGACAAAAAAAAAGCCAACTTTCAACTGGGACAACACTATAATCGTTGGGCAAGCCAAACAGAGGACAGCCAGGAAATTCTTGGAGGCTTGGCATTCATTCATGAATTCCATCAACAAACACACTGAATTAGATGCGATATATCAAATATTACAATGCATAGCCAGAATATAAACCAACTCTCCTGTCAGGATACAACAGGTGATTCTCTAGCCTTGAGCATGAATTCAGGATGGAATGTTGCCTCCCTGGCACCAGGGTCAAGAAACAATCTCTGGATTATTCATGGTGCCAACTTCTAGACAGCGTAGGAATAAATCAATAGCTGAGGAGTTGGTGCAGTGGGCAAGGATCTTTGGGATCTCTTCTGGAGCAGAAAAGGGACAGGTTTCACTTGAACTGGAAGGGAAGCAACATCCTGGCAGAGAGATTTGCTAGTGCTATTCAGGAGCCTTTAAACTAGAAGTGGGGAGGGATTTGGGGGGGGGGGGGGGCAAGGGATTCTAAGTAGCAGTGAAAGTCGATAGATGAGGATGGTTCTGAATTACAATAAATCAAGTTAATTACAAAAGGCAGGCAGAGAACAAAGTAAATCTGAAGAATTAAACTGCATTTATTTCAATGCAAAGGGTCTTACAACTAAGGCTGTTGAACTCAAGGCCTGTATGACAACATGGAACCGGGACTTTGTAGCTATTACAAAAGCTTTGCTGAGGGAGGAATAGGACTGGCAGCTCAATGTTCTGGGTTTTAGATTCTAGAGGAATGATAGAAAGGGTAGAAAGAGAAGCAAGACAGGAGGCAGAGTGGTGTTTTTGTTCAAGGAAAACATTAACGTAATATACTGAAAGAGGTTATTTCTGAGGGATCATCCAGTGAAATTTTCTGGGTGGAACTCTGAAATAGGAAGGGGATGATTACCTTGGTGGGACTGTACAATTGCTCCCCCTCCCCCTGACAGAGGGAAATTGAGGAGCAAATATGTAGAGATCTCTCAGATATATCTAAGAATAACCGGGCTGTAATAGTAGGGTGTTGCAATGTTGGGTATAGTATGTGTGTATTGGAAGGCAGCATAGAATTTGTTTGGAAAATGATATGGGGGCAGGGTGAGGTCCCTTCTTGGAGAAAAAAATGTCTGCAGACAGTACCAGATGCAAAGTGTTCTTGAAATTGAAACATTGCAAAAGAAAGCTAATATTGTTAACGCAATCTAAATACAGGAACTATGGCACTCTTAGCTAATATTCCTAACACAGGAATTTGATAGAGAAAGGTGTTCCTGAATGGAAAACAGCAGGGAAGGCAAAGAATATTCCAGGAGATTTACACTGGCTGTAATTTTGAGACACTAAAGATTTAATTTATTTTTTTCGTATTATTTTGCTTTACACAAGTGGGGCTTATTGGAACAGCATACCATTAGAATTTTGTTTTATTCAGGAATAGTTATTAGTTAACGGGGGAATTGTTTGGATTGTTAGTAATTGTTAATTTGTTCAGTGTTAGAGTTTGATAATAAATTCGTACTTGTTGCTTATAAAGAGTGTATCAGGGATTTCTTTCATTTAATCACTCCTTTTTGATAGACTGGGGATGAGGGGCAGATAATAAGATAATACCACTTTTCACACCTCTTTTAATAGATTACACGGTGAGGCAAGCTTCTCCGAGTGTTTCTGTTTTAATTATCGAAGAGGTGTTTACCTATCCTCCGTAACAAGGGGAGTTTTAAACTTTCTAAACATTGATTGAGACTGGTGCATTATTAGGGGCTTGGATGGTGAGAAATTTGTTAAATATGTTCAAGAAAATTTAAATTATCTGGTAGATGTACCTACCAGAGAGAGCAAAAATCAACCTCCTCTTGGGAAATAAGGCAGGGCAAGTGACTGAAGTATTAGTGGGGGAGCACTCTGGGACCAGTGATCATAATTCTATTAATCTTAAGATAGTTATGGAATAGGGGTACAAAAGTTAAAGTTCTTAATTGCAGTAGGGCAAATTTTGATGGTATGAGACAAGAACTTTCAAGGAGTTGAACGGAGTAGACTGTTTCCAAGAGATGAGTGGCAACTGGGAGGTTTTCAACAGTGAGATAAAGAGTTCAGAGGCATTGTGCTCCTATTAGAGTGAAGGGCAAGGCTGACAGGAGTAAGGAACAATGGACGCATAAAATTATTGCGGCTCTGGTCAAGAATAAGAAGGAATCACATAGTGGGTACAGACAACTGAGATCAAGTGAATCTCCTAAAGCGTAGGGACATTCTTAGGAGGAAAATCAAGGATGAGCGATAACAGATAAAACTAAGATAAAGAGATTCTACAAGTACATTAAAGAGCAAGTGGGCAACAAGTAAAGAGAATAGGGCCCCTTAAAGATCAACAAGGTTGTCTATGTATGGGGCCACATGAGTTAGGAGGGATATCAAACAAATATTTTGTGTCAGATTTTACTGTAGTGAATGAAATGTAGGCTAGGGAACTCAGGGAAATAAATAGAGATGTTTGAAAACAGTTATAACATCTACAAGATATCTGGATAGGTACAAGAATAAGAAAGGTTTAGAGAGATACTGACCAAACACAGGCAAGTGGAACTGGTTTAGTTGGGGAAACTTGGCTGGCATGGGCAAGTTAGACCGAAGAGTCATTCAGAACAGAAACAGACCCAGTGAGAATGACTCTCTTGGTTAGGAAGTCTTGAAGGGGTGCACAGTCTCAAGATACAGGTAGGCCATTTAGTACTGAGAGAAGAAAAAAATTCCTCACTCAAAGGGTAGTAGGCTTGTGAATTTACCAACCGTGCTAGAAAGGCCCTTTCACTGAGTAAGATCAAAGACAGAAGCTGATACATTTTTCAGAAATTAATGGCAAAGGAGATGGGAAGCAGGAATATGACATTGAGATACAGTATCAGTAATGATCATAGTGAATGACACAGCAGGCTCAAAGAGCCAAATGGCCTACTCCTAGTTTCTATGCTTTTACTTACCAAACTACCAGCACTATGTTCAACAGCATGCTCTCCTTAAGTTTTATCACAGTCGCAAAGCCCAACAACCTGTCTGTTCTAATCCCATTTTCCTGCACTTGACCCATAGCCTTGTATGCCTTAGAATTACAAGGGTACATTTAAATACTACTTGGATATTTTGGGAGGTTTCTGCCTCTACCACTTTTAACAGACATCGAGTTCCAGATTGCCACCGGCCTCTGGGTGAAAAGAAAATTCTTCACATCCCCTCTAAACATCCTGCTCCTACATCTCTAAAGCTATGCTGTCCCTTTATCAAGGGTAAAAGTTTATTCCTTTCTATGCCAATCATAATTTTACATATCTCATTCATGTCATGCCTCAGTCTCCTGTGCTCCAAAGAAAACACCAATTTATCCATTCTCACTTCATAACTAAAAATTTCCAACCCAGACAACATTCTGGAAAATCTCCTCTGCACCCTCAGCATTGTAACCACACCCCTTCTATAATGCAGATTCCAGAACTGCACACAATACTCTAGCTTAACTAATGTTTCTCAATGACCCTCAAAAGGATGTGGATGCTTTGGAGAGGGTGCAGAGGAGGTTCACCAGGATGTTGCCTGGTATGAAGGATGCTAGCTATGAAGAGAGGTTGAGTAGATTAGGATTATTTTCATTAGAAAGACAGAGATTGAGGGGGGACCTGATTGAGGTCTACAAAATCATGAGGGGTATAGACAGAGTGGATAGCAAAAAGCATTTTTCCCCCCCAGAGTGGGGAACTCAATTACTAGGGGGTCACAGGTTCAAAGTGAGAGGAGGAAAGTTTAAAGGAGATATGCGTGGAAAGTTCTTTACACAGAGGGTGGTGGGTGCCTGGAATGCGCTGCCAGCAGAGGTGGTAGACGCAAACACGTTAGCGTCTTTTAAGATATATTTGGACGGGTACATGGATGGGCAGGGAGCAAATGGACACAGGCCGTTAGAAAATAGATGACAGATTAGACAGTGGATCTTGATCGGCACAGGCTTGGAGGGCCGAAGGGCCTGTTCCTGTGCTGTAGGTTTCTTTGTTTTATACAATTCCAATTCTGTGCCTCAGCTAATAAAGGCAGTATTCCATGTGCCGCCTTAACCATTTTATCTTCCTGTCCTGTTACTTTAAGGGACCAGTAGATATGCACATCACTTCCCCTGACCCTCAGTGCTTCCAAGGAGCCAACCTTCATCATGTGTTCTCTTGCCTTGTTTGTCCTGCCCAAGTGCATCACCTCACACTTAGGATCAGAGTCATACAGATGTCCAGCACAGAAACAGACCCTTTGGTCCAACTCATCCATGCAGGCGAAACATGCTAGATAACTCTAGTTCCATTTGAAAGCAATTGGCCCATATCTCTTTAAACCCTTACAAATCATAGAACCATTCAGATGTCTTTTACATATTGCAATTGTACAAGCCTCCACAACTTTCTCAGGCAGCTCATTCTGAAAAAACCCTCCGCATGAAAAAAAATGCCACTTAGGTCACTTAAATCTTTCCCCTCTCATCTTAAACCTCTATTTTGGACTCCCCCTTGCCAGGGAAAATACCTTGGATATTTAACCTATCCATGTCCCTCATGATTTTATAAACTTCTATAAGGTCACCCCCAACCCGCCTCCGGCACTAACCCCAACTCTATCGCAGGGAAAGTAGCCCTACCCTATTCAGGCTCTCAGTCATAGAGTTATACATCATGGAAACAGGCCCTTCGCCCAAACTGGTCCACGTGACCACTGTACCCATTCAGCTAGTTCCAACTGCCCACATTTGGTCCATATCCCTCTAAACCCTTCCCATCCCTGTACTTATCCAAATGTTTTTTAAATGTAGCTATTGTACCTGCCTCAACCACTTTCTCTGGCAGCCCATTCCATACAAGCACTACTCTCTGCATGAGGAGGCTGCCCCCCAGGACCTCCTTAATTCTTTCCCCTCTCACCATAAGCCTTTCCCCTGAAGTTTTCAATTCCCGATCCCTGAGAAAAAGACTATATGCACTCATCCTATCTATGCCCCTCATGAATGTATACATCTCAATAAGATCACCCCTTATTCTTCCATGTTGCAAGGAATAAAATTCAATCGTAGCCAACATCTCCCTATAACTCAGGCCTACTAGTCCTGGCAACATCCTCATAAATCATCTTTGCACATTTTCCAGTTTAACTATGTCTTTCGTATAACAGGATTACCAAAACTGTACATGATATTCCAACTGCTGCCTCACCAACAACTTATACAACTGTAACAATGCCCCAACTCCTACACTCAATGCCTCGACCGATGAAGGGCAGCATGCTAAATGCCTTCTTCAACACCATTTACTTGCAATGCCGCTTTCAACAAACTATGTAGTTGTACTCCTTGGTCCCTCAGGTCCACAACACTCCTCAAGACCTTACCATTCACTGTGTTAGTCCTATCTTAGTCTGACTTTGCACTGTACAACACCTCACACTTAACTGTATTGAATCATGGCTGCCAATCCTCAGCCACTTCTCCATCTGATCAAGGTCCCTCTAATTTTTGATAACCTTCCTCACCATCAACGATACCTCCTAATTTTGTATCATTCGCAAACTTGCTAATCATGCCTTGTACATTCACATCCATATTATTTACGTAAACAACAAAGGTTCCAGCACCAACCCCGTGGCTCAATCTCCCTATAGCTCAAACCCTCCAGCCCTAGTAAATTCCTTGTAAATCTTTTCTGAACCCTTTCAAGTTTCACAACATCCTTCCTATGGCACGGAGACCAGAATAACACGCAGTATTCCAGAAGTGGCGTAACCAACATCCTGTAGAGCATCAACATGACCTTCCAATTCTCTAATTCAATGCACTGACCAATAAGGCAAGCATATCACGCCCCTTCTTCACTATCCTGTCCACCTGCGACTCCACTTTCAAGGAAATATGAACTTGCACTGCAAGGTCTCTTTGTTCAGTAATACTCCCCAGGGCCTTACCATTAAGCGTATAAGTCCTGCCCTGATTTCAGTTTCCAAAATGCAGCATCTCATTTATCTAAATTAAACTGGTGTAAGAAAGGCAAAGTTACAGCGATCATGGGAGATTTCAATATGCAGGTGGGCTGGGAAAGTCATTAGTGGTTTGCAGGAAAAGGAAGCTGCAGAATGTCGAAACGAGATGGCTTTTTGGAGCAGCTTGTGGTAGAGCCCACCAGGCAACACCGGATTTAGCGTTTTGCACTGAGGCAAATTTGATAAGGAGGTTTAAGGTGAAGGAATCCTTAGGAGGCAGTGATCATAATATGATCAAATTTACTCTGCAATTTGAGGGGAGAAGATAGAATCAGAGGTAATGGTACTACAGCTGAATAAAGACACAGAGGCATGATGGAGGAGCTGGGCAGAATTGACTGGGAGAGGATCCTGGCAGGAAAGACAGTGGAACACAGTCATGGCAGGAGTTTCTAGAAGTAATTCAGAAGACACAGCAAAAATTCATCCCTAGGATAAAGAAGCGTGGTACAGGGACGATGAGGCAACCATGGTTGACTAGAGAGGTCAGGGATAGCATAAAATCAAAAGAGAAAGCATATAATATGGTGAAGAGCGATGAGAAACCAGAGGACTGGGAAGTTTACAAAGGCCAACAGAGGGCCACAAAAACAAACAAGGAAGGAGAAGATTAAATGAGGGTAAGCTAGCCAGTAAAATAAATGAAGACTGTTCAAGTCTCTTTAGATACATAAAGGCCAAGAGAGATGCAAAAGTGGATGTTGGGCCACTGGAAAATGATGCTGGAGAGATAGTAGTGGGGAACAAGGAAATGCCTGAGGAACTGAATAACTACTTTGCATCAGTGTTCACAGTGTAAGACTTGAGTAATACCCCAGTAGTTTGAGAGAGTCAGGGGGCAGAGCTGAGTATAGTGGCCATCACCAAGGCGAAGAAGCTAGAAAAACTGAGCGACCCAAGGGTGGATAAATAACCCCGGACCAGACAGACTGCACACCAGACTTCTTCAGGAGACAGCTGGAGAGATAGTGGAGACATTAGTGATGATCTTTCAGGAATCATCCCAGTGGACTGGAAAATCACAAACGTTAACACCCCTGTTTAAAAAGGGAGTAAGGCAAAAGACTGAAAATTATAGGCCAATTAGCCTAACCTTGGTTGTGGATAAGATTTTAGAGTCCAGTGTGAAGGATGAGATTTTTGAATACTTGGAAGCGCATGGTAAAATAGGGCAAAGTCAGCGCAGCTCATCAAGGGGAGGACATGCTTGACAAATCAGTTAAGAATTTTTTGAGGAGGTAACAAGCAGATTAGACCACTGAGAGCTAATAGATGTTATCCATGTGGATTTCAAGAAGACACCTGACAATGTGCCACACAGCGTCTGCAGAATAAGATAAGGGCCCATGGTGTTACAGGCAAGGTACTAGCATTGATAGAAGATTGGCTGTCTCGCAGAAAGCAGAGGCTGGGTCTAAAAGGGTCTTTCTCAGCAAGGCAGCCGGTGACAAGTGGTGTTCCACTAAGGTCAGTATTGGGACCACAACTTTTCACATTATAAATGAATGAACTAGATGAAGGAACTGAGAGAATTCTGGCTAAGTTTGCAGAACACACAAAGATAGGTTAAGGGACAAGTAGCAATGAGGATGCGGGGATGTTGCAGAAGGATTTGGACAGGTTAAGAGAGTGGCAGATGGAGTACAAAGGGGAAAATGTGAGGTCATACACTTTGGCAAGAAGAGGTATGGGCTATTTTCTAAATGTGGAAAAAATTAAAAGTCTGAAGTGCAAAGAGACTTGAGAGTTTAGTTCAGGATTCTCTGAAGGTAAACTTGCAGGTTGAGCCAGTAGTTAGGAAGGCAAATGCATTTATTTTGAGAGGCCTTGAATATGAAAGCAGGGATGTACTTCAGAGTCTTTGGTCAGGCCACTTTGGTGTATCGTGTGCAGTTTTGGACCCCATATTTGTGGAAAGAAGTATTGGCCCTGGAGCAGGTTCAGAAGAGGTGGATGAGAATGATCTCAGGAATAAAAAGCTTAACATATGAGGAACATTCGAGGACTCTGGGTCTGCAGTCATTGGAGTTTAGATGGATGAGGGGGATTTAATTGAAACTTACAGAATACTGATTGGCCTGGACAAAGTGGGTGTTGGGAAGATGCTTCCATTAGTGAGCGAGACTAGGACCTGACGGCACAGCCTAAGAGTAAAGGGAAGGCCCTTTAGGCTGGCGATAAGGAGAAACTTCTTCAGCCAGAGAGTGGTGGATCAATGGAATTCGCTGCTGCAGAAGGCTGTGGAGGCCAGGTCAATGTGTACATATAAGACAGCGATAGATAGGTTCTTGATTGTCATAGGGATCGAGCGTTAAGGGGATCAAGGGTTATGGAGAGAAAGCAGGAGGATGGGATTGAGAAATGATCAAATGGCAGAGCATACCTAATGGGCTGAATGGCCTAAACTCCATCTGCCATTTCTTGGTCCATTAGTCCATCTGATCAAGATCCTGTGGTACTCTGAGATAAACATCTTCACTGTCCACTACACTTACTCAGGTTGAATTCTCTTTGTCACTGATTAGCCCAACAGACCGATGAATCTATATCCTCTTGTAATCTAAAGCTATCCTCTTCACTATTTACCATGCACCAATTGTCATATGATGCACAGATTTTTTGATGAACCCTTCAACATTCAAGTCTAAATCATTTATATACACCACAAACAGTGAGGGCCCCTGTCGAACCTACAAGAACATAAGCTTCCAGTCAAGACTGTTACCCAAGATAACAAAGCGTGGAGCTGAATGAACACAGCAGGCCAAACAGCATTTCAGGAGCACAAAAGCTGACGTTTCAGGCCTAGACCGTTCATCAGAAAAGGGGGATGGGGAGAGGATTCTGAAATAAATAGGGAGGGAGGGGGAGGCGAACTGAAGATGGATAGAGGAGAAGATAGGTGGAGAGGAGAGTATGGGTGGGGAGGCAGGGAGGGCATAGGTCGGTCTGAGGTTGACGGACAAGTCAACGGGGCGGGATGAGTTTAGTAGGTAGGAAATGGAGGTGCGGCTTGAGGTGGGAGGACGGGATAGGTGAGAGGAAGAACAGGTTAGGCAGGCAGGGACGAGCTGCGCTGGTTTTGGGATGCAGTGTGGGGAGGGGAGATTTTGAAGCTGGTGAAATCCACATTGATACCATTGGGCTGCAGGGTTCCCAAGTGGGATATGAGTTGCTGTTCCTGCAACCTACAGGTGGCATCATTATGGCACTGCAGGAGGCCCAGGATGGACATGTCATCTAAGGAATGGGAGGGCATGTTGAAATGGTTCACGACTGGGAGGTGCAGTTGTTTATAGCGAACCAAGCGTAGGTGTTCCGCAAAGCGGTCCCCAAACCTCCGCTTGGTTTCCCCAATGTAGAGGCAGCCACACCGTGCAAAGCGGATGCAGTATACCACAATGGCCGCTGTGCAGGTGAACATCTGCTTGATGTGGCAAGTCATCCCGAGGCCTGGGATGGCGGTGAGGGAGGTGGTGTGGGGGCAGGTGTAGCACTTCCTGCTGTTGCAGGGGCAAGTGCCGGGTGTGGTGGGGTTGGAGGGGAGTGTGGAGCGGACAAGGGAGTCATGGAGAGTGTGGTCTCTACAGAAGTCAGACAAGGGTGGAGTGGTTATTCTGTTTCCCACAACGTGACCAATTCTGTATACAATTTGTCAAATTTCCTTGATGCCCATGGGCTCTTGCTTTCATTATCAGTCTTGCAGGAAGGATCTTAGTAAAAACCAAGTAAACTAGAACACACCGCCCCTCATCTACATGTGGTTACCCCTTCAAAAAATTCAAATCAAGTTGATCAGACAGAACATCCCTTCAACAAAACCATGCTTACTGTTCTTGATTAATCCCCAACTCTCCATGTGCAGAATGATTTTGTCCCTCAGAATTATTCCCAACAGTTTCCCGACCACTGAGGTTAGACTGACTGACTTGTATTAATAACTTGGTCTACTTTTTATTATTTCATAGCTCTACTAATGCTGAACACTACATGTTGATTTTCTGAGAAATGGTGCTTTCTTTCCACTGTATTTATCCTTTTTATTATTCTGAAAACTACGTACATCATTCCCATTAACCCTATGGATTTCTGAAAGTCAAGTGCTCTTGAATATTTAATTGTCAATCCTGGTTATTCAGCAATCTTGTCTCAATTTATGGTCAAAAGATCAAATCTACTTATCTCTATTTATGCCATGAATTCATACTTCTTAAGAATGCATCGTGCGTTCAGATATAATGTCCTCAATTTTAAAAAAAACTTACTGCTAACCCTTGATATGGCCTCAATTGCTAATTCTCAACTACCAATACTAAACTCTAGCCCTTCTGGACACATTCTGCTTGGTTTAACCCAAATTGTTGCCTTACTTTACAGTCTTCACTTTTACCTTCAGTCTTTAATTTACCCTTATCTCGACCTTTCCAGACCAGCATGCCTTCAAATGGAGTTTTCAATTCTACATTGTTTACCTACAGAATTCTGTTTAATATCCAACAACCAACACCCAATAATATCTAATATAATCAATATGCTGTCCAGATTTAGAGCTAATGGTACCAGAAAAGCTGATGCACATTTTACACAAAGTTAAGTGTGACATCATACACAATGCTAATTTCTCTCAGGTCAGCGCTCAGATCTTTTTGAAACTACTCACTGACAATGGTACATAGCTGACCCGTCATTATTCAAAATTTAATTTTAAAAATCTAAAATGTACTTAAATAATTTTCTAGGAAGATAAATTAGTTGTCCATTTCTTACCAAGCAATATTGGAATTGAGAATAAAATACAAACTTTATTCTATTATTAATTTTAAAAATGAACGTTTTTAAAGCATTTAATTCAATGTGAATTTGCTACGTACAACATAATTATATTGTTCACATGTTCAGAATGAGGCCAACTTCGACAAGGGAGCCTCCAAAATGTCCACCTTTCTCAACAGAGGATTTCCCAGCTCCACTGTCAACAGAGCCCTCAACCAGGTCCAGCCTATCTCCTGCACTTCCACCTTCACCCCTGCTCTTCCCTCCCGCAAAAGCGATAGGGTTCCCCTTATCCTCACCTACCATCCCATCAGCATCCACATCCACATCCACATCCAGAAGATTATCTGACACCATTTCTGCCACCTCCAGCAAGACACCACCACCCGAAACATATTCCCCTCCCTTCCCTTGTTTGCCTTCCGCAGGGACCCTTCCCTCCAGGGCACCCCAGTCCACACTTCCTTCACCCGCAACAACTCCCCAAGGCCCTATGGCACCTTCCCATGTAACTGGTGAAGGTGTAACACCTGCCCATTTACTTCCTCCCTCCCCAGTATCCAAGGGCCCAAACATACCTCCCAGGTGAAGCAACACTTCCCAGAACCTAATCTACTGCATTCGCTGCTCACAATGTAGTCTCCTCTAGGGAAATGAATGTAGACTTGGCGGCCACTTCGCAGAACACCTACATTCTGCTTGCAAAAAAGACAGTGAACTACCTGTAGCCTGCCATTTCATTGCACCACCCTGTTCTCTGGCCAACATCAGTCTCTGGCTTGCTGTAGTGTGCCAATGAAGCCGAACACAAGCTGAAAGAACTACACCTCATTTTCCGCTTGGGAACCCTACAGCCATCTGGAGTCAATACCCAATTCAATAATTTTAGGGCCTAAACTCTCCCATGTCCCAGCCCCCACGCCACACACTAGGCCTTGTTATCAAACACCTCTTGTTGTTAGTCACTAACAATCCCCATTAACAACTATTCACTCTCGCAGCCTAATTGTTAGCAACTCCTTTGTCTGTCCTTCTCTCTCTTTGGGCTCTATCCTATCGTTTACTCCCTACCCCACCCATCTCCCTACTTTCTGCGTTATAAACTGACGTTTTCCCAGACAATATCAGTTCTGAGGAAGGGTCACCAGGCCCGAAGCATTAACTGTTTTCTCCTTCACAGATGCTGCCAGACCTGCTGAGCTTTTCCAGCAACTTTGTTTTTGCTCCTGATTTACAGCATCCGCAGTTGGTTTGGTTTTTATAATTATATTAAAACTCCATTTATCAACAGATATTCTACTTCTGGTAAAACAAATCAAAGTATGTCTTTAAAATAGTAAATATTCCAATTATTTCTCTCAATCCTTTACCAACAGTTTTCTATTTAACTAAAATCTCAAACGTTAAATTGTGTACACTGTTACACTTCAGGAAATTACCCATGAATTAATTTATACAAATAATCATGAAGATTGACCAAAGTAGGCCACTCTTTACGGACCACTCTTCCAGTTGTTGTTATTGCGTCTACTTCTTTTATGATGCATTGGTAATGTTCCTACATCTGGGTGAAAGGTTTGGATTCAAGCCCCATCTCAGAATGTGCTGGGCATGGCAATGTGTCGTAAGATATCTGCATAGGTTGATTAATAACAAACATATTTGAACACTTGAATTTATGGGTGGCCTTAATAAGGCAGAACTAGCAAAAAGTAAATAGATTCTGTTTAGATCCCAAACTTCAAAAAGCTGTCTGATCCTCATCTTTCACATGTAATATTATATTTCTGCCTCAAAGATAATTATCAGTTACAAAGTATAAAACAGTATTTTAAGTTTAAAATGAGTTATCCCATTTCCTTTTAAAACTTGGCAACACCTTAAAAACGCTAAATTATTTCATCTGGCCACCATTCAACAGAACCTGCAATCTGTATTTTGGCCAACAAATACCAAGTTACCACATCACACAAGAAGTAGACTCATAAAATGTCTAAACCCTAATAGAATTATATATTTTTCTAAGAGTCACTATAATTTGTGTCTTGGATCCAAGACATCCAGAGAAGTTGCTGGAATCTATCATTGGAGATAGAGTGACTAAGCACTTGGAAAAGGTATGAGTGGGTATCGATTTACAAAGGATAAATAAGGTCCAGTTAATCTATTTAAATGCTTAATAGTTTGGTTATATTTAATTTCAGAGGCAGTGAGATTTTGCACAGGAAGTTATAAACAAAAATGTAAGCACATGGAATTGAGGCAACATGTAACATGGACTGACAATCAGCAAGAAGGAAGCGGCATGGTGGCTCACTGGTTAGCAGTGCCCCACAGCACAGGGACCAGGATTCGATTCCACCCTTGGGTCATGATCTGTGTGGAATTCGTACATTCTCCCCGCATCTGCACGTGTTTATTCCGGGTGCTCTGGTTTCCTCCCACGGCCCTAAGATGTGCACGTTTGGTGGACTGGCTGTGCTAAATTTCCCATACTGTTCAGGGGCATGCAGGCTAGATAGACTATTCATGGGAAACGTGGGGTTAGAGACAGGGATGGGGGTTGGGTCTGGGCGGTGCAGAATGGCCTGCTTTCATGCTATAGGGATTCCATGAATCTAAGAAGGTAAAGGGCAGAGTTGGGTAAAAGGAACACATTCTGACTGGTGGGATACAAAGTGTTGCTCTCCAGAAGTGCCTTTCCCAGGGATGTGCATAGAGCCTCAGTTTTTAACCACATACATGAATGACTTGGATAAAGAAACAGATGGATAAAGAGTACAGAAAAGAAAACAGGAGGTTACAAAGACTAAAGCAGACTACATGAATGGAAAATACTGTTAAAAATGGATTGTGGGATACTGGTGATGTGGAAAAAGTGAGGTGTCCCATTTATATATCTCTTATGACGTTAAGAGAGAACTTCTACTTGGCATGTATTGACTTCAGAGTCATAACTGTACTGAAAAGGATCACAATCAATTTTGAAGAGCTACTTTTGGCCGAGTCTAACATTTCATACCAGGTAAGCTTTTATGGTAAGGATCAGGTCCAAAAGAACAGACTTCAGGAGAACCATTTAATGTGGTGACGGTGGTGGGGAAGCAACAAATGCAAAATTTATTTTTGCAATCGGTTCTGATATAACGCAATAGTCGCATTCTTGTGCAATCTCACATTATAAGAAAATCATGCAATTGCACGTCATTTAAACGAATGGGGTCAGAATCGCATTGCAGCCAGAGGTAAGCAAAATTGCCGTTCTACAAATAGCTGTATAAATTCTTCAATCACGTTAAAGCTAATTTGTGTTGAAGGAGCACGCATTATAGCAGAACCAACTGTACTTACCCTACTTTTCTGCTAACTCAGACACTTAAAAACATTAAAAATGTAATTATTTGTCATGTTTTTATTCAGTCTGTTTTCCATTCTACAAAAGGTGCTGTAAATGGAAAGTTATTACAAAATCAATTTCCCACTTGACATTTACCTGGAGTCTGCCATCTAATGTTCTTTGTATTGTAACACACTTGCTGGGATGAGCTCCATTCGTTGTTATGGCCGTGATCAATGAGTCAAGTTCATCTTTTTTCTCCTTCAATTTTTTCACCAAACTCTCAATAGCTCTTTTTGCAAAAGTTTCACTTTCTCCGCCTTGTCGATGACACATCAAGCTATGCACGATGCTCAGGCATGCATCATTACTAGTTGGGGTGTTGGTGATGGACATGATGCTGATCTTATATCAGTTTCTCCCCTTCCAATATACAATCTTTCAGGTCCTTGCAGAGTAAATAAAAGGCTCCTTCCAAATCAGCAAGGCTTGAATTATGTGTTCCCGTGTACTAAAAGGCACACCTGATGTCTTAACTGTAGTCAGAACTTCAGCAGAAACAAAGTAGTGGTTTTGAATAGTTCCTCAGAGAACCTTAAAAACAAAGTACAGACAGAACATGTAATACACAATTATTCGCGCTTACCTTAAAAGAAAAATTACAAATATGCAATTGTGCACAATTATTTTGATTTAATGAGTTCTCTGATACCTGAAAGTGTCCTTCAGAGAACATTCTGACAATGACTTCTCAAAATTTAATCATTTTTTAATACCGAAGATAGAATTCTATGAAATGCAGTTCCACTACGTCCCAGCAAATCAACTAAGTAGCCATTTGTCAAGTAGGCCACAAGGGTAGAGAGACTACTTCATTACTGAATATTGTTATGAAGGAGGGCAGGTTAAATGAAAGAAAATCCTTGATATTCATTTATAAGAAATGAGTAACTGTTTATTCATTTAACCCCAACAGCAAACAAATTAATAAAATTACTAACAAACCAAACAACTCCCCCTTAACTAAATTCTACTGACATGCTGCTCCAATAAACACAAGTCCCACTTATATAAACCCAAGTAGTAAGAAGATAAATTAAAACAGTCTCTCAAAATCTACACAACTTTTTTCTGTTGTTCTCAAGTCATTAACACCTTTCTTCCATTGATCTAGCTGTCAGGGATGTTTTCTCGATGAATTCTTCTCTAAGGACTCTTAGCTAGAAATGCTGCAGTACCTTTTATGGATAAGATGGTGCTTTCTTAGAGAGTTTAATGATTTCTTGTGAAAGCTAGGTATTTATTTCCCAGATGGCAGTTTGTTCTCTCATCGATTTTTTAAAAATCCTCTCCTTTTGTACCTTGGATGACATATCGATATTCTTACAATAGCACTGGTCCAAGCTTGTCAAAAGCATCAGATTTAAATGTAATTGGCTTTCAATCACTAAGTGTGTGGTTTAAATTAATTGATTAATTCCAGCCAGTTGCCAAATCATCAAACCAAGCCTAAGGTTTCTCAATCACACAGCCAATTCATATATGCTTCAATTTTAGAACTGGCTGTTTATCTTCAGCTACATGCAGATTTTTTTTTAAATATAAAATCACTGACTCTTAAAGGAACCACATATTACACAACTTCATAACATTTTCACTGTGAAGGTTAATTCTGTGATCACCCAAGGTTCACAGTTCAACAACCAACGTAAATGAAATGAGCAGTAATTAGGAAAAAAAAACTAGGACAGGATTTCCTAATTTGTCTCGATCATAAGGTTTTGGAGTAGATTTGTAGCTTGGGTTGTGGGTGTTGAGGTTGGTTAGCTCGCCAAGCTGGTTTGTTCTGCAGACATTTCGTTACCGTGCTTCATCCTCAGTGCAGCCTATGAAGCGTTGGTGTGTTTTCCCGCCGGGCATTTGAACTCTGGGGTCTGTTGCGATGGATTACCTCACTTCCAGGTTTCCTCCGTAGTGGAATGTATATGGGGTCGATTTCAATGTGTTTATTAATAGCCTGCTTTGTGGAGTTGCCATGCTTCCAGGAATTCTCATGCTTGTTTCTGCCTAGCCTGTGCCAGGATCTTGGTCTTGTCTCAGTCGAAGTTGTGGTTCTCTTTGTCCATGTGGATTGAGATGAGTGAGTAGAAATGAGTGCAATGTCTAGATCATAATGTATAGTATACAACTTATATCCTAACTAAAACTAAGTTATACATGTGAATTCAGAGCAGGATTAACTCATACAGCCCACTAAGCCTGCTAATATCATGCAATAAAGTCATAATAGATCTCATTGTGGTCTCAACACTACTTTCTTGCTACCCAACACCTTTTCAGCACCTTTGTAGCACCTTTGTTAGTGAAGAATGCAACTAATTCTGCCTTAAAACTGCTCAATATCCTGTGCTTCCACCATTTTCTAAGCAAGTTCAAAGACTTACAGCCCTCAGGAAAAAAAAATCTGCCCAGTTCTATCTCAAATAGGAATAGTGCTTTAAATAGTGCTTATTTAAAAGATGTATCCTAGTTCTAGTGTCTTACACAAGGGGAAACATATTTTCAGCATTCTTTCTATCAAGTCCCCTTAGGATCTTATATCTCAATCAGATCATCCCTCATTTTTCTAGACTCCAATTACTACAGGGACAGCCTGCCATATCTTTCCTCACAAAATAACTTCACTATCTCAGTAAGTTTCACACTGTCAGGAAGAGAGATCACATCTGGAGTGAGACACAGCCCGAGTGAGACATGGATAGAGCAGGAACAGCAATGGTCGTTGCAGGTTCCAGGGTTTAGATGTTTCAGTAAGATCAGGGAAGGTGGTAAAAGAGGGGGAGGTGTGGCATTGTTAGTCAAGGACAGTAATACGATGGCAAAAAGGATGTTGGATGAGGACTCGTCTACTGAGGTAGTATGGGCTGAGGGTCGAAACAGGACAGGAGAGGTCGCTCTGTTGGGAATTTTCTATAGGCCTCTGAAAAGTTGCAGAGATATTGAGGAAAGGATTGCAAAGATGATTCTGGATAGGAGCCAAAGGGTACCACAGGGTAGTTGTTATGGGGGGACTTTAACTTTCCAAATATTGACTGGAAACACTATAGTTCGAGTATTTCAGATGGGTCAGTTTTTGTCCAATGTATGCAGGAGGGTTTCCTTACACAGTATGTAGATAGGCCAACAAGAGGCGAGGCCACACTGGATTTGGTACTGGGTAATGAACCAGGCCAGGTGTTGGATTTGGAGGGAGGTGAGCACTTTGGTGATAGTGACCACAATTCGATTACGTTTACTTTAGCGATGGAAGTGGATAGGTATATACCGCAGGGCAAGAGTTACAGCTGGGGGAAAGGCAATTATGGAGCGATTAGGCAAGATTTAGGATGCATAGGATGGGGAACGAAAATGCAGGGGCTGGGCACAATTGAAATGTGGAGCTTGTTCAAGGAGCAGTTACTGTGTGCCCTTGATAAATATGTACCTGTCCGGCAGGGAGGAAGTGGTCAAGCGAGTTGAATCTCTTGTCGAAAGGAAGGAGGCGGCTTATATAAAGATGCGGTGTGAAGGCTCAGTTAGGGCACTTGAGTGTTACAAGTTAGTCAGGAAGGACCTAAAGAGAGAGCTAACAAGAGCCAGGAGGGGACATGGGAAGTCTTTGGCAGGTAGGATCAAGGGAATCCCTAAAGCTTTCTATAGGTATGTGAGAATAAAAAGAATGACTAGAATATGATCAGGGCCAGTCAAGGGCAGTAGTGGGAAGCTGTGCATGGAGTCCGAAGAGATGAGAGGCGCTAAATTGATACTTTTTGTCAGTATTCACACAGGAAAAATACAATGTTGTTGAGGAGAATACTGAGGTACAGGCTATTAGACTTGACAGGATTGAGGTTCATAAGGAGGTGGTGTTAGCAATTCTGGAAAGTGTGAAAATAGATAAGTCTACTGGGCCAGATGGGATTTATCCAAGGATTTTCTGGGACGCTAGCAAGGAAAATGCAGAGCCTTTGGTTTTGATCTTTATGTCATCACTGTCTACAGAAATAGAGCCAGAAGACTGGAGGATAGCAAATATTGTCCCCTGTTCAAGAAGGGGAGTAAAGACAACCCTGGTAATTATAGACCAGTGAGCCTTATTTCGGTTGTGGGTAAAGTGTTGGAAAGAATTATAAGAAATAGGATTAATAATCATCCAGCAAGGAATAATTTGATTAGGGATAGTCAACACGGTTTTGTGAAGGGTAGGTTGTGCCTCTCAATCCTTCGAGTTCTTTGAGAAGGTGACCAAACAGGTGGATGAGGGTAAAGCGGTTGATGTGGTGGATATGGATTTCAGTAGAGCGTTTGATAAGGTTCCCCACAGTAGGCTATTGCAGAAAATACGGAAGCATGGGATTGAGGGTGATTTAGCAGTTTGGATCAGAAATTGGCTAGCTATAAGATGACGGGAGTGGTGGTTGATGGGAAATGCTCATCCTGGAGTTCAGTTACTAGTGGTGTTGGGCAAGAATCTGTTTTGGGGCCACTGCTGTTTGTCATTTTTATAAATGACCTGGATGAGGGTGCAGAAGGATGGGTTAGAACAAAGAACAAAGAAAATTACAACACAGTAAGAGGCACTTCAGCTCTCCAATCCTGCGCCGATTAAGATTCTCTGTCTAAACCTGTCATCTAATTTCTAAATGTCTGATCCCTATGCACCATTCTCATCCGTGTACCTGTCTAGATACATCTTAAAAGGCACCATCATGTCTGTCTACCACCTCCGCTGGCAACGCGTTCCAGGCACCCACCACCATCTGCGTAAAGAATTTTCCATGCATATCTCCCTTAAAACTTTCCTCCTCTCACTTTGAACTCATGACCCTAGTAACTGAGTCCCCCAACCTGGGAAAAGGCTTCTTGCTATCAACCTTGTCTATACCACTTATGATTTTGTAGACCTCAACGAGGTCCCCGTCTTTCTAATGAACATAATCCTAATCGACTCAACCTTTCTTCATAGCAGCGCCCTCCATATCAGGCAACATTCTGGTGAAACTCCTCTGCACCCTCTCCAAAGCATCCACATGCTTTTGGTAATGTGGCAACCAGAACTGTACGCAGTATTCTAAATGTGGCCGAACCAAAGTCTTATACAGCTGTAATATGACTTGCCACCTCTTGTACTCAATACCCCGTCCAATGAAGGAAAGCACGCCATATGCCTTTTTGACCACTCTACTGACCTACGTTGCCACCTTCAGGGAGCAACGGACCTGAACACCCAGATCTCTCTCAACATCAATTTTCCCTAGGACTTTTCCATTTACTGTATTGCTTGCTCTTAAATTAGATCTTCCAAAATGCATCACCTCGCATTTGCCCAGATTCAACTCCATCTGCCATTTATCTGCCCAACTGCGTCCAGTTCTGGGCGCCCTATTATAGGAAAGATGTGGATGCTTTGGAGAGGGTTCAGAGGAGGTTTACCAGGATGCTGCCTGGACTGGAGGGCTTATCTTATGAAGAGAGGTTGACTGAGCTCGGTCTCTTTTCATTGGAGAAAAGGAGGAGGAGAGGGGACCTAATTGAGGTATACAAGATAATGAGAGGCATAGATAGAGTCGATAGCCAGAGACTATTTCCCAGGGCAGAAATGGCTAGCACGAGGGGTCATAGTTTTAAGCTGGTTGGTGGAAAGTATAGAGGGGATGTCAGAGGCAGGTTCTTTACGCAGAGAGTTGTGAGAGCATGGAATGCGTTGCCAGCAGCAGTTGTGGAAGCAAGGTCATTGGGGTCATTTAAGAGACTGCTGGACATGCATATGGTCACAGAAATTTGAGGGTGCATCCATGAGGATCAATGGTCGGCACAACATTGTGGGCTGAAGGGCCTGTTCTGTGCTGTACTGTTCTATGTTCTATGTTCTATGTTCTATGTAACTCTCCAATCTATCTATATTCTGCTGCATTCTCTGACAGTCGCCTTCACTATCTGCTACTCCACCAATCTTCGTGTCATTTGCAAACTTGCTAATCAGACCACCTATACCTTCCTCCAAATCATTTACGTATATCACAAACAACAGTGGTCCTAGCACAGATCCCTGTGGAACACCACTGGTCACAGATCTTCAATTTGAGAAACCCGCTTCCACTACTACTCTGTCTCCTGTTGCCTAGCCAGTCTTTTTTTATCCATCAAGCTAGCACATCCTGGACCCCATGCAACTTCACTTTCTCCATCAGCCTGCCATGGGGAACATTATCAAATGCAGGAACAGCAACTCATTTTCCACTTGGGAACCCTGCAACCCAATGGTATCAATGTGGATTTCACCAGCTTCAAAATCTCCCCTCCCCCCACTGCATCCCAAAACCAGCACAGCTCGTCCCCACCTCCCTAACCTGTTCTTCCTCTCACCTATCCCCTCCTCCCACCTCAATTTCCTACCTACTAAACTCATCCCGCCCCCTTGACCTGTCTGTCCTCCCTGGACTGACCTATCCCTTCCCTACCTCCCCACCTACACTCACCTCTACAGGCTCCATCCCCGCCTCTGCCTTGTCTGTCTCCTCTCCACCTATCTTCTCCTCTATCCATCTTCAGTCCACCTCCCCCTCTCTCCCTACTTATTTCAGAACCCACTCCCCATCCCCCTTTTCTGATGAAGGGTCTAGGCCCAAAACATCAGCTTTTGTGCTCCTAAGATGCTGCTTGGCCTGCTCTGTTCATCCAGCCCCACACTTTGTTATCTTGGACAAACTTGGATTGTTTATGCTAGAGCAGTGGAAGCTGAGGGGCGACCTGATAGAATATGGCAAATTGAAAGGCATAGTGGAGATAGGGCTTTTTTCCAGTGTTGAAATATCAAAAATTTGGGCACGGTAGCTCAGTGGTTAGCAGTGCTGCCTCACAAATCCACCCTTGAGTGACAGTGCGGAGTGTGCACATTCTTCCCGTGTCTGTATGGGTTTCCTCCAGTTTCCTCCCACAGTCCAAAGATGTGCAGGTTAGGTGGATTGTCTATGCTAAATTGCTCATAGTGTCCAGGATGTGCAGACTAGTTGGGTTAGCCATGGGAAATGCAGGGTTACAGGGACAGGGCAGGAGGTATGATGCTCTTCAGGCGTGGGGTATTGGTGTGTCCCTGATAGGCTGAATAGCCTTCTTCCATGCTGTAGGAATTCTATGATTCTATAGGTTGAAGGGTTTTTAAAAACAGAGGGTGTTCAATGTCTGGAACACACTGCCAGGGAGGGTGGTAGAAGCTGATACGAAAGCAATGTTTAAGAGAAATTCAGACATACATGAACAGGCAGGGAATAGAGGACTATTCCAGCAGAGGAATATGGACTATTTGCTGGCAGATGGGATTAGTTTAGAATGGTAACACAGTCGGCACAGAGACTGTGGGCCAAAGGGCTATATAATTCTGTGTCCCCCAACAGTTTTGCATTGTCATTCATGTCCTTTGTGAAGGCAAAATCAAAAGTATATATTTATTGTAAAATAAAAGGAAAGAACCACGATACTGGAAATCTGAAACAAACAGGAATCGCGACAGAAACTCAGCATCTGTGAAAAAATGCAGAGTTAATGCTCAGTCCAGTAACCCTTCTTCCTGACAGATGATGGCAAACTGCTCAGTTTCTCCAGCCATTCGTTTCTATTATCTATTTCATTGGTCTGACATGTCATTGTTCCTCATTTTAACAACCCCTGTTTCTGACTATAAGGGAGCTAGATTTATCTTAACCAGTCAGTTTCTCTTCACACACAAAAAAAATCTTTTGCAATCAGTTTGTACGTTCCTGCAATCTTATTCTATTTTATCTCCTTCTCACTCAATCGCTTTGTCCTCTACTGAAATCTAAACTGCTCCCTATCCTCAAGCATGCTGCTATTTTTGGTTAATTTGTATGCCCTTCCTTGGATCTAACACTCTGCCTAATTTCCCTTGTTCGCTATGGCCAGGCCCCTTTCCCACTTCATTGTGCTAAATAGGAATGAAAAATTGCTGCAGTTCCTCCATGCACTCTTCAAACGACCAAGTGACAATGGCTATCAAACATCACCCCCTCAATTAACGTTCCTCAATTTATCATTAGCGAGCTCTCACCTTGTATCAGAGTTTCCTTTCTTTAGATTCAGGATACTATTCTCAGAATTAACAATGACTCTCTCGAACTTAATGAAGAATTCTATTATAGTATATTTACTCTTCCCAAAAACGTTTCACTACTAGACTGCCAATTATTCCTTTCTCATTCAACTAAATCCAGTCTGGGACGGGCTGTTCTCCAGTCATTCCCTCAAAATATTGATATGAAAAGCCATGCAGTATACACTCCACAAATTCCTCTTATTGTTACTGATTTGATTTGTCCAACCTACCTGCAGATTAAAATCTCATATTTCCAAATGTACCTTTGCTGCTTGCATCGCTAATTTCCACTTTAATGCCTTCCCCAACCATACCACGACAGTTTGGGGGTCTATACACGTCCCCCACCATTGTTTTCTGCTCTTTGATGTTTCTAATCTCTAGCCATACAGATTTGACTTCACCAGAGAAAATAACTTCTCATTATCATAGTAATTTACTTTTAAAATCAGCAATGCTATCCCATCCCCTCTTCTTTCCTATGTGCCATACCTAAAAACTGATATCCCCTCGGTTTTTAGGTGGCCAACTCTGGTCACTTTGCAGCCATAGTTCTGTAATCCCAACTATATCATTGTTGTTTGCATCTACTTATGTGGCTAAATCATCTACCTCAAAGTAATGAATACCGAAGCCCCGAGTCCCTCATTACTGAGCAGTGAATTTTTGTTGATGTGATGCTAATCAAGCAGGCTGTTTTGTCCTGGATGGTGTGTTGTTGGTTACTAGTCAATTATCCCATCATCCATCTTGCCCCCAACTGTGGGCCATCATCAGCATTATATTCAGCAACAGCTATAAAAACATGGCCCAGGCATACCCCCACTCCACCACTATCATCAAGCCAGGAGATCAACATTGCATCAATGGAGGATGCAGGAGGACATCCTAAGCACAACTAAAAACAAGGCGTCAACCTGGCAAGCCTACACAGGATAACATATACGTCAAACACCCAAAATAATATGAAATTAACAGCGCTCAGCAATCCCACAAAAAAAATCACATTAAACAAAGTTCGGCATTACAGACACAGTCGATGGTCAATAACAAATGAATAACAAAGTAGAGACCCCATAAAATAACCTCATCTTCAATGGTAGGAGTGCTCAGCATACCGGTGTTAAAGATTATGCATTTACATCCACCTTCAGCCAGAAGTTCCAAACGGATGACCCACCTCAGCCTCTTCCCGAGGTCTCCCATCTGATCACAGGTGCCAGTCTTTAATAAACTCTACTCACTCCACATGTTATCAAAAAATGGCTGAAGACACTGGATACTGCAAAGACTATGGACTATTCCTGTGACAGTACTGAATATGCATGCACCAGAAAGAGCCAAGTCCCTACCAAGCTATTCCAGTAGTCACTACGTGGCACTTATTGAAGCCAAAACAAAAACCTTCTCACTATACCAAGCTACATGTAGCAACAATAAATCAAATCAAATTACTCAGCAATCTAAGAAATTGCCTAGGTATGGCCTATCCACAAAAAGCAAGACAAATACAACCTGGTCAATTACCACAGATCTATACTTGATAACCAGCAAAGTCGTGTTAGACATCATTAAGAGTGCTATTAAAAAGTGTTTGCTCAGCAATTACTTGCTCACTGAACTCAGTTTCAGTTCCATCAAGGCTATTCAGCTCCTGACCTCATTACAACCCTCATTCAAACAATATCAACAGAGCCAAATTCCAGAGGTTTGAGGAGATTGACTGTCCCTGACATTACAGTTGCACTTGACATGGTGTGATAAATCGAGGAGCCCTGGCAAAAGTGCAAATCAATGGGAATGAGGGGGAGAGTTCAAGTGGTTGGAAGCGCAACTAACACGAAGGAAGGTGGTAAGGACATTGGAGATTAATCATTTAAATCACAGAACATCAACGCATCACCATCAGCTTCAATAATCTTCCCTTCATCATAGTATTAGAAGTACAGATGTTTGCACAATATTCAGCACTATTTGTGGCAACTCATTTTGTGCAGCAGCTTGTGTTCATACGTAACAGACTTGGCTAACATCCAAGCTCGATCTGGTAAGGAGCCATTACATTGGTACCACAAGCATCAGGGAATGATAATTTTAAACAGGAGAGAACTGGCTAAAAGAACCAGATTTTGCAAAAGCTAAAAGGCTCTGTCCACAACTTTCCACATCTCCAGCCAAGTTGTACCAGTACAACTACAAAACCGGCATCAATCCAACAAATTGGAAAATTGCCCAGGTACATCCTGCACACAAAAAGCAGCCAAATCCAACCCAGACAATTACCACTCCATCAGTTTGCTTGCAACCACCAAAGTAACCTAAGGGGTAATCAGTCATCAACTGATGTTCAGTTGAGTTCTGCAAGAGCCACTGAGTTCCTGGCCTCAACACAGCAGTGTCAAACATGAACAAGAGCTGTGCTCCAGAGGGAAGGGGTAAGTGATTTCCGCTTGATATCAATACCACATTTGGCAACCAAAAAGAAACAAAAAAACTGATCAAACACCAACTGCTGAAAAAGAGATTTCCAAACTCCACCCACCACTTGCATGAAGTGGTTTCAACTTGTATTACAATTTTTTGATTAGTCCTCATTTCTGCCCCCTCCCAACTCCCAGATATCACACTTAATATGTCATACACGTCTTTGTGATTCTGCGGCTGAAGTAGGCTCTTGTTACAAAGACCAAGAACCCAACTGAAGGCCAAGGTTGTTAGAACATAGAACACTACAGCACAGTACAGGCCCTTTGGCCCTCAATGCTGTGCCGACCTGTGAAACCAAACTGAAGCCCATCTAATCTACACTATTCCATTATCATCCACATGTTTATCCAATGACCATTTAAATGTCCTTAAACTTGGTGAGTCTACTATTGTTGCAAACAGGGCTATCCACGCCCTTACTACTCTCTGAGTAGAGAACCTACCTCTGACATCTGGCTTATATCTATCACCCATCAATTTAAAGTTATATAAGGAAAAAGACTCTCACTTCCTACCCTATCTAACCCTCTGATCATCTTGTATGTCTCTATTAGGTCACCTCTTAACCACCTCCTCTCTAACGAAAACAACCTCAAGTCCCTCAGCCTTTCCTCATCAGACCTTCCCTCCATTCCAGGCAACATCCTGGTAAATCTCCTCCGCACCCTTTCCAATGCTTCCACATCCATCCTATAATGCAGCGACCAGAATTGCACACAATACTTCAAGTGCGGCCGCAGCAGAGTTTTGTACAGCTGCAACATGACCTCATGGCTCCAAAGCTCAATCCCTCTACCAATAAAACCCAAAACATTGTACACCTTTTTTTAACAACCCTATCAACCTAGGTGGCAACTTTCAGGGATCTATGCACATGGGCACCAAGATCTCTCTGCTCATCCACACTAACAAGAATCTTACCATTAGCCCAGTACTCTGTATTCCTGTTACTCCTTCCAAAGTGAATCACCTCACACTTTTCCACAGTAAACTCCATTTGCCATCTCTCAGCCCAACTCTGCAGCTTATCTATGTCCCTGTGTAACCTGCAACATCCTTCCGCACTATCCACAACTCCACCGACTTTAGTGTCATCCGCAAATTTACTAACCCATCCTTCCATGCCCTCGGCAAGGTCATTTATAAAAATGACAAACAGCAGTGGCCCCAAAACAGATCCTTGCCAACCACCACTAGTAAATGAACTCCAGGATGAGCATTTCCCATCAACCACCACCCCCGTCTTCTTACAGCTAGCCAATTTCTGATCCAAACTGCTAAATCACCCTCAATCCCATGCCTCAGTATTTTCTGCAATAGCCTACCGTGGGGAACCTTATCAAACGCTCTACTGAAATCCATATCCACCACATCAACCGCTTTACCCTCATCCACCTGTTTGGTAACCTTCTCAAAGAACTCGAAGGATTGAGAGGCACAACCTACCCTTCACAAAACCGTGTTGACTATCCCTAATCAAATTATTCCTTGCTGGATGATTATTAATCCTATTTCTTATAATTCTTTCCAACACTTTACCCACAACCAAAATAAAGCTCACTGGTCTGTAATTACCAGGATTGTCTCTATTACCCTTCTTGAACAAGGGGACAACATTTGCTAATCTTGTTTTCATTACTTTTCTGTGAATTGTAACATTTGAAATATGTTTCTAGACCTCAGAGCCTCTTTGAAATTCCAAAATTTATTCCTGCGGAAACTTCGCCTTTATGTCACCAAAAAATTTGAATATGCAGTTTTATATTGAAAAATTGATAAATCCAGTGAAACTTGCCAATAACAGTACCTGCCCATTTTCCCTACCTTTCCTCTCCTTCCACTTAAGCAGAATGCCTAAACAGGTCAATAATAAGCTTTCAATTCTTTGGACTAACAATCCAACAAAATAGATTTCAAAGATCTTCTAGAATTCCACTAAGTAACATTCGTAAAGCTTCCTTCCACTCTCAGCTTTGATCACTTCCCACAAAAATTAAAATGATGTGCATTCGGCATCGCTTGTTTTTACAAATTCATGCTGGCTCTCTGGTCAGCTAAACATTTTCAGTGTCTCCTTATCCTAATTGTAGGCTCAATAATTTCCTGACAACAAAGCTTAGGCAAATAGGTCCTTGACTTACTGGTTTTCCTTGGTCCCCTTACTTAAATATCACAACATCATGCATAATCTTGCAAGTAGGCTTTGGATGAAGAGAACTTTGAAATCTTATTCTGATTAAGTGCTCATGCCCTGTTTCCAACTATTCGTTCTAAAACTGTCAGAGGGAAAATAACTGGGTCTGGGAGCCTGTTATTCTTCAATGTCAGGGAGGCCATGGCCCAGTGGTATTATTACTGGACTGTTAATCCAGAAACCCACATAATGTTCTGGGGACCCATGACAGATGGTGGCATTTGAATTCAATAAATATCTGGAATTAAGAATCCAATGATGACCATGAATCCACTGCAGATTGTCAGGAAAAATCCATTTGGTTTGCTTATATCCTACAGGGAAGGAAACTACCATCCTTACCTGGTCCAGACCCACAGCAATGTGGTTGAGTCTTAACTTCCCTCTGGGCAATTAGGAATGGGCACTAAATGCTGCCTAGCCAGCAATTCAACTGCCTCATCCCATAAATGAATAAAGTCTCTGTTCTCCATTACTGTACTGCTTCAAACAAAATAAAAATCACTGATGGGATGTGGCACAGTTAGCCAGCCCAACATCGTTTTACCATCTCTAAGTGCCTTTGAGAAAGCCATGCACAGCTGCTTTCTTGAACCGTAACAGTCTATGTGGCATATGTACACTAACAATGCTGTTAAAGAAAGAGTTCTGAATCCTCAATTAGCAGCCTATCCACTAGTCAGTATAGTTATAACTGTTTGCATTAATTTTGCTAATTTCCTATCCCACCAACAGTTTAGAATGAAACTAAACTTCATTCTTCTCTGCAAGATTTATGTAATTGAAACAAAACCGTTCACTAAACTATGCTCTTATCACCATTAACAGCAAGCATTAATATCTTGTGCAACCGTCATTGCAGTTGAAATGTTATCCCAGTTTTCCATATGACTGACCAAACAAACCTCCATAACACAATGTGCTTCACACCTTCCTTCATGATTCTACTTATTCCAACATGGCCATTACATTTCATCCAATGGCTTAATCATCTCCAGCCAGTGCCTTCTGAAATCCCCCAATTCTATTCCCCCTCTGGTTACTCAGTCAAGAATAAAAATGCAGTGTTGTTGCACACAACCCAGATGCCGTCATTTGTCCTTCAATAAAACTACCTATCTCATCCTCACAGCAGCAGAAATCTTCATTCACAACTGTTATCTTAACATGGGGAGGTAATACCACTGGGCTGTTAATCCAGAGAAGCAAATAATGTTCTGGGGACTTGATGGTGGAATTTAAATTCAATGACAATCTGGAATTGACAGTCTACTGAGGAACATCCTAACCAGACCCACACTATTCCTTAACCCAGCATTTCCTATGGCTAATCCAACTAAATTTACACATCCCTAGACTCTGGGAGAAAACCCATACAGACACAAGAAGAACATGGAAACTTCACAGCGACAGTCACCACAGGATAGAACTGAACCCAGGTCCCCAGCACTGTGAGGCAGCAATGCTAACCAGTGTACACCCGTGCTATCCAGTGGCTGGAATTCGAGAGCTTATGGTTTAAACTGTTGAAAATGCATATGGCAAGGATAAATCAATCAATGTTGGTGGCACATAAGAGCCCAGAAGTGGAAAAGTTAAACACATTAGAGATAGGACAGGGAGTTAAAGGGATTCAAGTACAAAGGTGAAAATTTTATAATCAAGATATTATTAGACAAGGAACTAAAGTAGAACACTTAACAATTTGGAAAAAAAACAGCCCACCCAAATGTTAATTAATTTCAGGTCAAACTTGTGACGTTTCCTAGCTACAGATAAAGAATATCCATGAAATTAATGATTTGTATGCAGTTACCTTCCAAAATTGCATATCCTGAAATTCTCAACAAGTCTAAACCATTTTGTTCAGAACATTGTAATCAAGTCTTGCTTCGGCTTGATTCACTAAACTGTAAGGCTCATCATCTAAATATTTTCTAACAACCAGATTCCATCACAAGCATGCAGGGTAAGCCAAGAACCTTACACTTAATGCACATGCAGTCAGGCATCATTCGGATCTATGCTATTCAGTCAGTAGCACACTCCCATGAGTCAGAAAGCTTATCGATTCAAGACCCACTACCTCCTCACTTGTGCACAGAATCTAGGCTGCCTTTTCAAAACATGAATGTTAATGGAGGCAAGGCCTTCTGAGTGCACTTCATACCCAAGTCTTTCCTGAAATTGAAACACTCCATGGCACTATTTCAAAGAAGGCAGAAGTATTATTATTGGTTTCTTCAGCAATACTTGTGCATTAATCAAAGTTAAAAAATACAAATATTATCTGGTTATTATCACAGCCATTTGTACAAGCTTACTGTCTGAAAATTAGCGCTTGCACTTCCTACATGAGTAGCGACCACACTGAAAAGTACTTAATTGGATGCAAGTGCTAAACAGACATTTTGCCATTTAACATTTTTTATTCTGATATTTTGCATATTCCCACCTTATGACAGCAAGTCTTGGATGCTTAGGTCAAGTCAATGCTTCCTTCCTTAAACAAAAACAAACAGAAAAAAACGGTCTTGCTCTGGTATTTGCTGAATGCAATTAATAGGGTTACGGAAAAAAATTCAGCGAATACTTCATCCCACAATAAAACTTTTGACTTTACCTTGAAATATTTAATCACTTCCCCACTCTACCGTCTGTCTCCCAGGACAAGTTGTAAAGCATCAGGGTGAGAAACAAGCAGAAATAAGACAGATGGAATCCAAAGCAGACAAGTATGAAGTGGTATATTTTGGGAGAACAAATAGGAGAATGTATAAAAATTGAAACACGTGAATGAGCAAAGATAACAAGGTGTACAGCTGGATGAACACAGCAGGCCAAGCAGCATCAGAGGTGCAGGAAGGCTGCCGTTTCGGGCCTAGACCATTCTTCAGAAAAATTTTATCTTGTTATCTCAGATTCTCCAGCATCTGCAGCCCTACTATATCTAATGAGCAAAAACATCTGGGTGTTCAAATCCTTAAAAGGTGGCAGGAGAAGCTGATAAGGCAAATAAAAATCATACAGCCATTTGGTTTATAAATAATGTTAGTTGGGACAAAGAATTGGCTACGAGGCTAGGAGAACAACCTACTTTTATCTGAAGAGCACCAAGAGTGCCTTGTTTTTAACATCCACAGGGAGGGTGAAAGTGTGGCCTCAGTTTCATGTGGAAGTCTTTGGTCCAAAAACACCAACAAAAATTGCAAAATAGGAGCAGGTTATTGTTGTAGTACTTAAAAAGTAGGTGAAACACACTGCTACTTTCCACGTTTCCAGCGACAGTCCTGCATATGGTTACTAAAACCACCAGTTTCGATCTCAGCTTGAGACTAATACATGGCTTGACCTCTCTGCCATGTGATTTTTTGAAGTACTGCCAAAATCCAGATTTTTGCCAGCATCAAAATTAGTAGTCAGCGAAGAAAACCAGAGGAACATAAGTGTTGAATTTTCATGGCCTGTTGTATACACATGCTGCATCTTCTAACTTAATCCCAGTGACTTTCAAACACAAAGTATTCAGAATGTATTTAAACCTATGTACTTCCCACACAGCTCGAAACAACACCCCATTTTTCATCTGAGATAACAAGGTAAAGAGCTGGATGAACACAGACGGCCAAGCGGCATCAGAGGAGCCGGAAAGCTGTCATTTCAGGGCTGGACCTTCTTCAGAAATGGGGGAGGGGGAGGGGGGGCGGGGGCTGGGGCTCTGAAATAAACAGAGAATGGGGGCAGGTGGATGAGAGATGGATAAAGGAGCAGACAGGTGGACAGGAGACGGACAAGTCAAGGAGGTGGGGATGGAGCCAGTAAAGCGGAGTGTAGGTGAGGGGTAAGGATGGGAGTTGGTCAATCGAGGGAAGATGGACAGGTCAAGGAGGCATAGATGAGGCTGGTAGGGAGGAGGTACGGGTGGGGATAGGTGTGGGAGAAGGGACGGACAAGTTAGGGAGGCAGGGACAAGCTGGGCTGGTTTTGTGATGCAGTTGGGGGAGGGGAGATTTTGAAGCTTGTGAAGTCCACATAGGAACCCTGCAGCCCAATGGTACCAAAGCGAAACAGGAGGTGCTGTTCCTGCAACCTTTGGGTGGTATAGCTGCAGCACTTGAGGCAGCCCTGGATGGACATGTCGTCCAAGGAGTGGGAGGGGAAGGTGACGTGGTTCAGCACTGGGAGATGCAGTCATTAGTCACGAACCGAGCATAGGTGTTCCACAAAGCGGTCTCCAAGCCTCCAGCTCTACACCTTTTTTACCTCATTCTCCAGCATCAGCAGTTCCTACTATCTCTGAATCGATTTTAACCCCCATTTATCATTTGTTGTGCTGTCCAAAATTTAAACATGTGAGCAAAGCATTCTTCAAATTAAAAATCAGCAAAACCATTGGAAATCCATTGAAAGATAGACTCAAACTCAATTCCAACCCCCTCCCCAATCACTCCCTCAAGATTAGCCTAAAGCACATCAGGATAACGATACTTGATGTTGAATGGGGGATTTAGAAACCACATTTATACTTACAAAGCCACACCTTATTTCATTCCTTTCCAAGTATGTATCCATGTTTACTTCATCTTTAGACTGGACTGCTCAAAAAGCCTTATCATAGCACCCATAGTTAAACCTTACCAAAACCTCAATTTGAACAAAACACCAGCTCTTCAATTCCTGTGCTGTGATAGTTTTCCTTGATCAATCAAAACAAATCCTAGAAAGTTTAACCTCGAGTTTCAACATTAGTGATACAAAATTACTGCAGCTTTGAGGTAAATTCAAAAACGTGCTTGCCTAGAAATTCCACATCTGCACAGATTTAGAAGATTTACTGAACTTCAAAAGACACAGACTTGAATTCAGATGAAAGGTAATCAACCTTAAATATCAGATATAACAAGGTACAGAACTGGAGGAACACAGGAGGCCAAGCAGCAGAGGAGCAGGAACGCTGACTTTTAGGCTGGAGACCCTCCTTCAGAAATGGGGGAGGGGAAGAGGGTTCTGAAATAAATGGGGAGAGAGGGGGAGGCGGGGGCGGAAAGAAGATGGATAAAGAAGATAGGTGAAGAGGAGACAGACAGGTCAAAGAGGTGGTGCTGGAGCCAGTAAAGGGAAGTGTAGATGGGGAGTTAGGGAGGGGATAGGTCGGTCCAGGGAGGACGGACAGGTCCAGGAAGCAGGATGAGGTTAGTGGGTAGGAGGAATAGTTACGGAGGCGGGGCAAGCTGGGCTGGTTTGGGGATGCAGTCAGGGGAGGGCAGGTTTTGAAGCTTATGAAGTCCACACTGATGCCCTTGGGCTGCAGGGCTCCCAAGCGAAATATGAGATGCTGCTCTGGCAACCTTAGGGTGGCATCATTGTGGCAACACAGGAGGCCCACGATGGACATGTTGTCCGAGGAGTTGGGGGTGGGGGGTGGTTTGAAATGGTTCACAACTGGGAGGTATAGCTGTTTGTTACAAACCAAGCATAGATGTTCTGTAAAGCGGTCCCCAAGCCTCCGCTTGGTTTCCCTGATGTAGAGGGGGCCACAACGGGAACAGCAGATACAGTATACCACATTAGCAGATGTGCAGGTGAACATCTGTTTGACGTGGAAGGTCTTCTTAGGGTCTGGGACGGGGGTCAGGGAGGAGGTATAGGGGCAGATGTAGCACTGCTGCGGTTGCAGGGAAAAGTGCCGGGTGTGGTGGGGCCGGTGGAGAGTATGGAGCGGACTAGGGAGTTGGGGGAGAGTGGTCCCTCCAGAAAGCAGATAAGGATGGTGATGGAAAAACGTCTTTGGTTGTGGGGTCAGATTGCAGATGCCAGAAGTGTGGGAGGATGATGGATTGGATCCGGAGTTTGGTGGGGTGGTACGTGAGGGCGAGGGGGATTCTGTTTTGGTTGTTATTGCAGGGATGGGGTGAGAGAGATGAGTTGCAGGAAATGCGAGACACACAGTCGAGGGCCTTTTCATTCTCTGCAGAGAAGTTGTGGTCCTTGAAAAATGAGGACATCTAGGATGTCCGGAAGTGGAATGCCTCTTCTCGGGAGTAGATGTAGCAGAGGCGAAGGAATTGAGATTAGGGGATAGCCTTTTCGCAGGAAGGTGGGTGAGAAGTGGTGTATTCTAGTTAGCTGTGGGAGTTGGTAAAGAATCTTACATATTAACTTTTTCATTCTATATAAAGATCTATCGAATACTTGCGTTTTAATTTCAGATTTCCATTATCTGCAGTACTTTGCTCTTGTTCATGTATTTGGACATGATGTCTGACAAATTTCCAATCGAAGAAGCCACAGAAATCCACAGCAGGGTGTGTGACTGCATAGAAGATTGGATTTAAATGATGGGAATCAGTTAACTTCCACAACATTATTAGAACAGTGATAATAGGAACTGCAGATGCTGGAGAATCCGAGATAAGGTGTGGAGCTGGAGGAACACAGCAGGCAAAGCAGCATTTCCTGCTCCACACATTATTAAAACAGTATCAAGTGGTACTTCACGAGGATTGGACCAAGATTACAAACAATGAACATGAATAACAAACATGAAATCTACAGTCTTCAGTACTTCCAGTATTTTGATTTTATTTTAGCTCTGCAGCATCCAAAGTTCTATCAAAACTCTAAGTCTGTAAAATTAGCTTGCAGTGAAATTGTGAGAACATAGACAGTAAAGGATTATTTAGAAATCAGAAAATATAATGGAATTTAAATAAGGTCTACACTTGGATAAGCAAATAAAGTTCTGCGTACTGGACTGATACCAGCATAAAACAAACTAAACTGGCAGCAGGAAAATCATTTAAGAACTGTGAATGACTGACTTAATACTATCTATGGAATAATGCTGCTAAAAATATACCAAAAATTCTGAAGCAAAAAAAAACACTGACCAGAGTACAAGAGATTTTGCTACGCCAGTTCAATTGTGATCAACCTGCTCAAAACTGGAGAATGGTTGGAGAGTAAACAGACTAACTCAAAACATAGAAGCCCAAGCTTTACAGCTTATGAAGACGACTGATAAGCACAATTCCAGGGCCAACTCCAAATGGATTCAACAACCTCCAGTCTCAATATCAGCAATATCACAACTGATAGACTGCAGGGCAGGGATGCCTTCACTAGTTACTTGGATGTTAGTGTTTTGAAGTTCCAAGCAAAATGCATGTTTTATCACACTATGTGAAGTATTTAATAGAATATTCACAAAAATTTGTATTAAATTCAGGAAACATGCATGGCCGTAAAATTATCTCTTTTCACAGAATTTAAGTTCTAAGTCCAGTTTCTCTCGAGTGATACATTTTGCATTTACGTGCTAAAAGCGGCCGCACTATAACAATATAAGACAAAATTTAAGTCAAGTCTAGCTTTCATTACAAGGCATCAGACTGATACTAATAGTTTGCAGTACAATCTTTTATCCTGTTTTACTATTTCCATAACCAGAAAGTTAATTGGCTATTCGTCAAAACAAAAAATCTTCCACCTTTCAAAAAATCCACTCACGCTGGAGAAGACTGATCTTATTCATGTGGATCATTTTAATGGCAGATAAGATTGTGTAACCTAAAAATCTGTTAATATTTTAGGTTCAAAGATTTTTGAAAGAAATAGTAATATTTCTAAACAGCATCTACTCAACGCCGGCCGAGGAGGATGGGAGAGAACAAAACTCTGTCAAAACATAAAAATCAGACCAACTACTCGATCACAAGACTTCTCTGCAACTAACTGGAAAGCTTTAATTCAACACGCAAACCCTTAGTACACCCCGGCACCACAGTTAAATACTTCAATCGGGGGAAGAATTAAAACAAAATGAAATACAGATTTTCAAAACCCTATATAAAAGAAAAATTGCGCGTTTGTGTAAATCAGGATCCTCTTCCGCCGCCCCCACCCCCTGCATGTTTACAATACCCAGATGCTCCTTTAGAGCAGCCAATAACACGTTGAGTCTAAGTAAAATGCTTCTTATAAAACATCATAGTAACTGTCCTTCAGTTAATGGTCGCACAGAGACATTACTGTGGAAGAAAAGCTTGCCAACTCGAACACTGTTGTTCAGCGACTCTAGGCCTATCCTGGGCCTCGGGATCCCCGCCTTCTCTGCCCCGGAGCCGGAGAGAAAGTTTTCCGGCCCCCGGATCGGGCCTCACTTACCACAGCTTGGCGTCGATCTTTCTCAGAGAGTCCGGGAGATGGCTCTCAGCTGCTCTGATCACCCCAGACCCCTGGACTCTCCGAGCCGCATCTGAGCTGCCGGACGTGGCCGTGCTGCTTCAATCGTTCACCCTCCCGGATTCCCCCGTCACCCAGATCCCCGTTTTTTTTTAAGGACACAACATGGCGGCTCCCAGGACGCATGCGCCCTGTATCCTCACTCCCCCCAAACTCGGCGGACGGTTCTGAACGGATTCGGCAATCTCCGGTCAGAGCCCGAGCCGCTCCGGCAAACCCACGTCTAGGCACCCAAAACCTTTTTGCAAATGCTTTCGTCCGCACGAGCGACTTGTATCAATTCGCCCTACTCGTTTCTCACACTTGTATTTTGTCCACCCGACTGATTCGTTACAATATGACACAACCACAACACAGCCTCAGCATCTGTGAAAATTTACAGCGCAGCAAGCGGTCCGTGGTGTCCAGCAGTGGGTTTTCACCGGACCCTGGCCAGTTCCTTCATCGCTCGCTGTTTTCATTTGTTTTGTTTTGTTTTGATTTCATTTCGCTGGCATCTGCAGGATTTTACTTCTGCTTTCAAATAATCTTCGGTGCCTGCGTTTCAGTCTGTATTTAAAGCAGTAAATTACAAATCCTACGCCGTCACTGTATACAAACTTGTTTTTCCAAACTTCTTCAGCTCTTGATCCTAATTAAGCAGTGGTAATTAACTTCATACAAACCGTGAGAGTAAATAGGATTCTGCCCTTAATCTTTTCAGAGGTGCATGCAAGAAAGAAACTACAGTACTGCATAACGGCAATCGCTTGAGTTCAGCTCCAACAACACTGGAAACTTAACACCAACCAGAACAAAGCAGCCCACTTGACTGGCACCACAGCCACAAACATCGCTCTTTTTACCCACCGGATGCTCAGTTGCAGCAGAATATATCGAGGATGCACTGCATGTTCACCAAGACTGCATAGACAGTACCTCCCATATTAGTTCAAAAACTGAGCTAACGTTCTGGAGACAAAAACAAAGTTGCTGGAAATGTCAGCAGGTCTGGCAGCATCTGAAGGAGAAAACAGAGTTAACCTTTCATGTCCAGTGACCTTTCCTCAGATCTAATGTTCTGGGGACCAAGGTTTGAATCCCACCATGGCAGATTGTGGAGATAATGGGCACTCCAGATGCTGGAGAATCCGAGACAACAAAGTGTGGAGCTGGATGAACACGGCAGTACAAGCACAAAAGCTGACGTTTCAGGTCTAGATCCTTCATCAGAAAAGGGGGATGGGGAGAGGGTTCTGAAATAAATAGGTAGAGAGGGGAAGGTGGATCAAAGATGGACAGAGGAGAAGATAGGCGGAGAGGAGACGGACAAGTTAAAGGGGCAGGGATGGAGCCTGTAGAGGTGAGTGTAGGTGGGGAGGGGATAGATCAGTCTGGGGAGGATGGACAGGTCAAAGGTGAGGTTAGTCGGTAGGAAATGGGGATGCAGCTTGAGGTGGGAGCAGGGGATAGGTGAGGGAGGCAGGGATGAGCTGGGCTGAGTTTGGGATGCAGTGGGGGGAGGGGAGATTTTGAAGCTTGGGAAATCCACATTGGTACCATTGGGCTGCAGGGTTCCCAAGTACAATATGAGTTGCTGTTTCTGCAACCTTCAGGTGGCATCGTCGTGGCAATGCAGGAGGCCCAGGATGGTGGAATTTGTTAATTACAGATTTTTAAAAATTGAATTCAATGTACTGATCACCATGAAATCATTATCACTTGTCAGGAAAAACCCATCTGGTTCAATAACATCCTTCACAGAAAGAAATCTGCCATATTCAGCTCAGTCGTACATTGACTCCAGACTATCAGCAATGTGGATAACTCTCAACTAACCTCTGAAATAGCCCAGCAAGCCATTCATTTGTACCAATCACTACAAAATCTCAAATAAATGAAACTGGATGGATCACCAGGCATCGAAATAGGCACTGAAAAAGACAACGGCAGAAATAGCACTGTTGATCCTGCAAAGTCCTCATTGCTAACATCTAGGACGTAGTGCCAAAATTAAGACAATTAGTTAAGCAACAGCCTGACATTGTCTGTAAGGTATGATTCCTTGAGTATGACTATGTCCCAGACACCACCATCACCATCCCTGGATGTGTCATAGAATCAGAGAATCCCTGTAAGTGCAGAAACAGGCCCTTCGGCCCAACAAGTCCACAATGAACCTCAGAGCATCCCACCCAGACCCATCCCCCATAACCCATCTAATCTACACCTCCCTGAACACTACAGGCAATTTAGCATAGCCAATCCACCTAACCTGCACATCTCTGGGCTGTGGGAGGAAACTGGAGGAAACCCATGCAGACACAGGGAGAATGTACAAACTCCACACAGGCAGATGCCCGAGGCTGGATTCGAACTCGGGTCCCTGGCACTGTGAGGCAGCAATACTGACCACTGTGCCGCCTTGCCACCTAGCACCTGTCTCACCAGCAGGACAGACCCAGCAGAGGTGGCAGCACAGTGGTATACAGTCAGGAGAGAGTTGCTCTAGGAGTCAACATTGACTCCAGACCCCATGAAGTCTCATGGCTTCAAGTTTAAACATGGGCAAGGAAATTTCCTGTTGATTACCACATACCACCCTCCCTCAGCTAATGAATCAGTACTCCATGTTGAACAACACTTGGAGGAAGCCCTAAAGATGGCAAGGGCGCAAAATGTACTCTGGGTGGGAGATTTCAATGTATTACTGATCCAGTTGATAAGGTCAGAAAGGACATTGCTGCTAGACTGGATCTGCAGCAGTGGTGAGAAAACAATGTATCAGACCTCATCCTTATCAATCTGCCAGCTGCAGTCACATCTGTCCATGACAGTATCGGTAAGAGTGACCACTACATACTCCATGGCGCGTTGAAGTTCTGCCTTCACATTGAGAATAACCTCCATTGTGTTGTCTGGCACTATCTCCGTGCTAAATAGGACAGACTTTGCACAGATTCACCAACTCAAGACTGGGCATCCAGGAGGCACCGTGGGCCATCAACAGCAGCAGAACTGATCTTGAGCACAATCTGTAACCTCATGGCCTGGCATACATCCTAATCAATCACTATTGCCAAGTCAAGGTATCAACCCTGGTTCAATGGAGAGTGTAGAAAGGTATTCCAGGAGCAGCATTAGGCATACCTGAAGAGGAGGTATCAACTTGGTGAAGCCATCAAAATGTTCTACTTGCACACCAAACAGCATAAACAGCAAGTGACAGACACAGTTAAATGATCCCACAACCAACCGATCAGATGTAAGCTCTGCAGTCCTGCCACATCCAGTCATGACTGATTAAACAATTCACCGGGAGAGGAGGCTCCACAAAATATCCCCACCCTTCAAGATGGAAGAGCCCGGCATATCACTGCAAAAGACAAGGCTGAAGCATTTGCAGCAATCTTCTGTCGGAAGTGCCAAGTGGATGATCCATTTCTGCCTCCTTCAGCAGTCCCCAGCATTACAGACACCAGTCTTCAGCCAATTCAATTCACTCCACGTGATATCAAGAAATGGTTGGATAGACTGGGTACTGCAGAGGCTACAGGCCTTGACAACATTCTGGCAATAGTACTGAAGACTTGTGCTCCAGAACTTGCTGCTCCAGTACAGTTACAACACTGGCATCTACCCGACAATGTGGAAAATTGCCCAAGCATGTCCTGTAGACAAAAAGCAGGACAAATCCAACCCAGCCAATTACCACCCCATCAGTCTACTCTCAATCATCAGTAAAGTGACGGAAGGCATCATAAACAGTGCTATCAAGCAGAACCTGCTCAGTGACACCCAGTTTGGGTTCCACCTGGGCCACTGACCTCGTTACAGCCTTGCTTCAAACATGGGCAAAAACGCAGATGAGGTGAGAGTGACTGCCCTTGACATCATAATCCAGCTGCATTAACTGGAATCAATGGGTCTCGGGGACAAACCGTCCGGTGTTTGGAGTCATATCTGACACAGAAGATGATGGTTGTGGTTGTTGGAGGTTACTCATCTCAGCTCCGGGACATCTCAGCAGGAGTTCCTCAGGGTAGTGTCCTCAGCCCAACAATCTGCAGCTGCTTCATCAATGACATTCTCGCCATCGTAAGGTCAGAAGTGGGAACGTTCACCGATGATTGCACAACGTTCAGCACCTCCTCGGGTACTGAAGCACTATGTCCAAATGGAACAAGATCTGGACAATATCCAGGCGTGGGTTGACAAGTTGCAAGTAACAGTCATGTCACACAAATGTCAGGCAATGACCATCATGAATAAGAGACAATATAACCATCGGCCCTTGGCATTCAATGATCACAATCGCCGACTATCAACATTCTGGGTGTTACATTGACCAGAAAGTCAACTGGACTCACCACATAAACAACAGTGGCTACAAGAACAGGTCAGAAGTTAGGAATACTGCAGCGAGTAACTCACGTCCTGACTCCCCAAAGCCTGTCCACCATCTACAACGCACAAGTCAAGAGTCTGATGGAATACTGCCCACCTGCCTGAATGAGTGAACCCCCAACACTACTCAAGGAGCTCAACACCATCCATGATAATGCCATCTGCTTGATTGGCACTACATTCGTAAGCATCCACTCCCTAACTCATCAGCAGCAGTGTACACTATCTACAAGATTCACTGCAGAAATTCACCAAAGATCCTCAGGCAGCACGGTCAAACCCACAACCACTTCCACCTAAAAGGACAAAGGCAGCAGATACAATGGGAACACCACACCCTTCAAGCAACTCACTATCCTGACTTGGAAATATATTGCCGTTCCTTCAGTGTCACTGGGTCAAAATCCTGGACTTCCTTCCTTAATGACATTGTGCTATACCTACAGCACACAAACTTCAGTTCACCACCACCTTCTCAAGAGCAATTAGGGATGGGTACTAAACGCTGACCTAGCTAGCAAAATCTATATCCAATTAATCCTTTTTTCAAGTTCTCCACAGTATTTATATCTTTTGTAGTCAACGTCAGGAATCAATTACTAATGGGTATGATTGCCCACCTAGGAAATTCTTTGCAGTGAACTATTCAAGAACATGCACAAGTCTTAAACTAGGACCTGACCGAATAAATAAGTGAGTTGTTACACGTGTGTACAGCACAAGATAAGCAAAGCAATCACAGATATGTAATCTGCCGCTGCTATTTATGAGATAGTAGGAACTGCAGATGCTGGAGAATCCGAGACAACAAGGTGTAGAGCTGGATGGCTGACATTTGGGGCCTAGACCCTTCTTCAGAAAATGGATTTTCTGAAGAAGGGTCTAAGCCTGAAACGTCAGCCTATCTGCTCCTCTGATGCTGCTTGGCCTGCTGTGTTCATCCAGCTCCACACTTTATCTTCCTTGACATTCTCTGGGCTAAAGACGGTAATTTTCCTTTTGCTTGATTACTCATTTCACCCCCTTCCCCAGTTGAATATTATTTTGCAAGGCAAAACATTTACTCTATTGAGACGTTGGCACAGCACAAACTTATTCTTGTGATTATATAATGTAATGGAATTCAATGCCTTCATCTATTTTTCAGAAAAGATCTGTAGATAAGAACAGAGCTTATAAATAGCATTGAGATAACAAGTTGTGTCAAGGAAGAGACCATTTGTGAAAACATTTGGTCATTATAAAGATGCTTTGAACATTGGAGATGTATCAAACTATCCTGGCATCCTGGTAAAAATGTCAACAAACCAAGTACATTATTGAACATAACCAAAATACTGCTTTTATTTCAGATTTTCAGCATCCACCAAGCACTGGAGAAACTCAGCAGGTCCGCCAGCATCTGTCGAGAGAGAGCGCGCCAGAGAGAGCGCTAACACAGAGTACAGTATACCTTTTGCATAGAATTCCTACAGTGTGGAAACTGGCCTTTTGGTCCAACATGTCCACACTGACTCTCCGAAGAGCATTCCACCCACAATCACCCCCTTACCCTATTCCTGTAGACCTGCATTTCCCATGGCTAATCCCAAATACCAAGCACATCCCTGGACATAATGCGCAATTTAGCTTGACCAATCTACCTAACCTGCACATCGTTGGACTGTAGGAGGAAACCGGGGCACCCAGTGGAAACCTACACACAGATATGGTGGTGGGGGGGGGGGGGGGGGGGGGGGGGGGGGGCGGGGGGAGGAGGAGGAGAGAATCATGCAGACTCCACCCAGATAGATGCCTGAGGCTGGTACTGAACCTGGGTCCCTGGAACTGAGAGGCAGCCGTGCTAACCTCTGAGCCACCGTGCTTTTCTGACATCTATTTTTGTTTCACATTATAAAAATAATAGAATAGACCATGAGCAAACTTTAAACATTTCCAAAGCCTCTTTAATGTAATAAAACAACAAAAGCAACTCAAAGGAGCATTCTAAAACAAAATAGCACTGATTCACATAAGGTTGCATTAAAGCAAAATGATCAAACAGAAGTTTTCAAAGAGCTTCTTAAAGGATAAACTCCAATTTACTGGCTATCTTTCAGACTGGAGAAAGTTAATTTCAAACTTTCATGATACAGAAAAGCTTGTGATGGCATTTCCCCAGGGTTATTGAGTTCTTTAATTTTCTTGATACATAGTCATTATCTAGACAGTATTTCTGTACTTTGTATGGCCTAGTGAACCTTCTGCTTGTACATCTTTCTTCAGATAACTGGCCTAAAACTGTTCACAGAACTCCAGCCAGTTCTGACAATTCAGCAAAACTTCCCTCATTTTATATTACATTCCATTGGCCTTCCTTATTTGCTAGTGAACATGTATGTTAATTTTTTTGTGATTATATTCGATCTTAAGTGTTACTGGAATTGGAACATTAACTCTGCTTTCTCGCCAGAGATGCTGCCAGACTTGCTGAGTTTCTCCAGCAATTTCTGTTTAGGTTTCAGATTTCCAGCGTCCATTGTTGTTTGTTTTAATTTACAATTAAATAAATCCAATTAAAATCAATTTTACCTTCACAGAGGAAGACAACTAACAAAAACATTGGGAAACACAATCTAGTTAATGTTAATTTGGGTCAGAATTAATAGTTGTCTGGACAAATACAAATTGAAATACAACAGTCAGCATGGACCTGTTAAGGGTAAGCTATGTCCAACTAATTTGGAGTGTTTTGAAGAGGTATTAGAGAGACTTGATGATGGGAATGCTGATAATGTGGAGTACATAGACTTCCAAAAGGTTTTCAATGACAGTGCTACATATCAGAGGACTTAAGTATATTCATTCAGCTGGTATCATTCACAGGGTAAGTTCAGTCTGTATTATGTATTGTCTCCTATGTATATTTTTTCTTCTATGCATGTACTTAAGTGGAAGTTTATGATGGCGAGCACGAGGGGGCACAGCTTTAAATTGAGGGGTGAAAGATATAGGACAGATGTCAGAGGTAGTTTCTTTACTCAGAGTAGTAAGGGAATGGAACGCTTCGCCTGCAACGGTAGTAGATTCGCCAACTTTAAGTTCATTTAAGTTGTCATTGGACAAGCATATGGTCGTACATGGAATAGTGTAGGTTAGATGGGCTTCAGGTTGGTATGACAGGTTGGCACAACATCGAAGGCCGAAGGGCCTGTACTGTGCTGTAATGTTCTATGTTCTATGTTCTATATCAGACTTATGGGAAAAGTTTAGGTCATGGAATAAAAATGAAGTTAGCAATGTGCAAACAAAATTGGCTGAGGGAGAGTTAGTGTATATTTCCAGAGCTGAGAAGGAGAAGGCTAACAAGATATTTGATAGACATTTTCAAAATCATGAGGGGTCTAGACAGAATAGTTAGGGAGAATTTGTTTCGATTCATAAACTGATTCAGAACCAAAACGGCACAGGTTTAAAGTGTTTTACAAAAGAAACAAACGCAAACTGAGAGGAAAAAAGAACAGTAGTTAGTGTATAAAATGCGTTGCCTGAAAGAGTAATGGAGACAGGTTCAACTGAGGTGTTCAAGAGCTTGTTGGAAGATTACTTAAATAGAAACAAGGAATATTGCGAAAAGGCAAAGTAATGCAGACACGATGAGCCAAATGGCCTCCTTCTGCACAATAACAACTCTCTTTTTTCCCCCCCAAGATGGAGAGGTTTAATGAGGGAATTTAAGAGTTCAATTCTGAAGAAGTCATATTGGACTTGAAATGTGAATTATTTTCCAGCACCACAGATGCTGCCAGACCTGTTGAGCTTCTCCAGCATTTTCTGTTTTTTTAAGACTTCAGCATCCACAGTATTTTGGTCAATAGGTAAATGATGAAGTAGCAACCATCGCAAGAACTCATAAGCAACAGGAACAAGAATAGAAGATAACAAAACGTGAGGCTGGATGAACACCCTCCGACACTTCCGCCATCTACAATCCAACCCCACCACCCAAGACATTTTTACATCCCCACCCCTGTCTGCTTTCCGGAGAGACCACTCTCTCCGTGACTCCCTTGTTCGCTCCACACTCCCCTCCAACCCCATCACACCCGGCACCTACCCCTGCAACCACAGGAAATGCTACACTTGCCCCTACACCTCCTCCCTCACCCCTATCCCAGGCCCCAAGATGACTTTCCATATTAAGCAGAGGTTCACCTGCACATCTGCCAATGTGGTATACTGCATCCGTTGTACCCGGTGTGGCTTCCTCTACATTGGGGAAACCAAGCAGAGGCTCGGGGACTGCTTTGCAGAACACCTCCGCTCGGTTCGCAATAAGCAACTGCACCTCCCAGTCGCAAACCATTTCCACTCCCCCTCCAATTCTTTAGATGACATGTCCATCATGGACCTCCTGCAGTGCCACAATGATGCCACCCAAAGGTTGCAGGAACAGCAACTCCTATTCTGCTTGGGAACCCTGCAGCCCAATGGCATCAACGTGGTCTTCACCAGCTTCAAAATCTCCCCTTCCCCCACCGCATCCCAAAACCAGCCCAGTTCGTCCCCTCCCCCCACTGCACCACACAACCAGCCCAGCTCTTCCCCTCCACCCACTGCATCCCAAAACCAGTCCAACCTGTCTCTGCTTCCCTAACCTGTTCTTCCTCTCACCCATCCCTTCCTCCCACCCCAAGCTGCACCTCCATCTCCTACCTACTAACCTCATCCCACCTCCTTGACCTGTCCGTCTTCCCTGGACTGACCTATCCCCTTCCTACCTCCCCACCTATACTCTCCTCTCCACCTATCTTCTTTTCTCTCCATCTTCGGTCCGTCTCCCCCTCTCTCCCTATTTATTCCAGAACCCTCACCCCATCCCCCTCTCTGATGAAGGGTCTAGGCCCGAAATGTCAGCTTTTGTGCTCCTGAGATGCTGCTGGGCCTGCTGTGTTCATCCTGCCTCACATTTTATTATCTTGGATTCTCCAGCATCTGCAGTTCCCATTATCACTGGAAGAATAGAACATAGATCCAAGGGGACCTCCTCTGGCATCAATGCAATCATGGCTGATCTTTGGCTTCAAATCCTCTTTCTAGGTCACTTCCCACACCCTTGATTCCTTAAGACATCAAATATCTTTCTACTCAGCCTCAACTTATAGCCAACGTGGTACATCATCAACAATCCTGGTGGGGTAAACAATTGTAAAGATTCACAAACCCAGTCAGCAGAAATAACTTGTTCGCATCTACCCTGTCAAGTGCCTTCAGAAGTTTGTACGTTTAATTGAGGTAATCTCATTCTTCTAAACTCCAGGCAGCAATGGCTCAATTTACTCAAACTCACATGCAGCTACCATCCAGTGAATCTTTGCTGTACTGGCTCCAACGTAAATATAATGTTCCTTAAGTACAGAATCCAACTCTGCACACAGTATTACGGATGCAGTCTCATGGAAGTAAAAACATTTATACTACTGTACTCCAATTCTTTTCCATAAAGGCCAACATGCCCATTCGCCTTTCTAATTACTTGCTGTGCCTGCATGTGAGGATTTAATTTTTAATCATTGTTCAGGACTCAACTGGATCCACCACAATATATAATGGTTACAACAGTAAGTCAGAGGCAAGGAATACTGCAATGAGAAACTCACCATCTGACTCCCCAAAGCCTATCCACCATCTGCAAACCACAAGTCAGGAGCATGATGGAATACTCCCCACTTGCCTGGATGACTGCAGCCCCAACAACACTCAAGAGGCTTGACTGGCACTACATCTACCAGCATTCACTCCCTCCACCACTGACGCTCAGTAGCAGCAGTGTGTACTATCTACTAGAGGCACTGCACAAATTCACTAAATATCCTTCAACAACATCTTCCAAGCCGATTACCATTTTCATCTCAAAGGACATGGACAACAGATACATGGGAAGACTACCACCTGCACGTTCCCCTCCAAGTCACTCACCGTCCTGACTTGCAAAAATATCACTGTTCTGTCACAGTGGTTGGGTCAAAACCCTGGAATTCCATTCTCAATGATATTGTGGGTCAACCCACGGCACATGTACTGCAGCAGTTCGAGAAAGCAGCTCATCACCTTCTCAAGGACAACTAGCGACAGGCATTAAAATGTTGGCCAGCCAGTGATACCCACATCCCACAAATGAAACAATTTCCAATTTACCTCACTTTAGCACCCAGATTCACATAGCACAGACAAAGTTTCTGTACTATATACTACAAATTCTATTATTACTCTAGTCTGCTGTAATTATTAGATAGATAGTTGCTTATCTGTAACCAGAATCTATGAATTGTTGACATAAAATTGTACTTATTAAAATTCTATGCCACCCATGAAAGTCCCCCTACATGCATGTACACAGACACAAACAGGAAAAACAAGTAGACAGAGAAAAGAAAAAAAGAAGGAACAAAGCTCAATGGTCCCTATCCGCAAAGATTGCTGGGATGATCATTCTGGCTTGCCAGAACTTGCTGCTTCCCAAACCCTACTCTCCATTTGGTTTCACTGGCTTGCAGAAGGCACAGAATAACTGGTTCACAAATAAACAAACAGAGCCTAACTTTATTGACATAACACTACAAGATAGTTCATCAATGGAGTTCAATGGGGATAAATGTGAGGTGATTCACTTTGGGAAAAATAATAGGAAGGCAGAATACTGGGTCACTGGACAGATTCTTGGCAGTGTGGATGTGCAGAGGGATCTTGGTGTCCCTGTATATAGATCCCTGAAAGCTGCCACCCAGATTGATAGTGCCGTTAAGAAGTCTGAAAGTGTGTTAGGTTTTATTGGTAGAGGGAGTGTGTTCTGGAGCTGGGATGTCATGCTGCAACTGTACAAAACGCTAGTGCGGCCTCACTTGGAATATTGCGTGCAGTTCTGGTTGCCCCATTACAGGAAGGATGTGGAAGCATGGAAAAGGTGCAAAGGAGATTTACCAGGATGTTGCCTGGTCTGGAGTGAAGGTCTTATGAAGAAAGGCTGAGGGACTTAGCCTTCTTCTCTCCAATGAGAACAGACCTAAGAGGGGATTTAATAGAGACATACAAGATGTTCAGAGGATTAGATAGGGTGGACAGTGAAAGTCTTTTCCCTAGGTGAATGACGTTGGTTTGTACGAGGGGGCATAGCCACAAATTGAGGGGTGATAGATTTCAGACAGATGTCAGAGGCAGGTTCTTTACTCGGAGAGTGGTATGGGTGTGGAATGCACTGCCTGCCAATGTAGTTAACTCAACCACATTAGGGGCATTTAAACAGTCCTTGGATAAGCATATGGATGATGATGGGATAGTGTAGGAAGATGGGCTTCAATTAGTTCACAGGTCAGTGCAACATCGAGGGCCGAAGGACCTGTTCTGCACTGTGTTGTTCTATGTTCTAAACCAAAGCAGGACATAAAGCCAGAAAAGTCTAATCCTCTGATCATCTTGTATGTCTCTATTAAATCCCCTCTTAGCCTTCTTCTCTCCAATGAGAACAGACCTAAGGCCACATCCTGGTAAATCTCCTTTGCAGCTTTTCCAGTGCTTCCTGTAATGGGGCGACCAGAACTGCACGCAATATTCCAAGTGAGGTCGCACTAGCATTTTGTACAGTTGCAGCATGACATCCCGGCTCCAGAATTCAATCCCTCTACCAATAAAACCTAACACACTTTCAGGCTTCTTAACAGCACTATCAATCTGGGTGGCAGCTTTCAGGGATCTATATACAGGGACATCAAGATCCCTCTGCACATCCACACTGCCAAGAATCTTTCCAGTGACCCAGTATTCTGCCTTCCTATTATTCTTCCCAAAGTGAATCACCTCACATTTATCTGCATTGAACTCCATTTGCTACCTTTCAGCCCAATTCTGCAGTTTGTCCAAGTCTCCCTGCAACCTGCAACATTCTTCCACACTGTCCACCACTCCAGCAACTTTAGTGTCAACTGCAAACTGACTAACCCATCCACCTATGCCTGCGTCCAAGTCATTTATAAAAATGACAAATAGCAGTGGTCCCAAAACAAATCCTTGAGGCACACCACTAGTGACCTGACTCCAGGCTGAATATTTTCCATCATCCACCACTCGTCACCTTTTTACAGGAAGCCACTTTCTAATCCAAACTGCTAAATCTCCCTCAATCCTGTGCCTCTGTATTTTCCCCAGTAGCCTACCATGTGGAACCTTATCAAAGGTTTTAGTGAAGTCAATGTACACCACATCAATTGTCCTACCCTCATCCACATGCTTGGTCACCTTCTCAAAAAACTCAATGAGGTTTGAGAGACACGACCTGCCCTTGACGAATCCATGCTGACTATCTCCAATCAAATTGTTGCTTGCTAGATGATTATAAATCCTCTCTCTCATAATCCTTTCCAAAACATTTCCTACAACAGACGTAAGGCTCACTGGTCTATAATTACCTGGATCAACTCTACTGCTCTTGTTAAACAAGGGCACAACATTTGCAATCCTCCAGTCCTCTGGTACTAAACTTGTAGACAATGAGGACTCAAAGATCAAGGCCAAAGGCTCTGCCATCTCCTCCCTAGCTTCCCAAAGAATCCTCGGAAAAATCCCATCTGGCCCAGGGGATTTATCTACCTTCACACCTTCTAGAATTGATAACACTGCCTCCTCACTAACCTCAATCCTTTCAATTCTAGTAGCCCGCAACTCAGTCATCTCCTCATCTCAATGTTCTCCTTTCCTGAGTGAAAACAGATGAGAAATATTTGTTTAGCACCTCTCCAAACTCGACGAGGTCCAGACACAACTTCCCACTTCTTCTTTGACTGGCCCTATTCCTACCCTAGTGATCCTCTTATTCCTCACATACCTATAGAAAGCTTTAAGGTTCTCCTTTATTCTACCTGCTAATGTCTGCTCATGTCCCCTCTTTGCTGTTCTTAACTCTCTTTAAATCCTTCCGAGCTAATCTGTAACTCTCCATCGCCTCATCTGAACCATCTTGTCTCATTGTCACATAAGCCTCCCTCTTCTGCTTAACAAGAGAGACAATTTCTTTAGTAAACCACAGTTCCCTTACCTTATCACTTCCTCCCTGCCTGACAGGGACATACCTATCAAGGACACACAATATCTGATCCTTAAACCAGCTCCACATTTCGATTGTCCCCATCCCCTGCATTTTGCTAACCCATTTTATGCCTCCTAAGTCTTGCCTAATCACATTATAGTTGCCCTTCCCCCCATCTATAACTCTTACCCTGTGGCATGTTCCTATCCGTTTCCAATGCTAAAGTAAACATAACCGAATTATGGTCACTCTCTCCAAAGTGCTCGCCTACCACTAAATCAAACACCTGGCCTGGTTCATTACTAAGTACCAGATCTCATGTGGCCTCCACTCTTGTCGGCCCTTCGACATACTGTGCCAGAAAACCCTCCTGCACACATTGTACAAAAACTGATCCATCTGACATACTAGAGTTACAGCATTTCCAGTAAATGTTGGGGAAGTTAAAGTCTCCCATAATGACCACCCTGTTCCTTTCACTCCTGCCCCGAATAGTTTTGCCAATCCTCTCCTCCACATCTCTGGAACTTTGCGGAGGGCTATAAAAAAACTCCCAGCAGTGTTACCTCTCCTCTCCTGTTTCTGACCTCAGCCCATACCCCCTCAGTAGACGAGTCCTCATCAAAAGTTCTTTCAGCCACCGTTATTATGTCCTTGACTAACAAAACCACACCTCCCCCTCTTTTACTACCTTCCATGATCTTTCTGAAAGATCTAAACCCTGAAACCTGCAACATCCATTCCTGACCCTGCTCCATCCATGTCTTCAAAATGGCCACAGCATCGAAGTCAGAGGTACCTATCCATGCTGCAAGCTCACCTACGTTATTCTGGATACTCCTGGCATTGAAGAGGACACAGTTCAACCCAGCTTGCTGTCTGCCAGCACATTCCCGTGACAGTGAGGTCCTGTCCATGTCCTCCCTACTCTCATCCTCCTGTGTACTGGAACTACACCACAGTTTCCCTGCTGAGCTCGTTTAAATCCACCCAAATAGCACTGGCAAACTTCCCACCCAGGATATTAGTACCCTTCTGGTTCAAGTGGAGACCGTCCTGTTTGTAGAGTTCCACCTTCCCCAGAAATGAGCCCCATTATCCATATGCCGGAAACCGTCCCTCCAGCACCATCCCTGCAGCCACGAGTTCAGCTGATATCTCTCCCTTTTCTTTGCCTTGCTATCATGAGGTAACAAACCAGAGATAACCACTCTGTTTGTTCTAGCTCTCAGCTTCCACCCTAGCTTCCTGAAATCCTGCGCTACATTCCTATCCCTCTTTCTACCTATGTCATTGGTACTTATGTGGACCACGACTTGGGGCTGGTCACCCTCTCCCTTCAGGACCCCAAAGACACGATCCGAGACATCACAGAACCTGGCACCTGGGAGGCAACACACCAACCGTGAGTCTCTTTCGTTCCCAAAAAACCTATCTGTCCCTCTAATTTTTGGATGGCGGAGTGGCACGACACTTAAACACTTTCCACTGTATGTGCATTTAATACACATGACAATAAATAAAATTATGAACTGTAACTTGTTGGTTAAAAGTCACAGCTTACAGTAACCAGTGAAAGAACTTAGATTGGATTTGTTGACGCTTTAGGTGTCTTTATTGTACAGAAAGCATATGAAAAAGAAACAGTAGGCCATTCAGCCACTTGAGCCTTCTCTGCCAATCAATAAGCATAGCTAATCTGAATTTAACCACAACTCTACATTTCTAAGATAACAAAGTGTGGAGCTGGATGAACACAGCAGGCCAAGTAGCATCTCAGGAGCACAAAAGCTGACGTTTCAGGCCTAGACCCTTCAGAGAGCTCTCTGATGAAGGGTCTAGGCCCGAAACATCAGCTTTTGCGCTCCTGAGACGCTGCTTGGCCTGCTGCATTCATCCAGCTCCACACTTTGTTATCTTGGATTGTCCAGCATCTGCAGTTCCCATTATCTCCTCTACATTTCTGCATATCCCCAACAATCTTTCATGGCCTTAGCAATCAAGAATCTATCTCTGCCTTAAAAATATTTAAAGGTGCTGCATTCAATGCCTTTTGTGGAAGGGAATTCTAAAGAATTCTGAGAAAAAAACCTTTCTTCCTCTGTCTTAAATGAGTGCCCTTTTTTTAAAAACTATGACCCCAAACTTTAGATTATCCCATGAAAGAAAGTATCCTTTCACCAGCCACCAAACTTGCAAGTGTCCAACATTAGATGCATTTTGTAAGTGGATAACCTTTGTCAAACAGTTGTGTGTGCGCAAGGAATTACACTGACAACCAGTTTAAGATTGTCAGTCAGGCTTGCAGTGTTGTGCATTTGCACCAACATGAAGCTACATATATTCATACGCAGGACCCTGTTCTTTGCAGACTGATAATCATAGCACAGGAACAGGCCCTTCTGCCCTCCAAGCCAGCGGTGATTGAGATCCTCTGTCTAAACCTGTCATCAATTTTCTAAGGGTCTGCATCCCTTTGCTTCCTGCCCATCCATGTACCTGTCCAGATATATTTATCCTTTACTAAAAAATATTCTGAAATGTTGTTATTCCTACCGAAACGTGTCACCTCATAATTCTCTCGATTAAACTTCATTTGGGACCTTTTCGCACATTCCACAAACTTGTCAATATTATTTTGAAATGTTACACTATCCTCATCATAATTTACAATGCTGTCATGTTGTCGGTAATCTGTAAACTTTGAAATCATGCCCATTGTGTCAAGGTCTGAAACATGAATTTTTTTTTTATTCATGGGATGAGGGAGTCTATAGCTAGGCCAATATTTATTGCCCATCCCTAATTGCCCAAAGGGCATCAACCACATTGCTGTGGGTCTGGAGTCACATGCAAGCCAGACCAGGTAAGGATGGCAGTTTCCTTCCCTGAAGGACATTCGTGAACCAGTCGGGTTTTTCTGACAATTGGCAATGGATTCATGGTCATCATTAGATTTTTATGTCCAGATATTTTATTGAATTCAAATTCCACCATCTGCTGTGGCAGCATTTGAACCCAGGTTCCCAGAACATTACCTGGGTCGCTGGATTAACAGTCCAGTGATAATATCACCAGGCTGTTGCCTCCGCTCATCAGGAAAAGCAAAATATAATTGCATGATCCTTGTTCACTCGTTCAAACCAAACAGTTTCTGCCCTCAATCATTTCAGGGGCATCCTGTTTACAGCACTGAAATACCCTCTCAATCAATATCATCAACTCTATCCCAAAAACGGGAATATCTGTATCCAGGAATATTAAACACCCAGTCTTGCCCTCCTTAGACGTAACTCTCACTTATAGCCACAGCATCATATTTCAATGTGACAACTTACATCTCTAATGTAATAGTCTTATTTACCACATACTGAACATTCACATACAAACACTAATTCTAATTTAGACTCAGTTATTTCCTCCTTTACACTAACCTTGCATATTAAATAATATTCTTTATTTTCATGCTATCTACCTCACATACTACATTTTGATATTCCTTTCTGATATAATCATTTGGCTCCCATATCCCTGCCAAATTAGTTAAAACAGAACTGTTGTCGTCTGAGGAGTTCCTCAGGGTAGTGTCCTAGGCACAATCATCTTTAGCAGCTTCATCAATGACCTTCCCTCAAAAATGACCTTCCCTCAAAAGTGGGGATGCCCATTGAAACTTTCCGGACTAAACTTTGACCATCTGTCCTAATATGTCAGAGTCACAGCAGAGAAACAGGCCATTCAGGCCAACTTACCCAATTTTGTTTTTATTCGTTCATGGGATATGGGTGTTGCTGGTCAGGCAGCATCTATTGCCCATTCCTACTTGGCAAGACGGCAGTCAAGAGTCAAACACATTGTGGTGTGCATGGAATTGCACATCGGCCAGACCAGGAAAAGATAGCAGTTTCCTTATCTAAGGGACATTAGTGAACCAGATGGGTTTTTCTGACGATCAACAATGACAGACTCTTAATTCCAGATTTCTTTCCTTGTAAATTAAAATTCCATCATTTGCTGTAGGCAGGATTCAAATTCGGGTCCCGTGAACATTATCTGGCCTCTGGATTAACAATCGAGCGATAATACCACTAGGCCATTGCTTCCCCTAATATCATGCGGCTTACCTTCAATTTTTGTTTACTGCTGATCCTCACGTGTTTTGCTAAGTTAAAATTACTACGTGCTGTAAATAAGACCATAAGACATAAAAGAGTGGAAGTAAGGCCATTTGGCCCATCAAGTCCACTCTGCCATTTAAATCATGGCTGATGGTCATTTCAACTCCACTTCCCTGCACTCTCCCCGTAGCCCTTGATTCCTTGTGAAATCAAGAATGTGTCGATCTCTGCCTTGAAGGCATCTAATGTCCCGGCCTCCACTGCACCCCGTGGCAATGAATTCTACAAGCCCACCACTCTCTGGCTGAAGAAATGTTGTCTCATTTCCATTTTAAATTTACCCCCTCTGATTTTAAAGCTATGCCCATGTGTCCTAGTCTCTCCGCCTAAGGGAAACGACTTCCCAGCGTCCACCCCTTCTAAGCCATACATTATCTTGTAAGTTTCTATTAGATCTCCCCTCAACCTTCTAAACTCTAACGAATACAATCCCAGCATCCTTAGCCGTTCATCATACGTTAAACCTACCATTCCAGGGATCATCCGTTTGAATCTCCACTGGACACGCTCCAGCGCCAGTATGTCCTTCCTGACGAATGGGGCCCAAAATTGGACACAGTATTCTAAATGGGGCCTAACTAGAGCTTTATAAAGTCTAAGAAGCACATTGCTGCTTTTATATTCCAACCTTCTTGAGATAAACAACATTACATTCACTTTCTTAATCACAGACTCTACCTTCAAGTTAACCTCTAGAGAATCCTAGACCAACACTCCCAGATCCCTTTGTACTTCTGCTTTACGAATGCAAGCTGTTGTACCTATTTTCAATACCATCCTTTGGATGAAGGAATCAGAAACCACTAGCAAGTTTATTGTTATATCCATTTCCCACCAACCTCCATTTGTTGAATTGTAGACCCTGAATCGCTGCAGTATAAATGGTCCTAGTCAAACGGGTTTAGAACAAAATAGGACACCTACACAGTAAACCTCCATGCTGCCAGAGTAATCCTTTCAGCAGGTGAGGAGAGGCACAAACAGTACAGCACATTATTGAGCAATGTCCCATCTACAGATTAAGTGGTGGCCTAAGTCATCTCAAACAGAGCAAATGAAGCAGCTACTACTTGGGTCCAGGGATTTGCATTCATTAAATTTAATATGCAAATGTAAATAAAAGTACCAAATGGTAGATGAGCAAAGATATTTAAAATATACCTGCAAGGGATTGTTTTGATGAGTTAACATGTGCATGCATTATTGATAAATACATTAAGCCAGCACTGGGAGAACAGCTTTCTATTTTCTGCAATTTAGAAATAGAAAAACATAGCTAAGAAAAAGAAAATCAGTCTTCAGAAAGCCAGGATCACCAAATATAGTTGATGGCAAATTTGGAAGCATTATAGAATTAAATATATATTGACTCACCCTGCATTGTAGCAAGTTAACTTAAACATATATGATCAGGATCCAGAGGCTGTCACAACATGTTTACTGTCTGGAGACAGCCTTATTCACAGCCAAGATTGGTTTTTAAAAGAACACCTTTGCAGCATGTTTTCAGTAATGCTTAGAAATTCTTTGGTCCCAATTCTCACACGAAGGCTGCACATTGATAAGGAAGTGAGGAAAAATGTACAGGTTAAATTTGGTTAGTTTAGACAAAAGAAACGGAGGAAAGCAAGAAATGGAGGAAAGCATGATGGCGGAAATGGCTGCTGTTACAAAATAAAAGTTCCTTGAAATTCAATTTTGTTATTGTTACCTTGAACAGGACTTGTCACTTTCTTTGGTCAAGTACTTCGAGATGGTAGAGGTCAACGAGATTTAGAACGTATTGTCAATGGCACACATTGTTGCCACTGTGCATCAGTGGTGAAAGGAGTGAACGTTTAAGTTGGGTGATGGGGTGTCAATGGGCAAGTTTTGACCTGAATGTGCCAAGATTCTAGAATGAGGTTGAAACTGCACCCTTCCAAGCAATTGGAGAGCATTCCATCACATTTCAGGCCTGTGTCTTGTAGATGGTCGACAGACATTGGGAAGTCATCAACTACTCGCTCCAGAATTCTGGTCCTCTGTCTTGGTCTTGTAGCCATATAGAATGTATATGGCAAGTCCAGTTCAGTTTCAGATTTTCAGCAATGGTAAAGCCATTGAAACATGAACTATTAGCTTCTTTTGCGTTAGAGATGGTCATTTTCTGGTATTGTGGTGCAAATGTTACTTTCCATTTATCAGGCCAAGCTGGATGTTGTTCAGGACTTGCCGTAAATGGTTGAGTGAATGAGGAGTTCTGCCTATTTGAAGTCCACCTGGACTGGAAGTGAGGGAAAAGGGAAAAGAACATACCAGTAAATCTTAATATAAAAACTACTGAAATACTCAGCAGAGTTGGAGGTACAAAGGACATTTAATTAGGTATGATGGACAGGCTTGAACCCCAGCACTTGTGGGGAGGTTATGGTATTATCATTAGACTATTCATGTGAGGACCCAGGTAAGGTTCTGGGTACCTGAGTTTGAATCCCATCATCACAGATGGTGAAATTTGAATTAAACAAAGATCTGAAATTACAAGCTAATGACAGCCATGAAACCACTGTCAATGGTCAGGAAAAACCCATCCCCTGGTTTAGTAACGTCCCTTAGGGAAGTGATCCTTACCTTTACTGACCTACATGTAACTCCAGACAAGAGCAACGTCATTGACTCTCAACTGTCCCCAGGCATTTCAGAATGGGCAACCACAGCTGGCCAACCAGTGACACTCACATTTCATGATTAATTAAAAAAAAACTTTGCCTCTGTCAGACTTAAGTCATTGATGAGAAGGCCTGGGGTTGGCCCTCACTCCCTACTGCTAATCAAGGGTCTCAAGTGGGCAATTAATCAGTTACAGGAGGGTCGACTGACACAGCATGCACAGGTAAAACTGTACAGCTAGCCTGCAGTCTCCCAGCCTGCAGGGGGCTGGGGGAATCTCTGCTTCATTAAGAGGCATTTGATGAGAGAGGTATGACTCACTGAGCCAACCTCTGGTTTGTACTGTCCACCTCAAACATCACCCCATAAAAACCCCTCCCACATGACTCTGATTGTCCCTCAGTCCTGGTTTGATTGGCCAGCAGTTCTCAGTGGGAAGGATTCCATCACTGGAGTCATTGATCCCAGGAATGACCAGCTGGTCACTGAATACTATGGAAATTAATAATCATAGAATCCCTGGTGTGGAAGCAGGTCATTTGGCCCATCGGGTCCACACTAGTCCTCTGAAGAGCATTCCACCCAGACCCACTCCCTTACCCTAAACCCTGTAACTCTGCATTTCCCATGCAACACCTAACCTGCACATCTTTGGACTGTGGGAGAAAACCAGAGCACCCGGAGGAAACCCACCCAGACACGTGGAGAATGCGCAACCTCCACACAGACAGACGCCCAAAGGTGGAATCAAACCCAGGGCCCTGGTGCTGTGACGCAGCAGTGCTAACTGCTTCTTATTTCTATCACACTCATCCTCTTTTGAATCAATACTTTCCTAGACCGGACGTCTATTACACATGGGAGTTGGGGGGGGGGGGGGTGCGGGGAAGAGAGAAGCACAAGCCCTTCCAACACCGATGAAGATGTGTTCAGAGATATCATTGTCAGCAACATCCTGCCTGGCTGGATTAGGCAACTGGATCCCTAATATTAAACGTGAATAAGGCAACATTTGGGAAAAAGTGGAATGCAGTGAAATTATATTTAAAAATAAAGAAGTGAGAAATCAATAACAAACAAAACTTGCGACAAATCCAGATCAATCATGAACAGTTGGTAGTGGCAGAGAGGATCTCAAATCCACCTCTGATTCTCAATGCATCATGACAATAAAATATCAAATCAAATGTATCTTTGAATGCTGTACCTTTTAACTATCACTTGTACTATCAAAAAAAATTGCAAAAGCAGTTCGTATTCTTTCAATCCCATTATCAAAGCTGAAACTCAGGTCCAAAACAACAAGGTTTTATTTGCTTAAAAAGTTTCATTGTTAATATGTTCACATGATTGATTCTCCTCTTCTGTATTTGCACAATTTTCAATCTAAATACACAGAAGAAATGCAATTAAACTTGATAGCTGACATTCTGGTAAAAACTGCAGTGTTAAACAGGCCCAGGCGCTCTAACAGGTGGCACGTACCACCTTGGTGCGAGAAACTGCACAAGAATCGAGGACCATTGTGTGGTTCATTTGCAAATGAACTAATTTGGTTGGACAAATGTCCATGGTGCCTCTGAGTAATTGTTTCTAAAAAGCTAACTCTTCGAAAGACATATTTATTTTTCTAATAAATAAGGACGTCCCATTCTTTTCCTCAAGCTCTTTGCCCAAAAATAGGTCTGACCCACATCCATGTCTACTACAGATAGGCGAAGACGACAAGGTTTGAATCCACTGGCAGCTGGGAAGGGAGCTGAACCTCATGCTGTTAGCATGAATCTGATCCACTCTTGCCATCCATTCTACTGAGCCAACCAGCCTTCGAAGGAGTTCAAATATATGCCATAGTACAAGTATGTAATTTAAATGGATAGTGATGATTTGTTACTCAAAAGTTGCAGCTTTTGTTTGAAAAGTTAACATTTTGAGGGGCAGAACATTTGAATGCTGGAAGACTGCAACATGTTACAAAACAGAAGGATTTCGAAGGCCTCATCCATGATTCACATAAAGCTAGAATCTAAGTTCAGTGGGTAATAGGGAAGACAAATGGAGTGCTGGTGTTTATTTTGAAAGGGAATAGAGTATAAAAATAGGGAAGTTTTGCTAAAGTTATACAAGGCACTAGTCAGACCACTGTTGGAATACTGTGGGCTTTTTTAAAAAAAAGTCATTTGCAGGATGTGGACAGCACTGGCCAGATTAGTATTTATTGCCCATCCCTAATTGCCCAGAAGGCAGGTGACAGTCAATCACATTGCTGTGTGCATAATGACCAGATAAGAGCGACAGATTTCATTCCCTAAAGGACATTAGTGAACCAGATGAGTTTTCCCAACCATTCGTAATCGTTTCATGATCAATATTATATAATGGGATTCTTAATTATAGTTCTTTTTTAACTGAATTCAAATTCCCACCATCTACCAAGGACGTTACTTGGATCTCTGGATTTATAGTCGAGCAATAATACCACTAGTCCATTGCCTGCCCCTTCTTTTGGGGGTCCCTCTTGCCTGAAGATCACAGGGAAAGGTCTACTGGCATTGAAGGCAGTCCAGAAAAGGTTCATCAGGCTGTTGCCAGGAATGGAAGGACTGTCTTATGAGGAGGTTGTGTGTGTTGGGCCTGTATGCACCAGCTTTAGGAAGAACGAGAGGCAACTTTACTCAGGCACACATGATTATTAGTGAACTTGGCAGGGCAGACATGGGAAGATTGTTTCTCCTTCTGTGGAGTAACTAGGACCCGACGGCAAAATCTCAGAATAAGGGGCTATATTTAAGTTACAGATGCAGAGGAATTTCTTCTCACATGGAGGCAGCGAATGCGTGCAGTTTTTAGTGGGGAGGACTGTCAAGGCAGAGATGGGTAGATTTTTAATCAATGAGGGAATCAAGAGTTATGGGGAAAAAGAAGGAAAGTGGAGTGGAAGACTATCAGATCTCTTGAATGGCAGAGCAGACTTGAGCTGAATGACCGAATTCTGCTCCAGCAGCTTATGGTCTTATGCAATAACTCTTTGCCACTCAAAGCTTTGGTTCACATAGAAGGGAGTTAATGTGATGGAATTCTACGAGAAAAACAGGTTAAAGCAAAGTAGAAATCTGTAAAGAAAAATTAAAAACTACAGCTTTAGTCAGAATTTAAGAAACCATGGCAGGAGAAGGAAGGAATACTGGTAATGGTTCCCACAATTTCTATCATTATAGCCAAATTTTCTAAATCTGGACATAAAATGTAAACATGATCTATGCAGCTTTGTGTATTTATTTTAAAATAGCACATTAAACGTTTGCAGAATACCAAAGTATCTTGATGGGCCACAATTAAATACAGCAACTGATGTATTATATAGTTCAATAAGTGAGTTTAATCTCAGACCTATACCTACTCATTTAACAGAAGTTTCATGGGGAGAAGAATTAGGAAAAGTAAAAGTCTAAGCTCAGTAATGATTAAATTAATCACATTTGTGCATTTCAATAAAAACTTTCTGAACAATCTTAACAACATACATAATTTCAAATCGCTAGAATAACCCAGATTAAAAGTTTCACAATGCTCAAAGTAAACCTTTGGAAAAATATTACTTACATTGCTTTCCCCATGTTCTTCTGCGGAAAGCAAAGAGAGAAAGGAAGGCAACTACATCTGGCAGAGCAAAGCTGAATTGATTTTCTGTTTTAGAAATGCATGAAACCTCTGAAGTTTTAATAATTACAGAGGTGGTACCACTGCTCTGTGCAATGAATCTGTAAAAAAGAATGCATTACTCTAAATCTTAAAAATAGTAAATTTGTCTCAGAGATCTTAGCTTGTGGAGAGAATTTCAACATTCAGCACCAAATTTCCTTGCTGCCCAGACAGAGACAATGAACAGATACAAGGGACAGCACAAAACTTAAAGGGCTTACAAAAATGCCAAAAAAAAAACTCAGTATCTGAGAGTTTAACTGGTAGAGGGATTGAGTTTCGGAGCCATGAGGTCATGTTGCAGCTGTACAAGTATTGCATACAGTTCTGGTCGCTGCATTATGAGGAAGGATGTGGAAGCATTGGAAAGGGTGCAGAGGACATTTGCCAGGATGTTGCTTGGTATGGAGGGAAGGTCTTAATGAGAAAAGGCTGAGGGACTTGAGGCTGTTTTCGTTACAGAGAAGAAAGTTAAGAGGTGACTTAATAGAGACATACAAGATGATCAGAGGATTAGATAGGGTGGACAGTGAGAGCCTTTTCCCTCGGATGGTGATGGCTAGAATGAGGGGACAGTTTTAAATTGATGGGTGATAGATATAGGACAGAAGTCAGAGGTAGGTTCTTTACTCAGAGTAGTAAGGGCATGGAACGTCCTGCCTGCAACAGTAGTAAACTCGCCAACTTTAAGGGCATTTAACTGGTCACTGGATAAACGTATGGGCGATAATGGAATAGTGTAGATTAGATGGGCTTCAGTTTGGTTTCACGGTTTGGCGCAACATCAAGGGCCTGTACTGCACTGTGACGTTCTACAGTATCTGCTAAAGGGGATACAGAGAGATCAAATGACCACAGTTTATAAAAGCTATCAGAAGAGATTCTGAAAGTAAGCTCACCATGGACATCAAATCAGTAAGAAATTTTATAGTTACAGAAAGGGAAAGAGCGTGGTGGGGACTAATGGTGACCCATTAAAGACTGTGTGCGGATACTGTTCATGACTATGAGGAAAATAGCATACATGAATAAATACTTTGCATCGGTATTTACTGTACAAATGGACAGTTTTCTAGAAGTCCTGAGGAAATTAAGAACGCATTGGGAACAGGAACTGACTAAAATTAACACAAATAAAACATTAATGAGGAAATAAATGGAATTAAAATGTGCCAATTGCCCAGGACCTGAAGATTTCCATCAGAAAGTGTTGAAGCAAGTAGGGGAGCACATTGTAGCCATCGCTCCCCACTTAAGCTCCTGTGAAAATGTGTACAGATGTTGTTTATATGGGCTTCCAGAAGGCATTTGATATATTCCCACCTAAGAGACTATTAAGATAGAAGCCCATGGAATTGATGGCAAAATACTGACATGGCTGACAAATTGGTTGATGGCAGGTAGAAGGTAGACAATAAATAGGTACTCAATTTGGAAGGATCTGACCAGTAGTGTCCCTCAAGAATCTGAGATAGGGTCTCAATTATTTTCATGATTTATTAATGGCTACAATAATGGCATATAAACTCATATATCCAAATTTACTGAAGACAAAGTTAGGCAGCATTGCTGACAGCATAGGTGATAGCATATTAGTATAAAGGGATATTGCTAGACTAAGTGAATGGGCACAACTGTGGCAAATGGAGTTAAATGAGGTTATCCATTTTGGACTGAGAAAGGACTGATCAGGATATTTCTAGATGGCATGGAATTAAACACAGTGGATGTCCAAAGACTTGGGGGCTCAGGTGCATAGATCTGTAAAATGTCACAAAGAGGTGCAGAAAATAATCAAGAAAGCTAATGGAATGCTGGCCTTTATACAGAGAGGACCGGAGTACAAGGATGGAGAAATTACGTTGCAGTTATACAAAACTCTGGTCCGACACCATTTGGAGTACCACAAGCAAATGTGGGCACCTTTGGAGGGATATATGGTCAGAGAGAGTGCATCGGTGGCTTAGAAGAATGATGCCTAGACTTCAGGGATGATACAAATGTTTTCTTTAGAATTTAGAAGGTTAAGGGGTGACCTTATCAAAGTTTTCAAGCTATTACCAGGAAAAGACCAGGTGGATAAAGATAAACTATTCCCAGTAGTTGGAGATTTAAGAAGTAGGAGGCAGTCTGAGAATTAGCAACAGACCATTCAGGAAAAATGATAGGAAGCACTTCTACACACAAAGGGTGGTACATGTTTGGAACACTCTTCCACAAATGGCAGTGAATACTGGATCAGTTAGCGAGTTTGGAGAAGATTTGTAGCTCAGGTTGAGGTTCTGGATGTGAGTTTGCTCGCTGAGCTGGAAGGTTAGTTTTCAGACATTTCGTCACCATTCTAGGTAACATCAGTGAGCCTCCGACGATGCGCTGGTGTTATGTCCCGCTTTCTATTTATCTGGTTATGTTTCCTTGGGTTGGTGATGTCATGTCCTGTTCTTTGTTCTTTATCAATCAACACTGATTTGGAGCCAATCTAACATCCCCTGAGAAAAAGAACAGGAAATGACATCACCAACCCAAGGAAAGCTAACCAGATAAATAGAAAGCAGGACATAACACCAGCGCTTCGTCGGAGGCTCACTGATGATGTACCTAGAATGGTGACGAAACGTCTGAAAACTAACCTGCCAGCTCAGCGAGCAAACTCACATCCAGAACTGGATCAGTTGTTAACTTTAAATCTGAAACAGATAAATTGCTGTTACGTAAAGGTATAAAGGGACATAGCTGCCTTTTGCAAATATGGAGGTAGGTCACAGATTAGCCACAATCTCACTGAGTGATGGAGGAGGCTCGAGAGGCTGAATGGCCTACTCCTGTTTCTATGTTGCCATTACTGTTTCCATACTGAAAATGAGGGTATCATTCTGTTCAGTCAAAATATAGAGGACTGAAAATACCACTTCATTTAAAAGCGATTTTAAACACAACCGCTGTTTTATAGAAGAGGATATAGAACAAAGGACAGCATAACGCATTTTTCACTGCCAATGGATGGCAATGCAGGAAGTGTCAGAATTTACATGTGAACAACATTAATTTTAAATAGGAAGTCAGAAAGGGGAGCATGACAAGACAATATAAAGGAGCAATACCAGAGAGGTTCTGGCCACATGCTGTCAATCATGACTAGGGAGGCGAGGCATATGCCAAAGGCTTGGAAGTATAGTTTGAGGTTGTTAAGAGAAAAAACAAAACTGGATTTAATGCTTCCTCTCATTCAACATCAAATGATTTAAAAACTAGACTGAAAAGGTTAGCCAAGCCCACAGTTCTTGTCTGAAGACATGGAGTTTTAAAAAAATAAAACCAAGTAGCATATTTGACCCCACACAAACAAATGCAAAAGTACATTTCAAAAGTTCATACATGTGAAATTGAAATGCCAAGCTCAGAGATACTATTTTCTCAGTCAACCACTATCTCACAGTGAGCCACGTGCAGTAATTGTTCAAATCGTGGGATCGCTGCAAAATTGAAACTCAACTTTTGATTTTTTTTTAGGACAATGGTACAAAATGCAACATTCCACATAAGCTAAATGTATTCACTATTAGTAGACTACATCCATCCTTCAACCAGCGGGATGGATTCAAGCTGCACCCCAATTATCTACAGGATGGTCACTGGACCTGAAATGTTAACTCTACTTTCTGATTTTGTCCCAAAATTATCTGCTAGTCCTACTTAAGCTTTTCACCAGTTTCAACACTGTTGATCAAACACTTCTTCAGGACTGCTTTTTCTCTTTGCAAATTAGGTCAGGAAACCAAGTCAAAGAAGCTACACCCTACACCTCGACTGTACAACAGTTTGGTTTGGCAGTACCCATGACATCACATAATACTTTTTTCTGGGATGTATGAATAACTTTATTAATAAGGATAGTACAGGGTGTAATTATAAGCAACAGTAAATAATGTTCTTTTTCCAGATTTAGATAAGGAATGGTCATTTAAGTAAGCTATTGGAAGACCAGTACTGCATCTGGAATACAATTGAGGCTTCAAGCAATATGGAAAAAACTGGAATAAAACTGTGACTATTGTTAAGTTCGCCTTCACATTGCACAAGCTGGTATTTGAATATTATTGATCAAAGAATTTTTTTTGAAGACTCCTTCCAAGTGAGAATGGGGTAACAGGAAAACAAATCAATATCAAACAACACTGCATTCACCTCGTCGTCACAATTGGGACCTTCTGCTGGGTCACTACTTATTGGTTAGATGCAGGGACAAAACACAAGTTTTCCCCTGCAAAAACTGATCCACTGAAAACATCCCAACATTATCCTGAATTAGCTGTCCTTAGTGGGACAAAGTAGGACAGAACAGTCACTTAGTATGGTTCAGATATTCACTGGATAAACTTGGAGAACTGTGATATATTTCATTGACATCCACTCAAAAGTACTAGAAGAAAAATTATGGATAAAAAAGTGTGAAGCTGGATGAACACAGCAGGCCAAGCAGCATCTCAGGAGCACAAAAGCAGATGTTTCGGGCCTAGACTCTTCATCAGAAAAAAATTATGTTCAGTTGTTAGGTTTGACTTGCAATTCCAAATGTGTCGTCTGTGGCTAGATCTTTCCAGAGAGAAAAGTGTGAAATTCATTTGATTGTGCAACCAAGAGTATTCATAAATTCCAACCCCTACCCTTCTATCTCCATAGTAATCGCTTGAATTCATCTCACCATACAGAGTACTTGTTTGAAAAAAAATGAATCAATCAGTCACCCCAAATTTTGTACAGGATGAGCTAAATTTTATCAAGGCTTAGTGCAGTGAAAGGAAGGAGTAGGTACAACACAGATTCTAAGCATACAACATCCAAACCATGTAAATCAAGAACAACATGACAGCACAATCACTTTCATTTCTGATCCACAGTCAAATTAATTAAGGATATAGATTAAAAATTGATGACCACTTCAATAATAAATTATGCTTCCATTGTAAATTTATAAAACCTACATTTGCAATTTAGTCTTGCTGTAAAGTTTAGCATGTTGAATCTTGATCTAGATTACTGTTATATCCTTTCTGAAATATTGTTAATGTGCAGAGAATATTTGTTGCTTAGCCTTGTTTAGAGGGATTTCAATAACCATAAAGTCTTCAGCTAGTGTAACTTCCTGTCCTTCCAAAACCAGCTTAGCCTGTGTCTTCAGTTCCGTTACATCATCATCGCCTGCATTCGTAAGGGCTGTAGGTTTGTATCTTTGACTGAAGTGAGTAAGGACCAGTTGTTTAACTTTACATGATCTTGCAAACTCTGCAGCAGTCTTTGGAGTGCAGTGTCCATGCTCTTCAGCCTTGTCTGACTGACTGTCGTCTAGTGTGGCCTCATGTACCAGCACGTCTGCATCAATGCAAAGGTTCTTACTCACATCGCCCACAACATGTGAGCAATCCCCCAAAATACATATTTTCCGACCTGGAAGGGGATCTTCCAGTACATCCATGGGAAAAATTGTAAATCCATTGTTTAGAGTGATGGTTTGTCCATTTTTTAGTTTCCCGTATAAAGGTCCTGGTTGAACACCTATAATAATCCAAACCATATAAAATTAATGGAAGAAAAGTTAAAAATGAGTGAGTAAAAAGTAGAAAAGAGACACAAAAATACATAAATGTATTCTTAAATTTTAAGATAATTCTTCTTGGCAGCGTTACCAGACTGATGCACCATTGTGATCCACAAACAAATTGAATACTGTACAGAGAGAAGGATCCATTGTGCAGACAAAGAAAGATGGCCCTAAAAATTAAACAGTCAAATTTAGAAATACACAAAGAAATGCTAATTGCAGCCACTCAAGAGGAGGATCTCCTTTGAAGTAGAAGAGGAAAAGAAGCACTTTTGGTAAGCTGTGGTGCCTTCAATTTTTCCTTTAAACACTGATATAATCACCACTTTTCAAATCTTTCACAAAAGTTGCTATTATGGAACCAAGCGTTTTTACCATCAATGCCATAGACATGGATATTCCAACAAAATGCAATGTGAGGAAATTACAAAGCAAAACGACTAGTGAATACTTCCACAAGCCATACTTTTCACAGAATGAGTACAGCACAAAAGGTGACCTTACAAGCTATCAATCCAACCCTCTGCACATGCAGTTTAGCCTATCCTTGTAGCCCAGATAATTTTTCCAAGCTAATTTCCTTTGAAGGCCATGACTGAATCCATACCACACCCTGCAGTCTCAGTGCCCTCATTGAGTTAAGAAATAAATTCCTTTCGAGGTTTTGCAAACCACAAAATCAGGGCCTTCTGGTTCTCAATGCTTCTGCCAATAGCAAGCTTTTGTTCATCAACTTTATATTCCATATCACGCAAAGAACGCTATCAAATTTCCGTTTTATGTTTTCTTCTCACCCAGTTGCCCAATCTATCCATGTTACAGATGTCACTCACCAAACCCCCCCCCCCCCACAAAACCATGCTCAAAGATCGTCACTGCGCCATCTCTAAAGTCTTCACAAAGTACTATGCCCATAATAGTATACAACACTACTTCTGAAGCCACACCAAATTTTTAACAGTAGTTTAGTGGAACATTCTTGCTGTGTGCTCTATGTCACTCTTCATAAAATTCAGGATTCTCTGTGTATCTTAATCACTCATTCAACCTGCCCAACCACCTTCAGTGATTTCTGTGCAAATACTCCCAGGGTTATAGAAGTTTCCATAGCACAGTAGTTATCAAATTCAGCTCAGATACAAGTGTGATCCTTGGCAAAAATGTTACATCCCTAGGTTTCTCTGTTCCAAAACATTATTTGGACAAGTATCCTTTAGTCTCTATTCCCTCCTTTATCTTTCTACCAAAATGCACCACTCTGCATCAAAATACATTGGTTACAAAGTCACCCATTCCAACAGTCTACACCCTCTTAAAGTCCTTTATTCATCTGGAGTTGTTGGTTGGCTTGCTGAGCTGACTAGTTTTCATGCAAACACTTTGTTCCCCTTCTAGGCGACATCTTCATTGCTGCCTAGCCTCTGGTGAAGCATTGTTGTCTGTTCCGTCCTGAATTTGTGGGGTCCAATCTGTTATGGTGGAGAGTTGGTTCTGGTTTGGCTCTGTAATGGCTTGTAGATGGGATCTATTTCAGCATGTTTGCTTTTGGCACCTGTGGCTGAAAACCAGGCTTCCAGTAATTATCATGCTTGTCGTTGTTTTACTAGTCCTAATACTGTTACATTGTCCGTTGAAATAGACCCTATCTACACACCACAACGGAGCAAAACTACAAGCAGAACTACCCACCATAACAGATTGGACCAGCTAAATCCAGAGCAGAACAGCTTTCCCCCTCTGACCTTGAACCTGTGGCCCCTGTAATTGAAACTTCAACCCTGGGAAAAAGCCTCTGACAATCCACCCTATCGATGCCTCAATTTTGTAGGCCTCTGTCATGTCTTCTCTCAGCTGCTGTCTTTCCAGTGAAAACAATCCCAGTCTTTTTAACCTTTCCTCATTGTCAATACCTTGGAGCCCAGGCAACATGTTGGTGAATCTTCTCTATACTCTCTTCAAAGTTTCCACGTCTTGCTGGTATCATGGTGACCAAAACCCCTCACAATACTTCAAATCCAGCCTAACAAGGGTTTTTATTTATCTGCAACATGTATTGCCAACTCTTCTACTCCATGCCCTGGGCGATGAAGGCAAGCATGCCACGTTCCTTCTTAATCACCTTGGCCATCAGTGTTGCCACTTTCAGGGAACTATGGACCTGCATGCCCAGATCCAACTGAATGCTAGTGTTCCTAAGCAGATGCCTTACTAAAGTCCATATAATCTCCATCCACAGCCATTCCCTCATCAAAAAAGCTTTGCTTGCCAATTTTTGGTTCCAATTACCCAGGAGTCAGGACAAACATATTCAACAATGAAATTTACCCTCCTCTATAGAAGTATTATTTTAGATTGTTCCTTGTCCATTACTGGAGCCAGCCTGCACTTCATGATACTATGATCACTTTCCCCGAAAATGTTCACCTACCACCAAATGAACTACCTCATTCCCCAGAACCAGATACAGCAATTCTCCCTTCTTCACTGGACCAGAAACATACTGATCAAGAAAATTCTTCTCAGTACAGTACAAAAGCTCTTTCCTCATCTCTGCCCTTTACATGGATACTATTTTAAGTTTTGATATATACATTTACTATGGCAATGTAGATCAATCAACCTAATGGAAATCACAAAAATAAATTTTTGGATTATCAAGATTACTTCATATTGGGAGTGAAGAGAGATTTGGCTTTCTATGGGCTTTAAAAGCACAATGAAAAAATGTAATCATTTGACAAAATCTCGAAAGTTACCCATCTCTTTCAGTTTTTGTGTCTGAAGTCTTCCTGGTCGTTTTCTCTCCTCAATTACAAATCCGAAAGATGGTATACGATGAAAAAGCTTGAAGGCCTTTATGTTGAACTGCTCTTGAGTCACAAGATTGTAGCAGTCTTCCTGAGGATTATGATAAATTGTTTTCCCTTGCAATTCCTGAGGGTGAAGTTGATCATCCGCTTTCAGTGCACAGGGCTCCCTCCATTCCTCAGGGAAACACTGATCTTCTGTTGGAACCAATTCATGGACTACATATGGGAAGACCAATTGTGAGTGAGAAAGTTCCATGCTCGTCCTCAAAAATTTCCTTAATCCAATAGGTCCATAAATCTCTACAGGCTGTTTCTTTATCAGGGAACTACTTTGGAGACTCATGGTGCACAAGAGACCAGGCAACCCAAAGAGATGGTCACCATGGAGATGAGTAATGAAAATCTTTGTAATTTTGCCTACAAAATACAACAGAAATATCAGAACATTATATGATTTGTATCTTAAAAGTGCTCATAGCAACAGGCATTTATATAGTATTGCTAACATCATAAAACATCCACGGTCACTTCACAGTAATGCTTTAAGCCAAATTTATTGATGAATCTCTATAATCTTTTAGGACAGATAAACAGAAACCTGGTCATAAGAGGTAGTTATGTATGTCAAGTACAGACGTGAGGGTGGGCTGACAGAGAGAAGTTCAAAACTTTGGTCTCAGCACCTGAAGACACATTCTGTGACTCAACTGGGGATGCTCAAGCAGCCAGAAATACAGCATAGAATTCTGGGTGGGTTCTGAAATCAGAGGATAATACAGAATAGGAAGAATTGAAGTTTTGATCTTTAGACTGGATTAGATTCCTTACAGTGTGGAAACAGGCCCTTCGGCCCAACAAGTCCACACCACCCTTTGGAGCATCCCACACAGACGCATCCCCTATAACCCACACCGCCCTGAACACTATTGGCCATGCTAAATTGCCCATCCACCTAGCATGCACATCTTTGGACTGTGGGAGGAAACCGGAGCACCCGGAGGAAACCCACACAGACACAGGGAGAACGTGCAAACTCCGCACAGACAGTTACCTGAGGCTGGAATCGAACCCGGGTCCCTGGCGCTGTGAGGCTGCAGTGCTAACCACTGAGCCACTGTGCCGCCCTTCAGAGTATTCCTTTGGAGGAAATTTCAACTAATTTGTACCAGATATCAAACTAAGTCTTACAAGTAAACTAGTCGATGGGATTGAGATGTGGTAGCAGCATAGCCTGGTATCACCAACTGACAATTAAAAACTATCATGTTTTTGCTGATTCTATCAAGGTCCAGATAACAAATTAAGAGGGGGTAAAAACACATCTTTAAAGGTAACAATGCAGGACAGGGTAAGGGAGCTATTGTAGGTGATTCTCTGGCTATCATTAGTTAAAAACTGGAACTTCTGGCATGGCAGCAATATCATTGGACTAGACACAAGAATGAAAGAACCATGATGCTGTAAATCAGAAGCAAAAACAGAAATTGCTGGAAAAGTTCAGCAGGACTAGCAGCATCTGTGGAAAGAAATCAAGAGTTAACATTTTGGATTGAGCGATCCTTTCTAAGAATTGGAGCCAGAAATGTTAACTTGACCCAAAAAGTTAACTCTAATTTCTTTCCACAGATGCTTCCAGGTCTGCTGAGCTTTTCCAGCAATTTCTGTTTTTGTCATAGGACTAGTAATCAGAATCGCAGGATAAATGGGTTCAAATTCACCATGGCAAATGGTGACATTTGAATTCAATAAAAACCTTGGAATAAATGTTGAAAGTTGCAAAAGACCCATCTGAGTCACTAGATTCTTTTAGGAAAGAAATCTGCCTTCATTGGCAGACATCGTTGTATCCTGAGGTCCCGGGGATCGGAGAATAGCTAATGTTTTCCTATTGCTTGAAAGGGGTAATGGGGATAATCCAGGAAATTATAGCCCTCTGAGCCTCACGTCAGTGGTAGGGAAATTATTGGGAAAAGATTCTCAGGGACAATATGAGCATTTAGAAGCAAACAAACAAGGGACAAACAGTAGCATGGTTTTGCGCAGGCGACATTGCGCCTCACTAACATGATCCAGCTTTTTGAGGTGATGAATATGATCAATGAGGGAAAAGGAGTTGATGTTGCCGATGTGGACTTCCGTAAAGCCTCTGACAAAGTCCTTCACAGCAGACTGGTACAAAAGATGAGGTCACATGGTACCAGCATGAGCTGGTAAGATGGATACAGAACTGGCTTAGTCACAGGAGACAATGAGCAGTGGTGGAAGGATGCTTTTTGGAATGGAGGGCTGTGACTAGTGGTGTCCCAAAGGGATCAGTGCTGGGACCTCTGCTGTTCGTGATCTACGTAAATGACCGGGAGGAAAACGTAGCTGGTCTAATTATTACGTTTGTGAACGATGCAAAGATTAGTGGAGTTGTGGAGAGTGAGAAGGATTGTCAAAAGATGCAGCAGGATATAGGTCAGCTGGAGGCATGGGCAGAAAAATGGCAGATGGAGTTTAATCCGGACAAGTGTGAGGTGATGCATTTTGGATGGTCAGGTACAGGTGGAAATTATACAGTGAATGGCAGAACCCTTAAGAGTATTGATATGCAGAGGGATCTGGGTGTGCAAGTCCACAGATCACTGAAGGCAGCAGCACAGTTAGGTAAGGTAGTAAAAATGGCTCATTGGAAGGGGCAGTGAGTACAAGGATATACAAGTTATGCTGTAGCTTTATAGAAATTTGAGTTTGTGGATGCTTCAGAGAAGGTACAGAAAAAGGTTTACCAGGATATTGCCTGGTATGGGGGAATTTTAGCTATGAGGAAAGATTGGGTAGACTGTGTTCATTTTCATTGGAATGCAAGGGGTTGAGGGTGACCAGATAGAAGTTTAAAAGATTATGAATGGTATGGATAGAGTGGAAAGTATGAGGCCTTTTTCCAGGGTGGACGGGTCAATTATTAAGGGACACAGATTCAAGGTGAGAGGGGGGCAAGTTTAAAAGAGATGTGTGAGGCACATTTTTCAGACAAAGGGTCCCGCGTGCCTGGAATGCACTGCCAGATGAAGTGGTGGAAGCAGACACAATAGCGGCACTCAAGAAACATCTGGATGAATACATGAATAGTGAGAGAATAGAGGGTTATGGATCCTGTAAGTGAAGATAGTTTTAATATGGAAGGGAAAAATACAGAGGCGCAAGCTTGGAGGACCAAAAGTCCTGCTCCTATGCTGTATTGTTCTTTGTTCTTACTTCAACTGATCCACATCTGACTCCAGACTCTCAGCATTGTGATGGGCTAAAAATACAGATCTAGCCAGTGATGCTCATGAATGAATAAAAAGAGAGAAAGCAAACTATGACAGTCACAGAAGGGTCAATACTGCAGAAAGCTCGACTATTACATTAGTTGAAGAGAGGGGGAAATGGGAATTGCAAAGAAAATCAAATCAAACAAATATTTTTAATAAATGCATTAGGACTAAATATAGACAAAGATATTAGAAATGCATAAATAACTAAAGATAGAGTAAGGTTAATTACAGACCATGGGTCTATTTGGATAAGCTGAGAGAAGTGGGGAATGTTGATATTATTTTTAACTTGAGATAACAAGGCGTAAAGCTGGATGAGCAGGCCAAGCAGCATCACAGGAGCAGGAAAGCTGACATTTCAGGCCTGGACCCACCTTTAGAAAACTTAATATATTATTTTATAATAACATACACTCACAACACACACACACACACACACACACACACTATCTTTAATACTTTATATTTATCTTAATATTTAACTTAATATTTAACTTAATATTTTTCAATAACAGACAGGACAATGCAATCACTGCATTCAGGAGCTAAGGAATTTACATCGTTGCAAGTAAATAGATCCCCACACCTGGTCAAAATGTATCCTCAGTCGTTAAGGGAATCAAGGAAAAATGGTGGAATCTCCGAATGACTATTTTCAGCTGTGGTACCACAGCCATGGAGAATAGCTAACACTGTCCCATTGTTCAAAAAGAGAGAGATGAATACATTAAGACAACTTAATCTGGGGTGGAGGGCAGGCAATGAGAGAATTATTGTAAAAGAATTTCTCAGGGTTTATCTTAATTTGCAAATCTGTAATCAATGATAATTCCCATCAACTTGTTAATGGACAGTTATGCATGGTTAACATTACTGCGTCTTATCAGGAGGTACCATACATCACAGCATACAAGTTAATCTAGATATAGGGCTCTTGAGGTGCAGTGGCAGTAAGCTTAAAAGTCCAGTTCAAGTCCCAGCTGCCCTGGAAGGTGCGTCACAGCATTTCCCAACAGATTCATAAAGATAACACAATTTAATCTGTCTTTTTTGGTCCCAAACATAATGTTTGATATACAAATCAAATTGCTCTTTTAGCCATGACTTGCTATGCCCACATTAATATTCAGTCACAATTCCCTGTCACACAAATGTATTTTTTAAGCTTATAACTGGGTACAGAAGATCAAGTAGTTGATATGGCTGAATTTTAAAAAAAAACACAGGATAAAAGACCATAAGACATAGGAGCAAAAATTAGACCATTTGGCCCATCGAGTTTTTTTCCATCATTCAATTATGGCTGATAAGTTTCTCAACCCCATTCTCCCGTCTTTTCCCCATAACCTTTGAATCCCCTTAACATTCAAGAACCCAACCATCTCTGTCTTAAATATACTCAATGACCTGACCTCCACAGCCTTCTACGGCAATGAATTCCATAGATTCACCGCTTTCTGACTGAAGAAGTTTCTCCTCACCTCTGTTCTAAAGGGTCTTTCCTTTACACTAAGGCTGTGCCCTCAGGTCCTAGTCTCTCCTACTAACAGAAGCATCTCCCCAACGCCCACTCTATCCAGGCCTTTCAGTATTCCAAGTTCCAATTAGACCCTCCCCCATCCTTCTAAACTCCACCATCTACAGACCCAGAGTCCTCAAATATTCCTCATATCTTTCATTGCTGGGACCATTCTCCTGAACCTCCTCTGAACTCGTAGGGCGAGTACATCCTTCCTGAGATACAGGGCCCAAAATTACTCAATATTCTAAAAGTGGTCTGGCCAGAGCCTCATAAAGCCTCAAAAGTACATCCT